>NC_138346.1:213346173-213983219 GCF_046562875.1 Panthera onca
TGTCAAAGTCCTGAACCTTAATCACCTCTTCTCAAGTCCCCTTTGTCATGTATTGGTAGGTTCTGGGGATTGGGGCATGGACATCTGTGGCGTACCATTGTTCTGCCTACCGCACTTCCCCCTGAGGTAACCGTGCTTTGGTTGTTTTTTTTTTAATGTTCAATCATGTATTATTAAATCTTCTCTACTGGTAGTTAATTTTTTATTATTTTTATTTTTTTAATATTTCTTTACATTTTATTTTATTTTTATTATTTTTTTTAATTTTATTTTTTATTTTTTTTAATTTACATCCAAATTAGTTAGCATATAGTGCAACAATGATTTCAGGAGTAGCTTCCTTAGTGCCCCTGACCCATTTAGCCCATCCCCCTCCCACAACCCCTCCGGCAACCCTCAGTTTGTTCTCCATATTTAAGACTCTCTTATGTTTTGTACCCCTCCCTGTTTTTATGTTATTTTTGCTTCCCTTCCCTTATGTCCATCTGTTTTGTCTCTTAAAGTCCTCATATGAATGAAGTCATATGATTTTTGTCTTTCTCTGACTGACTAATTTCACTTAGCATAATAGCCTCCAGTTCCATCCACGTAGTTGCAAATGCGAGATTTCATTCTTTTTGATTGCCGAGTAATACTCCATTGTGTATCTATACCCCATCTACTTTATCCCTTCATCCATCGATGGGCATCTGGGCTCTTTCCATCCTTTGGCTATTGTCGATAGTGCTGCTAGAAACATGGGGGTGCATGTGTCCCTTCGAAACAGCACACCTGTATCCCTTGGATGAATGCCTAGTAGTGCGATTGCTGGGTCGTAGGGTAGTTCTCTTTTTAGTTTTTTGAGGAACCTCATACTGTTTTCCAGAGTGGCTGCACCAACTTGCACTCCCACCCCCTGAGGTAACCGTTATGGTCAGTTTTTAAATTTATCTTTCCTTCTTTCCTTGGGAGGTGATGGCGCTCCACTCTGTGGATATCCCCCCGCCATTTAACCCATCCCTGTGGATGTATTTTACGTTTTTTCCACTCTTTTGATACTTCAAATAATCCTGTAACAAAAAGCTGTGTGTGCATATAATTTTTACCTCTTTTTGTACTTGATTGGCCTCATTTTTTACATTTTTAAAAAGCTTTTTATTTGTTTTTTTTAGTAATCTCTGCACCCAGTGTGGGGTGTGACCTCACAACCCTGAGATCAACAGTCACGTGCCCCTGTGACTGAGCCAGCCAGGTGCCCCCTCATTTTTTACATAAATAAATGTGAGAATTTAAGCATTTTAAACAGATCTGTTTTATATTTTTATCCAATAATTCCAATATGTATAAAATCCTTGATGGGTCTGATCCTGCTACTTATTGTTTCTGCTGAGTCATGCTCTGAGTGGCCTGTCTTTATGTGTTTTATAATTTTGGATCGCATATCCTAGTCCACTGGCATTCCCTGGCTCTGAGGTCGCATCTCTCCAGATTTACATTTGCTTCTGCCCTGTGATCCAAGAGAACCTTAAGTTAATCTCTTGGCTTAGAGTTTCTCAGTCCACAGAGATGGTCCAAATAACCCATATCTAAACTCATATGAAAATGAACTGAAATTACAAGCTCTTGGGGGAGACTTTTTTCCTACCTAGATATCACATCAAGGCTGACAGATGTCTTTGTCTCCTTTTGCCATTGGACAGCTTTAGGGGTGGGAGGGTCACCATTTCTCTTACTATGTAGCCCTCTGAAGGTCTGGCTTTCTGTGACAGGTTTCAATTCTCTTAGTATAATAACAATATTTATTACCTTTTATGCATTATCTTTAGGCTTTTCATAGTAAGGATATCTAACCCACCATATTTTCAGAACAAAACTATATGTTCTTTTAAAATACTAACGTTCAGGGGGAAAAGAGAAGAAAAATCTCATGAGAGAATCTACAGGAGAAGAAATGAGGTGGCTGCTGTGGAGGGGACCCTTGTGTGGCCGCTGCAGATGACTTAGCCACAGAGAGGCATCCCCGTTACACCTAATATGAAATGACAGCAAGGATCAGGACACTTTGTCCTTTCTGCCCTGCCATCCCCAGCGCCCTGCTCTTTCTCTAGCTTTGATTTTCTACCTTTTGTCAGGTTTCCCATAACAAAAATTTAACTAAAAAACCATTATATTTAGAGTCCCACGTCCCTTGACCTCTGGAATGTCCTTTATAGAGAACATTTCACGAAAACTGTCAGCGATTCAATGAGGAGACACCCAAGAGATAGGTAGGAACGGCCGTCCTGAGTTGAATCGGAACTGTGCCATGTGGTGAGCAGATTGTAACTGCTTAGAATCCATTGGTGTCCTTGTGGTTAGAGAATGCGTCCACACTCCCTTCGAGCCCAACCCTGTCTGTCCTGTCAGTCTCTCCTCATCAGATAATGAGTCCGTAAGTCCGTTGCTCACTATTTGAAACAACACTTTTTATTTATCCCCAACTTACTCAAGTTTCCAAATGTGGAAAGAGTGAAAATATGTATGTTCGCACTAAATCGTCCTTATTAATGGGGGGAGGCAAAGGCATAGAGGGCTATAAAAATCTTTTGGGGAGGGACATTTAGAATATGATTCGCCACTGAATATTGACACGTAGCACTATCTGAAGATCCTAACAAGATAAAAACTATGCCCTAAAGACCTCTTTAGTAGCAGAGGTTGCCTTTCCCCCAGTCTTTTCATTCCCAGCTTGTTTTAGCAGAAGGCACCTCTTCTTAACTTTTGTACCGTATCAACCTGAACAGCTCTCCTTATCCCATCCCTCCCCCTGTTTGCTTACTGTTTTGGTTCAAAGTTTCTTAGAGTTACACTGCTAACTAATGAATTAAGATCTAATTAATTAATTACTATAAATGAACCATAATAGTTAGCTGTGTTTTTAGAAAGTAAGTGGTAGTGAATTAGAACTGAAAAGACAAGACACATTTACATTTGATTGCAAATTTCCTGTCCGTTTTTAAGTCTTCAGTAACTCCAGAAATCTTTCAGTGATAGCTGGTGTTCATGGAGCACTTAATCGTATTCACATCCAGGTATTATCCCATTTTACTTAAAATAAGCCTCGGAGACAAGTGGCCTGTTACCTGCTTTTTCCAACCAAAGAAGCTGGGCGCAGAGAAGGTAAATGAAGGTCATAGAGCTAATAGGTAGCATCGTGGCTCACAAAAGCCAGTGTGGCCCCAGGGCATCTGCTGTGCAGTAACTAGCTCACCTGGGGTATGAAGCCACCTGACAGTTGTTTTTAGCCCCAACCACTGTCACCACCAAAATTTTCGGTTCTGGGTTTTTTTTTTTCTTAGACTTACTCTCAGTGCATAGAATGGTGTGGAAACCGATCCCATAGTTGTTTTCGTTTGTTCCCACGGACTTAGGGTAAGCCTGGGGGTCCTGCGTCCTTCCTGATGCCAACTTGCTGACCTCTTCTCCATTCCAGTTTCTGTTCCAGCAGCTGGGGATGCTGGTGTCCTTTGTGAAGAGCCACATCAGACCTTACATGGATGAAATAGTCACCCTCATGAGAGTAAGTAGAACTTAATATTTTGGCCAGTTCATCAGTGTTTGGGTCAAGGAACGTTCGGAGGCAGATTTGGATAACGTGGGCAGTTTGTGGCATGGGTCTCCAGAGAGCTGTTCCAGCCCGAGGATAAAAAGCGGGGCCCGGTTCCCCAGCGGGTGTTGACAGGGGAGGGGGTACCCCCTCAGAGGCTGTGGCACCCGAGAACAGGGGAGGGAGACTGAAGTCATTGTTCTGCCAGAAATAAACTCTCGAGTTTCTTGCCTCACACGCAACAAAGCAATTTCACTTTACTATCACAACAGTGCTCTATTGTTCCCAGGAAAACCCTCCTTCTTACGGCCCATAAAACCATGGCCTTAAGAGAGGTTGGAGGATTGGGTTTTCGTAGGGCTATTAAATACGATGAACTCCTGGCAGGCACTGAGGAAGAAGGCGAGGCTTTCCCCCACCGCCTTTAAGAGCATAAATGCCACCTTCTGACTGTAGCAGCACCGGAGGAAAGGCTCACATCCCAGATTTTATAACCTGCTTTAAGCAGGTGCAGAGGACTCCCCATCGGTGGCGATGTCGTTTTCCCGTTTGAGGAGGAGGCCTGCTTCCTGCTGTTCTGTATCATTTAAATGTCTCTGCTGGGGGACTTGCTTTGCCGAGATGGCTGTGCCCTCAAAGAATTGGAAGACAATTCATCCCCGATTTCTGTTCTTCTATGCCAGCTCTTTGTAGTTAGCTTGGAGGAAGCAGCAGGACTGAAATCAAAGTGGCTGACTTCAAAACTGGAACTTCCCAGAAACTGGGTCTCAGAACTGAAAAATCTCCTGTCTGTATAAATAATTAAAACCACTCTTGCTCCCCGACTCCTGCCACAGAGGCCTCCGTACAAGGAAGTTGAGCAGAGTGCTGGAGAGCAGGCGGATGGCCGGGGGGGAGGGGCCCAGGACGCAGCCGTGTGTACTCGTGGTTTGTACTCGTGGTTTGAAGCTGGACTAATCGGGGACCTAGTCCCCGAAAAAGACTTGGGCCCAAAACAGGGTTTTGAGGCAGGGAGCCTCACACCTGCAGAATGCAGCTTTCATTTCCTCCAAGATAGATAAGGTAGTCCAGGGCTCTTCCTTTCTGTTGATCTTGGGCATTTTCATGAGTGCCCCGAGCCTGGGACGAGAACAGTCTCTGTTAACAGTGATCCCTGGGCAGGCTGCCTGGTTTCTTTGAGGTAGAGAAGCCCATAGTAGCACAGCAGAAAGGTGGGTGGGCTTTCTCTGAAGAAGGCACAGTGCGGTCCAAGTGCGTGAGCATCAGACAAACCGTGGAGGTCATAAAATCTGTGGTGTTTCTTTGGCAGAGGTTTTGGTCTAGAGAAAATAGCTTTTTCAGAGAAAATACTTCTCTCTCCGAGCAGAGAGAAATAAAAGTTTTACCAGCATCTTTTAGTATGGTTTTTACTTTCTGAACTATTAGGATTTTTTCAAAGTTGTAGTAAAAATACTTTAGGCTTCTATAAAGCCCTTCTTCTGAGGAGCTCTCTCTCTCTCTCTCTCTTTTTTTCCCCCTTTGACTTTCCTGAATTATTTGGGGGCCCTAAAGTATTAATATGTGTGTGTTGCCGTCATCAGTTCAACTTCTGTCATCATTAAGTCTCCCTCTCCAGAGGTTTTAGGCAAGGTAGTAGGCAGCTCTCTTTTTGAGTTGACTTGAAATGACAGCTTTTCCTGGAGTCAGAAACTCAGACCAATTTGGGGGTACCAAGGCAGGATCTGTGGCCGATCAGCCAAGTTTTTAGTAACTTATATGGAACGTGACTCTCTGGGTATAGAAAAAGTGCTCCTTTTGTGGCATCATCCAGGCCTGAAAATGATGTGGGACAAATGGCAGGTGCTGTGTAGCAAAGTCTAGATCCAGAAGGGGCAGGAAACCTTGTTAACACTGGAGTTACCCCTGGTAGAGACCAGGTGGTACCCAAAGTAAAGAATCCACCCTGGGTGACCTGGGAGCCCCTTGAGTGATGTAAGCCTAGTCACTCATTCACTGTGTCAACGTGTTCCGGTGGCTGGACTCTGCCGGGTGCTGTGCTAGATTCTGGGGAGACAGAGATGGCTCAGAGGGGTTTCTTGCCCTTGATTAGTTTATAGTCTAGTAGAGGGAAGGTGGCAAAGAAAATTAAGTATTACAGGTGCTAGAAAAGAGGAGGGCAGAGGGACCCAAAGCGTGTAATGGGAGGAGAGCGAGAAAGCCTTCGTGGAAGTGAGGCTTGAGCCGGGGCTAGAAAGACCACGGGAGCTTAGCGGTCTTAGGAGTTCTAGGCAAAGAACACAGGCAAAGCACAGAAGAGCAAAGCAGCCTGGTTGCATTCAGGGAAAGGCGGTTTAATTTGCGCACTGTGACCGTGACAGGGGCTACAAAGAGGCCCGGGGAGAGGAGGGTAGGCAAGGGGTCTGTCACGGGGCAGACTGCGCTCACTGCGTATTTCCTTCTTTTTGGACCATCTCAGTTCCTTGGTTCATGTTTCGGCAGAAGGGCACCTGGCTTTGCTTCTCTGTCTCTTCCCTCTTTATAGGAATTCTGGGTCATGAACACCTCGATCCAGAGCACGATCATTCTTCTCATTGAGCAAATCGTGGTAGCCCTTGGGGGCGAATTTAAGCTCTATCTGCCTCAGCTGATCCCACACATGCTACGTGTCTTCATGCATGACAACAGCCCAGGCCGCATCGTCTCCATCAAGGTGAGTCCATGAGGGCGTCCTCTAGAGAGATTGCCGGCATCCCTCACAGTCCGGGGATGATCAGCTAAGAGCCGAGACCCTGCTCTGAGTGACAGGGTGATGCTCCATCCGAAAGAACGCTGATCCCCGAGGCGTGCAGTTAACAGGATGTTTACAGTCCTCCCTCGATTGTCCTTGTGTTTTGTCTCCTTTCATGGCTTATTCGTGGTGAATGTTTTGTCCCACACCAGTTTTCTCTGTTGTCTAGCAGCTGATTCCGTATCAGTTGAAATCAGCTCAGAGAAAGCAAAACAATCCCTAAGCAAAATGAAAGAGGGGGGAAGTGCTGCCAAAAGAATGTAGTTCAAGACCACTTAAGGCCTTTCGAGTCCCCACAGAATTTGGAGTTACCTAAACCATCACCCCCCTCCGTGTGCTTAGATACGTGGTGCCTGCCTGTGTTTGTTCATCACCAGCCTTCTGCTCCCTCTCGCAGCTGCTGGCTGCCATCCAGCTGTTCGGCGCCAACCTGGACGACTATTTGCACTTGCTGTTGCCTCCTATCGTGAAGCTGTTTGATGCCCCTGAAGTCCCCCTGCCGTCCCGCAAGTACGCACCTGCCCTTTGGGACTAACCATCACTAACCGCAGTTAAGCCTTTCATGTTCTGTTGAAAATGTCCCTTGCTTAAGTTCCCAGGCCATCTTTCCATTTGTTGTTGTTGTTGATACCTCAGCTCCCTTTATTTTAGTTCAGAAATGTCCCAGGTTGATGGAAATCTTAGCTGTCCCCATCCCCCTGGGATATATGTTGGATCCATGTCATGTGATACCGGAGAGGCCATTCCTTCCCGTTTGGTGCCGTTAAGATAACCCTGAGCCACTTCTCGCACTTAAGGACCGTATGTTAGCAGCTACTGTCGGTTAACAATTGCAGGGCAGCGTTAGAGACGGTAGACCGCCTCACAGAGTCCTTGGACTTCACTGACTACGCCTCCCGGATCATTCACCCGATCGTTCGAACCCTGGACCAGAGCCCGGAACTGCGTCCCACGGCCATGGACACGTTGTCTTCGCTTGTCTTTCAGCTGGGGAAGAAGGTGAGGCCGCACCCCTGTGTGAACGTGCTCTTCTGCCCGGCTTTGGGAAGATGACCTTCTCTCTGAAGGTCTCTATATGTTAGTCTGTAGGTCTCAGCAACTGTCAGAGAACTGAAAGTTGTTTGCTTTTTTTGTTCCTTCATCTGTTTAGCAAATATTTCTTGAGCCACCTCTGTGGGCTAAGTGCTGTTCCGGGGGTAACGCAGTAAACAGAATGGTGTCCTTGTTCTCATGGAGCTTCGATTCCAGTGAGGCAAAGCTAGTAAGCACAGCCTGTCTCATAAGAGCACAGAGTGTCGGTGGGGGAGGGATGCTGTGTATTTAGGGTAGAGCGCGAAGGCCTCTCTCCTGAGTTGACATTTGAGCAGAGATGTAAACATCAGAATCCGAGTGAGCCCACAGGGTTGGATCCCAGCAGAAGGAGTGGCAAATGCAAAGGTGTGAGGAGGCAGCATGCTTGAAGGGTCTATGGAATCACGGAAAGGCGTGTGTCTTCAGAGGAGTGAGCTTCAGGGGAAAGGCCTTGGAGTTCAGGTCACAGAGATAAGGCAGTGGGGCACAGAGATGCAATAGGCCAGCGGTTCTCAGATGTCCCTGGACAGGCAGTGTCCGTGTCAGTTGCCGGCAGTCTGTTAGAAATGCAGATTCTCGGGCCTCTGCCCAGACCTGAGCCAGAAACTGCCTGTGGAGCCTGGCAGTCCCTGGTTTCATAAACCCTCCAGGTTATTCTGCTGCTCATCAGAATTTGCACATCACTACCGTGGGTCATGATACGTACTCTGGCTTTTACCCTAGGCAAGTCTAGAAGTCTTTGCGGGCTCTGGAGCACAGGGATACTGTGATCTGAGCTGATTACCCTCAGCGCCGTGTGGAAGAACAGACTAGGCCAAGCGGGGGAGCGGAGAGAGCACAGAGGCCTCGCAGGAGCCCAGATGGAAGATGCTGGGGACTAGGAATGTAGTGCGTGTGTGCGTGTGTGAAAGGGAGACAGAGAGAAATGATTCTTCTGAATAACACCAAGCCACCCCAAACCCAAAAGAACTAGCTACAACATAGTGGCGGTAATGATCCTTTCTCTGCTTCCCACTCTTCGGAGTGGCATCTCTGACCTCTTCCCTCTTCTCTCTCAGTACCAAATTTTCATTCCAATGGTGAATAAAGTCCTGGTACGACACCGAATCAACCATCAGCGCTATGACGTCCTCATCTGCAGAATCGTCAAGGTGAACTGCACTT
Organism: Panthera onca; assembly: GCF_046562875.1. Classification (NCBI taxonomy): domain Eukaryota; kingdom Metazoa; phylum Chordata; class Mammalia; order Carnivora; family Felidae; genus Panthera; species Panthera onca. The sequence goes on from NC_138346.1 coordinate 213,354,741, forward strand.
TCTTTCTGTTTCAGAGTCCCCCGTTGTCTTTTCTCGTTGGTATTCACGTGGTCTTAGCTGTGGGAGCACATCTAGCTTTTTAGTTCTGAACCGGCGACGGGCAGCCCATTTCTGTAAAGATAGCCAGTTTTGCTCGGCTCTCTAGGCGACCTGGGCTCTGACGCAATGATTCGGCCCTGCCGCCGCGGCCCGCAAGTGGCTGTCCGCGCGTGGACGGGAATGAGCCCAGCCACCTGCCGGTGCGTTTTTGCTTGCGGTCACCATAGCGTGCTTCTCTAGCAGCTTGCATGTGTTACAAAATCCTCATCTTCCTTTGTTTGTTCTTTTTCCCAACCATCGGAAAATGAGGAAACTCTTCTTGGCTGTAGGGCCAAGCAAAGCCAGGCAAGGGGCTGTTTGCCACCCCTGCTCCTGACACTTCGTCCCTTTGATCACTGCCCCCAGTTGTTGGGGCTTCGCCAGCTGCGTGGCTCATACTACGGAGTCCGTGCGGTCAGTGTGACCAAGAGTGACCAGCGGAGATGGGTCCGCAGTGGGGAGTATAGCCGACCCGTGGTTCATTTTGTCCATGCGTTAAACTTTTTCCTTCTTATTGAGGTCCTGACGTTTCCAGAAGGTGGGACCCTCCCGGGGTTTAATTAAGGGTATTTTCCAAACTGGGAGGAGCTGCAGGGTTTTTCTGTGAATCTCTGGTTGCAGGGATACACCCTTGCTGATGAAGAAGAGGACCCTTTGATTTACCAGCATCGAATGCTGAGGAGTGGCCAAGGGGATGCGTTGGCCAGTGGGCCGGTAGAAACAGGACCCATGAAGAAACTGCATGTCAGCACCATCAACCTTCAAAAGGCAGGTCCATGCTTTCCGGGGGGACTTGGCAAGGAGAGGCCTGCTCTTCTCTCTTGTCTAGAACTCTTAGCTCTTGCTGCCACCAGCGTAAAACAACCAAAGACCAGCCCAAGCGTTTTTCTGAAACTCTAGGTACCGTGAACTTAGGTCATTTTGTCTGTCCCTAGGTGTCCAAATTACACATTTTTTTAATAGAGAGTAAATGTAGAACAAAGTTCTAAACTTCCTTGCAGCTTTGATAGAGTCCTTCGTTGTGAGTAACATTCTCATCTCTTACATGACTGGAGCAAAACCAGTGAGCTCCTTAGTTAGCACCGAGACTGATGCGGGCCCTTTAAAGCGGGGCTTCTCAGCCTCCCGAGACTCACAGGGCTCGCCGAACGCTGCCAGCGGGTGGAAGATACTTGCTCAGACTCAGGCGGTCCAAGGTCAGGCCTACGTTCTGCATTTCTACCGGAGTCCTATGTAAGGCCACTGCTGCTGGTCCACGGACCACATTTTGAGTAGCAAGCTTTTTCTTTTTTTAACGTTTATTTTAGTTTTGAGTGAGAGCAAGAGCGAGCGGGGAAGGGGCCTAGAGTGAGAATTCCAGGCAGGCTCCGTGCTGTCAGTACAGAGCCTGATGCGGGGCTCAAACTCACAAACCGTGAGATCGTGACCTGAGCCGAAGTCAGACACTTAACTGACTGAGTCACCCAGGCATCCCCAGCAAGATCTTTTAGATCTTTGCAGACAAATACCGAATTCTCTGTGCTGACAAAAGCCTGGGATGTAACCAGTAGTCTCACCATATATGCCACCAGCCATCCACTTAAAAAATAGGCGGGTTCAAAGCATCACTAGTCGATTGGAGCAGAATAATGGTGACGTTCCTGACTTTTAAATACATACACCGGGTTGCTTATTTCCCACGTTTTGTATTAGTGTCAGTGCTTCTGGAGACTGTAAGCAGCTCCCTGTTTGGATTTCACCATCGTAGGAGTCTTCCTTCATTAGCAGTTGCCCCACAGCAGCTGCCCTTCAAGTGTGGCATGGACCGAGATAAAGAACTGGGCAGGATTGGGTCCCAGCTGCCCTGTTCTCTGCTTTTGGCCCAGCCCGTAACGATTTGAGCACGTGTGTGTGTGTGCGCGCGCGCGTGTGTGTTGACACACAGCTTGGGACCACTGAGGCCTATCACTGACTGTTGAGCCAGGCTTCTGCACCCACACAGCCAGCTATAAAGTGACCCCTGCTGAGAAACGTTGGATGATCCGAGAGGGAGGTGGTGAAAGACCCCTGGGGCAGGCGTGACGCTGCTGTCCCTCTGTGGAGTGTGTCCTGCTAGCCCGGGACTCCAGGAGAAGGAAAAGGTCACCAGTCACCCGGCACTCCCGGGCGGTTGTCGAGGCCACCCTGCTGACACCTCACACTTCCGGGAGGGGCCGGGCAAAGAGGCCAGATGCACATTTCCACCCAGATGTGTTTTCAGCCCGCCTGGGTTCAGAATGTCCTTCCAACTAGGCAGCTGTCCACCTTCTCTTAGAGCTTTGTTCGGGCTATTTTAGGAAATTCCCCAGTAGTCTAGTTTGCTTCCAGGAAGGCTTGCTTTCTACCCAGGACTTGGAGAAAAAAGCGTCCCCCTTGCCAAACAGAAGGAAGAAAGAGCCTCTAGTTTATCTCACCTGAGAGAACAGAGCCAGTCCAGAAGGCCTCAGCAGGATCTCCGGCGCTGACTCTCAGACCCGTTTGTGCTTCCCCGTACTCGCGTGCTGAGCGCTCGGGGTCAGCGCGGCCCCCGCTTTTAGCCGCTTTCAGAGTGACAGTGCGCCACCTTGGCCATCTTTCTACTGGCTGTGCTAATAGAGGAGTTACACGGGACCAGAGACAGAAAAACCATTCGTATATGCCTCTAGGATGGCCGCCAGGATTTTCAGCAGCTTTACTGTCCTAGGAGAGGCTGTCTGGGCTTACGTTCTAAATGAATCAGCTGATGTCCTGTCAACATGCGCCAGCGTCACCGGCTGAGGCAGCCCACGGCGGGTGGCGGCAGAGGGACGGTGGCAGGTGTCAACAGTTACTACAGACCCCAGAGAAGCAAGAGTGGGTTATGTTTTCAATGAAAGGCCCATATGGGGGGCTCGGCCTGTCTGATAGATGGCGCAGTTGTCCGTGAAGCTAAGCTTTCCAAGCACTCAGTTGCTACCGTTTCTCAAACGCTAACCATAACGATAGCAATAATAACTACCGACATTTGTTGAGTGCTTTCAACGTGTCAGGCACTGGTGCGAGCACTTTATGTACATTGACTCATTTAACCCTCACCCTACGAGTTGACTCATTTAACCCTCACCCTACGAGTTAGGTGCTGTCATTACTGTCACCACCATACAGACATGGATGTTGAGGCCCTGAAAGGTTAAGTAATTTATCCAACGTCAGCTGGTAGTGGTGGAGCCAGGATTTGACCTGGGTGTCGTGACTACAGAGTCAAGTCTCTTAACCACTGTGCTGAATCACCTCCGCCTTACCCAGGCTCAACTTCACGTCATTGGAGGGAAAAGACATTAGTGATCCTCCCTTTTGTATGTCCTCAGCTTTTGAAATGCCATGCACCGAAGGGGCGCCTGGATGGCTCAGTGGGTGAAGCATCCAACTTGGGCTCAGGTCACGATCTCACAGTTTGTGGGTTCGAGCCCCACATCGGGCTCTCTGCTGCCAGCACGGATCCTCGCTTCAGATCCTCTGTCTCCTTCTCTCTCTTCCCCTCCACCCCCGGTCAAAAATAAATAAACATTTAAAAAAAATTTTTGAAGGGGGAGGGCGCCTGAATGGCTCAGTCAGTTAAGCATCTGACTTCAGCTTAAGTCATGATCTTGTGACTCACGAGTTCAAGCCCCGCCTCGGGCTCTGTGCTGACAGCTCAGAGCCTGGGGCCTGCTTTGGATTCTGTGTCTCCCTGTCTTTCTCTGCCCCTCCCCTGTTCGTACTCTGTCTCTCTCTCTAAAAAAATAAATAAAAACATTAAAAAAAATTGTGGAGGGGAGGCACCTGGGTGGCTCAGTTGGTTGGGTGTCCGACTTCAGCTCAGGTCATGATCTCGCAGTTCATGAGCTCGAGCCCCATATCAGGCTCTGTGCTGACAGCTCGGAGCCTGGAGGCTGCTTCGGATTCTGTGTTTCCGCCTCTCTCTGCCCTTCCTTCGTTCCTACTTTGTCTTTCTCTCTCTCTCTCTCTCTCAAAAAAATAAATACACATTAAAAAAAAATTTTTTTTAAATGCCATGCCCTGCAGAGCAGCTGTCCAGAGATCTTTTGTGTAGGGAGGAAGCCACAAGCCTCTGGATAGAAAAGAACTTGATGCTCCCATTTTGTTCAATAGAACAAGGTCTAAAAGTCAAGTAAGTAGTGTCAGTCTTCTTCCGGGTTCAGGGTTCTCATTGTATGATCATTGAGAATCATGCACGTAATTTTTCAGTTTGTCTCGTAACATCTTTTAGTTTCTGACATAAAATAATAGTTTATATGATGTCACTCACTGATAACTCATCAGAAGCCAGTGCAGGTCTCCAGGTGACCCCAGGGAAGTGAGAGGTTGAGTTGTTGATGGTTAGGTGGTGTAGCACATGGGGATGTCTTTCATTCCCTGGACAATTTCGCTTGAGAACCTCTGCTCTAGTTTACTCAGTTTCCCTAGTTTAGGGAAGATCCATGTGTCTGTTCTGCCAGAAAAATCTTTTTTTTTTTTTTTATTAAATTTTTTTTTGAATGTGTGTTTTTTTTTTTTAATTTTTAATGTTTATTTATTTTTGAGAGAGACAGAGACAGAGTGTGGACGGGGGAGGGGCAGAGAGAGGGAGACACAGAATCCGAAACAGGCTCCAGGCTCTGAGCTATCAGCCCAGAGCCCGACACGGGGCTCGAACTCACAACCCATGAGATCGTGACCTGAGCTGAAGTCGGACGCTTAACCGACTGAGCCACCCAGGCGCCCCTTGAATGTTTAATTTTGATAGAGAGAGAGAGAGAGAGAGAGCGCGCGCGCGCGCGCACGCGCGCGCGCACGAGTGGGGGAGGGGCAGAGGGAGAGGAAGACACAGAATCTGAAGCAGGCTCCAGGCTCTGAGCTGTCAGCACAGAGCCCGACGCGGGGCTCGAACTCCCGAGCCGTGAGATGATGACCTGAGCTGAAGTCGGACGCTCAGCCGACTGAGCCACCCAGGAGCCCCTGGAAAATCTTCTAAGAATATATTTTAGGGGTGCCTGGGTGGCTTAGGCATTTAAGTGTCCAGCTCTTGACTTGGGCTCAGGTCATGATTTTGAGATTTGTGGGATCAAGCACCATGTTAGGCTGTGCACTGATGGCGTGGAGCCTGCTTGGGATGTCTCTTTCCCTCTCTCTCTCTGCCCCTCCCCAGCTCGCACTCTCTCTCTCTCTCTCTCTCTCTCTTTTTCTCTCTCTCTCTCAAAAAAATAACATAAAATTTTTTTTAAGAGTATGTTGTAAAAATTGGGCTAGGCCAGTTTAAAGAAATGTCATTTTGATAATAATAGCAATCATTTTTTGCTCTTCCCTTCCAGCCGGGCACTTTAGATATTTTATCCCTTGATGCAGAAGACTGAGGCTTAGATGCAACACAAGTAATTTGCCCAGAGTGCTACACCTGCCGAGTGGCGGATCCAGGATTCCCACTGGTGTGCCTGACTTCGCAGTTACAGGTGCTCACAGGAGCGCTAACTTTGTGCCAAGCACTGGTATAAATCTCTTACACATATTCAACCTAATTAATCCTTAAAACACCCTATGAGGTGGGACCTATTGCCCTCATTTTACAAGTGAGGAAACAGGCACAGAGAAGTAACTTGCCCGACGTCAGACAGCCAGTGAGTTAGATAACAGCCGTTTGAGCTCAAGCTGCCGAGCTCCAGAGGCTGGACCTTCCCGCCCCGCTCCCTGAGCTTCCCCTGGTCATAACCCTTCGTGCCTGGAATGCTCCGCGTCTTGAGGAAAGTTGGAGGGAATAGATCAGAAAGTAAAAATTGGATCTGTTCCATTCCTTCTGTCCCGTTCCGCCACAGTGCCGCGCGCTCTGGGCTCAGGCTCGCCTGATCGTAACGTGGTTCACGGTGGTGTGAACCTGGGCGTTTTCCCTCTCCCTGTGTGACCCTCTGCTGTCAGGTGAGCCAGTGTCCTCATGCAGAGGGCCCAGGGCCCGTCACACACTGCAGGGGGCGTTAGACTTTGTTGAACGCGTCCTGTGTGCGACGGCCCCATCCATCATGGGTCTGTAGAGCTGTCGGCTTTGCTGATAGAGGTAGGGTCCGGCACAAATGAGTGGTAAAACAGTCTTTTTCTTTATCGTGCTATATTCCAAAGGTTGCCGCTTTTGTTTTGTGACTGCTAATTAGATGTTGCTCTTTTGTATTTGCGCTCTGAGGGAATTTGGTCACGGGAGGTAACGACTTCATAAATCAAAGACAGAATAATCATTAAATAGATGAGGGCTCTTCACAACTGGCCCTTGAAGCTGATGGTTTTCCGTTGTCGCCTGGGGATCGCAGGCCTGGGGAGCTGCCAGAAGGGTCTCCAAAGATGACTGGCTAGAATGGCTGAGGCGGCTGAGTCTGGAGCTCCTGAAGGACTCGTCTTCACCTTCCCTGCGCTCGTGCTGGGCCCTGGCTCAGGCCTACAACCCGATGGCCAGGTATGTCGTGGCCAGCCGCCCGCCCTCCCCCCCCCCCCCCCTTCAGTGTGGGATCAAGAGACTCAGCACAGAGAAAACCATATATAAGTTCCTTTTTATCAGCGGTAGCAGTAAAAGGGGCTAGTATTTTTAATTTTGCCAACTCGTGGTGGAAAAAATAAAAAGGCAAATTGAACAAGCTCATGTCACAGGAAAAGCACCCATCTTAACCTTGCTGAGATTTAGGTCCAGAATTTTAATTACAACGTCCTTTACAACTCTGAAAACAACGATGTAACGGTTTACTCTAACTGCTTTCCGATAATAATGATACTCTAATTCTTTACTGCTGCATTACACATAACCCCAGAACTTACTGGTCTTAAACGACGACAGTCATTTGTTTTGCTCATGAATCTGCAGTTTGGACATGACCTGTGGGGACAGCTCGTCTCTGCTTCAGTGTCAGTGGGGCTGTTTGTCCGGGGGTCAGAGGACCCACTTTCAAGGTGGCTCATCCACACGTCTGGCAGGTTGGGGCTTTTTTTTTTAATGTTTATTTTTGAGAGAGAGAGAGAGAGAGAGAGAGAGACCGTGAGTTGGGAAGGAGCAGAGAGAGGGGGAGAGACAGAGTCCAAAGCAGGCTCCAGGCCCGAGCTGTCAGCAAAGAGCCCGATGTGGGGAATGAACCCACGAACTGTGAGATCATGACCTGAGCCCAAGTCGGACACTTAATCGACTGAGCCCCCTAGGCGCCCCGTTGGAGCTTTTGAGTGGGAACTGCTCTGGCTAGGAGCCTTGGTTCCTCTCCGTGTGGCTCATTCTGTGGGGATCATTCACAGAATACTGGCGGGTTCAAGACTGAATGTCCCCAGGGGAACAAGGCAGAAGTGTATGATATTTGTATGACGTGGCCTTGGAAGTCACACAGTGTCACTTCTGCCACACTCTGTAGTTCAAGGCAGTCACAGAAGCCCACTCACATTCACGGGGAGGAGATTATGGATGCTGTCCATCGATAGGGGAGTAGGAAGATTCTAGGAGAACATGTGGAAGAAGAGAGACTGTGGCAGCCATCTTTGAGAAATAGAATTTGCCATAAAAAAAATACTGTTTTAAATAATAAATCTCAAACAGCCATTGAAGATTTGGTTTATAAAAAGTTTCACTGCATGTAAAAGATTTACAGTATAATGTAAACGAACAAAATGGAATACAAGATGGTGTGTGTGATTTCAACTATTAAAAACACTTGTACAGAGGGAAGAGATTAGAAAGTAATACAGCAGTGATTAAGTAGGAAGGCCTAAGGAGTATTTTTTTTAATGTTTTTCTGTTTTCCAGATTTTTCTATGACGGATAATTATTTATAATGGGGCATAAAATGCTATTTTTTATGCTTTAAAAATAGTTCCTAGGATTTCCCTGGTCGCACAGTGTGCAGATTTCACATGCTCAGCTGATGGAGCATATCTCTCTTCTGCCCCAGGTCATGTTCGAACACAACGTCATCCAAAAGAGGCTTGTGATAAAACGTGCACGTATGCGTTTATCACTGTAGTGCCAACTGTGTGCATTTGGCCTTGGATGTAGGTCAGAAAGTTTATTTCTTAATTTACACGGGACTTCTTTTGGTCTTCGTGTTATCCTTTGAATTTCACATTTTGTTTTTTCCAGAAGATTCCAAAATTAGATGCTTGGTCTGGTTTAACCTTTTTTAATGTGTAATAAAAAGCATATGTAGAGGCATGAAATGCTCAACCCATCCATCATAAGCATATCTTATAGTTTCCAAGCCCCTTCCCCCACCATTCACCACAAAAGGGCATGGGATTAAAGTTCAGATGTCGTCGGGCACGGCAAATATGTCTGTTCGTGTGATGCTTTGATGATTTAAAGTAGTTGTAGTGATCTTAGAAATGACACCTCTGGTTCCAGGTCTCCAGTGGTGAGGTTGGCGTAGGGGATCCTTCGGGATTCTATTCGCTAACGCTTTTAGTTTCTTAAGTCCTGTTGTGCGTCTGTGACCATTCAGCTAAGGGTTCTGGTCGTGTTTTGAAAGGCAGTCATAGGTGCTGCCTCTGCCGCTTCCGATCGTAGGAATTTGGACATTACCTGAGAAGGATCCCAAGAATCCTTTGGAGATGATCATATTCTGAATCGGCTGATGCCAACTTCTGTGCTGGAAGTCCCCTTTCTGTTCGTCCCCCCTCCCACTGAAGAGAAAAAATGCAAACTCTGCTAAGAAACATGCCTGTGAGACAGGCTATTGCCCCTCGCACCCCCACGCAGCTTGCTGTGCGCACAGCGTCTGTGCCTGCGCTGTAAATACAGGAGTCACTGGCCACGTGTGCTTGCACGAACGGAATTAAAATTAAACAGAACTTAACATTCCGTTCCTCAGGCACACTTCACCACGGTTCAGGTACTCAGTGGCCAGTGGCTACCGTATCGGACAGATACAGAGCGTTTCCAGCACGTTCTGATGGACAGCACCTGTCTGTGAAAGTCAGTGACGCCGGGAGTAGATTGGCGGGTGTGACTTGATGGCACCGGGCAGAGGCACGAGAGGCATTGCCAACATCTTTTTCCGCTCTCTCCGCCTTCAGGGATCTTTTCAACGCCGCGTTTGTGTCCTGCTGGTCTGAACTGAATGAAGACCAGCAGGATGAACTCATCAGGAGCATCGAGCTGGCCCTCACCTCGCAGGACATCGCCGAAGTCACGCAAACTCTCTTAAACTTGGCTGAATTCATGGAACACAGTGACAAGGTGAGATGCTCCGCCGTTGTCCGGATGGAGCCCGACAGGAGCCAGGTGGGAGGGAGAAGTGGCCCGGCCCCCGCGCTCCTACGCTGTGGGTTCTGTTCTGCCCTAGGGCCCCCTGCCACTGAGAGACGACAACGGCATCGTCCTGCTGGGCGAGAGGGCCGCCAAGTGCCGAGCATATGCCAAAGCACTACACTACAAAGAGCTGGAGTTCCAGAAAGGTCCCACCCCCGCCATCCTAGAGTCTCTCATCAGGTAGGCTCGAAACCCTTTTTAATCGCCGCCTTCATCTGAAATGACCTCTCTCCCCTCCGCCGCCTGGTACCAAATCGCCGCTGTCACGTGGAGACTTATGCTCCGTGAAATCGGCCGCCCGGTCCAGCCAGCACGTTTAAATGCGATGTGGTTGCGGACGGCCCTCCCCGCTGTCGGAGCCGTAATTGTCACTTCTGTTAACCCTCAGCACATGGGCTCCCGTTGTTTTCCAACCTGGGCCTGCTTGTCCCAGGGAAATCAGTCCAGAAGCGATTCCGGGGCAGTAGCAGCCTAGGAGCGATGAATTTGACACGGGGGTTCCATCGCCGTCTCTGGTGGGAGTAAAGTACTGACTCCACTGCCCCAAGGGCCACTGGGGTTTTGCTGCCCGAGTCTTCCTCCTCTGGGGTTCTTTGAATCTAAGAGGCAGAGCGAAGTCTGAGACTCAGTGATCTTTTCCCTTGGTTTGGTCATGCGTTCTCCTCTCATAAGACGGTTTTGAGTCTTCTGGGCATGGACAAAAATAGGTTGTTTAATAAATTTTCTGCTGTTACGAAATTAGAAGCAGCCTCAAATGTTAGCGCCAGCTCCCAGAGAACCGTTCGCTTCCCCTAATGATTATCAGAGAATATTAACTCTGGGATCTAATTATCTTCATGTAAATGCTAACACGGTTGATTGTTTCACTACAGATAGTTTAGGGGAAAATCACCCAGCTAATAAGTACCTCCTTTGTGGCTGAAACAGTCTGCTGTGTGTGGTGCTTCCTTCATTTGAGAGAATAATCAAATAGCCAGCTTCCCTGCCAGGCCTGCTTTTGAGTCAATGCTGAGTATTCCTTTAAACACCTTAAAAAGTGACCAAAAGGCGAGAGAGTCATGTTTTTGTCCAAGTGAGGTGAACTTGGAGAGACCATTGATTTCTACGATATCACATACCGACAGATATAAACATGCCATCCTCTGGGGTCGGCTTCCATTTCAGATTAGGTCCAGCAGATGTGAAAACCTGCATTTCTCCCCCCCCCCCCCCCCCCCCCCGCCCCAGCTTTGGTAATATTGTCTTCCTTGATAACTGATAGAAAATCTGGCAACTGAATATAATAACCTCAGTGTCAAAGAACCAGATTTGCGTGTCAGTTTCCTTGCTGAGCTTTCTCTGTTTGACAGCTCTCTGAAACCTCCGTGGTGCCACCCCAGGTTTTTCTCCGTATTTGAAACAATCACAGAAGCGTTAGTGTGTATACGGATTTGTAACAGGAAGGTATAGTCAGAGGCCGGGAAAAGTGTCCAAGAAAGCCATTAACTTCTTATGCCAGTATAACTGAAAATGAGTCCTCAGAAATCCCTGCAGACTGATCTTGACCTTAAGAACACAGACAAATAGAGACCTGTGCTCCCAGATGGAGCCAGTGCTCTGAGCTCCGGTTTTGTCCCGGCCTGACTGAGCCGAGTTCACAGTGCTGCCTCCCGTCTTCCCGTAACGTCACTTTTCTGTTTCCACTGGCTGCTTTTCCCACTGAAAACTGCACTTCCTACGCACCGTGGCAATGTTCTGCCATCGTCGTCCCCACAGAAAGTTTTAAGAAACGGGCTTAGGCAAAGGTGCTGTTAGAGAATGTGCACCCAGCACCACCCCAGTCCTCTAGCCGAGCCTCGTGGAAATTCCTCCCAGGGGTCCCACCGCTGGTGGTTGCGTGTCCCTGAGTTACTGCTTGGGTCCTGTGTTGGAGACACGGCTCCTCAGTGATAGATTGAACTCCCTTCCTCGCAGTGGCTGCCGGGGAGCTCACAGCTCACCTCACAGCTGGCCCACCTCTAATAGACTCTAACTTGACCTCTAACAGACGACAGACCCTCGACCTCTTTTGTCTGCCGCCCTCTCTCCCCTCCCAGCTTTCTTTTGTCTTTCCTGCTCTTTCCCTTCACTGTTTGTGCCCTTTCTGAAAGGTTATTCTGGTATCTATCTTTGAGTCGACCGCCTTAAATTCTCTTTGAAACGATCAGGTTAACTGTTCACAAAAATGTCTTTGCACAGCTGTTCCTTAGTTTTTGTTTTTGTATCTAAAAGCTGTGCTGTGCTGACAGTACTTTTCTCTTGCTACTGGTCTGACTTCCCACCTCTTGACGTTTCTACTATTTACTCCAGGACAAATTAAATCTCACATGTAATCCTCAAACCAGGCTCACAGTGAGACATTATAAACGACTCCCATCTCCTCAAAGCTTGTATATATCAGTAAGTATAATTGCTTCATAAGGGAACAGAGGGTTAAATGGTATTGAATTATTTGTAAACATACACACACCCCGGCTTTTACTTGGTTAGCCTGTAGCATTAGGTTAAGGTCTAGTGCCTGCTGACTCAGACCATTAGGGCCGCTGTAACAAATTGCCATAGACGGGGGGCTTACACAAGAAACACTTTTCACAGTTCCGGAAGCTGGGAAGTCCAAGGTCAGGATGTTAGCACCGTTGGGTTCTGGAGAGCACCCTCTTCCAGGTTGCCCCACGGACGACTTCTCTCTGTGTGCTCAAGCGGCAAAGAGCAGAGAACAAGCTCTTTGGGCTTTTTTTTTTTTTTTTTAATGTCTCTTTTTATTTTGAGAGGAAGAGAGAACGCGTGAGCAGGGGAGAGGCAGAGAGAGAGAGGGAGAGCAAGAATCCCCAACAGGCTCTGTGCTGAAAGCACACAGCCCAGCACAGGGCTTGAACTCACAAACCATGAGATCATGACCTGAGCCAACACCGAGAGTTGGATGCTCAACCGACTGAGCCCCCAGGCTGTTTTTTGATGAGGGCCCTAATCCCGTTTGTGAGGGCTCTACCGTCACGGTCTACTGATCACCTCCCAAAGACCCTACTTCCCAATCCCATCACACTGGGAGTTAGCCTTCAGCACAGGAATTTGGGGAGACATAAACATTCAGTCCACAGCATTCCTCTCCCGGCCCCCCAAATGCATGTCCTTCTTAAATGCAAACTCCATCCATTCCATCACAACAGCCCCAAAGTCAACCCATTCCAGGATCAGCTCTAAAGTCTCATCTAAATATCATCTAAATCAGGGGTAGACTTGAGAATCTAGGTACAGTTCATCCTGAGGCAAAATTTGTCTCTGGCTGCGAACCTGTGAAAACAAACAAGTTACATGCTTCCAGAATACACTGATGGGGCAGTAACAGGAGAGCCATCCCCATTCCAAGAGACACGGGGAAGAAGGAAAGGGTGACAGGTCCCACGCAAGGCAAACTTCATGAGATCTCCAGAGTAATCGCTTTTGGCTGGATCCTCTGCTCTCCAAGCCCTCTGGGTAACGGTCCGCCTTCTGGACCTGCTAGGGCAGAGGTCCTGGCCCCACAGCTCCGCCGGCTACACGGCCCGGCGGTGGCTCTACCCCCACAGCTTTGGGCAGAGTTCACGGGCCTGTTAAAAGCAAGGCAATGGTCCTCCTGTTTGAAAACAAGCAGGCAGCCCTGCTGATCTCTGAATCAACTTCAGGATCATTCTCTTCTTGTTCACAGCCAAATAGCTCCATAGTCCCGTCCTGTAAAATCCAGGAAGTTCAACAGCCTTCCTTCATTCCCTCCTGTCTCTTTGCCCGTCTGTTCAATGTGGTAGTTTTCCTGCCGGAGTAGCTGATTAGGTCCATGCTTCATGACACCCAGTCCCCTGAGCAAAGCCTCACGTGGCCATACCCTTCGTGCTCTCCCCGAATGCACGCACTCATTTCTCACGGCAGAGATAGGCTGAGAATTTCCCAAATCTTTAAGTCCCGGCTCCTTTTTCGCTGTTGCTTCTCTCCTCTCTCATTTTACCCTAAGCAGTCAGGAAGAACCAAGCCACTCCTCCTCAGTTTGCCTAGAAATCTCCTCAGCTGATACCCAGGGTCATCATTCACAAGTTCTACCTTCCACCAAACACTACGGCGTTGAGCACAATTTGGGCAAAATTTTTGCCACTTTATAACAAGGCTTGCCTTTTCTCTCTTCCCCGATAACCCGTCTTCCTTTCCGTCGGAGAACTCGTCAGAATGGCCTTTACCATCATATTTCTATCACCGTTCTGTTCACAACTATGCATGTTCTCTAAGAAGACAGAAGCGTTCTCTCTGGTTCTCTTTTTTTTCTTGCTGAGCTTTCACCAGAATTTGCCTTTGAGAGTCCATTCACGGTAGTCTGGGCTTTCTCTAGCATGCAGCCCAAAACTCTCCCAGCCTCTGCCCATCACCCTGTTCCAGAGCCACTTCGTCGTTTCTAGGTGTTTGGTACAGCAGCACCCCGCATCTTGGTACCAGTTTCCTGTTTCAGTCCATTCGGGCCGCTGTAACAAAATACCACGGACCGGGGGCTTAATCAGCTTTGACTTCTCACGGCTCTGGAGGCTGGGCAGCCCACAGTCAGGGAGCAGCACGGTTGGGTACTGGTGGCACCCTCTTCCAGGTTGCCACGTTGCCACCTTCTCACTGTGTCCTCACGTGGCTGAAAGCAGAGCTCAGCCTCTCTGGGGTCTCTTTCATAAGGGCCCTAATTCCATCCGTGAGCCACCCCACCCTCGTGACCTAATCCCCTCCCAAGGGCCCCGCTTCCGAATACATTGGGAATTGACTTCAACGTAGGATTTGGGGGGGACACACACATTCAGTCCACAGGACCTGCTTCTCACCCAAAGTAGAAGGAAGTGTCTGATCCAAGCTGGATGCTTTCATCACTGCCCAACCCCTAGCAAGTAATCCCATTTTTTTAAGAATTTTCTGACTGAGATTAGCAGAATTAAGACCAAAAACAGGGGCCGGCACTTCCTGTGCAGCAGCATACCTCGTGGAGGATGAAACAGAATGTGCTTTACTTTCCGGGATGACACTGAGTTCTCCTTTGGTTCCTGGTGATTCTGTCCTCTTTAGGGCCAGAGACTGTGTTGGCTCCTCTCTGAATCCTTGGTGTCTGTCCTCTGGCTGCACCCGGAGACGTGCTTGGAAAGTTGTGGCTCTGGTCAGAATCCGCACCGTAGGTTAAGTGGCTGGGGGCGTCCTCCAACATGAACATTGTCACGAAAAATTTATACTTCTGTTTACGCAATTGTGTACACGTAAAAATAGGAGTGAGTTTCAGCAACTATAGGCTTGGATTAGGACGGTGTAGATGCTTTGCACCCCAACTTTGTTAAGGAATAATTAATAAATATAATTGTGTATATTGAAAATGTACAACATGAAGGCAGGTGCCTGGGTGGTTCAGTCGGTTAAGCATCCGACTCCTGGTTTTGGCTCAGGTCATGATCTCACGGTTCACGGGATTGAGTCCCGCATCCAGCTCTGTGCTGACAGCATGGAGCCTGCTTGGGATTCTCTCTCTCTGTCTCTCTCTCTCTCTCCCCCCAAATAAATAAACACTTAAAAATAATAATAATAAAATAAAATGTACAACATGATAACTTGATACACATTATGGAATGCTTATCAAGCTCAAGATCATTAACACATCCATCACCTCCCATTGTTAACTCCCATCGTGATAAGGACACTTAAAACCCACTCTCAGCAACTTTAAAATGTGCAACACTGACTATAGTTCCCATGCCGTGCATGAGATCCTTGGAATCTACTCATCTTACAGTGGAAAGTTTGTGCCCTTCAACCTGTCTCCCCATTTCCCCGGCTCTCTGCACCCCCTGGCAACCATGGTTCTGTTCTCTTTCTGTGGAATCAGGTGGTGGTTATGGTTTTTGTTTCATTTTGTTTTGTTTTTTTAGATTCCACATGTAGGGGATACCATATGGTATTTTTCTTTTCCTATCTTATTTCACTTAGCATTATGCCCTCCAGATTCATCCATGTCATCATAAATGGCAGAGTTTCCTTCTTTTATATGGCTGAATGATATTCCTCTCTGTGTGTGTGTGTGTGTGTGTGTGTGTGTGTGTGTGTGTGTGTGTGTGTCTTTATCCACTCATCTGTCACCAGACACCTAGGCTGTTTCCATGTCTTGGCCATTGTGAATAATGCTGCAGTGGACATGGGAATACGGACATCTTTTCAAGATACTAATTTCCTTTCCTTTGCATATGTACCCAGAAGTGGAATTTCAGGATCATATGGTAATTTTATTTTTAAAAATCTCCCCATCTGCATTCCCACCAACGATGTACAAGGGTTTCCTATTTTCCACATCCTCATCAACACTTGCTGTCTCTTGCCTGTTTGATAACAGCCATCATACCTGGTATGAGAAGATACCTCACTGGATGGTTTACATTTCCCTGATGATGAGTGATGTTGAAAACCTTTTCACGTACCTATTGGCCATTCCGCGAATGTCTTCTTTGGGAAAATGTCTATTCAGGACCTTTGCCCTTTTTTTAATTGGGAGTATTTACTTTTTTGCTATTAAGTCGTATGATTCCTTTATATATTTTGAATATTAACTCCTCACGAGGGGCTATAGATGGCAAATCATTTCTCCCATACTGCAGGTTGTCTTTTCAACGTATTGCTTCTTTGCTGTGCAGAAGCTTTTTAGTTCTAGGCGAGCCCACTTATTGATTTTAGCCTTTGGTGCCTAGAGCTTCAGATGTTTTTTTGGTTGTGGGGTTAGAGGAGATGAGAGAGAGAATTATTAGCTACTTCTGCCAGAGGCGTTTACGCTTCTCCTGCTCTTCTCTTAACCCCCTGATCTTTTTATCCTCACTTTCCAGGCAGTATTGCGCCGGCTGCTGGCGCCTCAGACTCCCCTCCTGCCTCGGGGAGTTTGTTTGAATGCCTGTCCTGTGGAATGCCCTGCTGCAGCGCACCTCTTCTCTGCTCACTCTGTTCCTTGGAAAATCCCCGCGTTCTTGTTTTTAAGATTAAACACGCTCCCAGCAGCCCAAGAACTATAGGTACAATAGGGAACACTGAGTAGGAGTAATGGCTCACCTTACACTGACTGGCTCAAGGGAATGGTTCTTTTTGGC
Organism: Panthera onca; assembly: GCF_046562875.1. Lineage (NCBI taxonomy): Eukaryota > Metazoa > Chordata > Mammalia > Carnivora > Felidae > Panthera > Panthera onca. The sequence goes on from NC_138346.1 coordinate 213,371,223, forward strand.
AAGGAAAAATGACTTCCTACCACTCAAAATGAATTTAGCATCTGTTACAGCTGAAGACATGCCCCCTCTCTGTGTTAGTTTGCTCAAGGAGAAAGAAAGTAGGAGTGTTGGTTTGCAAAGTATTTTGAAGCCAGGCGGTGGCATTGGGCTCCGTGGTGATTAGGTGGCTAGATCTGACCTCTCCCAGCGGCTGCTGCCCTTGTCGGCCCCTGCCTTTTCACCTTTTCGCCTCCCTAAAGACTGTAACAAAATCAGTCTCTTTCTCACTGCTCACCCTCTGGTTTTTCCCTGAAGCTTTTTACCTTGCTCTGAATGGTAATGGTGATAATTTAAAAACCAACAAGTTTTAAAAGAATTTATTGTGGAAGGAAAAGGAAACTTCAAATGTTTACAACATCCTACAGTGTTGTATTTTTACAAAGCAAAATGCTTATAAACAGCATGAATCATTAACCATAGTGTCATCTACCTTCATTTTGCAGCCACTTTTATAGGCAAAAGAGGAAGCTCTTTGAGCCCTTTTCTTACAAAGTAAAAAATGAAAACCAATATATCTGTATTGACTGAATATCTTCAGGCAGTTTTGTGCAAGCATCCACGAGGGACTTTCCCCACCTCCTACTGGAACTCCCCAGCCGCCACTAGACCCACTTCTGCCTTTCAGCACACTGCACCCTGATTGACGTTGAGCAGGGAGGAGGCAGAGGCCTGCCGCCAGGCCCGGGACCCTGGAGATCCCTCCTGGGTCAATCCACTGCCAGCAGAATAATTTCTGTCTTTAAAGAAAAAATGTGTAGACTGAAGGTAATTTCGTTGGATTGGATTTAAAACTCGAAACTCCTTTCCCCCACCACTCCTCTCTTTTATGCCTTCCTCCATCACCCAAGGCCTCTCCTTGAAGATCAAAATCACATGATTCTTTTTAGTAAAGGGGTCTATTTTCTCCCCTCACATAACCTAGACCTCCAACTAAATAGATACAGTGATGTCACAATTATTTTCCTTTTACAGAAAAATCAAGTGGAAAGGAGAGGCTTTGAGTGATATGTCAGGGATCACAGGCACAGAGAGCCCACTCGGGCCAGGCCCCTGGGAAGTTGTGTGATGGCCCATCGTGTTTAAATAATTCATCCCATTTATGTAACGTCCTTGTCCTCTCAGTTTTATTGTGCTCCCTAGAGACAGACTCTCGTTGGAGATTCTAGGCCATTTTCCGTCCCTACCCTTTCTCCACTCCCTTCCTCCCCTTCCCTGCCCTCACCCAGCCTCCGTTTGTCCCCATTTCCCTGGCCGTGCCCCCCGGCAGGCCTGCACTCAGGGCTGGAAGTCTTCCGGGCGGATTTTCATCTCCACGCGCCTGAGGGAGTAGCTCGAGCCGTGCCAGCCGTACCACGTGATGCCGTCCAGGTGCTTGTTGTGCTCCCCGAGGCGGTAGTAGACCCCGTTGAGGTTGGAGTCTGTGCAGCAGTTGTACCAGTAGCCGCCTGGCCCAAGAGAGAGATCGGGGCCGTGAGCCCGCTTCGTCCCCGCCCCGGAAACGGCAGACACACGGGACAGGAGGCTTGGCGGAGCTGCCGTTCGAACCGTAGCTCCACAGTCAGAAGCGCCAAAGCCAGAACGCCGGGCCGTGTGGCTCTAAATATGGCTTTAAGTTGGTCCTTCCCCGCTGGGACCAGCCCCCGAGCCCCCCCCCCCCCGCACCTCACCTTTGCGGAGCTGGGCGCACTTGTCCAGGCAGTTGTCGTTGTCCTTGTCCTTGGTGCTGAAGGCCGTGTTGTTGTGGTAGAGGAGGGCGTCGTTCCCCACGTCGCCGCTGTAGTTCCCCAGGAAGAGGCGGTAGCTGTTCAGTTCGTTGCCCAGAGCGAAGCGGCTGTACTCGGCGTGGCGCAGGTTGCCCTCCCAGTCCTGTTGGGGAGCAGGTGGAGCCTTAGAGAAGCAGCGCGGGGGCTGTGTTTCCCGCCACGCCACCGGCCTTCCCTCTCTCGGCTCGCAGCCACACGTCCGTCTGTCCGTTTGCGCGGGGGCCCAGCGAGGCTTTATCGCTTGTTTGCCTCTAGCTACCACACTAGGCTTGGGAGTCACGCAACAAGGGTCCCAGAGCAAGGCTCGCTCCTGAGTCGCCATCTGGCCTGGATTAGCCCCTCTTTCTGCCTCCTTCCTGTCCCTGTCTGTCTGTGAGGTGTGGGTGTGTGTGTGTGTCTCTGTGTCCCACTCAGAGTCACTGGAGAAGGTAGCGGGGCCTCCATTCCCTTCACGACTGTCACCGGTCAGTGTCGATAAGGTTTGCACATAGAGGAGTTCAAGCCCCAGGCCCGAGTGGGGACCGCAGTGTGTCAGCAGCACAGCTGACTGTTGGATCCCCCCGCTCTGGCCCGAGTCCAGCCTCTTGTGTATCTGCAGCCTCGCTTTTGGGAGCAAATAGGAAAAACTCTCTTCTCAACTGCACTACAGCCTGCAGGAAAAGCGCCGTAATAAGCACACAGGCTGTAGTCAGCAAGAGTGGAAAGGGCGCCCCCAGAGTCGTGCACAGTTGGGTGTGGCACCTGCTCCAGTCCTAGGGGCCTTGTGCTCACCTCCATCTCCACACGCAGCCGGGTTGGCCGTCTGGAGAGCCGGTGGATGTGTTCGTTGCCCAGCCAGAAGTCCCCACGGATGCTGCCAAAGCCCTGCTTGTACTGCTTCCAGTCCCGGAAGAAGGAGACGAGGCCACTCTTTCGTCTCTGGATGGTGGTCCAGCCGCCGCCTGACGTCTCCATGTCACAGAACACCTGTGGCAGAGAGGATGCTCTGGTCAGGGACCCACAGAGGCAGGCAGAGGAGCCCGAGGGCGGGCCTCGTCGCCTCCCTCCCATTGCCGCAGGGCCAGTGGATGTGTGCAGGCTCACCACGACTCTACCCCAGTGTCAGCGAGCAGGAGTGGGGTGGTGGCTTGCTAAGGAAGAATTGTCAAAATTGAGGAGGGGGGCAAGCGCACGTATAGTTGGAAGAGAAGAAAATCCATGTGTGCTCTCTACGTGTTCTCTCTCATCTCCTTCCCCCAAGAATAACTGCTCTGGGTCGTGGCAAGAGATGTCAACAAGTCGGGTGGAGGTTATAGAATTATCTGTGTCGGAAGATTTGGTGTTTGGTCGGTAATGATTTCAAGGGGCAAAAGAGATGCTGGGGGAGGGGTTTCCCCCCCCACAAACTGAGTGTGTGTGTGGATAGCTCTCTGGGTATTCGGTGTGTTTGATTCTGTCTTGAGTTTCCCATTCTCTAGACCATGACTAGTCCTGTTGCCCCCCGCCCTGTGAGGGGGGCAGAGGACCGATGGTAGAACCTGGGCCGTGGGCTCTGGTGACCTCACCTCCAGCTCAGGGCTGCCCAGAAAGTCATCGGGAGGAAGCTTGTACACCCCAGAGATGCGGTAGTTCTTCTGGTAGAGGGACGAGCAGTCATAGATGGCGTCTGTAATAGGAGCAAACCGCAGGAGTGAGCATCCAAACCCAGGGGCTCCACGGCAGGTGGGCATTTGTGCTCCATCTCCATTGAAAGTTTAAAAACTGAGATCTCATTTCTACCACGCAATTCACACGAGTGTTCATAACTAGACAGGGTCTGGGTTTTGGAGGGGTGTGGCCATTGGGAGACCAAAAGGAGGTGTCTTTTGGCTTCATTGGTGGTGGGGAAGCCCTCACCTGGATAGCAGCATCAATGGGACCGTCAAACAGGTGGTTTCAGGTTAACTCTGAAATAGATCATCCCGCTATGTTCTATTCTTCTAGGCCACCATCTCTGGGAACATTACAGTTTGCGAGGGCCACGTAATAGATGCGCCTGTTTAATAAATTCCACTTCTGGGACCGCTAGCCTCTCTTACCACGTACGTCATGAGCATCTCATAGGGTCTGATTTTGTTGTTTTCTTGGTTTATTTGGGGGTGGGGGTGGTTTTTCAGAGGGAATGGCTATTTGTACCTTTGAGAATGGCTATTTTTATTTAGATTGCCTACTAGGACCCTAATTAAGGGAGATCAGTTTAACATCTTCTTCCCTGAACGACCCCCCCCGCCCCCCGCTGCTTTGTCTAACACTGCTCATTCCTCAAACGGAAGTGCAAACACCCTGAGGAACCCGTGGAGGCCTCCCCTGGCAGCATTATTAAAACAAGCAAACCAGAGCATCGAACAGGCTGGTGTTCACCCTGGGGTTGATTTAAACGCTTCCTTGGCCATCTTGGGGCTACAGCTTTGTGCCAGATTTTGTCTCCAGGTCTCAAATATCAAAGAAACCGCCTTTCCTGATGGGATTCAAAGAGCGGGAACTCTTGCTGTCCAGGAGACGCTTCCTGTCCTCTGTCTCTGGGGTTCTTTTCTTGGAGGCCCCTGTGCTGGGCCTTCGAGAAGAGCCCTTCGAGAGACGCTCACTGCCACCAGGAACTGTCCCAGGCAGAGCACATTGAGGGAGGGGGAGATGTGTGCCTTCGCCATCAGCGTCCTTCGTTTTCTGTTACTGAGGAGAGCATCAACTTACTGCTTTCTCCGATGAGCTACCTGCTTAGAGAGTCTAAAGGTGACCCAGCAGCTGGCAATCGAGAAGAAAACGGAGGAAGGATGTCCTGGGCTAGAAGAGTAGGAGGCCCAGCAGGAGAGCTGCCTTTGACCCCCAAGAAGCTCCCTGCTGGGAGGGGAGAAAACCCCAGTTGGAGGAGTAGGAGGCGGCACAATCAGAGTCCCGCCTGGCCTGCTCTGCCGCGCCAGGCCAAATCGGGACGCGCTTGTCTGGAAAATGTCCTGAGGATACCTTTCTAGTCCCACACTGAGGGGCAGGAAGTACATGCTTAGGAAGTGATTTTCACATGGTGGTTTATTGGGTAACGGGCCGTTTAAGCTTATTTCACGTTAAAGCTTTTTCTCCGTTTGAACTGAGAGTCACCAGTGACTCACCCTCTTCTATTTCTTGACTTGGTCTATGATGTGACCGAAAGTTTTTATATCAGTAATAAATGACATATCTGTAGGATATTCGCCTGACAAGTAACAATTTCCTGATGATTTCAGAAACCCCAGTTTCTTCTCTCTGAGCAATAAATTCACCTTAGCCGGTCTGAGCCAACCTAACTAGAAACCAGAAGTTATTTTAGGAAAGAAAGCATTGGATGTATCTGACGTGGGGGGCTTCCAAAAATCCAGATTTCAGCATCGCATTTTCTTATTTGCTGTAATGGGAGAATTTTATTTGAGATCCTGGGGGAAAATAGAAATCTCAGAAGTGAGGAACCTCGAGCCTCTCCTTCCTGACCCAAAGGAATTCTTCTTCTGTCTCTAGGCAGCATCTATACCTAATTCTGAGCCAGTGGGCAGAGTCAGGTTTGCAGAGACAGAACACAAAAACCCATTAATGCCCATTCCACTAAATCTTAGGGACACAGGAGAACTGTTTTTGGCAAAACTTGGTTCCTACAACGATAGATGTTACAGTTTTGGTGCTCAATCCTGCTTCCTTAGGACTGTGGGTACAGCCTGTTGGCTCTGGGTGAGGAAGCGAACCCATCAGGGAGACTTAAACCCTGTTTCTAAGGCTTGCAATGTGACTCTGGGCAAACCACGTCGTCCCTGTGTGCTCCGGGATGGGGATTCATACCTTCCTTATGCTGAATCATGGTGTGAGTAAAGAGAACTGTGCAGACATTGGGGAAATTGACAGAAATTTACAGGACATTAGAGCCGGTGGCACGTACCCGGGAAAATACACCCCCAAAGAACCCCCAGTCATCATTCTGATGGCCAAGCCATCTAGAAACCATGCCACACAGAGACGCTCCGGTGTTTGACCGAGAAGGTGGCAACTAGCGTGAGGACACGTTCTCCTTACCTGCCGAGGTCTGGGTGACAGTCTGTGCTGCCTGTAGCTGCATAATGTCGATCTGGTTGTTCATTTCCGAGTACTTGCTCTCCGCGTCTGTGAGCCGTGACTCCATGCGCTTGGTGCTGCTCTCCAGCTCCATCACCTGCATGACCACGCTGACCCAGTCCCTCTCCTGCTTCTCGCTCAGTTCGCTCAGCAGACTGCTCAGATTGGCAATCTGGGCCCTGAGCTCCTTCGCCTCCTCACAGCAGGCGGCCGCCTTGAGCTGCGCAGGTGTCTTGCGCTTCGGGGGCTTCTGTGGCCACGCTGGGTGGCTGACAAAGGCCGTGATGAAAATGCAGAGCCAGGCCATAGCTGAGAGAGTCTTTTTCAGCATCTTTCGCGGGCCTGGGTGGGGAAGGATCTTCCTTTGGGGGATCTGGGTATGCCCGGCTGAGGTCTGCAAAGCTGCAGCAAATTACAGCTGTGCACTTTCACTCCGGATGGGCTCACCACCCTGTTGCTTTCTGTCCTCCCTTGCTCTTTCTTAGCCTTTCTCAAAGCTTGGGTTTAAAAGTGCAGCCTAACTGGGCTCCCTGTACCTTTCTTCCCAAGCCTGAACGCTCTACAAACTCAGCATCTTAAATATTGTTTGCTGCCTGCACCTCCACCCCCACTGGGGCCGTGCATGGTGCCTTAGCCCCTCCCAGCTCATCTGGGAGGGTCAGGTGCCTGTTGGGTGAAGTCAGCGTAAACTTAGGCCAGAGGGGAGGAGGGACACAGGGGCGAGCCTTTCTTTCCTTGCCTGCACAGTCTCTGGGCTGAGACAAGAGGACTATGAATTTGTGTGTTTCCAATTTCGCCTGGTAGATTATGCCCCTGCCAGCCACTGGCTCAGCTCTATCAGCGAGCAGGGCAGGGTCGGAAGAATTTCCAAATTCCGTTCTAAAGGTTACATAACCGTGGGGTGACTGTAAGGTAGGCAAAGAGAATTGGGAATACGACTCCCGCTCACCCAGGGAGGCCTGTTAATGTAATCCATGCTGTTTATATGAGGATCTGGTATATTTTGGCATCCTGCTGAGTGTGCTCTTAACAAGGCTGGTTATTCCTTTTTCTGATCATCACTCAGAGAATGATGTTTTACAAAACCCTTGTTCCGCCTAGATCTAACACTGTCACGGTGGAAAATCTCCAACTTAGAAGAGCTCTAGAAATAGAAAGAGTAAGCATCTTAGGAAGCAAAAAAAGGCTTTGTGGTTTGTATCCACAGGATTTGCTCAGTCATCTTTCTTCTTACGTACTTCCTTCTTCCACAAGCGGGCCCGTATTGGCTCCTCGCACGTGGCATTTGACAAGGAGGTGTCGGAGAGGACGGCAGGGACAAAAACTCAGGAGTGCCGGACACGGTCCTGGCACGGTCATGCCGGTGTACTTCCGTCGGTCTGTAGGCACAGCGGAGAACAGGCCCATCCTTGGCCCGTGATTCAAAACTTGGAACATACATTAAATCATAGGGAAAAGAATCTCTGTCACCTAACCCATATCGACAGTCTTATGTCCCTCTTCCTGTACAACACAGTTTGCAAATCTGAAGCTCTTCTCTATATCTGATGTACGTCCCTGAAAATAGGGATGCTGTCACTTCTCATGTATTGGAACGGAAGGGCACTACTCCTTTGAAAACAAATGGGAAAAACCTGGGGCTTCGGCAAACCTTAAATACTTAAAATGAGCTTTTCACTGAGAACGAATACAGAGGCCTCTCCATCCTTAAGCAGTAACTGCCCCTGTCTTTGGAACGTGCTCTTTTCTGCTTCCATGTTACGGAGCCACCGAGGCAGACCTCGTCCTGTTGCTGTTCCATGTGGGTCCTTCACACACAAGCCTGGTGCCCGACAGCCCTCCTTCCCTGCCATGACCCCCGGAGTCCCTTTACAGGTGGCACTTCTGGCCTCAGAAGGTCATTTCTGTTCAGCAGCTAGAGTTACCAAACAGGTTTTCTCCCCCCCTTTAAATCACTAAGCGGTTGTGGCTCAGGTGTCCCAGGGTTCGTTTTCTCCCTTCCTGAGTCCCCTTGCCTCCTGAGGGGTGAGGGTGTGGCTGGCCCCCCACAGCAGCTTGCCATTCCTCTCAGAAGAGCCTGTTTAGAATTGGCAGCCAGTCCCCGCTCTTATTTCGCAAATACCCAGCCCAGCTGGGCACTGCGGTCTCGGCCACATGGAGTTCATTTCACTAACACGAACCCAGCCCCAACCATCCGCATCCAACGGCCTCCTGAACCCGGTGAGGATCTTCACGTCGATCTCCCAGCCATCAGCTGACACTGAGCTTTTGCCCTGTGCCACACAGGCATGTGGGGCATCCTTTGTGACCCTGCCGTCCTGGTGCTCCCCCCGCAGCAACGTGATAGAGAGAGGATCAGTGGAGCTTTATGGATTCCCAGCCAACTTTCTGTTTGTTCTTCCCAGTGGCCACTTCCCCGGCCCAAACAGGAAATTGTTACGAATAGATTTTCATATCTGGGCAGAAAGTGAATCAGTCATTTGTATTTGCAGCCCATGTAGCAATCCCTTCTGGGGGTTCATAGGTTTGGATCAGAAGCACCTAGCTGTTAGCATGAATGCCTACTCTCTGACATTTGTTTGCTGAAAGCCTATTTCTAACATGAGGTACAAGTTAGAGACAGAAGCTTTCCTTATTTGAAGATTTTCTTAAATCACCTAAGCTGCCCAAATGTCAATAGCCCTCCCAATTAAAAAAAAAATAGCAAATTAAGAGTGTTTCCCATGCCGGAAGATTATCAATCCTGCATACATCCACAACCCTGCGATGTCCTAGATTCTGAGTTTCTGAAAGAAAGAAAAGTAAGCCCTTGTTTTGAGTACAGCTAAGCCAGTGGAGAAAACCAGGAAGAATGTGGAGGACGAGACCAGTTTTCCCTTCTCCAAGAGGCTTTTACCTTCTCTGCCCTTCAGTGGATAAAGTGACCATAAAAATGGGAATTAACTGAGAAAATAAGGAAAGCCCGTGTTGGACATCTTGCAGTTTTTCCTTTTCTCTATTTTGCTGCTGGTGAAAGAGGGTCAGCTTGGTGTTCCTGGGGAAGATGTTTGTGAAAATCAAATTTATAGTCTTAATGAGAAAAAGCCAGTGAGCTTTTACTTAGCCTGGAAGTTCTCAGACACTTCACAGTCTGGGCCATACTGCCTTGGGCTGGCACCAAGGACGGGAAGCCTCCAGCAGCCTGAGGATTACAGAGCTGGGTAAGACCTAGAGGTGGTCTCTCCTTCCACGCAAATGGAGCGTCATGTTGCATTGTCTCGAAAACGTCCCTATTAGAGAGCCTCCTCCTTTGCTAATATATTCCTGCCCCTGCCTGCCCTTAAACCACCACTTGCACAATTGGTGAGGGAAACAGCTACCCTTAGAACCGGACTCTCAGTTTGTGGCATGAGTACATCTCAGAAGAACCTGCCTGCCTCGTTGTTAGTTTAATAGTGTTCTTTATGGGGATATTTTACTTCTCCTAAAGTCTTAGTGAGTCACGGCTTTGCCTTACTGTATGCGGCCATTTAATACCCGATGCTTCTTCTTCCTTTTTTTTTTTTAATGTTTATTTATTTTTGAGAGAGAGAAAGAGTGCGAGCAGGGAAGGGACAGAGAGAGAGGGAGACGGGAGACACAATCTGAAGCAGGTTGCCGACTCCAGGCTCTGTGCTGTCAGCACAGAGCCTGACGCGGGGCTCGAACTCATGAACCTCGAGATCATGTCCTGAGCCGAAGTCGGACACTTAACCGACTGAGCCACACCCATATGCCCCAATACCTGACACTCCTGTTGCTCAGTCCTATTTCTGCCTCAGTTAAATGCCACCCACCCCAGGAGGCACATCCATCTCTTCCCTAAGTCTCCTGATCTGCCACTTGTACCAGAGTGCATTCTGGACGTGTTAGAAATCGTTTCTCTTGTGCTTCCTTCTAGAGTCTATTATTTCACGACAGCACCTAGCAAGAGAGTCTGTCTCTGCGCTCAGACTTTGTAGCAAACGTCTGTTCTGTTAGCCAGCATGTAAATTGCAGAGCATCGTTAACAATGCCGGCCCAGCCTCAACTGCCTCACCGTCCAGTTGGAGAAACAGACAGCTGAGCTCTGGGACAGTGTGACATGCTAGGAGAGGGACACAGAGGAGGAGGAGTGCCCAATTCAGATGAGGTCCGGAAGGCCTCCCAAGGGGAGTGCTACCCAGGTTTCACAGAGAAAGGAGGAGGTAGCCAGGGGTGGGAGGCCGGCATTCTGAGCAAGGTGCAGCTTTGTGAAAGACCTTGGCCTAGTAGGAGGACGTAAGTAGTTGAGTGTGGCTTAAGAGTCAGGGGCGGAGGACAGTAAAGCCAGAGAGGTGGAGGGGAGCCAGGCCTGAGGGCCCCGAGGAGTCCACGTGAGGGGCGTGATTGCTACTCTGAAGACAGACGAGTTTCTGGAAGGAATCTAAGCAGCTCCTTACTCTTGTTGCTCTGTTTTCCTGAGTCTCACCGGGAAAGGGGCTTTTTGTACTTGCCCCACAAGATTTTTAACTGGAAATGGGACGGCCTAGAACATCCGTATTTCTTGAAATTGTAATGCGTTCATATTAAATGCCCCGAAGGGATCATCTGGCTTGAAGATTAAGGAGGCGGTATATGAAGGACTTGAAATGGTTGGGTCTAGAATCAGACAAATCTGGGTTCTAATCCCTTCCCATCTTTGGTAGTTCCATGACCCTGGGCAAATTATTTCTCTGAGTTTACAGATCTGTGCAGTGGTGATGCAAATCCTAACTACTTTACCTCATTTCTGGTTCAATAAAGCAAAGGATTAAAAATAGTTAAGGCGGGGCACCTGGGTGGCTCAGTTGGTTAAGCATCTGACTTCAGCTCAGGACATGATCTCACCATTTGTGAGTTTGAACCCCGCATCAGGCTCTCTGCTATTGGCTCAGAGCCTGCTTCAGATCCTCTGTCTTTCCCTCTCTCTCTCTCTCTCTCTCTCTCTCAAAAATAAAATAAACATTTAAAAAATAATCATAAAATAAAAGATAAAAATAGTGAAGGCATTTCTGAATAAGATAAATAAATTTGGAGGAATTAAACTACAAGAAATCAATATTTATCATAAAGCTACTGTAAGTGATTAAAGGCAGCGTAGTGGTGGCACAAGGCTAAACTCACAGATGATTGGAGTGGAATCAAATGTCCAGAAACACCCGCATGTGTGTAGACAGTTGATTTTTGACAAGGTGGCACCACGGAACACTGAGGAAAGCACAGTCTTTTCGGCAAGTTCTTCCAGGTCAGCTAGGTAGCCTTACGGGGAGAAGAGGGCTCTTGACCCTTACCTCACACCACACATAAAACTTCAAGTTCAGAGGAGGCTTCCGTTCCACATGTGGAAGGTAAAACCAAAGCTTCTAGAAGATAACATAGGCTATTATCTTCGGCATCTTGGGGGTAAGCAAAGATTTCTTAACCAAGATACAAAGAGCACTAACCATACAAGAAAACATTATCAAATGCAATAGAAAGAGTCATCTCTGTTCATTAGAAGACACCACGAACAGAGCGAAAAGGGAGGAAGATTATCTCCAATAGATATCTTTGTGTTTATTGCATCCAGAGTATACATACAGCTCTTCTCAAACAACTTTGAAAAAGGTGGCCAACTTAAAGATTGGCAAGAGATGTCACAAGGCACTTATTTCACAAAAGAAGATCTCCACAAGGCCAATAAACATATGAAAAGCTGCTCAAGCTCCTTAGTCATTATGGAAATTCAAATCAAAACTCTCCCATGCCGCCAATACACACACACTGCAATGGGAAACACGGACAGTACCAAGTGTTGACAAAGATGTGGAGCCATTGGGCTTTGCAGATATTTCCGGTGGAAATGTCAACTGCCGAAACCACTCTGGGGAGCAATTTGTCCGTGTCCTCGAAAGCAGAACACACCCTGTAACCCAAAGGTGCTACTTCTTGGTAGGGTCCCAACAGAAACGCCAGCACCCTTGCACCAAAGCCAGTACAAGAACTGGTGGCACATAGCAACACGGACGTATGTCCCAGACATCGTGTTGAGCATCAGGCGAGGTTCAAAACATGGCAAAACTGTGGGGCGCCTGGGTGGCTCAGTCAGTTAAGCGTCCGACTCTTGATCTTGGCTTAGGTCATGATCTTACAGTTTCGTGAGTTCAAGCCCCACATCAGGCTCTGCACTGACAGCGCAGAAGCTGCCTGGGATTCTCTCTCTCTCTCTCCCTCTCTCTCTGTGCCCCTCCTCTGCTCGTGCTCTCTCTGTCTCTTTTGATGTAAATAACTAAACTAAAAAAAAAAAAAAAAACCGGCAAAACTAACCAGTTGCGTCAGAGGTCAGACAGTCGTTGCCTCTAGAGATGAGGAGGGGAGCCTCGGTCAGGAGAAGGCTCAGTGTTTCTGGGACGCTGGCAGCGTGTTGTGTTCTGGTTCTCGCTCTGGGTGGTATTTACAAGGGTATCTTCACTCCGCGATTTCTCAAGCTGCACACTGTGTGCACCTTTCTGTATGTGTGTTACACTTCAACTAGGAAGTTGATTCAAAAATCGATAGAGCACATGATACAGGTTAGTGACGGACACATAGTCAATGTCCAGCAAATATCAAGTATTACTGGTTAGGTATGCAGTTATCGTCTCATCAGAAAAGCCCTCCCTGCCCTTCCGAGTCTACACTAAGCGCCCCCCCCACCCCCCGACGTTAGTCTCCATCTAGGCTCTCTGTTTTCTTCTTGGTGTTTACCTTCACAGCATTCATTTCAGGGTTTTTTGGTTTGTTTGTTTTGGTTTTTGTTTTCGGTTTTTTTTGTGTATCTATTTCACCAGCCCGTTAGCTCTGCAAAAGCAAAGACCTCGTCTGTCGTATTTACCACGGTAGCTCTAACATCTATCTCTTGGCACCAGACTGAGACCAAAGAGCTCCTTATTTGGAACTCGTCAAGTGAAAGAATGAATCCCCAGCAGAAGGTTCTCTTCGCCTAAAACATCTGTTGTGGAGACTCAGAGTCTCTATCCATGGTCATTGGCGGTACTTTGTCACCGCGAGGTCTTCATCGTTGGCCCCTGCGTTCTGTCCTGCTCTGAGTCCATTTTCCTTCTGTAGGTCTTAGACACATAATCAAAGGAAGTGGGAACTGAAAACACTGAGATCATCTGGTTCAACCTTGTATTTTAATCAATAACTGGGGGCAGCATCCTCACTGTGTAATCCCTTTGTCTCCCTGGAAACCATCCATTTGTGTCTCCCTCCTCTTTCTTTACGTATGAAGACCAACAGAAGGACCACAGAGCATTTGGAGCAAGGTTTTGTCCCGCTCCACTTTATTCCAGAGGCCTGGGTAAATGGCCTATCTGATCGCTTCCGCCTGCATCAGCCTGTTTGTTCACCATCACCGTGGCCTGAGGGGCCACACGCAACAGCTGACATCGAAGGCAGAATGAAGTCGCACGTCCCCGTAAAAACAGCCACATCTCGGGGCAGCTGTGTTCGCCAGAACTTATCCAGTAACCTGACAGATCTTGCTGTCCCCAAAAGGGGATGAAATACCCATTACGTTGCAGTAGCAGAAAGTCACTCTCAGCCGGAGACAAGACCCCGTCAGAAGTGCAGGATAGGATCACACGTTCGTACCCAGGTACCCTGGCATCCCCAGAGCTTCCCTTCGGGCCGGACCTCTGCCGCCCTGACGTAGGCAGCACTGATGGGAAAAGGGGACTGTAATTCTTTGAGAACGTTCGAGAAATTGTGCCACTTGTGCCTGAGCAACCAATTAATGGCAAGCGTGACTGCACTTTGCCGTTTACCGGCGAGGGGCTAGAGGGGTGAATAAAACCCTCTCTGTCTTAATTCTAAACACATGTTCCCAGGGTGTCACCGCTGTGTTGCTTGGAAGTATGAGTCCTGCTTCCACAGTCGTTTCCTGGCTTCCAGAAAAGGTACAGAGTCGTGTTCTTTTCCCCTACCTCTGCTGGAAGAAAAAGCACTCCGGCCAGAGGGGTGAGGATTTGCTCAAAGCTCCTCACTTCTCGACAAAAACACATTCCAAACCTCTGGGCTCATGCTGACTTCAAAAATGCAATGTGCCTCTAGGAATCTGTACCCCTTGTAGGGCAGCTCCACACAGGAGAGAGCGGATGGACAGAGGAAACCCCCGTGCAGCCAGAGCACAAACGCAGATTGTATCTTCCCGGGCCCATCTTTTTCTTTAGTGCCCTCTTAACATCCAGCCCTACCCAAGAGGTCAGGTCTCTCACCAGTCGCCAGGAGAGCATAAATGTATCTCTGGCTGTTCTGAAGACTTTCTGCAGGTTCACTGGACGACAGCTTGTCTTTATAGAGCACCTCAGAAACCCCAGGGAAGCTGCCTGTCAGTGTAGAAAGCCGGCCGTCCGCAGGGAGCCGTACGAAGGGAGGAATCCCGGGGTTTCCCCTAAAGCTGAACCAAAAGGACACAGGGTCTTTCACTGCAGCCCAAGACCATCCCAAAGGGAGAAGCTCGCGGTACCTCGGTAGTAAATGTCTGCCCTTCCACTGTACGTAGCTCACCCGCCGGAACCCCTCGAGATTTAATGGGACCAGTAAATGGTGAGTTAGAGACGCTGCTTCTGATTTTTATGTACTTCTGGGGCGGGGCGGGGCGGGGCGGGGGTTACTGCTGGCAACTAAACCACGTCACAGCGCTCTCAAACCTTGAATTATATGCCATATCATGATTCAGAGATGTTAAATTGTGTGTCTTACAACTGGTGGAGTACAGTAGGGGTTGGGTTCTGCCCCATGGCCACCCCTGACAACGTCCGTGCAGTGATGGTGAAACGTATTGGTGGTGACACCGTTGGTCTCTCCAAATACTTTTGGTCGTCTCATAGACTTTGAATCTCGGTGGCCCGTTTATAGCGTGTCATGCTCATCTTCTACTGGCTTGGCCTTACCAAGAAGTAGGTTTATTTTTCCCTCTTCCCTGACTCCAGAATGGGCATCGGTGTTTCTACAATGTGGCCTCTCAGGGGAGCGGAGGGCCACCTCACGTCCGCGTTCCCAGTTAGGTGGGGAGAAGAGCTCAGCACTGCCAGATCAGCAGACGCCAGCTCATTTACCTTTCTGTGTCCCAACTTCGTCCCCGCGAGAGACTGAGGCAGAGCTCCCGGACATCGGGAAGCCAGGAAATCAGTATTTTACCCAAAACATCAACTCTGCTTTGAGTGAAGACATTTGATAATGAGCCTTGGGTTCACTCTAGCGGCCCTCGCCGCTTTTGTCCTCTTCCTGACAGCTCCTCTTTCTAATCGGCTCTCTCAGAGCTCTTCAATCCACTCTGGGTACGAAGAAGCGGAAAGGAGAAAAACCTCCAGGCATCACCAGAAAAGGAGCAGTGCTCGTTGTTGTAGAATAAAAAGATAATGGCCAATTTGTCGAGAAGTGTTGACAAGAAAGATAAAGTTGGAAGTAATTAACTGGCTGACATGCTGGGAGTGATGTGTCTGCCAATGGCTCCCTAAATCAGCCGGAGCCTTGGAAATGTGACAGCCATTCATCATTTTTACAGCGCGCCTCTGACGGGCCCCTGGGTTGGAAACCCGGCCGGCACAAATCGTGCGCTTTGACACTCCGGGGCTCTGCGGCCTCTCCGTGCCTTATGCCGGGTTGTGCTAGGGCACCTGGGCCCCGCGTCCAGCCAGGGGCTGCCTGGAGGTGACGTGTCAAATGGGACAGCCTTCCGGGCTTGTCGCTGAGCGCTGTCTTCATCTTCGGGGCTTGGATTCCCAGAGCGGGCCTTGCAGACTTCTGCCAGACAGATCGCTTACTGCGCGTGCGAGAGCGCCGAATGTGTGCTCCTGAGCGGCGTGCCTGCAGGTCAGGAATCTAACGCGTGTGCTGCCCGCCCACCAGCCAAGAAGGTGCACCCGTGAGACCGATCGCAGGCCTGGGAGCCACAGGCAGGACGAAATGGTGGAGCTGTTTAAAAGTAATTGCCAAGACTGGATCGAGTGGGAAACGCCTGTGCTACGTGCAAAAGCAACATACGAAATTGTACGAATGATCTGCTCACTGCTGTGTATAGAACACATACCTGTTTATATAGAATATGCGTAGGTGAAAACAGTATTTTGAAAAGTGGTTGAATTGCAGTGGAGTTTAACCAGAAGATACACCTCCCCTCTCCAATCTTGGAAAGATAGGATTTTTTGTCTCCCCTGTCCCTAATCTGTCCCTCACACAGCTGTTGGTGTTCTTTTTTCCTCTTGACATCTCCCACTTTCTCAAATGCAGGGTTAGCATGTCCTCCAAGTATCGTGACCGACACGCCGTTTAAACTGTGACCGAAGGAAAGGGTGGAGACCAAGTACGAGCTCTTTCCCCTTAAGCCACTCTGGACTGAGACGTCGGGAACCCATTGACTGTCCAAGGCAGGCCGCTTCTTCCGCATCAAATCTTTTTCATCTGGATGCCTCAGGTGCCCTAGAACTCCAGGGACACCGAATGTCCCAGCTTTGAAACCTTCTAATGAGGCCAGCCTCCTGTCTGTGAATATGTAAAAAAAGGACTAAAGTGACTTTTCCTGAGTTCCTAGAGCAGAAAAGGGAAGTTTGACCCTAACAGAGCCACAGGTGCTATCGTCATCACCTGACCTAGCTGTCCGTGGGCGACGGAGGCCAACCAGCCTGCCTGCGTTTTCCTGCTGCCTGAGTTTAAATTGTCCTCACGGCCTTTGTCCATGTCGCAGTTCAGATGCCGTCACGTGGCCTTCTGTCTTCACTTACCCTCTTCAGAAAGAGGCTGCCACACCCTTGGGTTCCCCAGTCTACCCTGCTGCTCCCAGAGTCCCGGGGGAACTGCCCGATGAAGACACGGGGCCCGGCCGGCCGCAGATCTCCCTGGCTCTGTGCGGGGATCACGCTTGGCACACAGAGCTAAGCCTCGGTGCTGGGAGAAGGGACAGGGAATGGTCTGAAGCAGCTCTGCCTCTACAAGAGAAGCAGGAGGGACTGCTCGATGTAGGTGGTAAGGATGCAAAGCCACGTCCCCTTTGGCCTCATCTTGGCTGGTCAGGAGCTCCTCGGTCGGACCTGCCAAGGTCCCCAGTCAGCTGTGTTGCATGTGTCCGCAGCCTGGCGCTAAGGGAATTCAGAGAATTCTTACTTGACTGGGCACCAAATAAAACACAGACTGTGGTCTGCACTAGAAATAGACAGGAGAAAGAAGGCCCGGAGCCATTTGGGAAGCGAGTGCATAACGTTCTCCTAAATTCCTGATGGGAGCGCTAGGAAAGCCTAAGCGGTCCCCCAGATGTGACCACAGATGCTCCTTATTTGACTGACTTTCCAACAGGCTTGGGCTGCGTCCTTTTTTTTCTTAAATTTTTTTTTAAATGTCTATTTTTGAGATAGATATAGAGAGAGGACAAGCAGGGGAGGTGCAGAGAGGGAGGGAGACACAGAATCCGAAGCAGGCTCCAGGCTCTGAGCTGTCGGCACAGAGCCTGACACGGGGCTCGAACCCACGAACTTTGAGATCATGACCTGAGCCGAAGTCAGACGACCAACTGACTGAGCCACCCAGACGCCCCTCGGGCTTTGTTCTTAATAGCCTGAAGGTCGCTGAGGCAGCGAGGCTAAGAGATGAGGTCAATAACCAAAGGAGTCATCCCAGAAGGAATTAGTTATCAGGCCAAGCCACTTGGGATTTGACATCAATCCAGAAGCATGGGGAGCAATGACTTTGAGAACGCTTTGGGATTTCTTCCCACGAGCCAAACCCTTTGAGGATTCTTCAGGTGGTAGGAGTGGCATTTGGATGCCAAGCCAGAGACCGTCTTACTGCTATGCTGTGGGTCAGTATTAAGACCCCGAGCAGCTAGTGACTTAGTGACTGACCCTTTCGGTCAGTTTCATCCTCGTGGGGCTGGTCATCACCTGCACGGGAAAAGCACTGAGGAGAAGCTCGAGAGGGAGAGCCGTGGAGAAGTAAGCAGGCCCTCCCGCCAGCACTGGCTCTTTCGCCATCGTTCTTGACGGGGCATCTGCCGAGGCGGCGAGAGAATCTCCTTCACATCTGAGCCACTGGCCCACCTGACCCGCTTCCCCTGCTTCTGGAGAAGAATTCTCAGATAGCAGGGAGAGAAGATACATGGTTTAAGGTGTTTGCCACGGAAGGCATGGAGGCCTTGTCTCGTCCTTATTTGTTAATTCGGCGCAACTCTAGAAAGTGTCTCCCTCAATTGCCAAGAATTTTCCCAGTTTCTAGCTCTCAACTCCACTTCCCTTAATAAAAATTAAGTCTTGGGGTGGGGAATGAGTGAAAGTGAATGTTGGTAGAATTGCCTCTCCCCCTCCTGCTGTCCTACCTTGCTGTCTTCTTGTCTGTCTCTTCATGGGCTTTCTAACGCCAGGTTCAGTTGTGGGCTCCGGGATGATCACATGGACAGGGCATTTCTGTTTGCTCTGTAGATTCGTGCCTGTAAGATCTCAACCGGCTGCTCCCACTGGAAGACAGAGCAGAATGCAGATAGACCCCTGCCGATTGGGCCTCCACCAGCTGGCAAAGCTCTGTGTTCTTGTGGCCTCAGCCCCTGTCGAGAGGAGACAGGAAATTCGTCAGCCTGTCCTTCTGCACTGTTCTCGTGGGCACGTTGCTGCCGAACCTCCACGTCTCTCAGCTTGTTTGTGGTCAGATCTTGTCACCTGGACTGATGTCCGTGGGGTCTGGTTTGTGTCGTTAAGCGCTTCTTTGTTGTGGGGTTTGGAACGGTTTGCCCTTTTAAGCCTCCAGCAGTAACATGGAGCGACTGAGGGGCACACAAGGGAGCGTTTATAGAACGGACGATAGAAAACTCCCAGCTGCCCCATGAAACAAGAGTTCCTCATTAAGGGGGCTTTGAGTGAAGGTGATTTCTCCCCACGAGCCAAACATAGAGCCTCTCCCTTCAGTCTCATAAAACCACATCTGAGTTTTATTAAAAGGGGACTATTTCAGGGCGCCTGGGTGGCTCAGTCGGTTGAGCGTCCCGACTTCAGCTCAGGTCATGATCTCACAGTCTGTGAGTTCGGGCCCTGCATCGGGCTCTGTGCTGACAGCTCGGAGCCCGGAGCCTGCTTTGGATTCTGTGTCTCCCTTTCCCTCTGCCCCCCCACCTGCCCATGCTCTGTCTCTCTCTGTCAAAAATAAATAAACATTTTAAAAAAACATTTTTTTTTAAAGGGGACTGTTTCAGAGGACAGCCCTGTGTCACCCAAGTAGGCAGGAGACTGGGCACTTGACTACAGAGACTTAGGCAGCCCACACTTTGTAGCCTGGGCTGTGTCTGTAAGCCCAGCAGCCTTGGACACGCTGCCTTGGAAAAGCCCATGGTGGCGACCTGGCTGGCTGTTTTGTCGGGAAGCGTCAAGGCATACCCGCAGCTTCTGAAAGGAAAGAGACGGGATGGGAGCTTCGGGGTCAGAGGGGCGGTCAGCCACAGCGTCCATGAGGAAATTAAAACGAAAGCTTGGTAGGGCTGCTTTCTCCCGTGTGGCGGGTTATAGGGAGCACCCCCCACCCGGTGCTTGCTTTCCTTCCTTGTACAAGCATTTATGCATGCCTGCTGATCCAAGAGGGGAAGGCTGAGGCACTGTCCCTCCCGTTGCAGAGCTACAGTGCACTCTTAGTTATTAACTAAGATGCTCTTTATTTTTTAAATTTTTTTTAAGTTTACTTATTTTGAGAGAAAGCACATGCATGCAGGCAAGGAGGAGCAGAGAGAGAGGAGAGCGAGAATCCCGGGCAGGCTCTGTGCGGTCAGTCAGAGCCCAACTCGGGGCTTGATCTCGTGAACTGTGAGATCATGCGTGACCTGAGCCGAAATCAAGAGTCAGCCGCTCAACCGACTGAGCCATCTTAAGGCCCCAACTTAAGATCCTTTTTAGGGGCATCTGGGTGGCTCAGTTGGTTAAGCATCCAGCTTCAGCTCAGGTCACGATCTCACGGTCGGTGAGTTCAAGCCCCGCATCGGGTGCTGTGCCAACAGCTCGGAGCCTGGAGCCTGTTGCAGATTCTGTGTCTCCCCCTCTCCCCGCCCCTCCCCTACTCATGGTCTGTCTCTCTCTGTCTCAAAAATAAATAAACATTAAAAAACAATTTTTTAAGATCATTTTTAATGGTACAGGAGCCTGTGACCTGGGCCACAGCTTGTTCATGTGTAAAATGGGAATATTAATATTAGTGCCTACTTCATGAGACAACACATAAAAGCAGTAAGCCCCGTGGCTTGTACATACGGTAAGCGCTCGGTAAATTTAGGTCTCTTTTTGTTGTTGTTCTGATACGTTGCCTCCCACAGTGGAATGCCAGAAGTCATGGCGGAAGGAGAAAAAATTAAGGTCCCAAACAAGATGACAGACTCTTGTATCACCAAGAGTTTTGTTTCCTTCCCTCACCAGAACCTCCTCTCCGCGTCCACAGCTGCATTCTCCAGCACCCTCGTACCGTGCGCGGAAGACTCCATGGAAGGAAAGAAGAGGGAAGCGTAGTCAGGAAAATAAAGAGGGAACAGGGAGGAGAAAAGAATAAATGGGGATAGCGGCCGGCCAACTCAAAATGTTTACTCTGAACGGTCGCCCGTAGGTGCGCACAGTCTCCTCCTTTCCTTCAGGTCCTCAATCCAGAGACCAAGGATTTAATAAGGGACCCTTTCCTCAGGCTGACCCCAGTTATTTTTCATGGCTGTGTTTTAGTCCATCTAGTCAAAGCTGTAATTTTTCAGTGATCATCCTTACTGTTGGACAGAATCTCAAGGTACAACCCCCAGTTTTCTGGCAGGTTCTAAAGTCCTGCTCAGTGGTTCCCCCAAGGGAGCCCAGCACCTCTGTCTGTATTCTGCAGGTAGGGGACTTATTTGGACTTTCCCTTGAAGGAGTAGGGGGCATACGATGAGTTTTGGTGGGGGGGGGGGGTGTTTTGTTTTTAATTTGCAAAGCTAAGTCAGTCTCTCCTTTGATGAGGGATATCAAAGCCATAG
Organism: Panthera onca; assembly: GCF_046562875.1. Lineage (NCBI taxonomy): Eukaryota > Metazoa > Chordata > Mammalia > Carnivora > Felidae > Panthera > Panthera onca. The sequence continues at coordinate 213,392,109 of NC_138346.1, forward strand.
CAATATTAAGGTAAAATTCGTATTTCTCCTCTGGTTCCTAGTCATTAATTTCCTGATTTTGATCAGCTTGTTGTAAAGCTTTCCTTTTTAGGCATAATGAGTGGGAGAATGGGGTGGGAAGAGGCTTTTGCTTGCTTCCGTTTTTGTGTTGGCTTTGTCCCAAGTGAGGCAAACTTTGGCAATGTTTGTAATTTGCTCTTGAAAATAGCATATGCTCCAGAATGCAAGATCGGAAGGCATTTATTGGAACTCCTGGATTTTTATGTGTGATTCTTAGAGTTAACTTCTTTTGCTTTAGGCAAGGAACACATTGTCTTCCTCACCAGAGTAGTTAATATCTCTGCCACGGTCATCCCAGAATCCACACTGGAACCAAAAAGAATATACAGACTATGTAATTATATGTATTTACATATGGCATATTACATGTTTCATTATAGAAGATACATTGGCTTTTTTTTTTTTTTTTTCCATGTCTTCTTAAGCTTCCAAAATCTGTGTTTGGGTTCGGGGAACTAGGTAATTACAAAGCTGTATGGATACAGCTAAGAGTGATATTAATAAAATTCACCTAACCCTGTGTGAGTGAGCTTATTAAAAAAACTCACATGGGGTGCCTGGCTGGCTCCGTTGGTAGAGTATGTGACTCTTGATCTTGGGGTGGTGAGTTCAAGCCCCACATTGGGCATAGAGCTTACTTAAAAAAAAATAAACAGGGGCACTGAGTAGCTCAGTCAGTTGAGCAGCCATCGCTTGATTTCGGCCCAGGTCACGCATGATCTCATAGTTCATGAGATCAAGCCCCGAGTCAGGCTGTATGCTGACAGCATGGAGCCTGCCTGGGATTCTCTCTCCCCTCTCTCTCTGCTCCTGACCCACTCTCACTCTCTTTCTGCTCTCTCAAACTAAGTAAATAAACTTTAAAAAATTATTTAAGTAAATATATACATACATTCATATATACACAATTTTTTTTAAATCTCATAGGACTTCTGGAAAGAAACCATGGTGTTATTGCTTCTCTTTGAATGTTTCTGAGTCCTGCAGTGGACTGACTTATATGGAGAACCTTCTGGCTCATTGCTTAGGAGCAGCACAGAAGTGCCGGTGGGTCTGCCCAGTAGATGCCACCTGAGGTCACCTGTCTGCTGTAAATAAAGGAGAGAGACATCTGTATGGTGACTCTCCCCTCCAGTTGCAGGGCCTAGAGCCTGGGCACCCTACTCAAATAGTTGTCTTCAGGATGAGTTGATGATTTCTTAGTGCTGGCTCGAGTCTCAACCTTAGATGAGTGTTTTTTCTGTATACAAGCATGCAGCTACGTTTCTAGCAACCTTTATTCTTAGACAAAACCAAATGAGGGAAGGAGCATTTACCAGGATCTGCTTAGTAATTTCATACCCATTATTTCATTTTGTTCCCCGAGGAAGCTTGAAAGGAGTGGTATTAGGCCCATTTTATAGATGAGAAGCTTAAAACTCAAAAAAGGGAACTTGCTTATGGTCGTACAGCTTATAGGTGGCAGGATTGGACCTCCAGAAATGGAAACCCAAGCTCTCTGACTCCAAATCCAAAGCGGTCCCCCTCCCCCCTCCCCATCCTCACCTTAACAAAGGAGAGTCATAAAATTGTTTCAGATCATATGGAGACTCTCCCCATTCATTGTGGGCCTCGGGGAACATTGCTACCCTTTCAGGCCTGAGTCTCCCCAGGAGTGAAACAAGACTGGTAATACCTTTCCTTTCCACTCTCTCAGGGATGCATGAGGTTAAAGCAGTGATAGGTTGGAAAGATCATTTGAAATGTGCTTTGTAAACATGAGGCATTAGATTATTACTTTCACAAATGTTAACTTCTCTAGTTTGACAGATTGTGGGCAGTTCCCTCTTGGTTTTATTGGAATAAATGTGGTGGAATTTGAATTTTTAAAAATAATATTTATACCAGCAATCTCTTGCCATATTATTACCACATTCCACCCAAATCCTGGAGTTTCCCAAAACCACTTAAAAATTAATTCTAGTCAAGTAGACAGTTTGTACTTAGGGCAATAAACTGGATCCCTTGCTCGTTAAACAGTCTAGACTCCCAAGTTGGACTGACATCGTTTGCTCCCCACCTGTGAACAGATAAAGAAACTGCTGTCCTATGAGTTTCTCAGGCCTGTTTCGTCCCTCGTTCCCGTCCTTCTGTAACTCCAGCTTACGTTCAGGGTTGGCTTAGTTTCCATTTCCCCTTTCGTGTATGTTACCGTCGGAACAAGGGTCTCGGCCCTGCTGCTGTCCAACTTCCGGGGCCTCTCTACAGCCTCCCTGGTTAGCCAGCGCCAGGCACCCACCGCCAGCCTACCGCCTAGTTGTCCTAATACGTTACAGTCCCCCAGTCGGTCCCAGTGGCCACATGCTGCCCACAGATGACAGCAGAGTAGCGTGTCGTTAGTGAAAAGCATCGTTCCGCCAGGCATGTGACCCTGGATGAGGTCCCTGGCTGCCCACTGCAGAGGGAGGGGGTGGTCCTCGAAGAGGGACTAAGGAAGCATCCATCTTGGAAGGAAATGGGCTATCGGGGGAGCAGTCAAGATGGTTGCACAGCCACAGTCCCTGGGGTGCTCTGTCATTAACGTGGATGACCCAGCCTCCGTGCCACTTCTGTGTCACCCACAGAGCCTGATGGTTTTTATCGACTTTGATCATTCTGATTCCTGGAGGCAGCTGATGAGCGGAAGTAAGAGTTCAAAGTTCAGAGGAATCTCATCTGGTCGTGTTCAACGACAGGGCCAAATACGGACCCAGGGCTTCTAGTTTTTAGAAAACAGACACAAGGTGCCTGACTGACAGTATCTGAGAGGAAGCCAGTCCGTGCTGGTTGGAGAAAGGGCCCCAGAGCCGGTGAGGCTTCCTGTCTACCAGACGCTGCCCCCTCAAAACCAGGAGTGTGGGGTCGAGATGAAATCATTCCTTAGAAGAAGTCATTCAGACTGAGCTTGCTGGGTGGTAACAGATAGTCACCTTCTCTGCAAGACACGGTCTCTGGTGGGCTGGTGAGCCATCTACCCGCCACGACCCCCACGCCTCCCACTCTCTGACATGTTGAGTGTAACCCCCTCTTCCTTTTGTCTCCCCAGCATTAATAATAAGCTACAACAGCCAGAGGCAGCTGCCGGGGTATTAGAATATGCCATGAAACACTTCGGAGAGCTGGTAAGTGCAGAGACCTGGCTAGGGAGGCACTCAGCCACCCCCTGGAGAAAGTTACTTTCCTGTTCTTTTCCCAATTGCTGACATCTGACTTTGCTGTACCGTAAGGATGAAGGAGAGAGCGGCTGTATGGATTACATTCAAATTGAATATAGGTCGGGAGGACGGAACCTGATAAATAGTAATAGCTGGTGTGCATCAGACTCTTGGCACGTGCCCGACCCTTCGCTGCGTACTTTATGTACACCATCTCATTCGGTCCTCACGACAGCCCGATGAGTAGAGGTGCAATCGTGACCCCATCCTACAGGAAGGGAGCCGGTGGTCCCAGCAGAACAGCAACCTCACCTGATCTGACAGCGAATCACTGGCCGAGCCAGGACTTGAACCCAGGCAGTCTGGCATCATCCATTTAACCCTGACCTGAGTTATTTTGTGTCATCTGTGGCGGTTGGCATCGCCACCGGCCCACGATTAACACTCAGGACATACCTCAGAAGAAACCATGGCCAGTGCTCCAGAAAAAAATGTACTATAATTTATACCTCCTGTTAAGGAATTGTTCCATTTCATTATTGCTCACATAGCTTCTTCTCTCCTGCCATCTTTGCCTTATCAATATTAAAATGTTTCCCCTACCCTCTGTGGTCCGGGGAGGGTGCTTTGGTAACTACCTAACCATATATAAAGCATTGACTTAATCAACTCGGCATTGACTTCCGGGAAGGTCAAGATGTTCTGGGTCCGTGCATTTGATGAGGAACCTTTTGTTAGTCGCGTGGGTCACTTACTCAGGTTTGCCGTAATCAAGAGCCCAGTGTGTTAGAGTGAAGAAATCCATGGCCGCTTCATAGGCTTTTGCCTCACACAGGGGCTAGTCAACTGGACTGGAACTTTCCAGGGAGTATTTTGCCATCTTGAGCACCTATCTGTAACTAGACCAAGACAGCATCTGTCCAGATGACAGGGCAGAAGGGACTACGTCTCCACCTTTGCCTCAATCCTTGATTGCAGAGGGGGCGCTTAACGTAGTCTCTCAAAGACATGCATTCTCCTCCTTTGCTCTCCCTAGAGCTTGGGCCACAGTAAGGGCGATAGAAACGGAGCTCCCATGACCATCTGGCATTCGGGTGACCTGCCAGCAGCTAGCTAATAATGCCCAGCGGCTCAGAGCGCCAGCCTTAAGTGCAAGTTCCTCTGTCTCCAGGTTCTAAAGGTGGCCATTAGGTCCAGGATTGTTGCTAAACCCGTGGTGGATTTTCTGTTATATTTAGGGAGCTGAAGCGTATTAAGCCTGACAATGGTTTGGCTTTTCTTGGCAGAACCTGCGCTTTCTCAGCACAATTTATGTAACAGCAATCTCATTAGAATTTCGTGTGATTCATTGCTTAAACCTTATAGTTTCTGCAATCTATTGCAATTCAAAATATCCTGCCCCCTGCCTGACCTGCTCCATATGCCGCTGCCTCTGCTTTCTGCTTGGCTGCGCCTAGCGTGTGCCATCCGCTGGTCACCGGCCCCCTTCCTCTTTCCCGCTGGGGTAGAAATCATTTACTTCCCAATTTTAGCGTTTTTCATTTTAACGCTGTCTTTACAGCCACGCTTCTAAGTTTTCGCTCTCATATTCTTCTAAACAGCCTCGGAAAATGAAGTTTAAGTAGTTTTCCCTTCTGCAGAGCCAGACAGGCCAGTTTGGGTGAACCCTCCTGTGCACCGACACAGGGCAGAGGGCTGCCGGGCAGCGGAATTCGTGCAGGGGTGGCCGAGGGGATCGGCTGTGCCAAGAGCCGCCGAGGGGAAGTCGGCACGAGTTAACGACTGAAAATAGAAATGACCTCCTTACGGAGGTTCGAGAAGAAAAGGTCCTTTCAGAGAGCTTAGCAGAGTAGTGGAAGAACCCCAGAAGACAGACTGAGGTGGAGGGCGGGGGGGCGGGGGGGGCTGCAGGCAAAGACGTCTCGGGAAGCGGTCTGTCCCCTGACCATTTGGAGAGCCGGAGTCTGCCCCTTTTAGCCTGTGGCCCCTCTTCCTCACGTGGCCAGCGCTGAATTTCAGCGTGGCGCACCATCTGCCCGGGTAATGGAAACCATCCTCTGGCCCCCGACACTGGCAGACCTGCCAGGCGCTGAGCAGGAGGGAACATTGGATGCAGGAGTCGAAGAAGGGAGGAAAGGTTTTCCAAAGAATTTTAAGTGGTGGCGCTCTATCGTATTTTAAATCAGTATTTCCTGAAAGTTTAAAAACGCATTAAGAAATGCAGAGAATCAGGAGCTTTTAAAAATTCGAGTTATTTTCCTCCAGCAAATGTGCAAATATGCCTGGTCTTTCCGGCCCCATCAGGAAAGCAGCTCCCGGTCCGGTGGCCCGCGGCCCGCACTCCAGCGGACCGAGGCCTTGGCATCCTTGCAGGAGCTCTGGTCGGGGCCTCCTGCTGTCCCAAAGGATCTCCCCTGTCATCGCATCCCCACCTGCCGGGGCTCTGGTGGCCCCTCTGCGTCTGGGCAGGACGTGACGGGGCACGGGGACATGGCCCGCCATCTGCTGTCAGGTTATCACAGGGTCACTCCATCAGTGTGCCAAGGCACCTGTGTTCGCACCGCCACCCAAGCTGCCTCCAGATATGCTGAAGTTCTTTTCCACCAAAGCCAGGACATACGGTGACGGGGGAAGCATCTAGCACCTTAAGAAAGGCAGCGTGGGGTTTAAAACGTGCAATTTTAATTTGCTCTCCAGCTCTCCATGCGCACAGCAGTCTTCTCTCTTTCCCACCTGGCAGGAGATCCAGGCCACCTGGTACGAGAAGCTGCACGAGTGGGAAGATGCGCTCGTGGCCTACGACAAGAAGATGGACACCAACAAGGACGACCCAGAGCTCATGCTGGGTCGCATGCGCTGCCTCGAGGCCTTGGGGGAATGGTGAGCCGCCGGGGACGTCCTCTCTGGGGTTTCGGATTTGGAGGGCTTCCCCCACGCAGAGTTCTCACCCAAGACACTCCTCTTTGTTTCACTGGGCATCTTCCCGGGGATCATCTAGACCTTGGGTGTTTGGAGGTTTTTTTTCAGACCTAGACTTTGTAAGTCCTCGAGGACAGGGCGGGCTTGGGTGAGCTGCTAGGATCTACACCTGCTCCTTCCCGTCTGCCTCTTGACCTTGACTATGCAGACCTCACGTTCTTACTGTGCAGCCTTTTCTTTATCAGTTCTTGCTAATGATTTTGGGAGAGAAGAACAAGTTACCGCCCTCTTCAGATGCTTCATCTATATTGAACGCTTGCTATGTGCCCGGCACTCTGCCAGGCCCCAGACATAAAAGAAGCACAGCAAATAAGGCCTCCCTCCATCAGGAGGCTCGTGAGACAAGCATATCGCAGATAGTCATTAAGGCCGGAGAGTACAGTGACGGTGGTCTGAGCAGACGACTTTAACCACCGGAGGGAGCAGGATGGCCTTGCCCTCCCCCCTGAAGGGAGGACTAAGACTGGGGGACACTGAAGGGGAATGGGGAGTTTAGCTGCAAACACTTGCCGAGGTCTTGGTCTGGGGATTTTTGGGGGGACATTGAAGGGAAAATGGTCCCTATTCTGTTTCCCAGCATCTAGTGCAGGTTTAAAAAAAAATTTTTTTTAATGTTTTTATTCATTTTTGAAGGAGAGAGAGAGAGAGACAGAGCATGAGCGGGGGAGGAGCAGAGAGAGAGGGAGACACAGAATCCAAAGCAGGCTCCAGGCTCTGAGCTGTCAGCACAGAGCCCGATGCGGGGCTGAAACCCATGAACTGTGAGATCATGACCTGAGCCGAAGCGAGATGCTCAACCGGCTGAGCCACCCAGGCGCCCCCGTGTGCAGTTTTTCTAAATAGTTGGAACAAAAGGCCACAGTACAGTGGTGAGATGCTATTTTTTTAATGTTTATTTTTTATTTTGAGAGAGGGAGAGAGAGAGAGAATCCCAAGCAGGCTCCGCACTCTCAGCACAGAGTCCGACGCGGTGCTCAACCTCACGAACCGTGAGATCACAACCTGAGCCGAAATCAAGAGTCAGGCACTGAACCGACTGAGCCCCCCAGGCGTCACAATGCTGAAATACTGTAACAATAGTTTTAAATAGTTGAAATGCCATGCTGCTTCCCCACGAGTGGATTATCCAGACTTTCTCTGAGACAGGAGACCGGAGGGCCCCTATGTACCCATTCAGCCAGTAATTACTGAGCACCTCTTCAATGGCCGGTGTCCGTGCCAGGTCCCAAGGACGCAGCAGCGAACCAGGCGACACAGCCCCTGCCTTCCCAGAGCTCACAGGCCAGGTAACTGGGCCACAGTAGTACAGAGTGAATACAGTAATAAAGAGGAAGTGCAGGGGGCTGTGGGAAATAGAAGGGCCCCCAATCCAGGCGTAGAAGCGTTTGGAAGGCTTCCAGGAGGAAGTGATACCTAACTTGAACGTGTGTAGTGAGGAGTGAACACAGTGTGTTCGGTGTTCTGAAAGTTCAGTGTGGCTCGGAGGGTCAAGTGTGATGTGGAGAGGTAACAGGGGAGGCAGAAGAGGTCGCCCGGGGCCAGGTGGCGTGGGGTGTATACCACGTGAGGAGTTAAGGCTACTGACCGGCCCTCCGAGGAGTTGGAGGGCCGTGACTGGCAGGTTTGCATTATACACAGAACCTTTCGGAGCAAATTAAGAGAGTGGATCGAAGGGAGACCAGAGAAGAGTTGGAAGGGCCTGTTCAGAGGCCACCCAAGGGGAGAAAGGGGAGAGGGAGGGGGCTGGATCCCAAGGTGTTTAGGAGGTGGTGTTGACAGGATTTGGAGTCTGATTAGGTGCGGAAGTGAGGACAGAAGAAATTACGGTTTTAGCTTCCAGCATAAAGGGAAGCTGGAACACCCCCAGAGCTCCTCAGAGGTCAGATCATCCCAAAGCCTAAGGTTCCCCTGAAACCAGGCCTCCAAGGAGCCGTCTGGGGGAAGTTCCACAGGCCCGCACCCTCGCATTTGGAATTTGGATCTGCATTGGCAGCCTCTGTCCCTGAAGGACGTTTTTTTTTTTTGTTGTTGTTGTTTTTTTACTCTTTTTTTTACTCTGCAGCCACCCAGACCCGCAGGCGCCGAGGCCGGGTCCTCGTGGAGACTCCCGGTGACGGTCCGCGTCGGTGCACCATGTACATTATGATGGTGAATTCTGCACACCTCTTTGCACCTTGTTTTTTCACTTAACGCGTGTGAGCCACTCTCCCGTCACTACCTGAAGTGCTGTCTCGTTTTCTCAAGGGCCTCACGGTGTTCCATTTTGTTATTATTAGGAAATCTCAGTCTGTCTAAATAGGCAAATTTAGATTGTTCTGAAATGTTAATACCTTGGGCAGTTTAAAGAATATTATTGGAGAAAAATCAAAGGAAGTCTTCTAAGAAGAACGCAGAACGCTCTCCCACTACACATCCTTTCTGTACCTAATTATAGATATTCTTTGGCAAACGATGGCTATTTTTACTTCTTACTATAAAGTTATTACTGTATTCCTAAGACAAAAGATCTAATTGTACTGCATGAAAATTTAATGTCAATGATTTTAGCCTTAGGCATTGGATCACATATATGCAGATAATAGTCTAAAATTGCTTGAAATTGGTTTGTCTGGTTTAACCATTATTAGGGAAATTGAAATGTTATTATTTATTTCCATAATTAGCATTCTCCTAATGAGTCGTCCACCTCAATAAATGAGGAAGCATAGCCTATCAAATCTGCCTCATTAGTTTGTACAACTAAGGTTTTTTTTGTTTTTCATGTCCGACAGGTATCCCAAACTGCTGTAGCCACTAGCCCAAGTGTGGCTATTTAAAATTAAATAAAATTAATGATTCAAGTCACACTGGTCACATTTCAAGTACTCAGCCACATTCAGCTGATGGCTGGTGCATTGGACAGGGCAGATCGAGAACATTTCCATCACTCTAGAAACCTTCTATTGGACGGTACTGATCTAAAGCAAGAGTAGTATGTTGAAAACTAGCCACATTATTTCAAAAACAATTTTTTCCACTTCCAAATTGGTTATCATACAACCATGCTATTAAGAGAAAGATTAAAAAAAAAAACAACAAAAAAACAAGGTGTAAACATTCTTAAAATTCAACTCTAACCAATCAATTCCTAAAATGTTTTAGCGTCTCCATTTTGCCCTTGAATTTATATGTAAGTGTCACAGCCTAGCATCCAAGTCTTTTGTGTCGTGACCCCAGCCCATTTCTCAGTGAACTTTACCTCATAATCCGAGCTCTGGCCAAACCTTGCTCTTCAAACTCCACAGAATTTGTTTCCTCTGCGTTTGTCGATTCAGTTTCCTGAAGTGTACCCACTTCCTCCTCTGCTCCTTTTTCCACTTTTTGAAACTCTGTCCCCCTTTCAAAGTCCATCCGTACTGTTTCTTCCTCCTCAAGACCGTTTCCAGCCCCCTTCTCACTTTAGGAATTCGAGACGAGCACTTTCTTACGTTGGTTATGTAGGGGTAGCTTGGATATATTGAAGAGGCTTTCATTGTGATTCTGTCCAATCCCCTGTGACACTCGGGGAAGTTGACACAGCCTGCCTGCGGGGTCCCAAGAGCTAAGTGATCCAGGTCTCCGGCCGTGGCGGGGCTGGGTCCCCTTTGCCTCTGCTCTCTTGGATCCGTTCCAGTTCCATAATTACCTATAAAGTGTAAGTGGCTGGTGATGCTGACCAGGGGATTTAGGAACGCGGCCGGCTGAAAGAGATTTTAAAAAGAGATGAATGAAGCAGGATCCTTTTCCCGATCACCTGCAGGGTTCTCACATGGTTTGTTCGGTCAGTTCTATCAAACGTGCGATTTCTAAGCAGCTTTCGCTTCGAGTATGTATCCTGAACATGCCCGCAGAGGCGGCGTCAGCAGTGACCAGGGGTTACCAGTGAGCTAAGAACCTACCCCTCCCCCATGCTCGTCTGCCCCAGGAAGCTAAGCCCCCAGCCCAGCCCCATGGCACACACAGCCACACCTGCTGCCAGGGTGAGTGTGAGTAAGCCCTCTCCCTAACTACTCCTTCACAGGCCCTTGGGTCCTAGAGAACAGATTGCTCAGGAGCGAGATCAGAGGCCGTCAGCCACTTAGGTGTTCAAATGAAAGAACACTTTCGGAGCTTTCTGCCCCTGTGCTCAGTGGGAAGGTCAAAGTCTTGGAGGACAGGCGTTTTACCCAGTTCTCCCTGGAGTGCCGTGAGAGGTACCAGAAAAGAGATCGTACTGTTTGCCCCACACACAGACTCATATTTTCTTTTTTTTTTTTTTTTTTTAACATTTATTTATTTTTGAGACAGAGAGAAACAGAGCATGAACGGGGGAGGGGCAGAGAGAGAGGGAGACACAGAATCTGAAACAGGCTCCAGGCTCTGAGCTGTCAGCACAGAGCCCGACGCGGGGCTCGAACTCACAGACCGTGAGATCATGACCTGAGCCGAAGTCGGACGCTTAACCGACCAAGCCACCCAGGCGCCCCTCATATTTTCTTTTGTATTTGATTTTGTTCTCCCCTTGCCTTTGAGCGTTAAGATTCAGTGTATTCTGCATTTTTGTTTGTGACAAATGCTGATGGGAGAGGAACCCCCCTCTGTGTGTGCTGGCAGCTATTAACAGGGCCACAGGTTAGAGGCGGTGCCCATGTCTGCCATCGGGGGCCGCTGCTTCCTGCTGTGTCTTTTCAGATAACAGTTTGTGGTGTTTCACACTGAACTCGCTCCCTGCCTCTAGGTGAAAAGCACAGCTGGGTCCACAGACCTACGGCACAGAGCTGGGTGGTCCTGACAAGACTGGAGGGTGCTGAGTTGCCTGTGGCCCCCAGCTATACAGATTTGAAATCTAGGGTTAGAAGAACCGTTCAGAGATCAGGCAGCTTCCTCCCCGACGTCTAGGCAGGACCCCAACAAAAATCTGCCACTGAGTCCGTGATTCTCAGACGCGGGGCCGCAGTGTCAGTATCACCTAGAAACTTGTTAGACATGGACCTTCTTAGGCCCCAGTGCACGCCTCCTGAGTCAGGCTCAGGGAGTGACGCCCAACAATCTGTTTGAAGGAAGGAGCCTCCGGGGGATTGTGATGCACAGACAGTTTGAGAACTGCTGCTCAAAGGTCACCCCTTGCAGGGCCCAGCGGTGAAGGTTTTGGGGGTGGATGGCAGGAAGCCAACAGCGACCTCCATCCTGCTCCCGTCACTGAGCTTCAGTGAGTGCCTGGGGCACAGAGGCGGCCCACTCCCCTTCCTCCTCTTTTTGATCCTAGCCGTGTACTGAACTAGAATGTCGTGGCCCCGGCTCTCTTGATCGTGCGCCAGAGAAGTTAGTGACGGCTGTGCCACCGTGCTGGATCACGGCCCTGAGCAGTTGTCCTAGCAGTGGTCGCTAGTCCGCTTCTCGGTGAGCTCAGCCTAGAGCCCTTCAGAACTGACTGGCTTCAGCATCTTGACCACACACCGTGTAGCTCATGTCCCACACAGCTTCTGATCTGGGCCACTTGGAACTTGTACCTTTTCTCTTGACTCCACTGCCAAGACCAAGTTAGAACATCCTAAAAAAAAAAAAAAAAAATGCTGCAGCGTCTCTTTCGGAAAGCGTGAAGGATTAGAGTCTCCTAGCTGAGTCTTGAAGCTGACAGGAAAACAGAGGGTCCTGTCCGCCCACCAGCAAGGTTTGACATCCATTCATTCAGGAGGGGAACGTGGGAAGGCAACGGTGTCAGGAGTCAACGGGACGTCTCGCTTCTCGAGAGGCCTTCTGCCCTCTTGGTGGATTGAAGTCTCTTGAGCACCATTCAGATCTCGGTATCTCATAGTCCTTCCCCACACGAACGCCAGTTGTATAAAATCCGGGAACGAGCATGTGGGTTTCTGGTGGGCGTGACCACGGTTGAGCCTTCCTCGTCCTGTGCTGATGGATTTCAGTTGCGTCTCATTTCAGACCACAGCCGTTTGTATCACACTTTCAAGAGCCCGTTCTCCCTAAACCTTTGAGCCCAAGATGAATGTCCAGATGTCGCTGTGTCTCTTCAGATTGCTTTCTCTGTAGGCCCGCTAAGGGGAAAGAGCCCAAAATTCACTGGCCTAGGAAAGAAGCTACTTAGTATTTATGAAGGGGGCGGGATGCCCAGGACATCTCCGATCCCAGAGTTAGACACAGTCCCCAGCCTCGATAAAGTCATCCGCCGACAAATGGTGAGCCACCAGGCCGTAGAAAGAAGTCACCGACCACTTCTCCTATATCTTAGGACCCAGTCAAAAGTGCTTTTTATTTGAAGGCTCCCGGTTCACGGCAGGCCCCAGCTCACCCAGGGGGCCAGAGAGGACGACGCACAGGTTGTGGAAGTGGTTTCGGGTAACACAACTGTCTGGTTCTCTTCCTTCAGGGGGCAGCTCCACCAGCAGTGCTGTGAGAAGTGGACCCTGGTTAACGATGAGACCCAAGCCAAGATGGCCCGGATGGCCGCTGCAGCTGCCTGGGGCTTAGGTGAGGCTTCCCTCCCAGGCACCCCCGTCGGGGTAGGGAGGGGGTGGCTGGGGGCTCGCATTCAAAAATTAAGGCAGCTGTGGTTACAGGTAGAAACGTGAGGTCCATAGAAGTGTCAAATAGCCTGTACCCACGTCTGTCTCTCCCACCCGTGCCTTCTACCTGATGACCGTGACTGACTTGTTAGACACGGGTAAAAATGGCTCTCACCAGGGAAGCCAAGAAAACCAGCCAGCAAGCATCAAAACTGATATATTTAGTGAGGTTTTGTTTATTCTAAACAAATTACTGGTTTATTTTTCTCTCTTACGAATAATATCTAGAAGTAGAAATTTCCAACCTAGTGTCTGGCTCCATTGCCATTAGCCTCTCTCCATATTTTCTGCTTTGCGTGGGACCTCCATTTTCAAGTCCACCTCATGATCCAGGATGGCTGCTGGAGCTCCGCCCATCATGTCTTTACCCCTAGCAGGAATAAAGAGAGAAGACAGTTGTCTGTCTCCTTTTATTTCTTAACTGTTATTCTAGAACTTTCCTAACACATATAAAAGTGAAGAGAATAGTATAACGAACTCCCATATGCCCTCACCTTCTCCAACACTTATAAACATTTTCACAGTTCTGTATTTTCTGTTCTCCTCCTTGCTGCCTGATACCCCCCTTACTCCCTGAGTATTTTAAGGCAGAAATCTCCTTTCAGTCCCCACAGACAAGTGTAGATTTCTGACACCAGGCCCCAGCTGAGATTACCAATGTCTGGTCCAGAGATGTTCTCAATAAGCGGGGACAGAAGCCACAGGACGCCCCAAGTGAAAAGCTTCACCTGTGGAGTCCAGAGGAAGGTTGCATAACCCTCTACCTCCATTCCATTCCTCTTGAGTCACAGAGCTTATATCCTTTCCATTCACGAGCTCTGGGCTGGATCCAGGACATTTTTCAAAAACAAAGTGCTTCCTGAGGAGTCATCGTTTGCCATTTGCTTTTGCCCAGAGGCACCGAGAATGAATGAGTCGATGGTCTGGAGTGAAAGGCAGGAAAATGCCTTGTAAAATCGGCTGCCCTGCAGTCTGCAGCTAATGAGGCTGATAGCGTTTCTGCAGATGGGCTTGGAAACGCTGGCATCTGATGCGTGCTCCCCCCGTCAGGGGAAGTCAATGTCTCTTTCTGGATGTAGCCCTTTCCCCGGTCTGTGCCCTGATACAGAGACCGCTGTGCTATGACCCAGCCCATCTTTCTGTTATAACAGAACCTCTTAAAATATTTATCTCCTCCCTCCTGAGGCACAGGTAGTGCCAGAGTGAGGCGGGCGAACTCTTTGTCTAATCCTGCCCCCTGTCTGGGTAATGGCCTCTTTCAGTCGTTGAGGGGAAAATGTAATTTCCAATGTACCGTCAAACTGCGAGCTGCTTTGCTAGTAGGGAAGAAAGCCATCCCGTGTCACCTAGGGAAGCCTGAGCGAGTCCTCTAGGTTAATGAGGTGCTACGTTAAAGCCTCTTGACAGGTAGGCTTTGCACTCACTGGGTTTCTCCCATCTTTCACGGAGCTCCCTGGGGCAGCAGTGGAGTCCTGTGTTTGGAAGACAGATGTGGCTTTGCTTGTTACACTGGCTCGCTCAACCCTGTAGGGTAGAGAGTCTTGGCAGGGTTTTGATACATCAGGCACAAGCCCGTCTCGTTTGAACCCCAAGCTAAATGCAAGGTACAATGACAAGGCCAATTTGAGCTGCTCCCTTAGCATTCTAGCAAGCTGACCACCCTAATGCTTTCCTCTCTCTCTCTGTCTCTGTGTGTGTGTGTGTGTGTGTGTGTGTGTGTGTAGGTCAGTGGGACAGCATGGAGGAATATACCTGTATGATCCCTCGGGACACCCACGATGGGGCATTTTATAGAGCCGTGCTGGCACTACATCAGGACCTCTTCTCCTTGGCGCAACAGGTAAAAGCCTACGTGTACTCAGACCGTCTAGCAAAGGAAAGGTGATTAGTTGTGCCCCGTCAGTTCCGAGGCACGCAGCCCCTGTGGAAATGGGCTAATGTCCTTCCGCTCTGGGGTTCGGCTCCATGAGCACATCAGAATCTAGGCTTTGGAGCATAAGACTCGCAAGAAGACTGCCAGCACATCAGCCAGGGCCACTTTCTGCTCTAAGAGGGACAGAGGTGTTCTGGACTTTGCCATTTACGTGGTTTTGGAATTCGCTTCTCGGGTCAGCACTGCACCCTCTGATCGCTCTGCTTTAGCAGCGTCCCTTGTAGTACAGAAGGGCTGTGTGTCTCACCCGAGGAGGGTTCGGGAAGCAGCAGCCCCGTCTGCAGAGGTCAGTCTCCAGGTTCTTCGGCTGTTCAGGCGTGTCACATAGCGATGGCCTGGGAAAGGGAGCTCTGTATTTGAGAACCCTGTGCTGGCTCACGGGATAAAAGAACAAAGTGGTCACATCCTAACAGGCACCAGGCTGTCTTGGGTGAGGTGCTGGGGTAAATGACCCGAGCACCCAAGGGATGGGGGCACAGTAACAAAGCTCAAATATTCGAGAAAGGAAAAGCTTTGCATGCGGGGTCTTGAGTTGAGGAAACACAAGACTCAAACCACAGTCCTGGGGCCATCCCCTGAGCTCGGGCTTACATGATGAGAACTGAGGCCTGGGCCGTCGTTTCACAGGCACAGAGGCGCCTGTGACATGGACAGGTCTGGACATTCCTCTGCCAGGAGCCACGGCACTCCTGCATGAGGACAAGACGCTTAGAAGCCAGTGATGGCCACCTGGAGCTAGTAAGGGTTTGCACGGTTTAGTTCCACAAATACGTCCAGCAAGGAAAAGATGAAAGAAGGCAGGTCCACAAGCTGTCGTCTTGAGACAGGAGAACACAGTGATTCTTTTCTTTTTTTTTTTTTTTACTTAATGTTTATCATTTATTTTTGAGAGAGACTGAGCACAAACAGGGGAGGGGCAGAGAGAGAGAGGGAGACCCAGGATCCACAGCAGGCTCCGGGCTCCGAGCTGTCAGCACAGAACCCGATGTGGGGCTCGGACCCACGAGCTGTGAGATCATGACCTGAGCCGAGGTCGGACGCTCAACCGACTGGGCCACCCTGACGTCCTGAGAACACAGTGATTCTCAGCATACCTATTCCTTCCCTCGTTACCTAGGATTCGGGATGTTAAGCTTTTGGTTGCCATACGTTCTGTCTTTTCTGGGAAATTGGATAATGCTCTTCTTTAACCTTGCAAATCTGGTAAAAGGCTTCTTTCCTTCTTCAGTGAACTTTTCTCTCCATCACTAGAGTTTAAGTGAAACGGATAAGCTCCAACTAGTTAGGAAGCCTAAGACCACGCTCGGCTCCCGAGCCCATGGCTCAGTTCCAGGCTTCTCTGTTTCTCTTCTAGTGTATCGACAAAGCCAGGGACCTGCTGGATGCAGAGCTAACTGCTATGGCAGGAGAGAGCTACAGTCGGGCATATGGGGTGAGTGTCGAGCATTCTGCACAGTGTCGTTTTAAAGGCTCATTTCAGTTCTTTCCTCAGCGCGGGCCAGTGAGGAGTCACAGGCCGCTGAGAACATGCCTGTGTGTTCTCAGCAGATACCCTGTCGCCAGAAGGAATGATTGAAATGAATCCTGGCTGTGGATTGTTCATGCCGTATTAAGTTGGAATGTGATTTGCTTCCATCAGGCCATGGTTTCTTGCCACATGCTCTCCGAGCTGGAGGAGGTTATCCAGTACAAGCTCGTCCCCGAGCGACGGGAGATCATCCGCCAGATCTGGTGGGAGAGACTGCAGGTGAGGCCGGCAGAAAGCCCCGGGGTAGCCCGTCCACTCTCCCTCCCCTGCTCTGGCTCGCCATGCGCTCCCTGCCTCCTCACAGAGGCTGGGGCCGCGTTCAAGGCAAAGCGCTCAAAGTCCCGGCACCTAAGCCCTTAGGTGTGAGAGAATGACCAGTTCTCCAGCCTCCTCTTACCCTTTTCGAGGAGGGCAAGAAAACGTCTTTAATAAGTGCCACTTCTAGACAACTTGTTGAGAATCTTAACCCCGGATTCAGTGGTTCTCCATTTCAGCTGCACGATAGAATGACCTGCAGAGATTTTCAAGTCCGGATACCTAGGCCGCTTCCCAGACTAAATAAATCCAAATTTCTGGGGACAGACCGAGGCTCAGTATCTTTTCAGCCTCCCCACATGTTTCCAGTGTGTGGCCAACACTGAGAACCACTGCTCTGAATCCACTTCGTGGCCACCCACATCCAGCTTTTTAACCGGGGTTACCTGATGCTTCGATTGACCGACCCCTGCCGTGTACAGTTCCTCAGGCCGTAGTCGTCCACAGTCTCTCTTCTGACTGAAGTTTCCCTCACGGAGGAACTTCTCCAAGTCCTGCATCAGTGTTTTCATTGTACATTCTGATCGTTTGAAGCGTGAGGAGCAGTCCGTTCCAGATGTGGGAGCCAGCAGTCTTAAGTGTTCTTGGAAAGGACAGCTCTCCCATTCCTTGCTTTGGTAGGAGGGCAAGTTCATTTGCAAAGGAGAAAAAGCCTTCACCACTCCAGAAGCCACTCGTCCGTCGTTCCCCCCCCCCCCGCCACGGTTTTAGACAGTTCCTCTTGGCCCATCCATACCTGTTTCCAGATTCGGCTCCAGGCCCCTCCTCAGTGGGCTGTGAGAAAACCTTTTCACTCCAGGCCGCATTCCTGTCTGGGGAGCTTTGGGCACATTCCGCTGGCGAGGGGAGAGCAGGAGGCAAAGAGCGTGTGTGAATGCAGAGTCACTTACGCTCTGCAGTGAGCACATGCAGTTCTTTGAGATGTTTTATTAGCAATTATGAAACGCCCAGTGAATGTTTTGATGGAAAATTGTCCATTGGCCACCAGAAAAGAATTCCACAGAGCAAGCATTTCCCACCTGCCTTGGACACACCCCGGTTTTTTTTTTAAGTGTCTGTAATGGGGTAAAGAGTTTCCACATCAGAGATCTGATGAATCTTTTGCCATTCTGACAAGGGAGACCTTGTCCAAATAGAGACCCGGACGGGGGTGGAGTAAATGAGTCTTGGAGAGGGGAAACCCGTGCTTGACTTTACCGTGTCCAAAACACTGTCGTCATCGGAGGCCTTCGTGACTTTCCTACCTTGAGACAGCAAGATGCTTTTTGGCTCACAGGGGGCCCGATCATTTCGGCATCTGGAAGAAACTAGCGGATGGTGAGGAGTTCCCAAAACAGTCACTCGATGTACTTTTTTCTGTTTTTATAACTTTCCAAATCACTGTTGCCACACTTAATGGGACGGAAAGACACGGTCTGAGGCCTGAAAATAAAGCACTAAGTTAGTGGCAGAAATTTGGCTCTCATGGATGGCTTGTCGTCAAAGCACTCGATAAGCCGCCTCAGCTGGAAGGCCGCCATTTTGTGATCAGGTCATTTCCGTGGAGATCCCCCGCCAGGGTCTCCCGTGGGGAGCATGAGAGGTCAGCCTCATGTGCCTTGAGTTCTGCATTTAAGTTCACTCTGGATCCTGTTACACTTAAAAGCCTGTGGCCATTGCTGCTGGGCTCTCAGAATCGCCTCCATGGAGGGATGGTTCATTTGGTTCCATTTGCCTTTTGAACCGATGAATTCACCAAAGGAGTGACAGGTCTCAGGAGCTCTGCTCCCCTGCAGGTCTGTCTCTGAGCCTGACTTCTTACAGTGAGGAAGAGGAGAGGCCCACTCTCCCTCAGAAGTTTTTGATATAAAATTAGCCTACCCCTTTTAATAATGATGAATTCATTCTATTTTTTTATTATTACTTTTTTTTTTCGAGAGAGAGAGAGAGAGACCAAGAGCATGAGTAGGGGAGGGGCAAAGAGAGAGAGGGAGACACAGAATCTGAAAGCAGGCTCCAGGCTCCAAGCTGTCAGCACAGAGCCCGACGCGGGGCTCGAGCTCGTGAGATCATGACCTGAGCCAAAGTCGGACGCATAATCGACTGAGCCACCCAGGTGCCCCCACTCTGTTGTCATTAAAAGGAATGTATAGATGTGAACAAATGAGGCACTTTTCCTTCTCCGTGCAGTTTTTGCTCTGGGACAAATGAAGAGAAAAGAATCTAGGCAGGTTTTCATGAAGGTTTAGGCATCAATAACTGGTCACAAGTCTGGTTCGGTTTTTCAGATTCCTCATCACCTTTCCTATCATCAGTTGGGATTAATAACTTCAGGACTATTTATGCCACCAGTTTACGAGCAACGTCATGTGAAATTTTAATTGTTTAAACTTCTTTTGTACTTAATTCATCTTCCAAATGTTGAATAATACATTTTTAAAAAGATTTTATCTTTAAGTAATCTCTACACCCAACGTAGGGCTTGAACTCATGACCCCAAGATCAAGAGTCACAAGCTTCTCCAACTGAGCCAACCAGGCGCCCCTGAATGATACATTTTTTTTTAATGTTTTTATTTATTAGTTTTGAGACAGAGAGAGAGCACGAGCAGGGGAGGGGCAGAGAGAGAGGGAGACACAGAATCTGAAGCAGGCTCCAGGCTCCGAGCTGTCAGCACAGAGCCCGACGCGGGGCTCGAACTCACGGACCACGAGATCGTGACCCGAGCCGAAGTCGGACGCTCAACCGACTGAGCCACCCAGGAGCCCCTGCATGATACATTTTAACATTGCGTTTGTCAGTGATAGTCCACTTCATCCAGAGAAACTGAAGCAAAAAAAAAAAAAAAAAAAAAAAAAAAATCAAATCAAAGTTAAAGACGCATTATTTACAATCCAGAAAAGCAGTTTAAATAATTTAACTCCTGTCACCGTCATCATAGCCCTATGAAGTTGGTACTGCCTTTACCCCCTTTTACCAGCTAAGTAACTTGCACAGCGTCACATAGATGGTAAGTGGCAGGGCCGGGATCCAAGCGCCAGAGTCCATACTCCCCTGGTCCTCAGATTTTGAGAGGTTCCTAAGAAGTGTTTTGTTTTCTTGTTTTCTTCGCAGTACCCTTCCCTTGAGAAAGTTGAGGTTGTAAAAATGAGTTTCTTTTCTTTGGCTCAAGGTGGGTTTTGCTGTTGCTTGTCGGGGATGAAGCGACAGCAGGAGACCTACCTAACTCTCACCCCCGAATGTTCCAGGGCTGCCAGCGCATCGTGGAGGACTGGCAGAAAATCCTGATGGTGCGCTCGCTCGTGGTCAGCCCCCACGAGGACATGAGGACCTGGCTCAAGTATGCCAGCCTGTGTGGCAAGAGTGGCAGGCTGGTGAGTCACCCCCGCCACCAGGGCAGGGTGGGAGGCTGAGGAGGGCCCGGCGCTCCCGGTCCCGTTCTGTTTATAACCTGACCTCTCTTGGTTTTAAGGCTCTTGCTCATAAGACCTTGGTGTTGCTCCTGGGAGTTGATCCGTCTCGGCAACTTGACCATCCTCTGCCAACAGTTCACCCTCAGGTGACCTACGCCTACATGAAAAACATGTGGAAGAGTGCTCGCAAGGTCTGTGTCCTGATTCCGTCCAGCAGTAGACCGCGTCGCTCCAAAATGCTCACTAATCGGCTTGTCACTGCCTCGGGGCCCAAAGGGAAACAGCATCCAAACCACCATGTCAGGGAGTTAGCTCCTGGTAGGAAGCTATTTGGCCCGATTTCAAAAGTGAATCATATTCGAGGACGTGCACGTGTACAGTTGATCGAACCAATGAGTGTAATCACGTAATATAACTGATTATGCTAGAACATAGAGAAAGCTGAATTTCTACCCCCCCCCCCCCCCAAGAGAAGGTGGGCTATTCAGTACCGAAAGGACAGCCTATCTGTGAGAGCACAGATGGGAAATTTCACAAGACCAGTTTGCGTTTTCAGACTTCTCGTCTCCTGTCCTATCATCGCTTGGGATTCAGAAGCAGCAACACCGAGTGTAATGTTGAATCCAGTCGGGAGCGTCACCTTGGAGCCAGCGTAGAATTCCTCTTACTTTAGTTACAGGCAGGGCCTTCCCCAGACAGGGAATTAGATGCGGCTCCTGGCGGGGGTTTTTGGTTTTATTTTTTTGAAACCGTCTTCCTGGATGATGGCGATGATTAACAAAAAGTTGGCCCCGGAGGCAAAATCAGCATCCGCTTTGGCTCCTCATCCTCCTTACCGGACAGAGAGGGCGTCCCAGCTCTCCCTCTCTCGCCACTGTGGTCCCCGCATTGGGACCCGTCGTGAGAGGGGTCAGCACTGCGGCCGTGGCTGTGGAAAGATGCCATAACATAGCAGTCGTGTCTCAGTGGGAGGCATGCTTAGGGAAATCTAGGACTGTGTCTAGAAACTGCCTTCCTTTCGGATGGTCGACTCTGACGACGAACGCCGCCCAGAGTGGGATCGGGAGCCCTGGAGCCCAGCGCTGGTCTTTGACAGGGGTGCGTTTCAGTCGTATCGACCCGAGCTGCATTCCCCACTCGTATGGTCTGGGGCGGGGGCGGGGAGGGGGGGGCGTTTTCTCCTGTTGTTCGTTGGGGTCTGGTTTGCTTTGGTGTGGTTGCAAGGCTCTGCAAGCTTCCCAGGCCAGAGCGGTTCCGATGCAAAGCCTGACCTCCTCCAGGCAGATGAGAAAAACAGAAGGTACTGGATCTGAATCTAGTCCGGTTTCCTTCCTACGTGCAGCCTCCAAGTCTTTGAACGTCTTGCCGAAGGCAGGCAGCGGGAGCCTCCTGGCTGATGTCTCAACCAAGGGGTGGCTTGTTTCAACATGGGACCACAGCCCGGCTTCTCCACACATTACAGCCTCTTCTTGGAAGCCCACATTCTGGTGGGAGCCCATAAAATGACATGGATTAGAAATTGAGAAACCTCTTTCAAGTTAGGGGCTCGAACTTCAAGCCCAGAGCTAGAGATGTTCTGCCTTCGCAGACATTCGGGAGCTACTCAAAGAAAACCAAGTGCTTAGTAATAACTGTGCTGTTGAACCAGGTGCTTTTCTTCTCTGAGCTCTGCTTTCCTGCCACTAGAAACGATTCAGTAAACTGTTGTGTTCTGCCCTGCATAAGGCAGAAAGAGTTTGAGAAATGCAGCGTCGGCTTTGCAGGAAGGTGTCAGGCAGTAGGTGACCGTACCGTGTTTTCCTAGGTGAGCCGCCTCCCGGAATCTAAAGACAGGCCGGTCCTTCCATGACATTTCGCTAAGCTGAGCTTGTCCGTCTTGCCCACAAACCACTCAGGCATCCAGGAGCCAAGAGTATGATGTGCAGCTTAAACTCTGGGCATGAGAGAAACCCCTTCCTCTGAGTGGCCGGTCCCTCATCCGTCAGAGAGAGAGAGAGAGAGAAAATCAGTTTTTCTCTCCTCGCTTCCCAGGGGCGGAGCCAAGAGGGATTTTAATAGAACATTTTCAATTCCTTGAAAATAAATTGGCTCCATGCCACAGAGGAAAAGGATATAGATTCTCCCGAGTGGGATAAATTTACTTTATACTGAGCTTCAAATCCAAAGTAATACCCAGTCCTCCCCGGTTTGGGCAATTTATTTTGTGTTCAGTGCCTTGTTGAGCCTCCCCAAAAGACTCTAACCTGTGTGTCTGGACTGTCAGTGACACAGAGCTCATGGGCTCCGAACAGCCCTGACCTCAGCATTCCTGGTGTAGTTCTTACCTGCTTGATGGACACGCTCGTCACACTGAGTTATCAGTCAGCCACCTTTCTCCCGATTGATCTTCTTTTTTTTTTTTTTTTTTTTTAACATTTATTTTTGAGACAGAGAGAGACAGAGCATGAACGGGGGAGGGGCAGAGAGAGAGGGAGACACAGAATCTGAAACAGGCTCCAGGCTCTGAGCTGTCAGCACAGAGCCCGATGTGGGGCTCGAACTCATCAACTGCGAGATCATGACCTGAGCCAAAGTCGGCCGCTTAACTGACTGAGCCACCCAGGAGCCCCCCGATTGATCTTTTTACTGCTGCCTCTCAATTCTTTTTTTTTTTTCTTCTTCTTCTTCTTTTTAATCAGCTCTAAGTCTGGTCAGTGCGGTTTCTTGTAGAAAAACTAAAAGAACATTTATCACTTCCCAGGTGTGGGATGCTAACGTAGTTCATTTTTCAAAGCCAGTGGTGAGTAATGGGACCCTATGAAGGCAGCTAGCTGTCTGAGGGGGACAGTTGTCTTGTTAACTGTTGAACATCTGTGTGTCTGCAATGTCCCCCTGCACGGATTAGCTGCCTGATAAATCGTTTTGTCACATCATCCTGGCTCTGGGGTGAGCCCATCCCGTTGACGCCAATTAATTCCTTACGTTGAAAAGTGTCTGAGGTTGGTCTCTGCCCCCAAGCCAGGGAGTTTTATTTTTCCTTCAAGACTGTCACCGCTGACCTGCTTCTGTGTTTTAAAAACACGGAAGAAGACCGCCCTGACCTTATTTATTTAAAATGTTAGCTTTTCCCGCCGCCCCCCCCCCCCTTCTACAGGAAAGGACACGTAGCCTCTTTCACATCCTCTCACGTAGCGTTTCCCCTCACTGTGTTGGTGGGTTTAGATTCCACCATTTTTTTCCGTTGGAACGTTTGTGTCCATGTGCTGTCTCCACCCGTGAAGCCCTTTGAAGAGCATATGGACCCCATTTGTGTATTTATTTATTTTGAGAGGGAGAGAAAGAGCGAGGGGCAGAGCGAGAGGGAGGGAAAGAACCGCAAGCATGCTCCATGCCACCGCCGGTGCAGAGCCGGGCACGGGGCTTGAAGTCACGACCCGTGAGCTCACGACCTGAGCCGAAACCGAGAGTCGGACGCTTAACCGACTGAGCCACCCAGGCGCCCCTGGACCCCGTTTATTAAGACACTGGTGTGTGTGGACATGTGGGCTTCTACAGACGGCTTGTAACTTATTCCCAGGTCTCTGGCTCCGTGTCTCCCTCCAGTCTTCCCTCACTCGGCATCCCGTTCCTAGCCCAGGTGCCTTGTTGGTATAAAACCCCGTGGTGTAAATAGATCTGACTGCTTGAGGCTGCTGTGAGCATTTTGCTCCTAAGCTACCCCGTTGAACTGGACGTCTGCTCGGCCGGTGTCTCCCCCCAACCCCCGTTTCACCTGCACGTATGAGGGGCTTCTACGCCACCTCTGTATTCTCAGTCGGGCACTGAGGGTTCTGTCGGGTTTTTTAAACCACGGTTTTTGCCCCGCCGGAGTGTCCCAAGGTACCAGAGTGTTTGAAACAAAACTAAAGTTTTACGGGCCCCAAATAGCTCCCCATAAGCCTGGTTTGCCCGGGGCAGTGTGTTGATAGCGAAATAAGCGGTCGTTTCAGATTACCTCATATGAATTGGTATTTTGGGGTAGCCGGGCCGTAGCTTTTCCCAGACTTAGGAAAATAGTACTGCAGTTAACCAAGGGGAGCTAAGGCTCGAGTTGGAAAACTACGAATCTTTTTGAAAAGCCTAACCACCTCCCGGCATCACGCCCTGCTCCCCTGACCGTGGGAGACCCTTCGTCACCGCTCCGGGGTGTCCCCCTGGGAGGGGGGGTCGGCTCACACACCCGTTTGATGGACAGGAGTGTCTTGCCCCTGAGGCCGGGCCCCAAACCAAGCAGCTCCCTGTGCCTGTGTCCTGCTCCAGATCGATGCCTTCCAGCACATGCAGCACTTCGTGCAGACCATGCAGCAGCAAGCCCAGCACGCCATCGCCAGCGAGGACCAGCAGCACAAGCAGGAGCTGCACAAGCTCATGGCCAGGTGAGGCCCTCCGGCCCGGGGCCGGTTGTGCTCCGGTCCCGCCAACACCAGCCGCCTCTGCAGCACGGGCAGGGGGAGCGCTCAGGGCTCCGTGGGCCACTAGTTCCTGACCCGGCTCTTTCCGGTGGGGGCCCCAGGCGGCCATCGAATCGTGCCGCTCCAGAGCCCCTGCTGCTGTTTTCCCAGGATTCAGCAGCCCGAGAGCATCCACGTGCTGTGGTCCTCCCTCCTGGTGTCTGGCTTTAGAGTTAGACTCCTTATCGCTTCTCGGCCTCTCGGCTAAGATCAAGTGTAGAGTGAGACTCCTCGTTTGCAAACGCCAGATACGCCGCTACCTTGCTGTGTGACTTCAGATGCATGACTTAACCGCTCTGTGCCTCAGTTTCCCCACCATTTATAAAGGGGATAATGAGAGCTCCTATTTGTGAGGGTGGTATGAGGTGATATGAGGGTTAATAGAACAAACATGGCAACGATTTAGAGCCGTACCTGGAATGGAGTAGCAATCAGTTAATGTTGGCTCTTAATGTTATTAGTATATGTGTAATATTTTGATATGTATTGTATCATTCATTATAAATGGAGGAGAAGGGAGAAGTGAGGGGGAAGCCAGGAGCAATCGATCAGGAAAGTTACTCAACAGCCAACTCCCACCAAACACTGACATGGGGGTGGACGGGTCCATACAGACCTGCCCATCCCAGGTACTGGTTTATGCTAGCATTGAAGGACACGTCAAGGGGAAGAGACGATACATAAAATACGCATCCCCGAAGCCTGTTTTTTTCCCTCCTGTGCGGTTGAGAATTCTGATGGTTCCACCACGTCGCTTCCCGAGAGCAAGCACGACTGTCCGGGAGGCTTTCGTGCCCCCCTGACACAATCAGTTGTCCTCCCTGGTGGAGGGCGAGGGCTGGTGTGCGGGCACGGCGACACGGGGGCCTGTTTCTCTGTTTCCAGGTGTTTCCTGAAACTCGGGGAGTGGCAGCTGAACCTGCAGGGCATCAATGAGAGCACCATCCCCAAAGTGCTGCAGTACTACAGCGCCGCCACGGAGCATGACCGCGGCTGGTACAAGGTAACCGCGGCCCAGCCCCGCCTCCTCCGGGGGCAGAGCCTGGCTCCCGGCGTCCCGAGCGCTTGTGCTTTACGGCAGAGCCTCGTGGTGCCAGTCCGAATCTGGGCATTTGCTCGTTGGACTGCCAGAGGCCCCTTACGAGCTTAATCGATACAGAAAGATTGATCGAATCTTTTATCTGCGAGATACTTTACTGCACCGTTATTACGTGTGTGGCTCTGGGGAATGCTGTTGTCTTCCAGACTCTTAGCGGATTGTTTTCCTACGAGCATCTGGACACACAGTTAATCTCTGGGACTCTGTCTTCCCTTGGGTCATCCGCTCCTTCCCGGCTTCTTCCTGATTTCCATCCCTGCCTGGTCCTCATCTAAGAACTTGACTTTCTCTTATTTGTATTGGAAAGCTCTGGGTAACATCCTGTTACGGCATAGGAGACTTTTCAGGAAGATAAACAAAATTAGAAAATGTATCAAAGATGTGGTTGACCGGTAGAGGAGGGATTTTTGGAAGAACACATCTTTGAGGAGAGCACATACCCTGAGTTTTTAGACCTTCCTCAGGGACCTCCTGGTAATGGCCACATGCTGTAACACATGTCATCATTTCTTTCCAGTATTTCTTTAACTTGTTGATACTTTGTGATTTAATCCCTCTGGGATCAAAAGTTGCATCTGAAGACACAGAAGCATCCACAGTAAAAATCTTACCCTGATTTAAGCATGCTTCATTCTGATCGGAAAAATGCCTATTTCGTGGTAGCAGCAGCTATTACTCTATCTAGAACAGCTTCAGTTGTACGCTGGAAAATATAGCCAGCAAACCCTTGACTAGCCGGAACCTTACCAGTTAGAACTCTCTCCTAACCAGATGAGAAAAGAAACGAGTCATGAGGGGAAAAAAACGGACTCCAGGAATTTAAGCTTTTCCCTCGTATGAGTCCTTTGGGGTCTATGCTGTCTTCCTGCCCATGGTGTGGTCCCATCGGTGTGCAGAGACTGGTTCTGTGTTGCTCACCGCGTCCCCTGGCTCAGTGCCCGTCATGCAGGGGATATAGAGGAGTGATCTGTTGACTAAATGAAGGTATTGGGAAACTGAGCCTGGGTCATTGTAGAATTGTCACTCATCAAATAAAGGTCAACTGTGGTCAACCTACTCTGCTTAGGTGGAAAAATGGAGACACTTATGTTAAAGAAAGGTTTCTAGCAAGGGATGCAAAGGAATTGCCTGATTATCCAGAAAGTCCAACTCTTAGCGGATTATTTAATGTCCTGCCCGCACTGCAAACTCACGAGGCCCCCAAATCAAAGCATGCCTCCTGCTGTCTACACCAGGCAGTGCTGTACCGTCCTTGAACATGGCACGGGGGTGGATAGTTCGTCCTTTACCAAAATAAGCACCAAAGGCTTCTCCCAGCAAACAGTCATGGCGCATCGGCTCTCTGACAGGCCGCGCGCCCTGGCCGGATGGGAGAGCTGGATGGCGGAACGCCGGCCCCCATACGTGCTCTTGACGTGCTCCCCTTCCCACTGGCCTGGAACCTGGTCAAGACTTGCACCACTAAGTCTCTGCTGTCTTAAATAAGCTGTTTCATATACCAGCTGCCAAGGGAATCTTCCAAACCTAGAATGAAATGGGACCTCCTTGACCTAATATGTCAACCCGTCCATAATCTGACCCCGCTGCTTCGCTAACCCTCCCCTCACCTCCTCCTGCGCACCTGCACTCCAATCAGGTCTGTTTGTTTCCTGTGAACCGCCCTATGCTGGCCACCCCGCATCTTCGTCCCTGACCTCCCCAGGCCAGGAAGTCCCTGCTGCTGGCCTCTTGTCCCTGCCTTGTCCGTTGAAGGCTGCTCTTCAAGCCTTCCCCTAAATCCCTCCCCTCTGTGAAGCTTGCCCTGGCCTGCCTGCTGCCCGTCTCTCCTTGCCCCACCCCCCCACGTTTGCCTGTCATTGGGTTGCTGGGCCCCCCACCAGACCAGAAGGGCCCTGAGGTGAGGACCCGGCGTGCCTCCCCTGGGGCGCCCCTCCCCCGCAGCACTCGCCACAGTGCTGGTACAGTAAGGGCCCCACAAAATGAAGGAATCGGGCTGCGTCTAGTAAAAGGCCCCATTCCCCAGTGTTTCGATGAAGTGCAGTTTTGCTCTGCTGGCCACTGAGAGGGAAGGGCAGCCCCTTGGCACTCAGGCCTCCTCATCCTCGACTCTCGCCACACCCAGGCCTGGCACGCGTGGGCAGTGATGAACTTCGAAGCCGTGCTGCACTACAAACATCAGAACCAAGCCCGCGACGAGAAGAAGAAGCTGCGTCACGCCAGCGGGGCCAACGTCACCAGCACGACCACTGCCGCCACCACAGCGGCCACCGCCACCGCCACGGCCACCAGCACCGAGGGCAGCAATAGCGAGAGTGAGGCCGAGAGCACCGAGAACAGCCCCACCCCGTCCCCTCTGCAGAAGAAGGTCACTGAGGTACCCTTCCCTTCCTCCCTCACCGAGGACAGACCCAGGCAGCAGGCGCTCTGAGGAGTGGGGTGTTGGCAGGGCCCTCACGAACCCGGGCTTCACCCCGAAGTGCCACGTACAGCTAGACGATGTTGCTCATTTGCCATCCGCCGTTGTTTGAGACGGTGCCCTTGTGCTCGTATTTGTATTTGAGGCATTGCTATGGCCCCAAAACTGAAGATTCAGTTTCTTGTCGTTCTTCCCATGAGAATGAGCTCATTCCCTGAAAGCCCTGCACCTGCGCGCGTGGGTGGCCGTGCACATCTGCGGGTCCACTTGAGGACAGAGGCCGACGGGATCCGTCCTCTGCCTTCGCCTTTCCCCCCCGCGCCCCGCCTCCCTCCAGGCTGTCAGTTCAGGGAGCAGCGTGTTCAGACTCCGCGCCCCTCCTCCTGCCACCCTGCTCAGGAAGCCACCGTTAGCCCAAGATGATAGCCATTGTGACACAGTCGCCATTTATTGAGTGCTTGCCGTGTGCAGGTACTAGTCCAGAGGCTCGTCATGCATTAACTGATTTAACTTGGTAACCACTCCTTGAGGTAGATACTGTTGGGATGCTGCTAGGCCCCTCTTACGGATGGGAACACTAAGGCAAGAATGTGTGTTCCCACAGGATTTGTCCAAAACCCTCTTGATGTACACCGTCCCTGCCGTCCAGGGCTTCTTCCGTTCTATCTCCTTGTCGCGAGGCAACAACCTCCAGGACACGCTGAGGTATCGAAGGGCGGGCCCTGCTAGGCTGCGTGAGCCTCTGCGGGACACAGAATGACACGGAGGTCCCCTCCCCCGCCCCACCCTGATGGGTGTGTCCAAGGGGAACTGCTGACAGGCCTCCCCCTGCCAAGACCCAGGAGGAGGAGTGGCCTGGGAGCACTCCGTGCGTGCGCTGTGTTCTGTCGGGAGGAAGCCCGAGTGCCGAAATGCCCTCGGCTTTTAGAGGCCACTTAGGAAGGCCTAAACATGGCACAGACCGGCCAGTCCGGAGACCATAGGTGACAAGGGGCAGCTAAGTCCCGCATTTAGCCCGTTGACACTGTTCTACAGGTGATTTCCTATACGTGCAAAGATTATCCATGATTAGCCCTGGGCTCATCTGTCCGATTTCCGAGCCTGCACCGTGCCGATCCCTCTACGTTGTCTGGGATAAAATAAGCATTCACTTGGGATGCCCCTCCTCGTGTGAGCCCAGTTCTAAACGGCCATCACCACCCACCCTCCCAGGCGGTCCCGAGACCAAACACTGGGGAGCCACCGATTTGAGGCCCTGCCAGTTAATTCTTTTCTCAAGAACCTTGAAGATTAAAACACACACACGCACAAGCTGGGAGACTAAGTTTTCTGTGACTTTCTCATGTTTCGTTTCCAGAGTCCTCACCCTGTGGTTTGATTACGGTCACTGGCCGGACGTAAACGAAGCCTTGGTGGAGGGGGTGAAGGCGATCCAGATTGACACGTGGTTACAGGTAAGGCGGGTCAGACTCGCTCCTGGTCTGCCTCCTCCTGGAGTCGCGCGTGTTCAGTCAACAGTGGTAAAGAGGTAGGGGTCGAGCCATAGTTTCTTTAGTTTCTCCCAGAGGACTGAAGGGAACGAACCGTTTCAGAGCTTCCCAGCATCTCCCGCGACAAGTTGTAAGAGCTGGTCGTTGCCCGGGAGAATAACTAGTTGTTTCTGTGTCTCACGTGCTGCATTCCGGGTCTTTCTGAATACCAGGTCATACCTCAGCTCATTGCAAGAATTGATACGCCCAGGCCCTTGGTGGGACGCCTCATCCACCAGCTTCTCACCGACATTGGCCGGTACCACCCCCAGGTACGTGGGCGCCTGGGCGGTTTCTCCTCGAACAGCTGGCCTTTTGACCTGGTGCTCAGCCTCTCCCAAAGCTGCTCTAGAGACGCAAGTGCAGGAACTGGGAGCCAGGCATCCCACCCGTGCAGCTGGAGGTCCCAGGCCCGGGGCGTTCCCGAAGACAAAGAGCCCCCCACCCGCCCCGAGACTGAGCAGCGCCCCCGCCTGGTGGACTCACAGGAGCGCTGGCGGCCATTTCTCTTGTCCTCCTGAAAGTCAGAGTTTGCGAATGTTCCTTCTGTGTCTGCCTCAGGCCCTCATCTATCCCCTGACCGTGGCCTCCAAGTCCACCACCACGGCCCGCCACAACGCAGCCAACAAGATTCTGAAGAACATGTGTGAGCACAGTAACACCCTGGTCCAGCAGGCCATGATGGTGAGTCAGGAGTCCGTGTGGGCCTTCGTGGACCCCACCACCTAGCCAGAGGTCTTGAGGGAGATGGTTTCTTCCTCACGACAGTGCTGCTGAAAGGAGTACCTCCTGTCTCTCCAAGACATGCCTTTTTTTTTTTTCTTTTTTTTTTTAAGAGAGCGCGAGAACATGAGCAGGGGAGGGGCAGAGAGGGAGAAAGAGAATCTCAGGCAGGCTCCGCACTCAGCACGGAGCCCAAGGCAGGGCTTCGTGACCCGAGCCAAGATCAACAGTCAGACGCTCAACCAACTGAGCCACCCAAGCACCCCCAAGACAGGCCTTTCCGAGGTTAGCTCATCCTCAGCGCTTGTCTCTTTCCCCTCTTTGGTCCAGGTGAGTGAGGAACTGATCCGCGTGGCCATCCTCTGGCACGAGATGTGGCACGAAGGCCTGGAAGAAGCGTCTCGTTTATACTTTGGGGAGAGGAACGTGAAAGGCATGTTTGAGGTGTTGGAGCCCCTGCATGCTATGATGGAACGGGGCCCCCAGACTCTGAAGGAAACGTCTTTTAATCAGGTATGGGATAAGAAAGTGCGACACGACGTGACCCAAAGCTGCCACCAGACCCCTTTCCCTCTGGCCTTTCTGCTGACTTGAATACAGTGTTCTCCGAACTGAGGTCACAATATAAAAACACCAGCACAAGTTTAGTTGTCACTAACTTATGGGAACCCTCCCCAGATTTTAACCAGAAAACCACAAGATTCTTCCCGAGGTCATCTCGCCTCTCCTCTGACCTTACTTTGCCCATAAGCCGTCCTGGGATTGGGGCCTCCAGGACCGGAGAGCTACGCCTTGCCAGGGGCCGGAGCCATCCGGCCATAGCGTGTGCCCGAGCGGCTCTGCTGTCTGGGCTTGGGGGTTCAGCCCGCGGCCTAGTCCGCACCTTGACAGCTCGCATCCCTCCCCCGCTTCCCCGCTCAGGCGTATGGGCGAGACTTAATGGAGGCCCAAGAGTGGTGCAGGAAGTACATGAAATCGGGAAACGTGAAGGACCTCACTCAAGCCTGGGACCTCTACTATCACGTGTTCAGACGAATCTCAAAGCAGCTGCCTCAGGTGGGTCTCCGGGTTCTGGTGGGAACTGTCAGTAGAGTCCTGTGTGTCTTACTTTTTATGAACGTTCTAACACTAACTCTGAAGCATCTGGCTGCACTTCTGTCGGCAGACAAGTCATTGCTATCAGCAGTCCATTGAAAACTACCTAAATGGCATTGAAATTCCTCCCCGGAGGTAGAAAATTAAATCCTGTGGTTAATTATTTACAGCTCACATCCTTAGAGCTGCAGTATGTTTCCCCCAAACTTCTGATGTGCCGGGACCTTGAATTGGCCGTGCCGGGAACATACGACCCCCACCAGCCGATCATCCGCATTCAGTCCATAGCGCCGTCTCTACAGGTCATCACCTCCAAGCAGCGGCCCCGGAAGTTGACCCTCATGGGTAAGGACCCCTGTGCTCCCGCCACCTGCGTCTCCCTCCCACCCTGGCCGAACCCCTCCCTTTTCTGAAATTACCGCTTACCGTTCACACCACCCATCTTTCATATGCGACACCTCGCTCCTGCTTATTGAGAGAGAAACAGAGGGCAAGCGGGCTCCTTATTACGTCCTCCTCAGGACTTCCACTGCGTTCATATCACGTGCTCGCTTACCTGAAGCCAGACGGCCCTGCAGCGGGACAGGTGGAGGGAACCGTAAAGGTGTTCAGCGTGGGGACGTGGGGGTGGGGGGCGGCTGTAGGGGACTGACCAGGCCAGCAAAGAGGAGCCTGGATGCAGGTGTGGCAGGGGACGAGCAGGGCTGGAGAAAGGGCTCCCGGGCTCTTGAATATTCTTTTACCGTCACAGTCTCTCTCTGTGGGAAATGGTTGTGTAAAATGAACAACCGAGGTAGAAACGAGTTCTCACGGGCAGTTCTGTCACCTCACGTAATTGCAGGACGCCTGGATGCTCTGGTGGTCCTTTGAGGGTTCTCACCTTTAAAAAGGCTCGTGCTAATTATTTATTTAATAAAGGCCTATTCATTTTTGAGAGAGAGAGAGAGAGAGAGAGAGTGCGCACGCGTGCATGCAGAGGGGGGGTTGGGGACGGAGGATCCGAAGCCGGCTCCGAACTGACACCAGCGAGCCCCATGTGGGTCGCGAACTCCTGAACCGTAAGATCATGACTTGAGCTGAAGTTGGACACTCAACCGACTGAGCCACCCAGGCGCCTCAGAAAGGCTCGTGCTTTTTAAATGCAGTAGTTATTCACCACCAGTTAGTCGTGGTACACAAGTGATTGTGCCCGTGGGCTGGCGTCTCCTGTACCAAATTGTGTGTCACTCAGGTTCTCCACGGTGTCTCATTAGAGACTTGGATGAAGGACCCGTGTCCAGGGTGTGACAGGGTTAAGAGAGCCAACAGTGAGAAGCTGTGACTTGCCCCCACCCTCCAGACCCGAGAGGGCAAGGAGCCCGTCGAGGGCATGTGACCTGGAAAGAGGGGCCATTCACCAGAAGCTGTAGCCCAGACGGAGGGAACACGGCTGTTTCTAGAACTGGAGCCTGGCCGCTCGTCAGGGGCAAACCCTTGGGCCTCTCCCGTCTTCCCACCCTCTGACCTCCTGCCATGGTCCCAGCCCAACCGGGAGCCTGGGTGATGAGGTCTCTAGGGGTCAGGCTTCACAGGGCCCAAGCACACCAGAGAAGGGCGGAGAGTGGGTTGTGAGGGAACGTCCGGAGTGACCATCTCTGTGCAGAGTCCTTCCTGATCCTCAGAGACAGAGCTTTTTAAAATTTTATTTTTCACTTGAGACCATTTTTCATTTTGCACTGGGAGACCATCAAAACTGGCGCCATTCTTTTCATGAGGTCCAGGGCGTTTTTTCGTGTTTGGGGGAAGTGTGACTGGGTAGGGTCCGCATAGTCTGTAGGAGCTCGTGAGTCCGGGGCCGGTCTGTGCTAACTGCTCCCACCATTCCTCACAGGCAGCAACGGGCATGAGTTTGTTTTCCTCCTGAAGGGCCACGAGGACCTGCGGCAGGACGAGCGAGTGATGCAGCTCTTCGGCCTGGTGAACACCCTCCTGGCCAACGACCCCACGTCTCTTCGCAAGAACCTCAGGTATTCGGGACATGGGGCGGGGGGCACGGCAGTGACAGGTCTTCTAGGGTCTCCTTACGTCCCTTCACGAAATCAGTTACAGAACTATGTACCCAGACAGGAAGTCCTCAACAGCCAAGGTGGCAAACACAAAGAGAAGAATTCGTATTTTTAACGTGCTTGCACGGGAAATGCCCGTGACAACGCCAAAGGGTCCGGAATAGAACAACCCGTGGCCATTAGACTAGAGATGCTATACATTTGGTGTGTTTGACCTTCCGTGTCCACCCTGCCCTCCCTCCTCTTCCTGTTAAGAACACGGATGTTAAGTGGCGAGGCTGTTTTCGGCTGAGAATCGCTGGGCCGCTCCCCCGAAGCAGGGAGGTTGTCAGGCAGGTTGAGGAGGCTGATGCCGTCCCCGTCCACAGCCATATCCTTCTGGGAAGCGCCCTCGTTGCACACCTCACGACAGCCCTGTGCAGGGGACTTCATTCGGCCCATTTACGTGTGTTGCGAGCGGGTCAAAGATGCACCCTTTTTACTGTCCGATAACCCTCCTTTCCTGTGGGTGCCAGCATCCAGAGATACGCTGTCATCCCCTTATCAACCAACTCGGGCCTCATCGGCTGGGTCCCCCACTGTGACACGCTGCACGCCCTCATCCGGGACTACAGAGAGAAAAAGAAGATCCTTCTCAACATCGAGCATCGCATCATGTTGCGGGTACGTGATGAGGCTGCCAAGCCCAGCGCTTTCACGTCTGGACATAACTCACAAGTTGAGAAGTTTAGGCAAAGCTGCACTTGTCGTTCTTCGGTGTTTGTAAATCACCGAAAAGTCTATTGAGGAGAATTAGCTATGGAAGAAGTTTTAATGAAGTGAGTCCTACAGCAGATTACCTCTAAGAAACAGAAGGACCCTAGAGCCCAGAAATTAGGTTTCGGTCATTCCAGGCGAGACTGGACGGGATCGTTTATCGGGCAGTGTGTATCTACTGAACACCTAATGTATACAGGGCACTGGCCACGTGGGGAAATATGTAGTGGATGTGTAAGTAGTAAGAAAGAGACTCGTTTGTTACCCGGAAGCTTGACGTCCGCACTGCTGTCATGCCCACCAGCAGGCCTGTACTCAGGGTGGGGCCTGATGTTTTATCCTCAGGCCCTGGCAGTTCCCCTGTGGTCATTGGGTTTGAGGGGCCACACCCTTTTGCCTTCTGCACTGTTCTTCCTTCCTCTTCCTTTGGGCCGGGGTGGTGAAACTAGCACCCAGCTCTGCCTGGGCCCCGAGCCTTGTTTCTTGCTGGGTCCACGCTGCTAGTCTGGGGCCGCTCTCAGAATGGTTGTGTCCTGATGCAGATGGCTCCGGACTACGACCATCTGACGCTGATGCAGAAGGTGGAGGTGTTCGAGCACGCCGTCAATAACACGGCCGGGGATGACCTGGCCAAGCTGCTATGGCTGAAAAGCCCCAGCTCCGAGGTACGACACGCCACGCCCTCTGGCCCACTCGCTTGTCGGGGATGGCCTTCTTGTTCCTTCACGTGTGCTGGCGGACTCGTCTTTGTAATGATTCTAGATTATGTGCGGTCTTTTCTAGCAGCAATTAAATGGGTGAGCCGTGCAGCTTAGCAGATAGAAATTTAGTAACTTAATGTTTCTCCCATTTCTTGCAATAGTATTTGAGTTCTTTACGTTAAGGCAAGGCTGTTACATCTTTTTCACGTACGGTATAAATTTCCCGTCCATTTGGTTTTTTAATTTTGTTAATGGTATGTTTCCTGGTTGGGGATTTTTGTTTCGTTTTTGATACGCAAACTTTTTTGAAAGTTAGAAGTTACCAGGTTTTTTGTCCTTTTCTTTGGAGTTTCTACCTTTGGCCTTACATTTAGAAAGGCCATCCCCACC
Organism: Panthera onca; assembly: GCF_046562875.1. Classification (NCBI taxonomy): domain Eukaryota; kingdom Metazoa; phylum Chordata; class Mammalia; order Carnivora; family Felidae; genus Panthera; species Panthera onca. The sequence goes on from NC_138346.1 coordinate 213,427,290, forward strand.
TCAAGGTTATGTGTCTTTTTACATTTATTTTCTTGTACTGATTCTAAGATTTATTTATCCATTTAAATCCTCAACCCAGGGGCGCCTGGGTGGCTCAGTTGCTTAAGTGTCTTGTTTCTTGACTTTGGCTCAGCTCGTGATCTCATGGTTCGTGAGACCAAGCCCTCACATCAGGCTCTGTGCTGACAGTGCAGAGTCTGCTTGGGATTCTGTCTCTCCCTCACTCTGTGTCCCACCCCTGCTCGCACACTGTCTTCCTCTCTCTCAAAAATAAATAAATAAACATTTTTAAATATATAAATCCTCGACCCAGTTCAAAATTTAAGAGTAAGATTAAAAATTTTTTTTTTAAGTTTGTTTATTTTGAGACGAAGAGAGTGAGCACGTGCAGGTGGGGAGGGGCAGAGAGAGAGAGAGAGAAAGAGAGAGAGTCCCAAGAAGGTTCCACACTAAAAGCGTGGAGCCCGAATTAGGGCTCAACCCCATGAACCTCAAGTTCATGACCTGAGGTGAAGTCAGACACTTAACCAACTGAGCTGAGCCACCCAGGCACCCCTTAAATTTTGCTTCTTTAAGATGATTAGCCAACACCGTAGTATTCAGCAAATAATCCATCCTTTCCCTACTTTTAAGAGAATTAATTTTTATTATACAAAAATTTTTTTCTGTGCCATTGGATTTCTCTCTAGGGCTTCTGTTTTATTTCATTGATCTTTATTTCCAAAGCCTATTCTCAAGTACCATACTATTAATACAACTATTAGTATAAAGTCTCTTCTCATTGGCTATTTTAATTTTTTTCTTCTTCCAGATAAATTTTGGGATCATTTTGTCACACTCCCCCCAGAAAAGTACTGCTGAATTTTTAGTGGAATTACATTAAATGTATCAAATAATTTGGGAGGTTATTATATTTTTTCTGTCTTACATGGATATTTTCATCTACTCAGGTCTTTATATTCCAAAGCAAAGGTTAATTTTTTCTATTCATCTAGGTTCTGAACATCTCTAAGTTTATTCCAAGCATACTTCATTGTTATAATAATAAGTGAGATTTTTTATTCCATTTTATGTTATTAATGAGTTACCGATGAAATATTAAAAAGCAACTGATTGAGGTATAATTATGTTGAAGCTAGTTAGCTTCCAGAGCCTTGGTTCAAGTGTGCTCCTGTGTTCCAGGTGTGGTTTGACCGAAGAACCAACTACACCCGCTCTTTAGCGGTCATGTCCATGGTCGGGTATATTTTGGGCCTAGGAGATAGGTGAGCAAACTTAATTTGTTTTTTTTAGTCTTTTTTCTACATTGTACCTTTCTTAAACAGTTTCCTTTTGTTTTCTAGTAACGTTTATGACCATCTAGTAAATATTTGTATTTTGTACCCCAGGCCCTCGTTTGCAGCATCAGCCTTAGGTCCCAATTTATTACCCACACAACAGCCACACAACAAACTAAAGAGAAGAGAAAGCTTAGTCCTAGGGTACTGCTTTCTCCATAGGTTGGTTTGATATATTTAAAGCCACGTACAAGGGCACCTGGCTGGCTCAGTCAGTAGGGGGCGTGACTCTTGATCTCAGGGTTGCAAATTCAAGCCCCACAGTGGGTGCAGACCTTACTTAAAAGACAAAGAACAATCTTGATTGGTTGTATTGATTCAGTAAACGTTTATCGGTCACCTCTGTGCTGAGATAAATAATTCTATTTCTGTAAATGAAACCAACCAAAGTAGATCCTCCTGGTAGTTCTACATAAGAAATTATATCCAAATATACTGACTAAAAAAGTAGTTAAGGAATATTCAGAAATTGACTCACCAGAAGTCTTTGAAAAACTAGTTCTCTGGTATCTACTCTCTCTTGGGCTCATGTCTTGTGCAATTATTTGAGAGTAAAATAATTTTTTCCCACAAAAATAATAAATTCTTGTTTTTGAAAAGAACCAGGAGAATTCAGAGGCGAGACCCTGTGACAGATGCTGAGGGGTAGTGATAGAGCCTTGTCACTCTGAGATAACAGCACCACCAGGAATGATTTATCTTGTGACCAAAGACCTTGGGAAAGCAACTTGGGATTCACATAGATAAGCCTTCGTTTCAGACCTGGAGCAGGGATCAGCAAACTTTCCCTGTAAAGGGCCAGATTAGAAATAATTTAGTCTTTGCTGGCCATATGACGTCTCACAGCTACTCGTGTCTGCTATTGTAGCACAAAAGCAGCCTGAGACAGAACGTGACCAGTCAGCACGGCTGTGTCCAGTAGAACTTTGTTTACAGAAGCAGGCGGGGCTGGCTTTGGCCTGTGGACGGGGCCTGGAATATCACATCCTTGTTGATTTATTCATCAGTGCTGCTCTAGTGACCTCTCCCCGGTCTCTCTCCTGTTTCCCAGACACCCATCCAACTTAATGCTGGACCGGCTGAGCGGGAAGATCCTGCACATTGACTTCGGGGACTGCTTTGAGGTGACCGTGCGTTCTCAAACACCACATAAAGCTTTCCTTTCCAGATGACCACTTTCCCCCCTCTGACCATTCCAGCAAATTTAAGCCCCAAATGCTTATCCTGACTCCTGCCTCTCCTACCAAAGCAACAGAAAGTCAATCTAAGAAACAAAATCAGTGCTCATTGATACTTGCTGTAATTGGTCTCTGACTTCTCTGGAGGCAAGCAAGACTGTTCACACACCCTCTCAAGTGGAGGAATCCTCCTTCCCGACACAGCCTGCCGGTCAAAGGCCTGGCATGATGCACGCTTGTCCTTTTTCTTTTTTCCCCTCTATCCCTTTGTCTCTCTCTCTCTCTCTCTCTCTCTCTCTCTCTCTCTCTCTCTGTCTGTCTCTGGTTGTCTTTTAAATCCCTGTGACAAGTCCCCTCGCTAAACTCAAGCTACTTCATCTCTGCGCCCTAATTCAAATCAGTACAAAGAAAAGCCGTCTGCCTTCGCCTGGCTTCTAAAGAAAACAATTTAACCATCAGACTTGGTTTTTCTCTCTTTTCCCCACAGGTTGCTATGACCAGGGAGAAATTCCCAGAGAAGATTCCATTTAGACTAACCAGAATGCTGACCAATGCTATGGAGGTGAGTGGGCATTGGGAACGAGCTACTTTGGAATGGGGGGTGGTGTAGTCAGGACCCGCTCTGAAGACAGACTTGCTTGTTAGATCTCATCAGTTCCCTGAAGTACCTGGGTGGCTTCTGTGGTGGTTTCCTGGTATTTTCCATTGTGTTAGAAACGATCCATCTTTGAGATGCTTCACGTCAGACCTTGTCTCCTACGAGCCACAGGCCTGACCCCACCCCTTGCTCCGAACACCTTCCCATCCTGCTACATCATTAATGGCCTGTGTCTGCTTCCTAAGTGTGGAGAGCAGACCCTCTTGACTTGCTTCTGCTTGTGGGGCCTTCAGGGGTGGGGCTGGTACCAGCGACTTCTGTGGCGAATGGCTCTGGTCCTGCAGGTTACTGGTCTGGATGGCAACTACAGAATCACGTGCCACACAGTGATGGAAGTGCTTCGGGAACACAAGGATAGTGTCATGGCCGTGCTGGAAGCCTTTGTCTATGACCCCTTGCTGAACTGGAGGCTGATGGACAGTGAGTATGAGCAAATGTCTGGGAGCTGGAACCCACACCCTCCAGACAGGGAATATCTGATGTGTTCCATTTCACTGATCTTTCCCCTGCCAGCCTGGAGCCTGAGGTGTATCACTGGGCTATCGCATTGTATTTTTTTTTTTTTTTAATGTTTATTTATTTTTGAGACAGAGAGAGAGACAGAACATGAATGGGATAGGGTCAGAGAGAGGGAGACAGAATCTGAAGTAGGCTCCAGGCTCTGAGCTGTCAGCACAGAGCCCGATGCGGGGCTCGAACCCACGGACCACGAGATCATGACCTGAGCCGAAGTCGGCTGCTTAACCGACTGAGCCACCCAGGCGCCCCTATTGCATTGTATTTTTACAGAGCTGTTCTAGTGGCTGGAAATGAATTTCAAGGGGTTTTTTTTTGTTTGTTTTTCTAAGTAGAACAGAAAACACCAATCATCAATTTAAATATTAATTAAGGGGCGCCTGGGTGGCTCATTTTGTTAAGCGTCCGACTCTTGATTTCAGCTCAGGTCATACTCTGGTGATTCTTGAGATCGAGCCCCGAGTCAGGCTCTGTGTTCTCAGTGCGGAGCCTGCTTGGGATTCTCACTCTCTTTCTCTGCTCCCCATCCCCTCCCTGCCACCCCCCGCCACCCCGCTTGCTTGCTCTCTCTCTCTCTCTCCCTCAAAAATAAATAAACTTAAAAAACAAAATCCATTTAGGGGTGCCTGGGTGGCTCAGTCAGTCAAGCATCCGACTTCGGCTCAGGTCATGATCTCGCAGTTGATGAGTTTGAGCCCCACATCGGGCTGTGTGCTGACAGCTCAGAGCCTGGAGCCTGCTTCAGATTCTGGGTCTCCCTCTCTCTCTGCCCCTCCCCCTGCTCACACTGTCTCTCTCTCTCTCAAAAATAAACATTAAAAAATGTATAAAAATAAGACATCCATTATGAATGAATGAATGAATGAATGAATAAATAAATAAATAAATAAATAAATAAATAAATAAATTCAGGATAAATTAAGTACCCTAGTGATTTCTGTTTGTTTGCATTTCATACAGAGTAGCAAGCGGGCATCTTGACAGGAGACACAGGCAGTTGTGAGCCAGGGCAGCAACCTCTCCGTCTCCCCCTTGCTCCTCCTCCTTAGAAGGGGGTGACTAACACAGGTGTCTCTACCACTGCCAACAAACCCTGTTTTCACCCTCTGTTATCTGGTCCCCAGCATCCACATTCAGCTCCGTGACACAGCGCGTCCCACAGGACTGGACACCCATGCTCACGTTCCCCTGCCGACTCCTGAGGGATCCATCCTGAGTTCTCCCCAAAGCTCTAGCTTTTCGAAAAATTGTATTTTTATGGTTGTAAGAAAACATCGTCTCAACCAAATTTCTTTCAAGTGACAGTTGGAAGCACTTTTTATCCTCTCTTTATTTCTTTCCCCAGCAAATACCAAAGGCAACAAGCGGTCCCGAACAAGGACGGATTCCTACTCTGCTGGCCAGTCAGTAGGTGGGTGCATCCCATGGGAGATTGCAGATTCTGTCCCTTTTGTGCAGAGTTTGTCTCAAACAGGGTGAGCTTTGTTCTTGCCATTAGGAGGCATGATGGAAAGCGGTAATGGATGCTGAATATGAAGGAAGGAAGCATGTGTTTCCAGAGGCTCTTACCAGTGATACGGTCATGCAGAAGTTGTGTCACTGCTAAAATATCGTCTAATGGGCATTTATGTAACTTCAGAAAGTTAGTCTAGAAATACTTACTGAGCACACTTTTTTTTACTTAATGCCTCTCAGGATGGGGTGGGTACCTGAGGCTCAGAAATTTTGATCAAACTTTCCAGTCTTAATCTATCTGTAAACACAACTGAAAGTATGTCTGAATATTAGCCAGTATATGCCCTTGAATGCTGTCTGGATTGGGATAATTATTAGCCGTGTCCACGGGCCTAGAGAATTGTTAGTAGCTTAGAAATAGCAGCAGATGCGTATTCACACTGTCGTCCGAGGAAAACCACAGAAGGTGTACTCACGGGAAGTGTATTCATACTGCTGGCTGAGGACCCAGGAAGCTACTGGAAGCGTACTCACACTGCTGTCTGAGGGGCGGGGAAGCCACAGGAAACACTGCTGTCAAGAGTGGGTCCACAGAACAGGGTCCCTGGAAGATAATGCCCTTCAAGAGCCAGAACGGGGTTTGTGTGAACCTCTCAAAAGTCTTAAGAGTAAAGCGGTTTAACTTCGTTTCACCTTCCCCGTCCCTCCTCCCGTTTCCCCCATAACATCTAACAACATCCTACGTAGTTCGCACCTTGGAAATACTGTTGGGGTGTAAAAAAAGGTAAATATTCTCTACAAATACCAATGGAACATCTGCAACTTGTTACTTAGCTAAGCCAAATAATGTTTAAGGGTGCAAAAAGAGTGTGACATACAGAGATTACCTTCGAGAAGCATAGAATCACATCACAGAATCAATCAAAATACGTAGTCCACGAACTGATCAGAGAACCGTCATCCCCCCGCCCCGTGTGGTCCCACAGCTCACGGTTTGCAGTTTGGTTCAGAGGAGAGGCTGTGGGGCTGAGAGCAAGGACCCACCACTCTGAACTGCAGTGGAGAAGGGAGGTCCCGGGTCAGTGCGATTTAGGCTGGCCATTTCAGACGGGTGGGAGGGAAGAGGGTGTTCTGGGCAGGACACCGAGGTCCTGGGCTATGGTGCAGTCTGTGAACCGGTGCGGACTCTACCGCGGACACTACGACACGATTTGTGAATGATGCCGGAATTACTTGCGGTGTCTGGGATACTTTGTGCGGGTGACTGGTCTTGTCCAAAGTATGTGAGACTTTCGTGCTCAGGGTCCACCTCATTCGTACGTTATCGCGTGACTCCTCTGTGCTGCCTACGGGGAATTAGGACAGCTGGTTCCGGTGGCACCAGAGAGTGGTGGGCCCGGCTGGTGTCATGTGGCTTAAAGTGAAGCTTCATAGAAGTATTGTTACTACTCGCTTCATTTTGAAGGCCTGTGCTGTGCAAGGGCGATGTGCAAATAACCTCACACTCCTGCTTCCAGACTCTTTTCTCCTGAAGGCCACAACTGGTGGAGAGCGACCCTAAGGCCCGAGGACTTTTTCTGCCCAGAAATGGCATATAGATTCCTCCAAAGAATAACACTCGGGTCATGAGCGTGACCCAGGGAAGGCTCGTGTTTTTTATATCATCAGATTTTGTCGAGCCAAACAAGTCTTAACAGCAGGGCTTTCATTCCCGCTCCTGTTCTCTACGTCAGAACGTTTTATAAAGGCCGTTTGCTTGAAAACTCGTGTTTGGAGACGTAAGATCTTTCAAATCCATGGTGACCCTTCTTCCTCTCCTTTCCCCTCAGAGGTAGCAGGGCGAGCTTGAAAGGGGAGGCGGTGTGTGGAGAAGTAGAGCTAACACTTGAAACAGTGGTTTCTTGGTGGTGGAATGTTCTGCCAGTCGATTCTTTTTCCTCCTAGAAATTTTGGACGGTGTGGAGCTTGGGGAACCCGCGCATAAGAAAACAGGGACCACGGTGCCAGAGTCCATTCATTCCTTCAGTAAGTGCAACGTCCGAGGAACTGCACCGAGGACCGGCTCATGAAGAGCACAGCGGCTGTGTTGTGCCATGAGAGGGGCCAACAGGGCGAGGCAACAAAACTGCCTTTGAGCAGACAGCGCTCTGTGAATTCCTCTTTATATTCCGAGCACAAAGACAGACACGGGGGGAGAATTACCCAACACTTACAAAAGTGAATATTTGAGAAAAACAGGGGCATCCGTTGAGACTGTTGAGATGATCCAATCCTACTGTTACTTCTACTTTTGTGTATTCCAGTTGGAGACGGTTTGGTGAAACCAGAGGCCCTAAATAAGAAAGCTATTCAGATTATCAACCGGGTTCGAGACAAGCTCACTGGTGAGTGTGTGTGTGCGTTCGCTTAAAAGGAACATAGCATCTTGAGAGATCTCTCTGTCCTCGAGTGGGTGGTCAGCCTCTTCCCGGCGGTGTTGGCGCCTAAACTTGGACTCTGCAGCTCACTGGAGGGTCTCCGAGGCTGTATCCGTTAAGGACCCTCTCTGATTCTCTAAAGACCAATAAACCCACTGTAAGCAGACGTTAATCTCATTTTAACAGACAGAGGTGGGTACAGTCCTTTTGGGTCCAAAGTCCGCCAGATTCAGGAAAAAATTTTTCTTCTCATCCTGGCTTGACACTGGAGCAAATCTGACCACTCTCATTCACTGCCTTCCTGCACTTTGGTGGCTGTTAACGGAGTAGAGGGCGTGGAGGGAGAGAAATGCATACTTTCGAAAACGAGACGTGTCATACAGACCAGAGGGTATGATGGGGTGGGGGTGGGGGGGCAGTGGTCACAGGGACCGAAGACCCCAGCTCTGCCGCATCCTGTGTGACTCCTGGGCCTCCCTGTCTGCTCATGTAGATGACGACAGCGCCTCTCTCAGAAGGCGGCGGGGCTCAAGTGAGACATGGGATGCCAAGCCTTAGCATGAGGGGCTGGCACAGAAGTGTTGTGGTCAAGGTGTATTTATTGAGCGCCTACAAGCGCTAGATGCTGAAGAAACTGTGCTGGTAAAAGCAGCTGGATTTCCTGCCCTCGTGGGCTCAACGTCTGAAGGAGACACTGTGTCAGGTGCAAGAAAGGGCTTGGGCTGTGATGCCGGTAACGGGGAAATCTAAGTGCTGGTGTTCAGGAAAGCTTCCCTAGGCAGACAGCCCTTGAGCTAACACCCGAAAAAGGACGTAATTAGAGGCACATTGTTCTAGGTAAGGGAAACGGCACATGCAAGGGCCCCGTGGTGGGAAGGAAGCTGGCAAGAAAAATGGTCTGAAAGCCGACAAGTGTGACTGCCGCAGAGAGCGACACGGGAGGAGCACAGCGCAAAATGCTTCGCTCTGAGGGGGCTGGGGCGGGGTCACGCGGGGCCTTGCGTTTTCGTTCTCCATCCTCAGGGCAGTGGGAAGGCCCTGAGGTCTTGAAGTGGGGTGGAGAGGCGGGAATGGCCCGCTGGGTTTACCCTGGGGAATCCTGCCTGTCCTGCCATGTGGAGGCCGCATGGAGGGAGGAAGCAGGTGCCGAAGTGGCGGCCGGACAGTTGACTAGACTGAGGTGGCCTCCAGAACTTCAGGAGGCAAAATCCAAGGGACTGATGATGATGGGGCCTGAGGATGGGAGGCACCCAGGAAGCCCCGAGTCACTGGCAGCCTTCTGAGAGTGTGACAAGGCTGGCCGCCAGACCAAAGGGGTTGAAGAGGATGTGAACTTGGGGAGAGAAGCCAGGCAGGGGAGACAAGTGTCAAAAGTGTGAGAAGCTGGCTGTGCAGGGACGGGAGGGCCCCTGGCTGCAGAGGCAGTAGTTGGGCGGGAGCTCTTTGTTCTTTAATGGGCAAGAGGACCTAGTTTACAAAAGTTAAAGACAGGGAAGGAGGGCAAGTGACCGTGCGAAGCCCCCCTAGGCACCGGGAGGCCTTGGGATCCGAGTGCAGAGGAACTTCGCCTTCAGCGGGAGGAGAGGTGCCTCCAGACGGTAGCAGCAATGAGGAGAGAGCTCGTGTCCGGCAAACCCAGCGCCTCGAGCGCTGCCTGACACATCAGGGGTCCGAAACCATGAGCTCAGTGAATGAATTAACTTGTAAAGGAGGAGCCGAGGGCACGTGCTGGCGGCGAGAAGCCCGCGGTGAAAAGCCAGCTCAGCCGTCTTGAGCCCTCGGGGAGGCGGACAGGCACGTTCACCTGAGGCTTCATCGGCCGGCCACGAGTGCCTGTTCTGGTTTATGACGGAGGCAAGCCGGCCCGTGGGAGCAAAGGCTCAACAACGGAGGTTATAGGATTGAAAGGGGGAAGGGTTTCCCGTCCACTTGCCTGAAGATGGCAACAGATAAAGGAATCTCCGCAGACCCATCAGCCAGACCTGCACCACCCCAGGCCTCAGCCAACCGCAGACCTTTACCCTTACCCTCTTCACACCCAGTCTCTGTCTGGAGGAGGAGACCGGTGTGTGTTCATGTCACACGGAGGTGAATTTAAAATCCAGCCACCGCGTCGTAGCCTTCATACTCACAGGCAAGGAGAACCTGATACGGGCTGCACAGACAGGTCAGCCGACCCCGGGGCAAGGACGGAGCTGAAAAACAGGTGCACAAGAGCTGTTTTTGTTTCTCCTGTCCTAGGTCGGGACTTTTCTCATGACGAAACCCTGGATGTCCCCACTCAAGTTGAGCTGCTGATCAAGCAAGCAACATCCCATGAAAACCTGTGCCAGTGCTACATCGGCTGGTGAGTGGGCGTGCCGGAGCGCCTGTGCTAAAACCAGCCAGTGGGGCCCCGTCCTGTGCCCCAGTCCCAGAGCTGCAGAAAGCCTGGGGTGGGGGGGTTATCCATAAAGGGTAATCGTAGTGTCAGATCTCTTTAAAAGTTGGTATTCACCGTGTGGGCTCACAGTTCTAGAAAGGGAGCCACTTGAGAAACACGGGTGCCTACTTGGAAGGCAAACACCGAAATAAAATTACATTAAAAAGTGGTTTAGGGGTGCCTGGGTGGCTCAGTCGGTTGAGCGGCCGACTTCGGCTCAGGTCATGATCTCACGGTCCGTGAGTTCGAGCCCCGCGTCGGGCTCTGTGCAGACAGCTCGGAGCCTGGAGCCTGTTTCGGATTCTGTGTCTCCCTCTCTCTGACCCTCCCCATTCATGCTCTGTCTCTCTCTGTCTCAAAAATAAATAAACATTAAAAAAAAAAAAAAAATTTTTAAAAAGTGGTTTAGAAAAGTAGGTGAGTCCCCCTTTCCTTAGGGGTGGGGAGAGAGGTTCTTTTTGGATTTTTTGCTGTCAATTCAAAGATGGAGGGAAGGGCCACAGAAAAGAAGCCAGAGCAGTGACAGAGCAGGAGACGCAAAGACTAATTAATGCTCTGGGACCGTAACCTCAAGGACCACGCTGGGCTCTGCTTTGATGAATTGCCGGAGGCACGTTTGAAGATAGAAACTTGAGAGGGAGGGGGATGGCGAAGTGTCCTTCTGGGACCGTAGCAGTCATCAGCCCTTGACTGGAAATGATGAGTGTGTCCGACACAATTAGTTGTGGGAGATCTCAAGGAATGTCCCCAGGGGTTGTCAGACCTTGGTCTCTCCACTTTCAGTGTATCTGTGTAAAGGCCTGAAAAAGCCCAAATTATTAAAATATTCCTTTTGTCTCTGTCTTCTTAGGTGTCCTTTTTGGTAACCCGAGGCCCAGAAGGGCCCACAGCGTTTCTCTTGAGGCTTTTGTACTTTGGATATGCTTCCACTAAACCGCAACCATGGCCAGGAAGTTCGACTTTGTTAAATATCTTGAAATGTAAATGAAAAGAACTACTGTATATTAAACGTTGGTTTGAACCAACTTTCTAGCTGCTGTTGAAGAATATATTGTCAGAAACACAAGGCTTGATTTGGTTCCCAGGACAGTAAACACAGAAATACTACATAAATCAAGCCATTGATTTGGGGGAACAGAAGATCCATAACTTAGAAATACGGGTTTTGACTTAACTCACAAGAGAACTCATCATAAGCATTGCTGATGGAAGAACGGCCTCCTTGTCCTTCCCGATAAGGACACGGCAAACTCTGCACAGTCAGGAAGCCTCAGGCCATGGAGGACACGTGTTAGAAATCGGGAGGAGCTGACTTGGTCACTTCCACCCATCCCGTTACCTCACTGGTCCGCGGACGGCAACAACATTTGTAAGATGGGCCAAAATGGGTGGCAAGCGCCTGTCTTCTGCCTCACTCGTGATGCCGCGACTTGACTCACTTCAATCCAAGGCCCCAGTGCTAGGAGGGGAGTTTCTTCCAGTCGCTGGGTGGCCTTAGCTGAGCAAATGCACAGAGATCGTGGTGCGGTAGGGTGGCCCACAGTGGCCTTCCCCAGCACGGTTTTGGGATGTTGTCAGTGAAGTCCGAACGCTCTGTGTTTACAGCAAGGGCTTGGAAATAGAAATGCCGTCGTGGAGGTGCTCAACACAGAGAGGGAAGGTCTGGTACCCGCTGGGAATTCTGAGCAAAGGAAATATTAAAGTAAATGCACAAAGTATCAAGTGTAGCCATTCTAGACACCATGTTGTATCTGAATAATTTTTGTGCCAATAAACGACATCAGAATTTTAAAAACATGTAGGAGTGTCTTTTCATAATTACAAGTTCATAAAGGAAGCGGGTAGTCCTCCAATAGTCAGCATTATGCACGTGGCACTATGGACTATGCAGGATGTGGGATCTTCGTGACATGGTCCCCTTCCTTGGGATGTTCACGGGCCAGACAAGGCGGGGCCAGCATCGTGTAGGAGTGGACTGGTAACTCCCGCCAAGCTAAGTGGGGAGAAGAATCACATCCAGGGTGTGAGCCTCTGCTGGGGGCACTAATTCCACCGGGTGAGCCAGGAAAGCCTCATGGAGAGGGGACATCCGCCATGGGTTTTAAAGGATAAGTGGGAGCTTATCAGATGAAGCAAGTGGAGACATTCTGCGGAAAAGCGGTCTGAAAGTACGTATCATGCAGGAATGGCAAGTGTGAACTTGAACTGTATTGAATTGCAAGTCTTAGACCATTTTTGATATGTAAAACGGCAGTTTCACACAGTCGGACCTCATAGTTCAGCACATCTGGCTGAGTGGTCACTGGAGAACAAAAGGAATAATAGCAACTAAAAGGAGGCTAAAAGGTAGAGTGTGGGGCAGACCGTGGCCTGCCTCACAATTCAACAGCAAGGAGTTTGAACCCGACACTGAGAACAACAGGGAACCATGTGAAGTTCTAAAACAGAAGTAGAATCTGAGTAGTGTTTAAAACAGATCAGGGCGCATGGCTGGCTAAGTTGGTAGAGCATCCGCCTCTTGATCTCAGGGTCATGAGCTCCAGCCCCACATTGGGCGTGAAGCCTACTTAAAAAATAAAAAATAAAACATAACCAGTGTCAAACGGGTAAAGAGAAAACTAGAAGCCACAGGACCTATTAAAGAGGCGTACAATAATGGGAAGGAGAGACCTCTACGTGGAGCTGCCAAGTACTATATAGAGAGTCCTCTAGAGAGAGCATGCCTAAGGAGTTCTTCCGAAGAACAGCATTTTCAGTTCAAGTAAATTTCCCATTTCTAAATTCCCATGGGCCGCAGCTACCCAGTTTGAAATACTGAGTCATAAACGCTGTTCAGAGAACTTGTATTAGGGAAAGCATGAGAATTGCAAGGCCAGGAGCCATTTCTTGTAAGACTTTGTATCCCCCAAACCTGCCAGAGACCTGGACCACAGTGGTGCTCCGTACATGTTTGTTGGAGGACTCCTGTATTAAAAGCAAAGATGAGTTTAAATATTGATACTATTTTAACCCCCCCCCCCCCCCCAGTTAGAAAGTCTCATACCTGTCTTAGATTTTTCTATAGTCCCTCTACGCCACGCGTCAACTATTCTGCTCCAGAAAATACGGGCACCATAACTTTCTTGGTTCTACGTGAAATCACTATCAGGGACTACAGTGACATTACCATTTCTGTGAAAGATAAAGGGTATGGGAATGAATGGACTCGGGAAAATGGTGGCTATCAATGGAAAAGACATACTCTGGACATGAGTCACCAGGATTAAGATCTTTAGTGAATCTAACGGGTTTCAGGTTGTATCTAGACAAAAACTTCCAACTCTGTTGAGATGAATGACCCAAGGAAGGTGAGCTGATGGAAACCTTTAAGGACAGTCGTAATTAACCCATCCATCCCTGATGGCTTCACGTAACCCTGTGTGAAGGGAGGCATGTAGCAAAGGACTTTCAGGATCCCTGCAAGCCCTGGTACCTTTCTATAGGTTAGGTCTTAAAACTCTGGGAGGCATGTAAAGTAGTTTGAAAGAACTAAGGCTGTGGCGTCAAATTACCTAGTTTCAAATCTCAACTCCACCTCAAACTACCTTTGTGCAGTTATTCAATCTATGCTTGCTTCCTCCTCGGACGGTATGGAGAATAGTATGATCTAGCCCATAAGGTTGTTTTGAGGACGAGATAATACATGTAAAGCGCACAGCACAGCCTGAAATGTGGTATTAGGTTGAGCCACACGGAATAAGTGCTCGAAAATATTTGTTGTTAAAATGACCCAGGCTAGGTCTTTGTTCTGCCAGGGTACCCTGCCAGTGGGGAGGGGGGAGAGTGAAAACGAGTGTTCTCTTAATAGGATATTCCTGTTAATAGGACAGTCTGAATAATGGGATCTGTTAACGTTTACTGAACATTTACTAAGCCAAATGAATTGTTAAAGGTGTGCCACCCCTGAACTTAGGAGAAAGGCTACACCCCACTAACCTTCCGAACCATCTCCTGGGCTGCCAAAACTGCCTCCCTCAGAAAAAAAGCCCTTCTTCCCAGGTTCACTTAACAAATGTGTGAGTTCCCCATATGTGCCTCAGCAAGAGTGCTTCCAGCGGTGTAGATGGGGAGGAATGACTGATTGGAGGAGGTCAAGAGAGTTGGAGGGCCCGCCCGTGTGGCAGGAAAACGCCTTCTCCAACAGTTTACCTAAAAAGGGCAAGAGAAACGTGACGGCTGTTGGAAGGAGGTGTGCGGCGATGTTTTGTGTCTCTGTCGCAGGGATGCCAGCACACGTGTAGGCCGTTAGGAATGAGAAAGGGCATCATTACAAGGAAGCCTGGGTGGCTCACAGTTGTGCGGAGAAAGGGCATCATTACAGGAGACACGACCAAGCGGGTGAAGCGGGCACGGGACGAGCTTGCGAGGAGCTGGCCTTAAATGAGGATACTTGGATCCCCCGGGTCCCACCGTAAAACACAAGGTTATCAAGAAGATACGATAAGAGGTTAAAGAGAAAATGTAAACTCCCCGGCCGCGGCGCTCAGGGACGGAAAGCAACTCACACTCCCAGCCAGCACGTCCCCCGAGAAGACGAACTTTGCGCTTGCGTAGTGCGCGCACGCCGCGTCGACCCGAGGCGCTCTCGCGAGAAGAGCCGTGCAGGCTGGGAAAAATGGCGCCTCCCAGCCCCCGGGAGCCCAAGGCCCAGTCGGCCACTAGCGCGGCCAAACCCGACGGGGAGATGGTGCTACCGGGCTTCCCGGACGCGGACAGCTTTGTGAAGGTACGTTTGCTGTGCCTCTGGGGCATCGGGAGCCGCCCGAGGTCGGCCAGAGGTAGGCCCGGATCCAGTCGGCGGCCGCCCAGCCGGCCGCACGCGCGCTGCTGCCGGCCCCGGGTAGGGATCGAGAGGCCGCTGTCCGAGCCGGGCACAGTCTTTCACTTCCCCTCCCGGGCGGTGATCGCACGCGAACACTGAGGGGCGCCCCGCTTCCCAGGACCCTCGTTCTCACATTGAGCCCATGCAGCCTCGGGTGTGGAGAGCCGTGTCAGCGTCTTGGGAAGGGCTTCCTTGTCACCCTGATGTCCCCAGCCCTCGGGCCCTCGTCCCCGCCCGGGCCTGAGCCACCTGACCAACTCCCCGGAGGGGCTCGGCTGCTTTACGCCGCATGGGCATCCTCGTCTCCCGCGGCCGGGATGATCCTCCTTCCCTCTTATGCGGTGCAGTCCTATATAATCCCAGACCCTGGGTTTAATGTCACCTGTAACAGCTGCCACCAACTCAGCCTCCTCTGGGTGCCTTAGAACATTTACCATTGCCTCCACGGAGGAACACAGAGAGGGTTCATCTAAATTATTTGTGTTAATGCTTTTTAAATATGAACAAACAGAAGTAGGTTTAGTTATGCCTCGTGCATAACTCTTACAAATCCACAAAACCAAAATAATTTGTAAATTAGCACTGTGTATTCCCCCAACCTCCACTCAGCTAGGTGGATCATCATTAGCAGATGTCATTATTAATTCATTTGTTTGGCTGGGATAGTTCCTGGACCACTAGCCATGGTCCTGATTGGGTGGCGTTCAGGCTCACCAGCTACCATATGTCCCACCTCCTTTCTCTCCCCCACCCCACCCCCACTTGAACCATTCCTTACACAACTCACAGTGGTGTCGTTCGCCCTTCATGTTACCAACCATGATTTCTTTATGACAGCACTTCAGGTTTTTTTTCTCATGATCGCACAACAATTAAAATAAAGAACCACTTGGCACTAACTGGAACATAAACACAAGTCCAGTCGTGGGCAGTGATGGTTATACTTTGGTCAGTGAAAGGATCTAGAATGTTCTTATGTTTTAGATGCTTGCCTAAATGGAAACATGGAAGTCAATTCCCATAGAAAATTCATGGACCTCAATTTGAGTAGTAATAATGGTAGCACTTAGGTGCTTACCAAGCACTACCTTTTGTGGATTTCATTAGCTCATTTAATCCTTACAACAGCTCTATGGGGTTCGCACTTTTATTATGCCTCTTTTTCAGAGGAGAAAACTAAGGTCCAGATAAATTCAACAACTTACCCAAGATCACAGCTGATAGGTAGCAGAGCCAAGATTCAAACCGAGGCCATTTGTTTTTTTAATGTTTGTTTATTTTTGAGAGAGTGAGAGCACAGGGGAGGGGCAGACAGAGAGGGAGACAGAGGATCCGAAGCAGGCTCTGCACTGACTAGGGAGCCCGACTCAGGGCTCGAACTCACGAACCGTGAGCTCATGACTTGATCCTAAGTCGGACGCTTAACCGGCTGAGCCACCCAGGCGTCCCCAAACCCAGGCCATTTTGAATATTAGTCTTGTATGTATTTAGTCTTTCTCTCCCACTCTCCCAAGAATGTAAGCTCCAAAACTTGGTTCCTGAGGTAAAATCAGCACTGAATGAATATTTGTTGAATGTGTGAAGATGCATCGTCTAGCACAATGTATTGTATATAGTAAATCTTGAGAAGAATGAGCTTTTTTAAAAAAAAGTTTTTTAACGTTTTATTTATTTTTGAGACAGAGAGAGACAGAGCATGAACGGGGGAGGGACAGAGAGAGAGGGAGCCACAGAATCCGAAGCAGGCTCCAGGCTCCGAGCTGTCAGCACAGAGCCCGATGCGGGGCTCGAACTCACAAACCGCGAGATCATGACCTGAGCTGAAGTCGGCCGCCTAACCGACTGAGCCACCCAGGCGCCCCTATTTTAACATTTATTTATTATAGAGAGAGAGAGAAAGAGACAGACAGAGCGTGAGCATGAGAGGGGCAGAGAGAGAGGGAGACACAGAATCCGAAGCAGGCTCCAGGCTCCGAGCTGTCAGCACAGAGCCCGACGCGGGGCTCGAACTCACGGACCGCGAGATCGTGACCTGAGCCGAAGTCGGACGCTTAACCGACTGAGCCACCCAGGCGCCCTGAGAAAAATGAGCTTTTGAATGAATGGGGACCCCTGTTTAAAGTATGCTTGTTATAATAAATAGATAGATAGATAGATAAAATGCTTGTTTTGGGGTGCGTGGGTGGCTTAGTCAGTTAAGCGTCTGACTCTTGATCTCGGCTCAGGTCATGATCTCACGGTTTATGGGATTGAGCCCCAGAACGGGCTCTGTACTAACAGTGCAGAGCTTGCTTGGGATTCTCCCTCCCTCCCTCTCTCTCTCTCTCTCTCTCTCTCTCTCTGTCTCGCTCTGCCCCTCCCCCACTGCTTTGCATGCATGCACACACGCTGTCTCTCAAAATAAATGAATAAACTTTAAACAAAAAATGCTTTTTTTCTGGTTTTTGACAGTTTGCTCTTGGGTCAGTGGTGGCAGTCACCAAGGCATCTGGGGGCCTACCACAGTTTGGCGATGAGTATGATTTCTACCGAAGTTTTCCTGGTTTCCAGGCATTTTGTGAAACACAGGGAGACAGGTTGCTTCAGTGGTGAGTACTCTATTATTTTATTACAGTGAGAATAATGAATATAAAAAAGATGATAATTTTTCCTAGATTAGTTTGATCTTAATCATATTTTTCTGTGCTATCAAGACCTATAACATATAAAAATGAGACAGTGGGGGCACCTGGGTGGTTTAGTCGGTAAAACATGTGACTCTTGATCTTGGGGTTGTGAATTCCAGCCCCACGTTGGATGTAGAGATTACTTAAAAAAAATAAAACCCTTGGAGCACCTAGGTGGCTCACTAAGTGTCTGACTCTTCGTTTAGACTTAGGTCATGATCTCACTGATCACGTGATCGAGCACCGTATTGGGCTCCACGTTGACAGCATGGGGTCTGCTTGCGATTCTCTCTCTCCCTCTCTCTCTGCCCCTCCCCTACTCATGCACTCTCTCTCTCAAAATAAATAAATAAACTTAAAAAAAAAAAATAGGGGCGCCCGGGTGGCTCAGTGGGTTGGGTGTCCGACTTCAGCTCAGATCATGATCTCACAGTTTGAGTTCAAGCCTTGTGTCGGACTCTGTGTTGACAGCTCACAGCCTGGAGCCTACTTCAGATTTTGTGTCTCCCTCTGTCTCTTCTCCTCCCCCACTTGTGCTCTGTCTCTCTCTCTCTCTCTCTCTCTCTCTCTCTCAAAAATAAATAAACATTAAAAAAAATTTTTTTTTAGGGGCACTTGGGTGGCTCAGTTAAGCATCCAACTCTTGGTTTCAGCTCAGGTCATAATCTTGCAGTTCATGAGTTCGAGCCCCACATCGGGCTCTACGCTGACAGTGCAGAACCCGCTTGGGATTCTCTCTCTCCCTCTCTCTCTCTCTGCCCCTCCCCTGCTTGCTCTCTCTGTCTCTCTCAAAATAAATAAATAAACAAAAAAATGTTTTAAATAAAATTTAGAAAAAAATTTTGACATTAAAAAAATAAAGAGTGGATTTTTCTCATCTATTTCATTTTTTTATTATTTTGTTTAATGTTTATTTATTTTGAGGAAGAGTGTGTGCACATGCAGGGGAGGGGCAGATGAGAGAGAGAGAGAGAGGATTTTGAGCAGGTTCCGCACTGCTATGAGCACAGAGCCTGACGTGGGGCTCGATCCTGCAAACCCATGAGACCATGACCTGAGCCAAAACCAAGAGTCAGAGGCTTCACTGACTGAGCCTCCCAGGTGCCCCAATTTTATTTATTTTAGAGAGAGAGTGAGCGGAGGAGAGGGGCAGAGTGAGAGAGAATCATAAGCAGACTCCATGCTCAGAGTGGACCCTGATGCAGGGCTTGATCCCACTACCTGGGATCATGACCTGAGCTGAAATCAAGAGTCAGGTGCTCAACTGACTAAGCCACCCAGGTCCCCCAAGACAATGGATTTTGATTAGGGAAATGTTATTTGGTACCTTTTGAGTTTAACTTTTTTTTTTTTTTTTTTTTACGTTTATTTATTTTTGAGACAGAGAGAGACAGAGCATGAACGGGGGAGGGGCAGAGAGAGAGGAAGACACAGAATCGGAAGCAGGCTCCAGGCTCCGAGCCATCAGCCCAGAGCCCAACGTGGGGCTCGAACTCACGGACCGCGAGATCATGACCTGGGCTGAAGTTGGATGCTCAACCGACTGAGCCACCCAGGCACCCCTTGAGTTTAACTTTTAAAAAACATATTGACTCTTGCACTATATGTGAATCTTTTTGAATAACATGGGACTTGAAAGCCTAGATCCAAGAGTCTCTCATACAGCTTGCAGGGACGTGAGGATTAGCTTTTTAATAAGAGTATGAGGACAGACAGTACACAGACAGTGTTTTTGTTTAACTGTCATGTGACAGAGTTAGAGAATCTCTTTTAGATTTCATGATAAAGCAATGAATGCAGAGTGTATTGTTTACGTAGTATGATGCATTCTTTAGAATTTAAAGGAAGCTTTCAGTAATTTCTTCCATCCCTTCAATTGACAGATGAAGAACATGAGTCTGAGTGAGATTTAGGGAATTGCCCAAGGCCACATAACTTTGCTATAAGGGTGCGAATATTATTAGTTTGATCACAAAGTATCGGGAACAGTCTAAGCCAAGCCTTTCAAGCTGTCTCTCAGACTGGGAACAAATGAATAAAGGTATACAAACTAACCTTGGTTTTCCTGTCCTTTTAGCATGAGCAGAGTAATGCAGTACCACGGGTGTCGAAGCAACATTAAGGACCGAAGTAAAGTGACAGAGTTGGAGGACAAGTTTGATTTGCTGGTTGATACCAACGACGTCATTCTGGAAAGAGTGGTGAGTGTTTCACCCTACTCTTAAGATCATTAACAAATGGGGGCACGTGGCTGGCTTGGTCTCAGGGTCATGAGTTGGAGCTCCATGTTGGGCATAGAGATTACTTAAAGATGAAATCTTTAAAAAAAAAAAAAAGGTAATTAACAAATGAGGAGGTTTTGTATTATTAAAATATGAAAAGAAACCCCAGCATCTGAGGAAATGAAGAGGAAATTTAGCATTTCTTTTTTTTTTTTTTTAAGTGTTTATTTATTTTGAGAGAGTGGGGGGGGGGGGGGGGAGAGAGAGAGAGAGAGAGAGAGAGAGAAAAAGAATCCCAAACAGGCTTTACACTCAGCACAGAGTCCGGCGTGGGGCTCGGTCTCACGACCATGAGATCATAACCTGAGTCGAAATCAAGAGTCAGATGCTTAACTAGCTGAGCCGCCCAGACGCCCCAGAAATTTAGCATTTCTTGTTCCAATGACATTCCCTTCCTGACAGTTGGCCTTTTTTCCCCAAAGATAACACAGTTGTCTTCAAATAAGTTACTTCAGCCTATCACTGCTCAGTGGAGGCCTGTTAAGAAATCCACATTCCAGGTTTGCAAGTCCTATTTGCATTGCGAGAGAAGAGGCTTCTGGGTACAGAACCTAACCAAAATTGAGTCTTTTTTTTTTTTTTTTACTGTTATCTACTATACAGTAGATTTGCCTGATTTGCATGATTAGGAGATGTGGATCATATGATCTGGCTTACTGTCTACTTAGGCCCAGTTCTACAGCAGAGTTATTTACAGAAATACACAGAGATCGTCCAAAACAAATTGAACCCTCAACCATGTGACAGCCCTGCAGATATTTAAATCACACACTCCTGGGGCGCCTGGGTGGCTCGGTCGGTTAAGCGGCCGACTTCGGCTCAGGTCACGATCTCGCGGTCCGTGGGTTCGAGCCCCGCGTCGGGGCTCTGTGCTGACCGCTCAGAGCCTGGAGCCTGTTTCAGATTCTGTGTCTCCCTCTCTCTGACCCTCCCCCGTTCATGCTCTGTCTCTCTGTCTCAAAAATAAACGTTAAAAAAATAAAAAATAAAAAATAAATAATCACACACTCCTGTCCTGTGAAGTCATCCCTCCCATAGTCTCAATGCCCACGGGTCCTTCAGCAGTTTCTCATATTTTATGATTTCAAGTCCGGCCATGCTACTGTTTGTCATCTGGATGCCCAGACTGATACCCTACGTCTGCTTCAATGGGGCAGAATGGATCAAAACACCCTCCATTCTCCCTCTGAGTACCATCCTTCCTTGTTTAATAGCTACAGTCTAGGGTCTTTTTAATTCTTTTTGTGGGCCAGATCACACTGTTCAATCATTTTTCAATTTTCAGTTCAACTGAGAGCTGTCAGGGGAACTGATCAAGGGTTGGGAGTGGTCAATTACTGCCCTGTCTTTGAGCAAATAATGTTTTAATTATTTGGGCTGACTTTCTTGTGTGTGTTTATATATGTTCCCACGCATGATTCTTTGAATATATTTCTTTTTTTTTTTTTTAAGTGTATTTATTTATTTTGAAAGAGAGACAGAGAGAGCAAGTGGGGGAGGGGCAGAGAGAGAGAGGGAGAAAGAGAATTCAAAGCAGGCTCCGCACTGTCAGCACGGAGCCCAGAGCAGGGCTGGAACTCACAAACCGCGAGTCCATGACCCGAGCTGAAACCGAGAGTCAGACGCTTAACCCACTGACGCAGCCAGACGCCCCTGAATGTATTTCTTAAGAATGTCAAATAATTAACCTGTTAACCCTGAACTGTTGTCTCCTGCCCCTAGGGTATTTTACTGGATGAGGCTTCGGGTGTGAATAAGAACCAACAGCCAGTCCTCCCTGCAGGATTACAGGTCCCCAAGACGATAGTGTCCAGCTGGAACCGCAAGGTGAGGGGGGCTTTTCACATGGACTAGAGCTTCTAATGTCAGCTTTACAATAGGGCCCCTGGCCGTGCAAGTCTGCATTTCCGTTCTGATTCACTGGGCACAGAACTGGCCACTGCCCAACTTGTTCTCGTGGACAGGCACCACCTAATTACCTCTTGTCTCCTTTGCACCCTGCAACCTAATCCACAACATACACTCTCAAATGAATGCTCTTGGAAGGCAGAAATGGGATTTATATTTCTCATCGACGAGTTGCGATGTTACAAGCTATCTGTATGTGTTATCGTAGGCAGGAGAATATAGCAAAAAAACAAAATCTGAAACTTTCCGGTTGCTTCATGCCAAAAACATCGCCCGGCCTCAGCTTAAATTCCGAGAAAGGATCGACAACTCCAACACACCATTTCTTCCTAAGATCTTCATCAAGCCCAACGCTCAGAAACCCCTCCCTCAGGGTAAGTCGTGCAGACTCTGCCTAAAGAAAGCGGGAAAGGTCTCCCCCCGCCTCCCTGTCTTGGAAGGAGCCAGCTAACTCCTCCATAACTAGACAAGATGTGAATGTATTCACCCCTTTTGTGATGGCATTTTTGTTTTTGTTTTTTAATGTTTATTTTTGAGAGAGAGAGAGACAGAGTGCGAGTGGGGAGGGTCAGAGAGGGTAGGAGACACAGAATCCGAAATAGGCTCCAGGCTCCATGCTGGCAGAACAGAGCCCAATGTGGGGCTCGAACTCATGAACTGTGAGATCATGACCTAAGCCGAAGT
This sequence comes from Panthera onca, assembly GCF_046562875.1. Classification (NCBI taxonomy): domain Eukaryota; kingdom Metazoa; phylum Chordata; class Mammalia; order Carnivora; family Felidae; genus Panthera; species Panthera onca. Next base: position 213,449,674 of record NC_138346.1, read on the forward strand.
TGGATGCTTAACCGACTGAGCCACCCAGACGCCCTGGGATGACGTTTTTGTTGTTCCTTGGGTCTCTAGCACTCTCTAAAGAAAGGAGGGAACGCCCACAGGATCGTCCAGAGGACTTGGATGTCCCCCCTGCCCTGGCTGATTTCATCCATCAGCAGAGAACCCAGCAGGTGGAGCAGGACATGTGAGTATTTGCCTGTCGGGACTTTCTGCCGTGAGTGATTATTACCTTTATGCCACATTCTCACTCAGCTTCACTCTTGTAAAATATATCCGTGTAAACAGAGAATCTGAGGCATGGGTGATTGTTATCACTATCCTAACAGTGGATCTCTTTGGTCACACCTGCTGCTGGTGTTCACAGAGGGCCTGCACAGGTGACATCTTGGGTAACCGTCACCAGTCCTCAGAGGTAGCACTCGCTCTCACCCCCACCACCCCCTCCGAGAGATGCTGACTTCCCACACAACCAGAACTCGAAACCTCCAGTTTCTTAAAACTATCCTTCCTCTAGGGGCGCCTGGGTGGCTTAGTCAGTTAAGTGTCCGACTTCGGCTTAGGCCATGATCTCATGGTTCATGGGTTCAAGCCCTGCGTCGGGCTCTGTGCTGACAGCTCAGAGCCTGGAGCCTGCTTCGGGTTCTGTGTCTCCCTCTCTCTCTGCCCCTCCCCTGCTCATGCCCTGTCTCTCTCAAAAAAATAAATGTTAAAAAAAAAAAAAAAAACTGTCCTTCCTCTCTGACATTCTGCCTTTCTCACCAGGCATGAGATAGGGGCCCGCCAATAAAGTCAGTAGGGAGACGGCATTTTTCACTGGCAGCGTAAGCATCTGCCAAAAACTGCGTAGGGGTGCCTGGGCAGCCCAGTCGTTAAGCATCTGACTATTGATTTTTGCTCATGTCATGATCTCCCAGTTCATGGGTTCAAGCCCCGCACTACACTGACAGCACAGAGCCTGCTTTGGATTCTCTCTCTCTCTCTCTCTCTCTCTCTCTTCCTCTCTCTCTGCCCCTCCCCTGCTCACATACACACTCTCTGTTTCTCACTCTCTTGAAATAAATAAACTTTTAAAAATTAATTAATTAATTTAAAAAAGAATAATTAACTGCTTAAAATAGACAAAGGGACCTTGCCTTCCGTATGAAGGAAAAAGGTGGTAAGGACTTTGCTGGTGTTGGTCTTTTTCTCACATATAGCTGGAGTCTGCCCTAACGGCATGCCCTCGGCCCCAGCTCTGCACCATGAGGCCACAGGCAGGTGCAAAGGAATAAAGGTGATGACTCATGGCCCTGCCCTCAAGGAACTCAGAGATTTAGGATTTTTATGCAAGTAGATGACAGAAAAACAAAAAATAGAGCCTTTAGCATATGACCAATTGAGATACCTGCCCCATTCCCTCTCTCTCTCCACAGGTTTGTGTTTTTTTCCCCCCAAACCACAAGGAATTCTACATTGCACATTTTTTTATCATCCACAATGGCAGTCATACAGTGTTTTGAAATAAGAGTTCAGGTTTTTATAAATGAGATTTTTTTTTTTTTTAAGTTTATTTATTTTGAGACACAGAGAACGCAAGCAGGGGAGGGGCAGAGAGTGGGGAGAGCGAGGGGGAGGGGGAGAGGGCAAGGGAGGGAGAGAAAGGGAAAGAGAGAGAGGAGAGAGAGAGAATCCCAAGTAGATTCCACACTATCAGCGCAGAGCCCAGTGTGGAGCTCGAACCCATGAACCTTGAGATCATGATCTGAGCCAAAATTAAGAGTTGGATGCTTAACCGACTGAGCCACCCAGGTGCCCCATGAATCAGTAGATTTTTAATTAATCGCATTATAAGGGTGAACCAGTATGACATGATCTTTTTTTTTTTTTTGATGCCCTTGAATTCTCACTGAAATAATGGTGCTTTTTATAGAGAGAAGATATTTTCACAGTGTTCTTTGCTCATTTGTCTTTACAAATTGGATTAAAGCAGTTGTTCTTCCTTGAATCACAAAACTCCTCAAAAGGACTTTTCTTTTTGTTTTGTTTATTCAGGTTCGCACATCCTTATCAGTATGAACTAGATCACTTCACTCCACCAGATTCAGTCCTTCAAAAGCCAGAACCCCAGGTTAGCATCCAAACTGAGTTTATGGATGATGGCCAGGTAGCCCAGGAGAAATCCGATCAATGCAATCTTGGCTTTCTTTAAATATCTTTTAAAGTAGAAGGTTGCAACTTTGGGTCATTTCTTGAACCCCTAATTCATTTTGTGCTTTAGCGAAGGATGATTCGTAATGTTCCTCTCTCTTCCTACCTGTGCGTTCATGCTCCAGTTATATAGGCCTGTGGGAGAAACACCCTGCCATTTTGTATCTTCCCTGGACGAACTGGTGGAGCTCAATGAGAAGCTCTTGGCTTGTCAGGAGTTTGCGGTAGACTTAGAGGTAAGTTGTGAATGACCTTGAGTGAAATTTTACATCCTCTATGAGTGCACCTCCTTGAGGAGTATAAAATTAATACCAACAGATCTATTTTTTGGCAAAGACCAATCAGCCTTGTAACTTTTATAGCTGGCCTCCTAAAATCCGTGAAGGAAAGCCTAGCAAAATCATTTTTCCCTGTTCTCCCCTCTTTCCGGGTTTTAGCACCACTCCTACAGGAGCTTCCTGGGGCTGACCTGCCTGATGCAAATCTCCACCCGAACAGAAGACTTCATTGTCGACACCCTGGAGCTCCGAAGTGACATGTACATTCTCAATGAGAGCCTCACAGACCCCGCCATCGTTAAGGTCAGCCAGCCTTTTCCAGCCCTGGCGCATGAGCGCAGGATTTAAGTGCTTTCGTTTTACTGTTTCATTATTTCAACATGGACCTGGTGACGTTGAGAGAAATCATTGTAATTTCCTGCACTCGGATCCCCCACGCTAAACTGCTTTTGTTTCTAAGCCCCAATTAGAACAGCCTAAGATACAGCTTACAGCTCGTTACCACCCGGGGCGACGGTACATCATGTTAAGGATTCCTGCAGTGAGCCCGTGCCATCAGGATCCTGCGGACTTAATGACTATCCTTGAAGCTAGTGGAGCTGTTTTCTCAGAATCACTGGCTGTTAGCAGTTTCAGACTTGAAGAGTGTGCCATTAGGAGTGTAGAAGGCTGTCGGTCCAAATTAAAAGAAGCGTTTAAAACTGAACCCATCTGAATCTGCCTTCTGGCTTCTAATTCCAGAGTTATAATCCCCTAGAGGTAGAGTGTGTTTCGGGGCCCAAGTGGCCTCGTGCACATTGTACCCCCTGACTCCGGCTTTGTTTTCAGGTCTTCCACGGTGCTGATTCAGACATAGAGTGGCTACAGAAAGACTTCGGGTTGTATGTAGTGAACATGTTCGATACCCATCAGGCGGCACGCCTTCTTAACCTGGGCAGGCACTCGCTGGACCATCTGCTGAAACTCTACTGCAACGTGGAAGCCAACAAACAGTTTCAGCTGGCCGATTGGAGGATACGGTCAGTTTGTGCTTAACGAGGAAACGCTGATGGCGCAGGAAGCATGGGTGCCCATCAGCGTCTCGTCCACGCAGACCTTTGTTCAGACTGTGACGTGAGCCAGACCTTGAGTTGAATGTCGCTGGTCTTTCTTCCAGCTGTTTCCAGCACAGCTGGAAGTTTTAGGGTGACCACGTGGAGTGTATGTGGGGCTATCACACCATGCTTCTCGGGAATAGACGTTGGAAGAGGTGTGCCATGTTCGTGTCTATATCCCTCCCGGTCTCTCGTTTGAAACTCAGATCTCTGCAGTCGGGGTGGGTGTGTGTGTGCGTGCGTGCGTGCGTGTGGTGAATTCCCAGAGGTCTGAAAGAATTCTAAGGTATGTAGGTGATCGCACCTTATAATGAGTATTTACTGGAGTGTAAGATTTTGGTGGAGTCCTGCCACACTTTCCGGGGTTTGGGCTCAGCTCGGTCACTGTCAGGTGGCCGGCTTCCTGAGTTTGCAGCTGCTGTATGAAGCAGCCTCCTCCAATGAGCTTTCCTCCACTTGTGCACACCACAACTTCCAAAGAGGATCTAACAAAGCCCAGATAGAAGATGAAAACTGACAAAGCCTGAAAGCCACTACCTGTTATTTAACCCTTGCCATGTGCCAAGCACTGAGCTAAGAGCTTCGGGGATGTTGTGCTGGGTGGTCCCCACAGCAGCCTGTGAGGTGCCGGCCTTCATTTCCCAGGTGAGGAAAGTGAGCCCGGTGACTTGTCCGAGGACAGGTGTTGAGAGCTAAGATTCAAACTCGGGATCCCAGGGTCTCTATTTTCAACCACATCGTTACCTGCTGCCCTTTCTCCCCAACCGTGGAGACAGTGGCTTGTCCTGTTAAGATGTAGGAAATGTCGCTATAACTGGAGTATTGGCTGTGATACTAAAAGGAGCCCAGGTCTCATTAGCACCCTCAGAGCACGTAGCTTATGTTGCCACACCCGGGGCAGAAACCAAAATTATTGCCTCTGTTGCAATTCTAGACCTCTGCCTGAGGAAATGCTCAACTATGCCCGAGATGACACCCATTACCTGCTTTACATTTATGATAAAATGAGGCTGGAGCTGTGGGAGCGAGGCAACCAGCAGCCCGTGCAGCTGCAGGTGGTGTGGCAGCGGAGCAGGGACATCTGCCTCAAGGTACAGTGTCACCGGTCACGGCCACCCTGTCTCGGGCCGGGTCCTCGTGCTTTGCTTTGCTCTTTACACAGAGGAAAAGAGCCGAACGTTTTCAAGAGCCCAGGGCACAATTCTGATTCCCATTGATCCTGAATGTTCTGTAATACATTGCAGAAATTCATCAAACCTATCTTCACGGACGAATCCTACCTCGAACTGTATAGGAAGCAGAAGAAGCATCTCAACACACAGCAGCTGACAGCCTTTCAGCTGCTGTTTGCCTGGAGGGATAAAACAGCTCGTAGGGAAGATGAAAGTTACGGGTAAGGGATTAGACGTTCTTTTAATATCTGCTCCTAGGCTGAGCGGCTCGGGTAGCAAGGAAATAATGGGCTTTTTTCTTTTCACCCTGAAAGTGTGTTACGTTTTCCCCTCCCGGGTTGTAGCCTTTTAATGGGGCTCGCTGGCTGAATTTAACGTGCTACCACTGTGTGTTTTGTTCTAGATACGTCCTGCCAAACCACATGATGCTAAAGATAGCTGAAGAACTGCCCAAGTGAGTCTGAGAACTGATAAATATGTTGACTTTCTCAACAGAGAAATTTTATCCTTCAAAAATCAGCCTCTCTGATAGTTATTACCCCAGTGCTGTTGACTCAGAGAAAATGAGTGCTCTAAGGAAGTTCACGAGTCCAAGGATTCAGAATTTCCTCCCTTGGACTGCCCAGTAGGAACTAAAGCTCCTGAACTGCAGCCGTTTTCAATGGTTACACCTCAGATCGGATCCACTGTGAGTCTGAGCCTCCAGTACCCACTCTGAAGGGAGGAAAGTGTCACAGATGCTCTCCTCTGTAATTTGAAATCTTGGGGTTTTGAATGCTTTATGATGTTCATTGAAGCATACACAGAGAATCCAAATTCGTGATCTCCTGTTGACCCCGTTGCAGTGCAACGGCTCGGCAGGGCTGTGGTGCCCCTCTCCAGCTCTCCCTGTTAGCGGGAGGCAGGCTGCAGGGGCCACCTCCTCCAAGCTTGCCGCAGCAGAGAGCACATACGGAAGCGGCTGGCCCCGACTGCCCCCCGCTAGGAGCTCGTCTCCCTGGTCTTCCCCTCAGCCATAACGCTCGGGCTTCCCTGATCACCGTGCTTGTCTGGAAGCCTCGGAGGGCCGTGTCCCGGAGTGATGAGTTTGTCCTTCCTTGTCTTCAGGGAACCCCAGGGCATCATAGCTTGCTGCAACCCTGTCCCACCCCTCGTACGGCAGCAGATCAATGAGATGCACCTCTTGATCCAGCAGGCTCGGGAGATGCCCCTGCTGAAGGTAAGAAGCTTTGCTGCCAAAGGTTCTCAGCTCACCAGCCTCTGTCTGCTGGCACCTGTGGTCTTCTCCATACACGATCTGGTCTCCATGCTAAAGAGAAACCCCAGGAGGGGCGCCTGGGTGGCTCAGGCAGTTAAGCATCCACCTTCGGCTCAGGTCATGATCTCGCGGTCTGTGAGTTCGAGCCCCGCGTCAGGCTCTATGCTGACAGCTCGGGGCTTGGAGCCTGCTTCAGATTCTGTGTCTCCCTCTCTCTCTGCCCCTCCCCCGCTCACACTCTGCCCCCCCAAAATAAATAAAAATTTAAAAAAAAATTTTTTTAACCCCAAGAAAATAATAGGGGCTAGGAAAGCCAGTAGACATGTCTTCTTGATGACAGTGAAAAGCTGAAGCTCATCTTTGTTATTTTATGATCCTGTCTTCAATAAGTCGACAGCAAGTAATGTCTAATGACTGGGCCAGTTAGCTGTTGTTGGGAGGCAGTTAACCTGGTGGAATAAAATGGATTGGGGGTCACAGCGCCCGGCTGGCTCGGAGGGGCGTGCGACTCTCGATCTCAGAGTTGTGAGTTTGAGCCCCACATTGGGTGTAGCGATTACTTAAATAAATAAACTTAAAAAAAAAATGGATTGAGGGTCTCAGTCCAGGGAGCATGTTTTGGAAGCCTGGCAGGGGTCCAAGATGTGAAGCGATAACGTCTTGTGAGTTTGGCGGTCCCAGAAATGGAAGGAAAGGAACACGAACAAGAAGCGCCATCAGAAGAAAGGTCGATGGGAATTAGTAACAGACGATGAAAGCGACTGCCATTTTCTTTGAGCACCGTGCGAAGTACCCCGGCGTGTTCTCAGACTGTGGATTTGGGGATAGTAGAAGTGGAGTCCAGGACAACTCACTCCAAATATAAAGCCTAGGTGACTGGGAAAATAGGAGGGCCTCGGATAGAAATGGGGAATTCAGGAAGAGCTGATTTTGTGAAGGAGATGCCAAACTTTCGACAAACTCAGGTGAAGGCAGGCTAGCCAGCCGGAAGTCCGGTTACCTGCATCTCCACGCACGTGGTGCCCGGGTGCGGACACGGTGGCGGATGTGTGTGTGTGTGTGTGTGTGTGTGTGTGTGCGCGCGCGCGCACACGCCTGTGTCGATGCTACAGCATGTTCAGATAGATTTACGTGTCTTGGTTTGTATTTGGCGGGGGGGCAGTTTTTTTCTAATCTTTATTTTTGAGAAAGAGAGAGAGAGAGACAGAGCATGAACAGAGGAGGGGCAGAGAGAGAGGGAGACACAGAATCTGAAGCAGGCTCCAGGCTCCGAGCTAGGAGGGGACAATTTTTAACGGTGTTGCCTCAGTGGTAATATTGGTATATGGTAAACCATATTTGTAATTTTTTTGAAAGATTATTGACCCAGAAAGACTTAAAATCAATTCCTTTAGGATGTGTAAAGATATACACATCTCAGTCCTCGTGTTCAAGCTTCCTCTGTTGGCTCTACAGCTTGTCCAGGGAAAGAGAAACCCTGGTCTCTAGACAAGAATCTCTTTCAAGCTCTTGCAAATCTGCTGCGTCGTCCCTTTGCCATGAGAAAGGCTTTCATTCTTTCATTCAACAGATAATTACCGAGTACCAACTGATCATATCGCCAGGCGCTGTAAGGGATGAAGGACGAAAGAAAATCTCTGGGCTCGTGAACGACAGTCTAGTGAAGGGCACAGTCTATGCCAGGGAAACACGTGCGGGCGCCCCACTGGCATACCTTTCCTCAGATGCTTTTTGTTTTTCCTCCTCAGTCTGAAGTGGCAACCGGCGTGAAGAAGACCAGCCCGCTGCCCAGCCCCGAGGTATGGTCCTGCATCTGTCCTCTTTCCGGTGGGCAGGCGGGGGCGGGGGGGGGACACCAGTCAGAGCCGGTGCAGGACAAACCTCCCTGTCCGAGGCAGCCCCCAGCATGGTAGTGAAAAGCTGCTGCACGCTTGCAAGGCTTTCATGAGGCCTGTCGGTTTCTTTCTGATGCAGAGATTGGAGAATGTTCTCTTTGGACCCCACGACTGCTCCCACGCCCCTTCAGATGGCTACCCTGTCGTCTCAAGCGACGGTAACGTAGAGGCCTCTGGAATGTCCTGGAAAGTGCCTTGCACGCTGTCCGCTAGGCTTTGACCTTACTGACTTCCATCCCTGTAGGGCCCGTGCCCGTGCAGAAACAGGCAAGCCTCTTCCCTGACCAAAGAGAAGAGGACGCCCCTCCAGAGACCAAATGCCTGATCGCTACCGCTGTCATCACGTTATTTAACGTGAGTAGTGGGACTCGCCGGTGAGGTGATGTAGACCGGCAGGGATTTGTTGGCTTTATCAGACAGGCTGTGTGCCTGGAGCGTCGCATCCACTGTGGACGCTAATGCCAGAAGTAAAACCCAGGGCGGAGGGGACAGGCGTGGAGACAGATCTGCTAAGCAGTCTGTGAGAGATGGGCAGAGGATTGTCTCCTGAGCTCTGTGTGAAGAGATCCTCGAGGAAGGGTTAACACCTTGACGAGAGCGCTAACGCCTGGCGGGGAGGAGGGTGTGGGCCACGGTGATCGGTAAGCAGGACTTCCCGACAGCCACAGTGGAGGTGGCTCGGCCTGAGTCCCGGAAGGGGCCTGCTGAGCACTCTCGTGAGCGTAATGCGCTGCTCGTTGCGCCCCAGCACGCCCCGGTGCCATCCGCGTGTGCTCTGGATGCAAAAGAGGCGGCTTTGAAACACGTTTCTCTACGCTGGCCGATTAAGGAAAGCGAAGGGCAGGATATGAGGGCACTGGGAAGCGGGGAGATATGTGTTTCCCATCCCAAAGAGGGGCTGAGCCGTGGTAGGTCGTGACCATGTCCAGTATGGGTCCGAGTGTGGCCAACCTGGGTCAGGCCGTGTTCCCGGAATACGCACTGGGTTGTGACGGAGCCTGTCCCGGTCTGTCCTCCCTAGTGGGTGTTTCTGCCAGTACTGGAATTTCAGGCTGTTTGCAAAGGGAGGGTGAACGGTGTGGTTGTTGGTCAAGATAGGTAGATACCAAAATGACCAGGATGAAGGGAAAATACACAGGTAAGACTGAATACTGCCAACAACAGAGGGGGTAGAGGAAAAATTCAGAATTTCTGGAAAGAAAGAGAAGCAAGCGTCTGATCCGTTTGGACAAAGACGAGGATCGAGCTTAGCAGGTGTTCACGTGAGAAACAGCTGGGTGGTTCCGTAGGTTCCAGAATCACCCCAGAGCGCGAGGCCGCAGCCAGGAAGACAAAATGCCGCCTGCGAGACGTGGTGCCTGAGAGTTAACTTTCTCACTTAATCACATAAACTCAGATTGGGTCTGGCTTCAGTAACTCGTGACCAGAGAAATCTAGGCGCTTTAACTGAGTCATCAAGGTGACTCAGCAGCTACAAATCCGAGCGTGAACTTGGGGCCGTGTGAACACGGAAGCTCTGTACTTAACAGACCGTCGTGTCTCTGTGCCCTGGGTGGCAAGACTGCTGCCACAGAGCACGCGGAAGGATAGCATGCATGCTGAACCCGGTTGGAAGCAACACCCCGGTGCAGAATTGTCCTGATTCCCCGCAAAAGTGTGTGATTTTTTTCATTTGTGAGTGTCCGGTTACAACCTCGAGTTCTAGAGCCAGATGGACCTAAGTTTAAAGTCCTCATTGTGCCGCTGTTAGCCGTCGGGGTCTGGAAGACCTAGCCTCTCTGTGCCTCAGTTTCCTCATCTGTAAGATGGGGAGAATAATACCACATACTTTAATAGTCTGTAAGGACACAGTGAGAGTTCATTCGTTTAATAAATAGATGTTAAGTACACCCCACTGTGTGCTATTATAGGCTATTACAGTGCTTTATGCAGACGAGAGCCCTAAAAAATTAGCCAGTATTCTTATTACTGTTAGGATTATGCCGTTGCTTGTATCGTATTGCCACAAAATGATGACGGTGATGAGTTGATCGTTTTCTGTTTGTCCCTGCAGGAACCTAGTGCTGAAGAGAGTGGAAAGGGCCCACTAACAGTTGCACAGAAGAAAGCCCAGAACATAATGGAGTCCTTTGAAAATCCATTTAGGATGGTGAGTAAGCGTGGTGTATCTAGTTGAGGGCTGACGGAACAGGCAGAGGTTTCTGCCGCTGTAGGGGCCTTTTGCCTGGAAAAGAGGCCGACAGCCCAGGAAAGAGGGAGCCCCTGAATCCAGTGTGTCCGTTGTCCCTGGTGTCCAGGTTGGGATGGAGTCGGGATCTTCTCAGATGAAACCGGCAAGGATACCTCGCTCAAATGCCAGTGAGCTATGGCTCGGCTGACGCTCTGAACGAGGCCTCCCACGCTGACACCAACCGAAACCCCCCGCCCAGTTCCTGACCGCCTTTAACACGACTGTTTCCGTCCCTCCAGTTTCTGCCTTCTCTCGAACGCCGCGCTCACGTTTCTCAGGCAGCGAAGTTTGATCCGTCATCAAAAATCTATGAAGTAAGTGGACTCGCCATCCTTTCCAAGAGTGACTTTCTAGGAAAAGGAGACTTCTTAATTATCTGAACTAGCTCTTGTCTTAAGCCCATCTTGAACCTCCTGAATACAGAAAACGCTTTATATATAAATACATATAAGCATAGTTTCTAGAGAGAGGGGCGAGAACTTTATTCTGACTTTCAGAAGCATTTGGGAACCTTTTAAGAAAGAGGCTTTTGGGCTTTTTTTTAATGTTTTTTTTTGTTTTTGTTTTTGTTTTTTAATTTGAGACAGAGCGTGAGCAGGGGAGGGGCAGAGAGAGAGGGAGACACAGAGTCTGAAGCAGGCTCCAGGCTCTGAGCCGTCAGCACAGAGCCCGATGCGGGGCTCGAACTCACGGACTGTGAGGTCGTGACCCGAGCTGAGGTCAGATGCTTAACCGACTGAGCCACCCAGGTGCCCTGAGGCTTTTGGTTTTAATTGAAGTTCAATTTATATGTCACAAAGTGCACAGATGTTAGGTGTACAGCTTGATGCCTTTTTTTCCTTTTTTTTTTTTTTTTTTAATTTCCATCCAAGTTAGTCAGCATATAGTACACCGATTTCAGGGTAGATTCCTCAATGCCCCTTCCCCATTTAGCCCATCCCCCCCACACACACCCCCTCCAGTAACCCTCTGTTTGTTCTCCATATTTAAGAGTCTCTTCTGTTTTGTCCCCCTCCCTGTTTCTATATTATTTTTGTTTCCCTTCCCTTATGTTCATCTGTTTTGTCTCTTAAAGTCTTCATATGAGTAAAGTCATATGATATTTATCTTTCTCTGACTAATTTCGCTTAGCATAATAGCCTCCAGTTCCATCCACATAGCTGCAAATGGCAAGATTTCATTCTTTTTGATTGCTGAGTAGTACCCCATTGTATATATATACTGCATCTTCTTTATCCATTCATCCATCGATGGACATCTGGGCTCTTTCCATCCTTTGGCTATTGTTGACAGCGCTGCTATACACATGGGGGTGCACGTGCCCCTTCGAAAGAGCACACCTGTATCCCTTGGATAAATACTTAGTAGTGCGATTGCTGGGTCGTAGGGTAGTTCTATTTTTAATTTTTTGAGGAACCTCCATACTGTTTCCCAGAATGGCCGCACCAGTTTGCATTCCCACCAACAATGCAAAAGAGATCCTCTCTCTCCGCATCCTCGCCAACATCTGTCGTTGCCTGAGTTGTTAACGTTAGCCATTCTGACAGGGGTGAGGTGGTATCTCACTGTGGCTTTGATTGGTCTTTCCCTGATGATGAGTGAAGTTGAGCATTTTTTCACGTGTCGGTTGGCCATCTGGATGTCTTCTTTGGAGAAGTGTCTATTAATATCTTTTGCCCATTTCTTCACTGGATTGTTTTTTGGGTGTTGAGTTTGATAAGTTCTTTGTGGATCAGCTTGATGCATTTTTATATATGAATATTACTTTAAGGCTCTTATAGATGACAGCTTAAATTTTAAAACACTCTGTCTTCTGTTGTTTGGTTTGTTTTTAATAGCATAATGAGGAATAAGGAAATACCTTCCCTGGAGCCCCATGAGATGTTCCTGGGAGCCAGCGTTGTTAATTGTCTGTTAAAAGCCTTCTTCCTTCCTGCAGGAAGTTTCTGCTCCAGTCAGATGGACGGCCTGGCTCCGTCTGCCTCCCGCTCTTTCGTTAGGCACCAAGGGTCAGGCCAGAAACCTGACGGGCCCCTGCCCTGTCGCTGGTGGTTAGCCTCCTGCCTTTAGAAATGGGGAGTCAGAGGGGCGCCTGGGTGGCGCAGTCGGTTAAGCGTCCGACTTCAGCCAGGTCACGATCTCGCGGTCCGTGGGTTCGAGCCCCGCGTCGGGCTCTGGGCTGATGGCTCGGAGCCTGGAGCCTGTTTCCGATTCTGTGTCTCCCTCTCTCTCTGCCCCTCCCCCGTTCATGCTCTGTCTCGCTCTGTCCCAAAAATAAATAAAAAACGTTGAAAAAAAAAAATTAAAAAAAAAAAAAAAAGAAATGGGGAGTCAGGTGGATCTTATGCCTTCTCCCCCTCTTCCCCACCAGTTGTGGCCCATTCGGCAACTGTACGTCCCTTACCGTGCTTCTGTCTAATGTCAGCGAGATGCGTCCTGACCTGCAGGCAAATGTTCATACAGAAGCAAACGGCCCTGAGAAGTCCTGCCTTGAATCCCAGCTCCACCATTTGCTAACCGTGTGCCCTCAGACAAGTTATTTAGCTTCTCTGAACCTATTTCCCATCTCAAAGTGGGGGTGATGATAATGCCTTTGTCCCGGGGATTATTAGAAGGGATTGAATGAGACAACGGACGGGAAAGCATCCGGCTCAGTGCCTGCAATACAGTTGCCCTTTGTCCTTCTTGATAAAGATTTTATAAATAAAATGGATTTTTGTGTGTGTGTGTCATCAGATTTGGAACTTCTGACTTAGAACGTGTGTAGTTGTTAGATTAGCATGTCCGGTATCACCCCATTAAAAAAATACAGCGTTCCTGGGTGGCTGAGTTTCGGAGCGTTTTTGTCTTGTTTGTTTTCATTGTAGATCAGCAACCATTGGAAGCTGGCGAGCCAGGTGCAGGTACGCAAAGAATCTAAAGAAATTGCCAAGGAGAAGGCAGCGGAGCAAACAGGTAGCGCTCACTTCCTTGTAAGTCAGCCCGTCAGTGTGTCTGTCAAAGAACAGGCCTTGTACATCATTCTGTTTGTTCAACAAAGTGCCTGTATGGCAGCAAACAGAATGGCACGGCCCCTGCCTGCGGGGCTTGCCTTTTCCTGGGGGACAGTGGACAGCCTACCGTGAACATTTGTCCTTTCAGATGGCCAGAGACACTTCCGCGGGGAGAGGGGTAGGAGGTGCTTGGGGGCGGGCACGGGGGAGTGGTGGCTGCTTCCGTGTGGCGTTTGGTGAAGGCAGTCTAATCAATGTGACACTGAGCAAAGACGGGCTGCTTCCAGGGGAAGCCCCACAAGTCCAAGGCCCCGAGGCGGTCGCTTGTCGGGCGCGCGCAGAGAGAGGCCGGGAAGCCAGCGCGGCTGAGGGGAGGAGAGCAGGAAGGGCTGTCGTGAGGACACAGCTTGTACTCCCAGCGGACTGGGAAGCTCTGGAGGGTCTGAGTGGAGCAGTGACCTGCACTGATCTTCAGGGGCCACGGAGGGCCCAGTGGAGAGGGCAGGAGTGGGAGCCCAGGTAGGAGACAGGGTGGTAACCCAGGTGAGGGGCCGCTGGCTCGGAAGGCACGGTAGCAGAGCTGGGGACGAGCGGCTGGAAGCCGACGTTTCCGGTGGGAACACTGACAGCACTTCATGACGAGTCGGGTGAGGCACGTGAGAGGAGGAAGGGAGCCGTGGACGCCAGAAGGTTTGGGCCTGAGTGATTAGAAAGACGAGGGTGGCCAGCCACAGAGTAAGAGCGCACGGGGCACCGATTTGGGTCTCGTTCTGGTCCTCGATGTGCCGTGGTTGAGGCCCATCCGAAACGTCCTCAGGGAGGAGTCACGTAGGTGGTGGACGTCTGGCTTGGGCTCTCAGGAGAGGGGCAGGTGGGCCATCAGATTGAGAGTGTGGGGAGAGCGCCCGGGCCTGAGCCTCAAGGCAGCCGTTCCTCCGAGCCTGGGGGAGAGGGGCGGGTGCGGGAGGCTGGGGAGCAGGGAGGGCGCCCCGGCTGTGGCGGCCCCGGCAGCCGGGTGAGGAAGGAGGCTTGGCTGCCAGAGTCGGCAGCTCCACAGACAGTGCTCTCTCTTGCAGCCGCCCGGGACCAGGCCAGGGAAGAGTACAAAGCAACAGCGGAACAGGCCGTGTCCGTCCGACAGCAGGCTGCCGTACGTGCCAGCCCTTCTCTTTCTCTTAGGAAACCCGATGCCCCTGGTTGTGGCCAGGATTTTCCTCGAATGGCAGGAGGGCTTGCCCTGTGGTTCAAATTGAATGCTATGTCTTCCCCGTCCATTTTGGCTTGTCAGTTAGTGCCTGCCTTATTTCCCCTCAAAAAAGTTTATATCGTAATTCCTCTTAGATGATTTCCTCTGTTGAATTTACACTCAACAGACCGTACCCCTGACTCTAGTAGTAGATAAGGTGCTGAAGCTTCTAACAGCCAAGCCTGCTTACCGTCCTGCTCTGCCCTAGTGTGTATTTCGTTCTCCACCCTGCTAGAGCCCTCCAGAGTGCATAGCCCATCTTTCCTCAGTGACCTGCCGCCATTCTCCAGCGAGGGATTTGTTCCACGTGGCCCTAGCCCTGCCCAGACTCACGGCCCGCACTCCCCTTCCAGTTGCCAGCACAGCGGCGGAGTCCCTAGTGGGGCTGTCCGTCTGTCTCACCCACCCCCGTGCTTCCTTCCCTCTACAGCTAGAAAGCGCCGCCAAGAAGAGAGAGCGAACGACAAGTGACCCGAGGACCACAGAGCAGAAACAAGAGAAGAAACGACTCAAAACTTCTAAGAAGCCAAAAGACCCAGATCTGCCAGAAAAAGATTTTACCCCTTACGACTACAGCAAGTCGGACTTCAAGGCTTTTGCTGGTGAGGCCGGGACTGGTGCCCTTTAAGGAATGTCTGGCCGCCTTAGGGGGGAGGAACTGTAGCGCAAAGAAAGCGTGCCCTAGGCACCGGCTAAGCCTGAGAAGGACAAGGCACTGGCGCCCTAGGAGCCTGCAGCGCCCGGACAGAAAGCCCGCCCTCCTGTGCTGGCCCTTACTTGCCGGGGCCTCCCTGGTAGCTGAGCGAGATGGCACGCGTGGTCTTTCCTCACTGTAGCTTGTGCCCAGAAACACATTTTCTCAGACACACAAACATGGTAAGGAGTTGACTGAAGAAACCTGATGCCCGTGAGGTGCTCTGCGGTTCCTTGGCCCGTCAGAGTCCGTCTACGTTGGAGGGGCTACAGGCGGCGTTCCTGACTCTAGAGCAGCCTCCTTGGCACCACGTCCCTCTGAAGAGAGAGAAGGTAGCGCAGGATTGTCACCTCAGAGCCCAAGTTCCCGACAGTGGCATCTGACCAGCACGCAGACCAGAACGGGTTTCCTCGGTGGAAAAAGAGCCAGTGCTGTAGCCACCTGCCCTGAGCTGAGAATAGATCTGTGAGAAACGAGTGTTCTGGCTGTCCTTCTATACTGGGAGCATGACACGTGGAAATGTGTCAGCCATCGGTCCCTCCTCGTAAAGGGGTCAGCAGGCTGACAGCCCCACCCTTCCTGAACACCGGGCACCCACCCAGGAGTCTGCCCGTTGGGTGTACGAACTCCTGTATGTGATCACTGGCGTCTCTCTTCTCTTACCTTCCAGGAAACAGCAAATCGAAACCTTCTTCCCAGTTTGATCCAAATAAGCAGATGCCATCTGGCAAGGTAAGACATGTATTTGACACCGAAAACTAGTAAGATTGTATATGTCAGCTATATTTTGATTGAAAATTAAAAAACAAACACAAGATACAGCTAATAAAAAAAAAGAAAAAAGGAAAGACAGGGCACCTGGGTGGCTCAGTCGGTTAAGCATCCGACTCTTGACTTCGGCTCGGGTCGTGATCCCAGGGTCGTGGGATCGAGCCCCGCGTCAGGCTCCGCATTGAGCATGGAGCCTGCTTAAGATTCCCTCCCTCTCTTTCTGCCTGCCTCCCTCTGCCCCTCTCCCCCACTTACGCACACTCTCTCTAAAATAAAAAAATTTTTACATGAAAAATAGAAATCTGCTTGAGAATTCTCACGTGCTCGTGGTGCTTTTTTTTTTTTTTTTTTTTTCCCTCTTCCACTGCTGGGAAGAGGGCCCAGCTAGGAATCATCAGTCATCTTCCTTTGCATATCTTTGCCCTCACCTCATCCCTTCCCAAGTCCGGACAATACCCATCAGCTCTTCCAGCAATAAAAAGAAAAAAAAAAAAACAGCTTTTTTTAAAGAGGCCGTAAAGGCTGGCATGCGGTTTGCTACCATGGGAATCACAGCCGCAGGCCACAGACACTCCTTTCTGTGCCGGCACAAGCCTGCATTCGCCCCCGTGGGTGTTGGTGCCAGTCAGAGCCAAAAGTGGCCGAAAATTTGCACGCGGAGGCTGAGGCCCGTGTGGAGCCCTCCTGTCCCTTAGTAGCTCATCCGGACGGCCTTTTCTTCAGAGCACCCAGAAACGTCCAGTGGAGAGAAAACCAGTCACACCGGTGGCGCTGGTGTCTCGGGAGGGCCTTCTGAGCTGTTTCCTGTGTCTCCTGCAGTCAGGTTATCACTCAGCCGAAGTGATTTTTTTTTTTTTTCGTTTTATCTTTTCAGAAATGCGCTGCACCCAAAAAACTTAAACAGTCGGTGGGAAACAAAAGCATGTCCTTTCCAAGCGGAAAGCCAGACAGGTATGTGGCCAAGGCCGGCGTGGCCCCGCAAGCCCAGCAGCGGCTCAGAGGTCTCAGCTGGAAAGACCCAGAGAGCCTCACTGGAGCAGATCCCTCCCGGTCACTCTAGGAAAGCCGAGCTGGGAGGAGGGGAAGGGACTGCCGAGTGCTGTTACTGTGTCCCAGACTCAGATTCCTGTCACTCACCACCTATCACCACTCAGCTGCCTCGGGGTCACCTCCGAGCAAATAGGCTTGGAATTTTCCTAGATCAGCCCAATTCTGAGGAATGGGGGGGGGAAAATCAGTGAAGTAAATGTGGGTTGTCATTTAAGAAACTTTTAGTTAAGAACGTGAAACGCTTATCCTCAGGACAGACCCTGAAACCAGAGGACTCACCCCTGGGGGGTGGCCTGATGAGGGAATCTGCCTTTAGATCTTAGCACAGCCACCCTCGTTGGGCCCCAGGGCACTGCCCCAGCCCGCTCTCGTCTGCCAGAGTGGGGGGGCACCCTACTGCCAAGCTCAGTTGTCCAGGACCACCGCTCCCCCCCCCCCCCCAACAAACCAGGCTCCCCCAGTTGTGCATTAAGGTTTGCAAGGTTTTATGAACAGCGGAGAGCAGCTCTCCAGCCAAACTGGAAGAATTGTTTTCATATTGTCTCCGCAGAGGTCTCAGGCACAGCTGGCCAAAGAGATAGCGCTGGAAGAGACCCCTGGAATTCCCCAGCGGACCGGAAGCACCAGACGGTGGTGCTGGTTTTGTACAGACTCATTTTTAAACCATTAAAAATAATTCTTACTGGAAGAAAGCGGGTTCCTGACTTTTCCTTTGCTGCCACCACAGTTCCGGCAGGAGAGGACAGATCCCACCCCGTTCAGATCACCGTCTCCGGCTGTCTGTGGGTAAGCATGCCCTTGAGGACACTGTGATTTCTGGAGAAGTCCAGAATCATTCCTGAGAGAGAACACAGGAGAATCTCCTATGACTCAGAAAAGGACAGCACCCACAAAACACAGAGCGCCCTGTTCATGGAGCATCGACTCTCCCTTTTAAGAGGGTTCCATGAGCCGTGCTCCCTCCTTCACATGCCTTCCAGTCATGCCAGTGAAAGCCAAATGGTAAAGACCCCATGGGGCCGGGGCGGGGTGGGGGGGTGGGGGGTGAGGGGGCGGGGTGGAGCAGGGGTGGGGGGCGGCTGGTATAGCTTTAGAGCCAACTGTGGCCTCTAGAGGGCCCGGTCTCTTCCCTGTACCTGTCTCCCCCCCCCCCTTTTTTTAACTTCCCCAATTAAAAAAGTAATAGCATGTTCACTGTAGGAAATGAGGAAAAGAGAACAATTATATCGTCTGTAACCCTACCACACAGAGATAAGCTTTCACGCTTTGGTAGAAAGGCTTTCTACTATGTGTGTGTTCATTTCCAAACTTGGATTTATGCTTCTGCAGTTTTTCACCTTTAAAGTTTCCATCTTTTCTCATTCCAAAATTCATTCTAGTTAAGCACCATTATTGAACATGTATATTTGCATTTTTATGTTCTTCTTAATAATGGAGCATTGAACTTCTTCAGAATTCCATTTGATTTTAATATCGAGATGGGATATTAAGCCAAGAAGGCACAAAATATACCATCATTTTTGTTTTCACAACTACTTAAACAAAGAACGTATGTTCATAGAAATTTTTCCCAAGAGATCATCGAGAGGGCTGGCTGTGTGCGACCCCCGGAGGGGCCGTGAAGCCAAAGCAGGCGCACTGCCAGGGAGCAGCCAGTCAGGCAGAACAGCGAAGAACAGCCCAGGCCCAAAATGGGCTGATGTCTGGCCTAGTCAGGACTGGAGCGGTCGCAACCAACAGAAAAGCCAAACTGTCGGTGGCTTAGCAAAGCAGATGTCTTTTTCCTCTCTCCTCAGTCCTAGTTAGTCCAGAGCTAGTGGGACAACTTTGCAGTCCTCCCTCTGGCACTTAAGTATGGCGCTGCCATTCTCAACAGGAACGTAGGGCTTCCACCGCATGGGTTACGGGGACCTGCCATGGCTCCATCCATCACATCTGCATTCCATTCAGCTGGAAGGAGTGGGAGATGCACACCCACCTCTCTTTACGTGGAAGTTGCCCGTTTCCACTTCCCGTTGGCCGGCCTATAGTCACATGCCACGGCAAGGGCTACTGGGAAAGTCATTTCCGTGCCCACGTGCCCGTAAAAGTCCAGGATTCTGATGCAGTTTGGAGAGAATGGACAGTGAGGCACAATAAGCAGTCTCCCCCAAAATCTCAGAATCCCTGCGACTAAAAAATGGACAGATGGGAATTTTTAAGAGTGAGCAATCATTTTCTACTGAGGATGGCCCGAGGAGACTTCGTGAAAGGCACATTTGGGTCGGGCCTGGAAGAGGAAGGGAGAAAGTCCAGAGAACCTTGTAATACAAAGAAACCCAGGCCCCACCCCACAGCTGCCAACCAGGCTGGAGCTGCGGCCTCGGGAGCCGGGCTCGGCAAACTCTCCGGGTGATTGTCACAGTGGCCTAAGTCTGAGGACCGCCATGGTAAGCGGGGTGGTGGGCCCCAGGCCTCGCTTAGCGGGCCGCAGTGGGCTTCCCGCACGCAGGCCAAGGGGGAAACGAGAACAACAAAGACCGTGTGTCAGCTTCTTCCGTGGCTAAAACGATTCCTTGCCCTTCACTTGGAAATTATCTTTATTAGTTTTGTCTTTGTGGCAATGGTTTTCGGTGCGTTTGTTTTCTAAAAAGATGGGGACCGTGAACAGTAGTACTAGTTGAGGTCTTTCTAAATGTCATTCCTTGCAAAAGAAAGAGCTGGCAAAACCTGAACGTCAGTCCCCAGATGGGTTTTTGAAACTTGGCCGGGCCCTGAAACCACAAGTCCAGGACTCCTGAGCCACGGGATGGAGACCTGAACCTTGGGGATGTTTGGAGAACAGCTCTATTTCCATTCATTGATGTGTCAAGCCATGGGGACAGCACGTGGATCCCCAAGGCCGTGGGAGGATGGGTAAGCCTGCGGAGGAAAGGCTCGGTGATTTGGAACCGCGGAGGACCGCGCCTGGGCTCTGGAGGAGTGAGGTTGCAGGGTCAGCGGGCTGGCGGCGGAGAGAGGATCTATGAGGAGGGCTCTTCACTCGAGGAGGCGTGCTGCTCTTTGTGGCACTTTGGTCAGCTTGCCATAAACATCTTCACCAAGTAATACCGTGCGGTGGCCAAATTCATTCCCACTCATGGCCACAGCTGTCAGCCTGGCCGAACACAGTGCCTAAAACGTGCCTCAGGTGCCAGCTGCTAAAAGTCTCCGGTGACAGACACACATACCTTTCCCACGGCGGTCCCCCTGAAGCTCCACCTTGGACAGTGGCCAGTCGCCCACCTCTGTCCTCTCCCCTCTCCCCCTTTTTATATATTATCTACACTTTAACAGGTTGGGATAGTTGACCCGCTAGACAGTGACGCATGACAACGGAACCTTAAATGCACGTTGGTCTGAATTCGGGGAAACATTTCGTGCTGTACCTTGGTTGCCTCCATCCTGGTCTTCCCTACCTGCTTTGAATAACTGGGCTCCACAATATGGCCACTTCTGGCAGAACCACTGTGTTTCCTCCTCGTGATCTGAAGTCGAGTGGCATTTATGGGATGGATCATGGTCCTGTACATCTAGGGACTTTTCTGCCTGTATTTTATTCAGGGCCTTTGTCTTCTTTGAACTTGGAAGGTTTGAGCTACTGCTTATACACACCATCCCAGAGATCCCATTCCCTGTTGGTGTTGAGGCGGAGACCGTGGTTTCACTTCCTCTACCGGAGGCGATAAGATGTCGTTTATGTTCCTTCTCTTGTGAGGATGCACATGCTGGGAGCAGCTTTGTTCAGCTCACAGGGGGCATGGGATGGACTTGATCTTCCACTCCCCCCATCCCCTGACCTTGCAGTGCCCCAGGAATGCCAGGGCCCCTGTCTGGTCTCAGCTGTGCAGTCCCTGGAAGAAAGCCGCGACAGCTGACTACGAGGGGCCTGGACTAGGGCCCAGGCCGCCAGCATCAACTCAGCCTGTTACCCAGTGCTGCCAGCTCTAGTCTCCTGGAGCTTCCAGTCTGCCTCGGGACACAGAAGTAAACAAGCGATCAGAGCTCAGAGGTGCAAATGTCTTGACGGAGGTTGTACAGGCTGTGATGCAAATGCCATGACCCCGGTACAGGACTGAACGCAGGCAAGCCTGTAGTAACTGGACAGAGGGGTTGACCGAATCTTACCTGCTGTGCGACCCTCTACTGAATGACCTCGTGTCCTGAAACGGCTTTGTATGAGACGTCTCCTAGCAATTCTTTTATTGTCTTGGCTCACCTTCCCTGTGAAAGGAGCTTAAAGCCAACCAAGATACGTTGTTGCCGTAAGGCTTGAGGCTTGCACCAGCTGGTAAACACCAGCCTGTTACTCATCTGAGGTTACAGAGAACATGCTTCCCACCTCCGAGGGGAGGCCGCAAAACGTCAGTCAAAAGACATCCCTCTCATGCCACCGGTAGTTTTACACCAGCTTCAGCTCCCTTCCTTGGCGTGCAAAGAACTATGCGTGTAGAGCAATTAGCATGTAATATTTGGTAATTAGCATGCTTAATGCGATTCAGATAAGTTCCTTGACATTTTCCTAAAAACAGCACGTTCCCGCCCACCCCTTCAAAGAGCAAAGCCCAGTTTGTTTGAAAAAATAAAAAGACAAATTAAAAAAAACTCGCGTGCCAGTCTTATTTGGTGCCGAATATACGTGGGTTGGCCTCTTCCGGGACATTGCTCGTAAATTTAGAAACTCGTTTCGAAAAAGACTCCTTATCCAGCAGCCAGCCACACGGCTCATGGGTCGGAGGAGAATCTGAGAGAAAATGGCTAGATCTCGCTTAAGTCAGGGAGCTAAGTCGGTCCTTTTCAAGGAAAAAAAAAAAAACAGTGCGCCTGGCGACAAGCCACACTTTCCGTCCAACAAGGAGCCAAATTTGGGGACACGGCGAGAGCTACGCTCTCCTCGTCCGCCCTGGCGCAACAACGTAACTCTGCGCCTTGCAGTGTAGCCGCCCGCTCCCGCTTCTGCAGACCGAAGGCTCAGGCGGGCGGTCCGCTCGTCCCAGCGCTCGGAGGGTCCGCGCCCGGCCCGAGACGCCCGCTCCGGTCTCCCCTCCCGCGGGCACCCCCTCGCTCCCTCCCTGCGGCCCCCGGCGCCTCCCGGACCCCGGGAAAGGGGCGGGGCCCGGGGGCCTGCACCGCCCGGCCAGCGCGGGGCCCGGGGACGGACGCGGACCCGACCCCCGCCGCCGGCCCGGCTCGCCCAGAGCCGGAACCCTCCCCGCTGCCTGGGCCCGTCCGCCCGGGCCCGTCCCCACGTGGCCCCTCGGAGCGGGCCGCACTACCCTGCTGCCGCGGACGGACAGCGCGTCCAGCCACTGACACCGCGCTGAGGGCCGACAGCCAATGAGCGCGCTCTGACCGCCGGTGGGGGCGGTGCCTCCGGGCCGCCGCACTCCCGTACCCGCGCCGCCATTGGCGAGTTTGGGTTACACCCCTGCCGGCAGGCCCCGCCCCGCCGGCAGGGTTAGGTTGCCTCACGGGCGGCGGGCGGAGCTGGTCCCGTTGTGCTGCGGCTCCGCGCGGCCTGCAGTCCCGGGCCCGCGCCCCGCGCAGCCCGCCCGCCCGCCCGCCATGGAGCCCGGCCCCGACGGCCCCACCGCCTTCGGCCCCGCTGACATCCGCGAGGGCTGGTTCCGCGAGACGTGCAGCCTGTGGCCAGGCCAGGCCCTGTCGCTGCAGGTGGAGCAGCTGCTACACCACCAGCGCTCGCGGTACCAGGATATCCTTGTCTTCCGCAGGTACCACCGCCCACCCGGCCCCGCGCCACCGAGCGCCTGCGGCGGCCCTCAGCCCAGACCGCCCGCTGCCCGCTGCCCGCTGCTCCGAAGCCAGCCGGGATTCCTCCTACCCGAATCTCCGTCCCGACCACCCTTCTTCCTGCCCGACCCCTGCCTTGCGCCCTTTACTTCGCCCCCCGCCCCCGGCCGTCTCTCCCCCCGCCCCTCCCCATGCAAAACTGTCAGAAGTTCTGAAGAACTAGGCCCGTCCCCTCCCGCGGTCCCGTCCCCTGCCGCGATGCCCTCCCCACCCTGCTCCCCGTCTCCCTGGGCCGGGGGCCGCCGTTTGGGGCAGTCCTCTTCCGCGGGGAGGGAGTCGGAGTCTGCGCCGACCCCACGCGCCGCGCTCCACGTGTCAGTCCCGGACACGTCAGAGCCGGGACCCTGAGTCCACCCCCACCCCCCAGCCGGCGGGCCTGCCTGCCCAGCTTTGCCACGTGTCATCCCCAGTACTTCCCCCTGGGACCCCTTGGCAGGTCGGGGGAGATCCTTCTCACCCAGGGCGAGTGGGGGCACATCGCCCCCACTGCAGGGGACCCAGGTACCTAACTGTCACTCCTGCCTTCAGTAAGAGCTACGGCAACGTTCTGGTGTTGGACGGCGTCATCCAGTGCACAGAGAGGGACGAGTTCTCCTACCAGGAGATGATAGCCAACCTGCCCCTCTGCAGCCACCCCAACCCACGCAAGGTACCCCGGCTCCGGAAGGTTCAGCCCCCACACAGGAAGCCCACTGCTCAGTGTCCCGCAGAACATGGATGTGCCCATGCTCGGCCCAGCTGCTTGCTAAATGGTTGTCAGAAAGTGTTAGCAAGCACAAAGGGAGTAAGTTGGGTGGGGGTGGCGGCGGGCCCACTTCACAGGGTGGGGGCTGACACAGCCTCTGAGGAGCAAACCCTTCTCACTGAGGCCCGAAGCTTAAGACGCAGCAGCCCTGGGAGGAGTTTCCAGGAAAAGGGGACGCCTCGTGCCAGGTTCCTGAGGCAGGACAGCGTTGCTGAGAGTAGCAGATGAAATAATAAGGTCTGTGCATCAGCGGGGTTGAGAAACCTACCCTGTTCAGATGGTTTTGCGTGAGTGTATCTGCCCCGTGCGGGCCCAGGCCGCTGAGTCCTGCTGGAGCCTGTTTGGTGAGGCTGATGCTCAGTTGATGCCCTGCTTCTGACTGTTCCTCCCGCTCCTAGGTGCTGATCATCGGGGGTGGGGACGGGGGTGTCCTGCGGGAGGTGTTGAAGCACTCCTCCGTGGAGTCCGTGGTCCAGTGTGAGATTGATGAGGTGAGTGTTGGGCTCTGGGGTCAAGTCCCAGCTCCGCCCTGGGACTTGGCTGTGTTCCCTTGGGCAAGTTGCTTAACCTTGCTCAGCCTCTTTCTTCGTTGGGAGGATTCAGTAGAAGATCTGGGTAGTAAAGGGCCTTGCACGTAATAAGTGTGCCTCAATGCTGGCTCTTAGTAAGACTAAGCTGGTTTTCAAGTCAAGATCCAGGAGCGTTCCAACTACTCGTGCGTGCGTTTACCCTTTACGCTCAGCTTGTTTTTAATGAGCATCTAGTACGCAGCAGCCATCGTCCTAGATGCTGGGGCACAGTGGTGAATGGACCCGTCCAGTCCCCACCCCCTTGGAGTCGGTCTTCCAGGGAGGAAGAGACTTAAGAGGGTGATCTGGTGAAGGCGTGGTGGGAGCTGGGGGTAAAAGGAAAAGGCAGGCTCAGAGCTCACGGGTGAAGGCTGGTCAGCGCAGGCCTCCCGAGGAGGTAGATTTCAGCTGAGGCTTGGATGGAAAACAGTTGGCCACGTGGAGGCAGGGGAAGGTCCTCCTGGAAGAGGTTGGACTCACCTCCCTCTGAGATAGCAAGAAAGTCACTCAGAAGGGACAGTTTGGTCTGGGGACAGAGAACAGGGACAGTGGGATGTGGGCCGGGGAGCAGAGAGGAGCCATCCTGCCATGACTGAGAGGGAGGTACCAGAGTGCCCCCCATCTTACAGATGTGGAAGCCGGGTTTCCACAAAATGAATGGCTTGCCCAAGTGACCGGGCGATTAGAGGGACTGCTGGAGGGCCTCCAACCCCCACGGCAGAGCCCGGTCCCTCCTCCCTCCTCAGGACGTCATTCGGGTCTCTAAGAAGTTCCTGCCGGGCATGGCCGTGGGCTACTCCAGTTCCAAGTTGACCCTACACGTGGGTGACGGTTTTGAGTTCATGAAACAGAACCAGGATGCCTTCGATGTCATCATCACTGACTCCTCAGACCCCATGGGTAAGCGAGGGATGGGCCTTGGGCCCCCCTGGCAGCCACCGTCCAGAGGCGGGGGTCCCGCGTCTTTCCTGTCTTGGTTGCTACCTCCCCAACCCAGCCCTGGCTCAGCAGAGGCAGACCACGCTGTTGCCCAAAGTTCACAGGTTGATTTCCTAGAGGAGGGTGGGGCTCTGGTCTTGGCCCACTGAGGCCTAAGTTTCTTCTTCAGCCTCTTCTCTGGTCTTAATAGGCCAGCATCAGGGCAGGGATCTAGTCTCAACCCAGGGCCCAGGGTGGAGAGTCCCCCAACAAAATGGCAATGAGAACCCCCCCACCTCCCTGCCCAGGAATGGGACGAAAACATGGAGCCCTCCTCAGGTTGACAATGGATCCTTGCACTCCTCAAAAGCACTCTCTTTGTGGTTGGTTTCTGAATCCACAGACCTGGGCTGAAATCCCGGCCCTGCCCCCTTGGCAGCTGTGAACGTGTAAAGGGGCAGTGGTGGTACTTGCCAGAGCCAGGCTCAGGAGGTCTCAGCCATTGTCCCTTGTCCCCACCACTGCAGGCCCTGCGGAGAGTCTCTTCAAGGAATCCTATTACCAGCTCATGAAAACGGCTCTCAAGGATGATGGCGTCCTCTGCTGCCAGGGTGAGCAGGCCGGCGTCGGGGGCGGGGCGGGGGTCCTCCAGTGTCGGGGGGCCCTGCCTGCCGGCGCTGATACTGCCCTGCTCTCTCCCCAGGTGAGTGCCAGTGGCTGCACCTGGACCTCATCAAGGAGATGCGACAGTTCTGCAAGTCGCTCTTCCCTGTGGTGGCCTACGCTTACTGCAGTATCCCCACCTACCCCAGCGGCCAGATAGGCTTCATGCTGTGCAGCAAAAATCCGGTGAGCTGCGCTCCCTCCTGGGGCTAGGAGGGGGGCAGGTGGGCACGAAGGCGCTTCCCTGACGCCCCCGTCCCCCGCCCCCAGGGCACCAACTTCCGGAAGCCCGTGCAGCAGCTGACACGGAAGCAGGTTGAACAGATGCAGCTGAAATACTACAACTCCGACGTGCACCAGGCAGCCTTCGTCCTGCCCGAGTTTGCCCGCAAGGTGAGCCGCTGGCAGGAGCGGGCAGGGGGGCCCGGGGCCTCCCGAGGGTCCGCCTGAGCCCCCGCTTGACCCAGCACTCCCCTGACGAGGCCTTCTGTCCCCCCAGGCCCTGAATGATGTGAGCTGAGCCCAGGTACCGCCGCCCGTGCTGCCCAGGATCTCAGGCCAGGGAGCCTCCGGGGCGCCCGGGTGTGACAAGCCCTGGACAGGACCCCCCCGACCCTGCCCCACCGGCGCGCCCACCAAGCAAGTGTTACAGGCCCCAGAATGCTGCCCAGCCTGCCCCGCTGGGCGGACTGTCTGTCTCTCTCAATGTGGCGTTCAGCCTCCAAGCCTATGGCAGCTGTGTACGGCACCTTCTCCGCCTTCTGTCACCCTCACTCACCAAACACGTGTATTTATAACAAAGTCTGAATCGTGTGTCCCCCGATCTTGAGTGGGCCCAGGCGGGCGCCACCTCAGCCACGGTTGGACACTCCTGTGTAGCAGGCTCCAAGCCGGCCCCAGTGTCGGGCCTCTAGGTGTCTGGCCCTCGACCTCAGGCACCGGGGGACACAGCAGTTATCAAACTGGGCCCGCATCTGTCCTGAGACACTGCCTTAGTCATTCCTTCACCAAACCCCACAAGGACAGAGGTGACAGACCCCTGGGGCCGGGGCTGTGGGGCTGACAAGATCACGGCGGGGCCGCTCGGAGGCTTTGTCGTCTCAGAAGAATTTGGGTCACTCACAGGCTTGTCAGGTGCCATCCTGGGGATCGGGGTGAAGATGCTGGAGATGATTCCAGGCAGCTGGCTGGGGCACGCTTGGGGTCCGGTTACTTGGGCCTGTGTAAGCACATCAGGTGCCCTAACGTGGCTCAGGATTCAGACTTAGGTTCCGATCCTGCCTGCCAACCCGTGAGTGTGCTGTGGTCAATTCCCAGAAGTTCCCCCGAGCGTTGAGAGAGCTTGAGAAAACAGGTGTGGGTGGCTATACCAGGACTGTGGGCGCAGGACTGTCCCCTCTCCAAGGTGCTGAACCTCCATCCTCTGCCCCAGGCACCTTACCCTTCCCGATGACCTGCACTGAGGCTCTGCTGGTACGAGAGAAGCCACAACACGGTGCAGGTTCAGGGGGGAGGCCTCCAGCCCACCCCCATCTCAGGGTCTACAGGAAAGAGCCCTGCTCCTTGGAAAAGCCGACCTCACCAACCGCCTTCTCTGCCCTCGACAGAGGCACTGCCAGAGGACGAGTTGACCTGGAAGGGGACTTGGCAGGGCGGTGACAAGGGAGTGGCTCCAGCAGGGAGGAAGGATGCCAGAACACCCCCCTGACCTGCACCTGCCCTGGGCAGCTACCCCAAACCCAACAGTTTCAGGGGCTTGGAACTGCAGTCATCACGGGGTTGGGGAGCAAGCCTCCAGCTGCACAGATAATTCCTTGAGCGGCCGCAGGCAGATCACTTCCCTGCTCTGGGCTCCATGCACCCCAACCCCCCACCCTCACTGGACCCGGACCACCTTCTGACCCCTGATCGCTAACTTTGCCAGAAACCCAGGCTTGGGGATGGGCGTTGTTCCCCCAGGTCTCCCCACTCCCAGGGAGGCCAGGTGGCGTCACGACAAGTCTGGGCCGCAAGGCAGAGTGTCAGTTAAAAGAAGATACGGTGGCCAATTACAAAGCCCTGACCCAACACAGGTCTTCGTTCCTTAAACCTTCACAGCTGCCTGTAAGGTACTGAGCCCAGGAGAGGCGGATGCTGCCCAGGGCCACACATCGAGTCAGCACACGGTGGGGGGTACCAGGCACCTGGCCTTCTGAGAGCCACTCCACTCTGCCTGCCCCACGTGCCTCTGCAGCTCAGCCCAAGCACCCTCGGGCCCCAGCAGGGACATCACCGGGCCTCTGCTCTCAGGGTGCCTCCTGCCCCAGCCCATCTTACCAGACTCCAGGAAGGTCTGTCCCAAGGTTAACCCGAGGGATGCTGCTGGCAGGGGCTCTGGACTCGGACCTGAATCTCAACCCTGCCTCCTGCTGGCTCTGTGGCTTTGAGCCACTCCGCTCCTGACTTGCTTACCCTGCCTGTAAAATGGGAGCATTCATAGCCCTTACCCATGACGGGCTTCATTAAGGGGTGTAGGTGACGCAGTGCTTGCTGAGTAGGTGAGAATCAGGATTGCCTATCCAGACAGAGAAAGAGGAGAGGAGGCCCCAAGGTGTAGAAAGAGGGAGGCCATCGGGAAACAAGAATGCCTCACCTGGACGTTGAAGTTGTCCGCAGCATAAATCCCTCCACTGACCCAACTTTTAATAAAGCCTCCTTGAAGGGGTGCACGTTAGTTAGGGACTAGCACTGGGCCCCACATCGAGGTGGGTGTGATGTAGACACAGACTAATGGACCAAAGCAGAAGGGGGGCATTCGGTGCAGACGTGGCCTGAGCCTCGAGGCCCCAGAAATGCCGGAGAGGGCCACAAACAGGCCCCCTCTGTGGCATGGCGGATAAAGACGTTTTGGGGTTTTGTTTTTGGTTTGTTGTTTTTGGTTTGTTTTTGTTTGTTTGAGTTTTGGGTTTTTTGTTTTTTTTAAGCTCTATGCCCAACACGGGGCTTGAACTCGTGACCCTGAGATCAAGAGTCACGTGCTCTATTGACTGAGCTGGCCAGGCACCCCGTAGCTTTGAAGTTTACTTATTTAGCAAAACTAGCCCTGCTCCGGTGTAAGGATTCCAGTAGGTGGACCATTTGGAAGGAAAATAGCGGGCCTCCTCGGCCACTGCACTTCTCGCAGAGGCAGCCGCGTGTACCTCTTCCAGCCGAGGCTTCTGGTCTTTGCCTTCGCGTCTGGAGCATCCTGAGTTACTGCCTCTCCGCGTGGCAGCTTCAGTCATAATCTGTTGACTTTCCACTAGGGAAGCTGAGGATTTCGTTCTTCCCTTCCCTGACCCAGCCACACTCTCAACAACTAAACGATCATCTTGGTCGGGCCACATTCAGCACGGGTGCCAGTACAGCTCTATAAACGTCACTCTTGGCTGGGACAGGAGACCAAGTTCATCTGCACACCTCACTTCCCCTGGGGGTGTTTCACATCTGCCTAAATTTCTTTCAAGTTTATTTTGAGAGAGAGAGTGTGTGTGTGTGTGTGTGCTCTCACATTAGCAGGGGAGGGGCAAAGGGAGAGGGAGAGAGAGAATCCCATGCAGGCTCCACGCTGTCCGTGAAGAGCCCTGTGCGGGGCTTGAACTCACAAATTGTGAGACCGTGACCTGAGCTGAAATCAAGAGTTGACGCTTAACAGACTGAGCCACCCAGGCGCCCCTCACATTGTCTTAATTTTTAATAAATTCATCGCCAGTTCAGCCCCGAACTTTTTACCAAATCTTGAAAGCTCTTTTTAAGATCTTTGGACTCAATATACTTCATGAGGGTCTGGACAGAATGCTAACCAGTTTTTTGCTATGAGACCCTAGTAACTGCCCCATTATAATTTGTAGTTCATTCATGATTATGTTCAATGGAATGTTCAGTAACAGGAAATAGTAACATACCTAATATGCATTTGTTCATTATGATTTATACCGGAAAGTACATAGCACTCTTTTAAGAAACAATAACTACTGAAAAAGTAGGGGTTTTTTGTTAACGTATATTTATTTTTGAGAGAGAGAGACACACATAGAGTGTGAGTGGGGGAGGGGAGGAGAGAAAGGGAGACACAGAATCTCAAGCAGGCTCCAGGCTCCCAGCTGTCAACACAGAGCCCAATGAGGGGCTTGAACTCATGAACCGTGAGATCGTGACCTGAGCCAAAGTCGGATGCTTAACCGACTGAGCCACCCAGGCGCCCCTGAAAAAAAGTTTTAATGTTTAGACTCAACAAGTGTTCCGACTACCCCTGAGCCTCGGACCACCCCTAGTGGAACTCCCTATCGGAAGTCTTGTCTCCTGGACCTCATACCTTCCCGTTCCATGGTTTACTCCCTGGTCTTGGTGGAGCATATTCCCTAGTAACTTTCTGAGAAAGGGGGCAGGGGATGCTTGAAAAATCTGACACACATGAAATGTCCCTGTTCCACTGCTTGACTGATGGGCATAGAATTCGGATAGGTACAGAATTCTATGTTGGAAATCCTCTCCCTTTAGCATTTTGAGATTTGCTCTTTTCCATTTTTATGGATTATCTCTCGCTGTGTTGCAAAGTAGCTCAAAGGTGGCAGATTGAAGTGCTTTTCTGCGGGTCAGGAATTTGGGAGTGGCTTAGCTAGCTGGTGCAGCCTAGACTCCTCCGTAAGCTTGCGGCAAAGCCGTCGGCCAGTCACCTGGCCTTAACTGGAACCGGAGGAGCAACCTCCAAGACGGGTCCCTCACCACCTTGGTGATTTGATGGGTGACCAGCAAATTACGCCAGTGGTTGCTAGGAGGCCTCAGTTCCTCCCCCATGTGGCCCCCACAGGGATACTGAGTGGCCTCACAACATGGCAGCTGGCCTCCCCCAGAGCAAGTGATCCCAAAAAGAGCCAGACAGAAGTTGCAGCGTCCCTTAGGGCCTGGCCACAGAGTAACACACATCTCAGCCGTATCCTACCCCCAAGCTTTAGTCTGGCAGAGGACTGTGCAGAGCCCGACGCGGGGCTCGCTCTCATGACACTGGAGTCATGACCTGCGCTGAAATCAAGAGTCGGGCACTCAACCGACTGAGCCCCCCAGGCATCCCGGGATTGGCTAGCTTCTCAACGCTTCCAGAAGGACTCAGTGCCGCCAATCCCCAAGCCGATTTCCCCTTCCGTTGCCGATTTAGAGTTGCTTTCTAGAGGGTTATTTCCACCTGTCCATTTCCCCAGCTTCCAAGACGGGAACGCTGCCTCCTCTCCCACAGCCTCCGTCCTCATACGTTCATGTGTTTTTAAAAATTCTCCTTCCCGGGGCGCCTGGGTGGCTCAGCCAGTTGAGCGTCTGACTTCAGCTCAGGTCACGATCTCACCATTAGTGCGTCTGAGCCCCACATTGGGCTGCTCTCTGCTGTCCCTGTGGGAGCCCGCTTCGGATCCTCTACCCACCCCCTCTCTCTCTGCCCTTCCCTCACTTGCGGTCTCTCTCTCTCAAAAATAAAAGACATTTAAGAAACCTCTCTCTCCCATCTTGCATAGGGTTTCAGGAGGGAGCAAACATAAATGCATCCCCCACCTCCGTCCAGAAGCCATCGTCGTCACGGAGGCCCCCCTCCGGCCTTAGGAGGAAGTTAAGGGTGAGGGACGGAGCCAAGATTCATTCCGGGGCCATCTGTCATCCAGGTGCAATTCCTGGCTCCTGGAGCGTCCTGTCCTCCCTGCCGGAAAGCCGGGGCAAGCAGGAGTCACGGGGTCAATTCCCAGAATCCCAGGGTCAGGGAGGCTGGGGGCAGGGCTGGGCACTGGACAAACAGATCAAAGGTGAGACCATGAGGCTCCAGATACGGCCTGGTCAGCTGGATGGGTGCACGATGAGGTGAGTGGACCACCGCGCCCCCCCCCCCCACCAGCCTCCCCCGCAGGGGCGAGGGGTGAGGACAGGCCTCCGGGCCCTCACCCACCCCCGTGCCGCCGCCCTCAGGCTGCTGCTGATCTTCCTGGGCCTGCTGTGGGGCTCGGCAGCCGCACCCCAGGGCCCGCAGTGGCCCGAGCCCGTGTTCGGGCGCCTGGCATCTCCTGGCTTCCCCGGGGAGTATGGCAACAACCAGGACCAGCGCTGGACCCTGAGGGCTCCCCCCGGCTACCGCCTGGGCCTCTACTTCACCCATTTCCACCTGGAGCTCTCCTACCTCTGCGAGTATGACTTTGTCAAGGTGCCGATGGAGTGGGGGGGTGACCCGGACCCTCTCGGGGGCTGGGGGCTCCCGACGAAGGGGCCCCGCGGGGGGGGGGGGGGGCTGGGCAGGGACACGTGGGAGCGGGGTCTGGCCTCCGAGGGAGGGAAGGAGGGACGGCGGGCCTTGCGTCTTGCCCTCCCTCCCTGTGACCCCGACCCTACAGCTGAGCTCAGGGACCAAGGTGCTGGCCACGCTGTGCGGGCAGGAGAGCACAGACACGGAGCGGGCCCCCGGCAACGACACTTTCTACTCGCCGGCCTCCAGCCTGGATGTCACCTTCCACTCCGACTACTCCAACGAGAAGCCCTTCACGGGCTTTGAGGCCTTCTATGCGGCAGAGGGTGAGCCGAGAGGAGGTGGGGGCGGGGGAGGGCCCATCTGCGGGCCGGGGGCGACTCTGTCTTGGGCCAGGCCAGCTCTCCCTTCAGCCTCACCTCCCCGAGGCTGGATTCCTGCCAAGCCAGCGGGAGAGAAGTCCGCAGCCCAGTCCGACACCATCCCCGGTGCAAATATCGGTCACAGCCATGCCTTCCGCCCTCCGACTGAGCCTGACGGGGCGGAGCCAGGGACATGCCCACAGCCCCCCCTGTGGTGCAAGGGCCAGGGAGCCCACTTACCCCGCCGAGAACGGACGGCCCGGCACACTGTACTTGTGCGTGGGCCTCGAGCCTGACCCTTGATTTCACACAGCGGCTCCGGGGTGGGGGGGCCCGCTGTGTGACCTTGGGCAAGTGGCTCAACCTCTCTGTGCTCCTCAGGAGGGTGCAGCGGGGTTTGGCGGAATCTGCTCGGTGGGTTCGACCGATCACCCGCTAGCTGGGTGACTCGGAGCAGGACGCTTCACCTGTCCCTGGTTTGGAGAAGGTGGTGCTGACCTCTACCTCCAAGCGTCCCGGGGACGTTACGGTGCCCCTGGGGCTAGAACATGCTTGGCCGGGCACCAGCCTCTTTGGGACATGAGGAGACTCCTCTCGGCTCAGCCGCGAGGCCCCAGATCGGCCTCCTCTCCTTCCCTCTGACCACCCGCCTGGACCGCTCCTCCCCCAGACATCGACGAGTGCCAGGTGCCCCCAGGAGAGGCGCCTCCTTGCGACCACCACTGCCACAACCACCTGGGTGGCTTCTACTGCTCCTGCCGCGCGGGCTACGTTCTCCACCGCAACAAGCGCACCTGCTCAGGTGAGCTGTGGCCGTGGGGGCGGGGCGGACACGGCGCCCAGCCCAGCCCCCACCTTAGCCCAGGATACAGCCAGCTCCTCAAGGCCATAGCCGCTCTGCCCAGGGCTCCGGAGGGACCCCTGGCCTTGGCCCACTGGGCACTTCTCCTGGCAGGCCGCCGGCCCACCTTTGATCTTCTGTCCCCTCCTGCCGTGTGTCCCATCCACTCACATTCCCTCTGCCCTCGGCTTGGCCATCGGTCCTGAGCCCGTTCCCGTAAATCGCATGTGTTAGGCCCCCACCGTGTATCCCGTCTGGGCTCCAGGCACCCCCCGCCCCCATTCAGCCGCCCTGGGCCCCCAGATGGGAAGAGTGGGGGACGCGGGCCTGGCTCACACAAGCTTCCCTGCACAAAACTTCCCAGTGTGGACAGGGCGTGCTCAAAGCGGCTGGTTCCCAGCAGGCCAGCCCCTTCGGCCTCTGCTGCCCGCCCCCTCTGAACTCCTGCCAGGCGCCAGGTGGCCAGACGGCAGGAAACCCGGGGGTGTCCTGGCGAGAGGGCGGCCCCCAGCCTCAGTGCTGACCCCGCCTCCCCCTGCTCAGTGTCTCTCTCCCAGTGTCTCTCCCTGTCTCTCTGTTCTCTCTTCCAGAGCAGAGCCCCTAGCCTCACCTCCGGCTCCGGTCTGGGTCGGGCCGAGATTGCTGCAGCCCCCCCGACCGCCCCATCCCCGGACCTAACAATAAACCTGCCTCCACCTCTACCTTCTGCTTCGTGTCTCTTGGGGGGCCCTGTGGGGAGAGGGCCGTGGTGTGCACCCTGGCCGCCTCCCCTCTCTCCCTACCCTCATCAAGGCCTGGAGGCACCTCGGTCAGTGGGAGTCCCCTCCACGGGCCACGGGCCTCTTTGCTAGAAAGGCTTACTCAGCAGCCTCCAATCCATTTGGAAGATGGGGCACTGAGGCCCAGAGAGGGGCGAGGGCTGGCCTGAGTTCACACAGGGAAACCGAGCTCTCTCTACGCCCCACTAGGTCCCCAGGGGCTGAGCTGGGAGCATCCTGAGACCAGCTCCTGTTCAGAGGATGGCTCCTGTCCCACGTGTGCTGGGCTGGGGGAGCCTGACCCCGAGCAGAGAGGCCCGGCGAGATTGTGTTGATGGGGGGTCTGGTCCCCCACACCCAGGGGCTGTTCCCTCTGCCCCTGGGGAGCAGCCACACAGAGGAAGGAAGGCCGTGCTGGGACTCCTCAGTTCTGGAAATCTCCCGGCTCGAATGCCCACACCCCCTGTCTACAGCCTGGGGCAGGGGTGGTCGGACACCTCCCATGGCTGGTATAGACGCTCCCTCAGCAAGTGCACAATCAGCTGGCCCAGTGGGGAAAGGGCACCAGACACGCTTGATCAGTGTGAACTTGAACTTGCCTCAACCAACCCCTGGGGCAGAGCCCAGGCCCAGGGTGGGAGGGGAAGTGGACAAGAGAAGGCCCCGCTGTTCTCCGTGGGGAACCAGGGAAGGCTGGACTGCTCCGGGCCGGGTGCGGGCGGGAGCCCCGTGGTGGATGAACTTGGGAGTTGCTGGGGTCAGGGGTAGATAAGGAAGGGATCCCTCACCGCCCCCCCGTCTCCGCCCCCCTCTGTCCCCCCCCAACCCCGCCGGTGACCTCGCTCACTTCTTTACCCACCCCCCCCCCCCGGGGTTGTGACTCTGGCCCAGGAGCCCCAGGGGTGTGAGTGGGGCCTGGAGGATGTACATCCGGGTGTCACCTGTTTCAGCCAAAGCCAGGAAGCCCGAGAAACTCCAGATTGTCCCTTCACCACTGGGGCGGGGTGTTCGGTCTGAGGAGGTGTCTGTGGGGCGGGCCTGCGCGGGGCCCCCAGGCCGGACCGCAGTGAGGACAGCCGGACGGGGCGGAGCCAGGCTGCCTGCGGCCCGGCTCACAGGAACACCCCCTCTCTCAGCCCTGTGTTCAGGTCAGGTCTTCACCGGCCGGTCGGGGGTGCTCAGCAGCCCTGAATACCCACAGCCGTACCCCAAACTGTCCAGTTGCTCCTACGGCATCCACCTGGAGGAGGGGTTCAGCATCATCCTGGACTTCGTGGGGTCCTTCGACGTGGAGACGCACCCTGAAGCCCTGTGCCCCTACGACTCCCTCAAGGTCAGGTTCCCGGGATGTGGAGCTCATCTGGCTCTGGCGGGTCCTGAGGTGACAGGGCCCTTTCTGCCTTCAGATTCAAACAGACAAAGAGGAGTATGGCCCATTTTGCGGGACGACGTTGCCCAGCAGGATTGAAACAAAAAGCAACGCGGTGACCGTCACCTTTGTCACGGATCAGTCGGGGGACCACACGGGCTGGAAGATCCACTACACCAGCACAGGTGAGGGCCAGTGGGTCTCAGATCCCAGCAGGAAGCTGTTTCGGGAGAGTCAAGGAGCCACACGGGATGGGACTTTTCCTAGCTGGGCCTGGGAAGTGTAGGGGGAGAAAAAGTTTTCCTCGACCCTCTTAGGGTCCCTGGCTGGGTCTGAAAAGTAAACTGATAAAGACAGATCAACAGGAGAAACACGTCCAGATTTATTTCACGTAAGTTCTACAGGGGAGACGTCATAAGGAAAGAAAGACCCAAAGAAACAGGCCTGTGTACTTTTGTGCCGGGTTTGCAGAAAGGTGGATGGATGGTCACGGGGAAAAAAATGACACGTTAAGGTCAGTGTGGTAGACGCGGTGGGGGGTGGGGTGCCAGGAGGAGGACTCAGTGAAAGCCTGTTTATTTGGATTCTTCTTGGCTCCCTTTGTCTTTAGAGATAAGGATGCTCCTTCCCTCCTGGCACAAGGAGGGCACCTGTCACATGACAGTACATGAGGGTCTTCTGACTGTGACAATGACAAAGGGCCGGGGAGCAGAGGTCTGAGGGATCTCCCTGTTTCTGTTTTCTCAAACTCCTTCAGTTTAAGAAGATATTCAACATGCCAAGGTGCTGTAGTTTGGGATAGTATGTCCCAAATTCCACCAGAAGACAAAGCAGGCTTGGGGGGCGGGGGATGGCCTGTGAGAGACAATGGTACCCCAAGAGGAAATGCCATCCGCCCACGTGTCCATCCCTCTCCTCACCCCTCCTCCTGTCCCTCCCTCTTCCATCCACCCAACCAGCCCTCCTTCCTCTGTAAGAGAGGAAAAAATAATTCCCTCCTAAATCCTTAGCTGGGACCAAAAGACAGATTAACAAGAGAAAATCAGACAAGTTTGTTAAGAGGTACGTCTCATGCACACGTGGGAGATTACCCAGGGGAGAATGGGGACTTAGAACTCAGGCTTCGATTACCATGTTCAGCTAAAGACAAAAGAGAGGGGGGTGGGGAGCCAGTTACGGGCAGGTGACATGACCAGGAGAAGTATGGTAAATGAAAGTAAGGTCCGTAATACAGATTTAAGACCCTGCCTTCTCCGGTGATGAGTTTTCTAGTGACGTATTCATCCTTCTTCTAGGGCAGAGAGGGGGACACGCTTACAAAATGGACGTGTCTTTTGTCAACCTAAAGGTCCCTGACAAAAGCAAAACTTCGACTCTGTTCTCAGAGCCTCTCCTGTGTCTGCAATGTCTGGAAATAACCAGCTCAAAACAATCCTTATGCTAAAGAGTCATATTTTGGGGTGCCCTATTGCACCACCCCTCACATCCAGCCATCAAAACCAGAAAACAAGATCCCACTGAGTGAATGTGAAGATCTAATTGGTTTCATTAAATGATGCATGATTTGGGCAGCATCCCATCTACCAAGTGGAGGGGAGCTCTGAAGGGGGGCGTGCAAACATGGAGGGTTTTCCTAGGAAGAAAGAGGGGGCAAGACAGTTATAAGCAAAAGAAAAGAAAGGATTGTTCCAGGCAAGATCACCTTCTCTTAGGGGAAAGAGTATGTCTCCCTCCTTCCCTCCAACCTTAGTGCCTGCCTTCCTTCCATCCATCCATCCATCCATCCATCTTTCTATCCATCCATCCATCCATCCATCCATCCATCTTTCTATCCATCCATCCATCCATCCATCCATCCATCTTTTTATCCATCCATCCATCCTTCTCTCCACCCACCCACCCATCCAGGAAATCAGAGTGCAGGCTTTGATGTCAGGCTGCCTAGGTGTGTGTCCAGGCACGAACCTGTTGCCTGGCTATGTGACACCGAACCTCTCACGTAACTTTTCTGAGCCGTAATGTCCCAGTCGTCCCAATTAAGCACAATGTCTCCTTCGAAAGGTGTTCCTTCCTGGGCTGATGCAGGGAAGGCGCTGAGCACAGGGTGTGGCTCAGAGGAAGTGATAATTGGGATTATGGGGATTGGAGTCATTTTTTAAACGAGGAAACTGGATTAGAAAAGATTGACCCTTGGGCCACCTCGGTTAGAAATGTGGGAAGGGGCGAGACTGGTTGGGAGGAGGGAGGCCGGAACTAGGAGACCGATTCGTTTGTCCCCGGTTCATTCATTCTCCTGTAGGTCAGAGTAATAACACATCTTCAACGGAAGTGCTGCTTTCAGAGCAACTCAAAGGGGGAGTCAGGTTTGCCGGGCTGGTGGGTGAAGGGCCAAGGCTGAGCGGAGCAGGGCTCTGGCCTGGGTGCAGGGCAGCCACCAGGGCTGTCCCTG
This sequence comes from Panthera onca, assembly GCF_046562875.1. Classification (NCBI taxonomy): domain Eukaryota; kingdom Metazoa; phylum Chordata; class Mammalia; order Carnivora; family Felidae; genus Panthera; species Panthera onca. The sequence goes on from NC_138346.1 coordinate 213,487,280, forward strand.
GAGACAGGGGAGGGGTGGGGGTGGGGGTGGGCCGGGCAGGGGGCGCTGGTGGGCAGGGCTCTGGGACAGCAGGGGACTGAGAGCCACCCCAGGGCACGGAGACCCGCTGCTGGGGGGACTTAGCAAACCACTGGCGTGGCAGAGGGGAAGCGGAGGGTGACACCAGGCTGGGGTTTGGGGGCCGGAGTGGAAGGCAGTGTCCCCGGGGGCCTGAGCGCTGTGAGCACGTGCTGGCGAGGGGGAAGCACAGGCTCCCTGAGCGCCGGTGGGGATCGGAACCCCAGGTGTCTCCGGGCTGTTGTGGGCGGTCACCCGCACCCACTCTGGCCCAGCGCTCAGCAAGGCACTAGCCTTTACATCCGGCCCTCACGACCCCCAGAGGAATCGGAGGCCCAGAGAGGCTAAGAGTAATTGCTGCGAATGCGGGTCTAGCTCTTTTCCTCCAAGCGACACTCTCTTGGTTTGCGGCAGGGACTGTAAGGTCCCCGGGGGCAGAGCAGACGCCCCCCCGGGTGCCCGGCTCGGCAACGCCGCTTTCCGGGAGACCCAGGCGCGGCTACTAATCCCGATCGGTGCAATACGCGCCCCACAGGGTCATCTGGCCTCTGGTTTGAACTCGGAAGCGGTCTGCCCCACTTGTGGCGAGCTCTCTCTGTGTGTTAAGTGTTCCGGCTATAAAATCAAGACCTGGAAATGGCTGCATTCAGACTGGCCTTCGAGAGGCCGCATCAAAACCCCTAAACCCGGTTTCCAACCCCCCCCCCCCCCCCCCCCCGCGCAGCTCGGCCTTGCCCTGGTCCGGTGGCTCCACCTAATGGCCGCCTCGCGCCTGTGCAAGCCCAGTACGTCCTGAAAGACCGCTTCGCCGTCTTCTGCGAGACTGGGTACGAGCTCCTGCAGGTAAGTGAGCACAGAGCTCCAAGCGCAGCGGGATCATGACCGGTTTTTACGTGGCTACATATTCGTAGCGGCAGATGGGTGCAAGTGGAAAACTAGCTGTGGTCAGCATGGGGCTTTCTTCGGCCCACGATTAGCCACTAACATTCAAAGAGATAAACTGGCCTAGAAGAGAGAGGTCTATGGAGAATTCTTTCGTTCTTTATGCAAAAAGCTCTAAGGGGCACCTGGGGCGGCTCAGTTAAGCCCCGGCTTGTTGATTTCGGTTCAGGCGGTGATCTCACGGTTTCTGGGTTTGAGCCCCACAGCGGGCTCCATGCTGAGCATGCTTGGGTTTCTCTCTCTCCCTCTCTGTCTCTGCCCCTCCCACCCTCTCTCTCAAAATAAGCAAAATAAACTTTTAAAAAAAGAAAGAAAGAAAAGAAGCCCTTTTCTTCTCCGAAGCTGGTGATTAAAAGGGATTTTTTTCCCTGTTCACATCCTATAAGGCAGCTCGAGGGGCCCGGGCTGCCACCTGGCATTAAATTAGGCCCCGCCCCCGGGCACGTGACGACCTTTCCGTGCCACAAGTCCCGGGCGCACCAAAGATTAAACGGCACTAGGAAAGGGTACATTCTGCAAAGTTATAAATAGTGACCTCTGTGAAGGGTGAGGGAGGATAATTTTTTTAAAAAATGCTTACTGTGTTGCTTCAGGGGCACAGGTAAGAGATTAACACGTCCTCTTTATGTTCTTCAAAATTGTCACTGAATCCCAGCGGTACAAAGTAATAACAGGGAAACGATAGCTAGCTATTCAGTCCAGTCCTGCGGAGGAGTGAGTCCAAAACGAAGCAAAACAAAACCCGGCACTTTTCCCACCTTGCAAAGTTCCCGGCCAGGGTCTTGGCCCGCAGCTCCTTGGACTGCAAACCTCTTCAGTTTCTGCTGGGGGGTGGCTGGGGGGGGTGGGGTGGGGTGGGGTGGGGGAGGTGGAAGAGAAAAAGAACGAACAACAAACCCTCCTGCTTCCTTGAAAGCATAAAGGCTTCTTCTGCTCTGCCCAAGTGATCTTTCACTTCCAACTTTAAAATAACGTTTCAGTAAGTCAGACACGTTCTCTGCAAACCATTCTAGCAATCACTGAGAACGCACAGGCGAGGCCTAGGAAAGTATTTTTAGTAACTGTCCCCCCCCCCCCCCCCCCCCCCCCCCAGCTGATGGCCACAAGGCTAGAAAACTCCGCGCACATTCGCTCCACGCGGGAGCCGGCTGGCCTTCCCCAAAGTTTGGCCACCGCCCTTTGGCCCTTTACGTAAAGAACTGGTGAAAAAGCGGCAGGCACTGGACGTGTTGTGTTCCCGGACTGCAGTGGGGAGCGAAAAGTGTTCCGCGGTTGCCGCAGAGGTCACCATTTGATCCCTGCAGCGCCAACACCTCTCTTAGGGAGAGGTCTGCGGCATCGGCGACACAACGGGCAGAGCTGTCGGCCGCCAGCGCGCATGGGCACCGAGGCAGAGTCGGGGGTGTGGCCGGTCACGTGGGTGCGGCACCCCCTGAACCCCCCCCCCACCCCCCCACCCAGGCACTGCTGCGGGAGCGGAGCTTCGGGGAGTGGGGTCCCGATACAAACGAGTAACGCAACCCTTTCCGGCTTCTTCTTTAGGGTCGTCTGCCCCTCAAGTCATTTGCTGCCGTGTGCCAGAAAGACGGATCCTGGGACAAGCCGACGCCGCAGTGCAGCAGTAAGGCCCCGGGACCCCAGATCCCCGCGCGGCTTGTGCCGCCCGTGCCTGCTTCCGGTCTCTTCTGAAATGGTCCGCTTCTCGGGGACCGGGTTCCAAACCTGCTCCTCCTCGCCGGCCTCTCCGGGCGCTCTTACAGGTTAAACGGGAACCAAGCCACTAGGAAAAGTATCGCCTTTGGACGAGCGTAATCTTTAAAACTGTTTTTTCCAAGTATGAAATCTCCGTGCGGGATGGGAAAGAGAAAATGGCACTTTAAGGCCCGCGATCCCGCTGTTAGAACACGCCCGCGGTCACACACGCTCTCACACGTGTGCACAGGTACAGGCCACCATATTGTAGGGACGGGGGTCACTGCGCGGACACATACACACCAGACTGGAGCGAGGGTGTCCTTACCAGCCTGCGAGTTAAGAATCACATCGTAAGTTGTTTTCCCAACGATAAAATGCAAGTTAAGTCGAAAAACTAAGTTTACAGACACCTACAGCGAGAGCCTCTTTTGCCCCCAACTACCCCTGCGAGTTTGGAGGTCCGTGCCTTCACGTGCTTTAGCTCCCGTGCTGCGTGTGTATCCTAACGTATCTCGCCAGTCCACACTCTTCAAGCAAAAGGAGACTCGGTCTGATGGCACGGATTCCCCCGTGTTGTCGGGCTCTCTTTCCACGTCCACCCAAGGGTCAGGAGAATCACGCCCTCGTTAGTGGCTGCGTGGCCCCCCCGCCACGGCATGTGTGCTGTCCCCAGGTCTTTCCGAATACATCCACTGCTGTGGGTAGCGCCCCTGTAAATGTATTTGTGCGTATTTTGTGCAAGGGTTCCCACAGAATCCACAGGCAATTGAAACACTTTCACTTCATGGCTTCGGCCCCACCACCGAGACTACCAATGCTTAGTTCCAAAGCAGGAGAGCCGGCACCACGGGAGCGTTGGGAGCTGGGAGTCCGGTCCGAACCCCAGCGCGGCCACTTTAATGAAGCCAGGTAGCCGTGGGCACCTCTCTGCGGAGAATCAGAGCAGCACTCGGCACAGAACCAGGCTCACGGCTATTAGGTTGCCATCTCAGTGTAAGCTCTGAATATTCGGAGAAAGAACATCGAGTGAGTGTCGAGTGTCGGGTTTTCGACCTCCTTGCGTGAAGCAGGGCTTCTGGCCTGCTATCACTTCATCCCCCAACCTGGGTAGATCGTTCACACTCGTGTCCTAACGGGTGAACATTCTAATGCAAATTCAAGGTACTAGGACTTCCAGATCTCCTAAAAAGTTAATTTGGGACAAGGAGCCTTAGCACAAACCAAGTCCTCCGTCGCACTGTTGACTCTCGGGGCCAAACTGCAAACGGAGTACTGCTCTCCAGGGACGCGTGGGCGGTGCCCCGTTCTTCCTTCCTTGAGGCCCTTTTGCCCCAGAACTTTCCGTCATAAGTTAGGGCACGGGCACGAAGGAGTCCCAGGTGGCTTCAAACCCCTTCCTTCTGGAAAGCACCGTGCCGCTCCCACCCCAGGGGCCTCACCGCAATCCAGCCGTTCGGGTCGGAACGGGAGGAAGGCGATGCTCTACGATCACAGTAAGGCCGACCTCTCCATTTTCAGGGAAGAAGGTCGGCGTTGTTCCCACACAGGGGGAGCTTCGGGCTACAGCGCCCGGCAGCACGGGCACCTGCCCGTCTGGCCTTTCACGGTCAGCGCTGGACACGAATCAGGTTAGTGCGACCTGACTCCTCCCTCTCCCTTGACCAGTTGTGGACTGCGGCCCGCCGGAAGACCTACCCAACGGCCAAGTGCAGTACATCACAGGTCCTGAAGTGACCACATACAAGGCGGAGATTCAATACCGCTGTAACGAGATCTTCTACACGATGAGATCGGAGGATGGTAAGCAAACTGCTCCAAGTTGGGGGTGAGTGATTTGGAACCTAAACCCTCAGGATCCGAAGATAAACTTCAGCCAACATTTTTGGCCAAGGCTGCAGGGAAGATTAAAAGGCACTACTCCCACCCGCTAAGTGAAGTATTACAGCTCAAGTGACTTTAATGTCAATTTGCGAGAATCTGAAAACAGATCTTATCTAGTAAATGACTACTACAAACACACAATATATTCCAAATGGTTTAATTTAACAAGTCAAAACCTTATCATTAAGCACTTGAGATCTTGATACATATTCAAGTTACACATCTAAAAGGTTTCCACTTTGCAAGCAAACATGGTTAATGCAGAGACCTCCTATTTATGAAATCATGTAAAATGGTTATTCAGACACCTCTCTTTCCCGGTGATGCTCCAGAATCAACATTCTTCAAGGGGCTATTCAAGCAAATGACAACCACCTTCTCCGTGCAGTTAAACATTTTTGCTTTTCCAATGATTTGCAGGTAAATATGTGTGTGGGGCTGATGGATTCTGGACGAGCTCCAAAGGAGAAAAATCGCTCCCGGTCTGTGAGCCTGGTAATGGATACATTTACACAAGAGACGCGTAATTGATGGAAAGTACAGCTGGGCGGGAGGCGAGCGAGCTCTAGCTGGTGTTGGGCAGAAACGGAACCTCAGCACTTGGCTCTTACACCAAGTTATTATTTCCAGATAATACGTTCTCACTCTCCCCTTTCCATGCGGAGGGGCTGCGAGGTGCCGACTGCACGTCAGTCATTGATTATTTTTGACTTCACAACTAGGCGAGCGTAAAAAATTAAACCATTTTCAGAATTATCTTGAACCATTTTCATTTATAAACACAAGTCCTGCTGTGGAGTTAACTTTTTCTTCTCTGTAAAACTATTAAAACCCAAAGCTAATAACTCATTTCCCTAAGCAACTGTTTTCAACGACATCTAGTTTTTAAACATTAATGCAATCTGCCTTTTGAACAGTACCCCCCCAAAAAATTTTTTTTTGCCACAATTGGCTCTGAAGATGTAGTTGAGTACAGCATTAAAAAAAAAATCAGAAAGGTAATAATGTATTCATTACTCCTGCGTTATCTGGCTTAAATTAGTTTTCTTAAAAAAACTACATCTCAGCTGACACAACATTTGTACGTTTTAGTGCAAGTATTCTGCCACAACAGGAGACATATTTGCTACATTAATGAGTGTATTTAGTTAGCAATACACACAGGGAAATTTAGTTTGGAAGAACCAACTAGACTAAAATAGTAATTTCCGAACCTGAAGGTTCCTGGCTACAACTGCCAACATTCTGATTTGCAAAACGTTTCAATGTTCAAAGGCGAAAGTGATTTTGCAAATCCTGCAACAGTGACCTTAGTTCCTGCTTTCCCAGAACTACAGGGTAAATACCCCATTTTACAAGCAGGAAAACAGAAGCAATGAAAAGGTTATTTCCTCTCACTGGACTTGTAATCACATCACCCCAGTACATCAGCCCAGACAATTCCTGTCTGCCCTATTAATACTCCCTATCGTGTAGGCCAAATTATTTCAGCAGAACAAATTAGTTTCTAAAAGCTAATTTTCATACACCTCATTTTCTGAGGAGCTAACGCCAATACCAAAAGGTTTCCTCAGGTTTGAACTGTGCCGTTTTAAAGCAGTCTCACTTGCCTGTGTGGGTGGACACCCACCAATTCACCCGATGATATTTTTGGATGATATTAAATAGATACAATTCCAAAGTGGGGATGATTATGGAAAAAACCACCACTGGGTTTCTGTAAAGGCTCTACGTGTCTGCTTCTTTCCCCAGTTTGTGGACTATCAACTCGCACCGTAAGAGGGCGTATATACGGAGGGCAGAACGCAAAGCCTGGCGATTTTCCCTGGCAAGTCCTATTACTAGGTCGAACTACGGCAGCAGGCGCACTCCTACAGGACAACTGGATCCTCACAGCTGCTCACGCCGTATATGAGCAAAAAGAAGATGCCGCCTCCTTAGAGATCAGAATGGGTGCCCTGAAGAGACTGTCAGCTCATTATACACAAGCCCGGGCCGAGGCCATTTTTATACACGAAGGCTATACTCACGATGCCGGCTTTGATAACGACATAGCACTGATTAAGTTGAAGAACAGAGTTGTAATCGATAGCAACATCCTGCCTATCTGTTTGCCACGAAAAGAAGCCGAATCCTTCATGAGGACAAATGACATCGGAACCGTGTCTGGCTGGGGATTAACCCAAAGGGGTTTTCTTGCCAGAAGTCTAATGTTTGTTGACATTCCAACTGTCGATCATCAGAAATGTGCCGCTGCGTACGAAAAGCAGCCCTATCCAGGGGGAAGGGTGACAGAAAACATGCTTTGCGCTGGCTTAGAAGGCGGGGGCAAGGACAGCTGCAAAGGGGACAGTGGAGGGGCACTAGTGTTTCTAGATAACGAGACACAGACATGGTTTGTGGGAGGAATAGTGTCCTGGGGTTCCATGAATTGTGGGGAAGCAAACCAGTATGGGGTCTACACAAAAGTTGTTAACTATATTCCCTGGATCAAGAACATAATTAATAACTTTTAATTCGTTGCGTCTTCGATCAGAAAAGGATTCTTTATTTTTAGAAACCCCTTTAAAAGACCGTAGCAGCAACGTGACCCGAGAGACATTAACATGGCAGTTACTGCCCTACCGCCAAAACCAGAAGCAAACTGCGGGGAAGAAGGCCACCACAGGTGCCCCTCCCTTGGGGCTTCTCACCGCTTCCTGCTGGATTCGAGGGGACACAGGCAAGTGAGATCACCTGTGCCAATCCCACAGGAAACCACCAGTTAAATCTGCATTTCATGACTCACAAAGTCCAGTATCTGCAGCAGATCTCTGCATTTCTATAAACTGCCCGTTCATGTTCTCTGACAACTCTTCCATTGTCTGGGGACTTGTTCTTGATCTCTAACAGAGCTTTATATATTACAGCAGTACTGGTTCAGGGATAACCTTGAATCGTGATTTTGTAGATAAAATGGAAACATCAATACTTCAGGTTAGGTACTGACTGATTCCCATGTGCAAAACCAATGCCATCAACTGGTGAGAGGTAATTTTTCACTTATCCAACTGGCAGACAAGAAAAACACAGAACAGCACTATTTCACATTGTCAAAGACAACACAGGTTTTTCTAAAGGACAACTTGGCAAGGTATCCGAAAAGCCCCGAAAGCATGCAGTCTTTGACCCAGTAACGCCAACGCTAAGAATTTAATTCAGCTGTGAGGATGTTCCCGGCACTTGGAAATAATAACCTAAATAATGTTCAAATTCAGAAGACAGCTGAATCAAATGTGGCAATTCCTTAAGAAGAAATACGACATCAGAGCTAAGTGGCGATAGCACAGATAAGTCTGTAGTTGTTTTTTTTAATTCTCACAATGAACACGAAAATCCTTGGGCATACTTAAAACAACAGATCACAAATCACAAGAGCTGAGTATAGAACTCATACACAATGAAGAGCTACTCTCCTGGCACTCAACAACAGATTATTCCAATTATCACATACATCTTTGGAATTATCAAGCGGTTAAGATACTTTCCCTAAGGACACACTTTAAGCTCAGCTAACCTTAAAGACCTCAGGTCATTTCGGCTGGCTATTCCTCCTTAAAGTTTTAACAGCTAACATTTAACAAAGAGTTTCATTCTAGCCAAATATTTACCACTCATGCAAAAATTCATTTTGAGTTTCTGCCTGATTCCTCTTGTGCATATTAAAGGGGAACTTCTTGAGACTCTTCCAAAGTAACTTTCCATCACCTTTGTCACATATAAAAAAGAAATTGAATTTTTCCAGTAAGACTCCAGACACTAAACTGTGGTGGCAACAAATTTTTTATTCAACCGGTTCAAAAAAGTTTTAAGAATGAATGCATTGAGATGACCAAATAAGACTTTTAATTTTAAAAACAAATCTTTGCCAAATAGTTTTACTTCTAGACTTCATTTTTTTCTTTCTTTCTTTTTTTTTAACTTTAAGGGTAGAATTAAATACCCACAGCTACTAGTACCACAAACATTGTTAACAGAAGGCTGCTGCACATTGAAAGCCTTCTAAGACCGGAAACTAGATTCACAACAAGTCAAGTAAGGGATTAAAACCATGCCATTGACAAGTGAACTTACCCCTGGGCTCCTTGAAGGCTTGTCAGTTTAGTCTTTGGAGGTCCCCGAATACCATTTTAAGTGTTACCATGTTACTGCTGCTGAGTAACAGTGCAAGGGCTAAAATGCAAAATTCAGATGGTACAGGGTTTGGAAATCATGCAATTGAGATGCAGAAAAAAATTAAAACAATGCAAGATCCTTTTACAGAGGAAACTGAGTAACGAAACAACGTGGCGATCACAAGTCTAAAGGACGACTTCATTTCTAAAAGCTTAAAACACGTAACTTGAAAAATGACAAACCTAGTTACCATCATCTAATTAGATAAGGGCATCAGGTAAACTACCGACACAAAAATGTTAACATTCTTCCATCAGAAAACAAGCTCAACTCTCACAGCAGTTACATAAAAAGTACAACAGAGAATCATAGATTATTGCTTTTACATACTGCACAATGCGCCGTGAGAGTCTGATCTGAGTTTTCTGTAAACGATTTCACTCAACGTTACTCTATTCCCCCACCTGTGGAGGACAAAGCCCATTTCCCTTAACACTTTCAGACAGACATCCCACCCTGCTAGTTCTTAAAGCTATCAGGCTTTGTAATGGATTTCAGGCACAAGATAAATTTGTGGTTTCTTCTACTTTATCCCTACTGCAATTAATTCCACTTTTCAAATCCCAAACTAGAAAGGTGCTGAAATGCCCTCCTTTCCAACTGCTATGCTTTGCTACAAAGCATTTGAAAATAATCAACGTTGTTTTTCCCACTCCCCCCAAATAAGAATATTTTTAGAAGGCATGATTCCCAATGGAGATTTATACAGGCCATGTAAATAGAACATCACCCAAATGCACAGAGGCACTAATAAAAAAACTGGAGGGTACTGCTTACCATTTTAGGTGCGGTCACCCAGACTTATTAAAAACTAGGTTTAAAAAGAAAAAAAAAAAAAACTTTTCACTTTGGACAATGCAAGAACAAATAGCAATTAAGTCTGGGTATCAGGTGTCAATGCATGACAGGTGATGAATCCATTTGACTTGAGACAACTTTTCAAATAAGTTTATTTGAAGCAAAATAAACTACTGCCAAGAAACTTTATGAAAGTTCCATCTCAAAAGGGTCAAAAAAGGGGAATTAACTGCTATGAATTCTTTGCATTCAGGGCTGCAAAACAAAGACACATATTATTTAAATCAGTTTTATTTAAGAATTTCCAACATTGACAACTCTTATAAAAAGCATCCAAGCACGGGACACAGAACTGCATCAAACAGCATTCTTATGGGTAGCTGACAGACATTAGAACTTCCACCCTTCGTGGCGACACCCCGAGCTCACTGGTGAACTCTGCTTCCCAGTACTCCTGCAAAGCACACCACAAGCTCAGCCCATGTTCTCAACCCACCAGCTTCAGTTCACAGGACCACACTTACAGATCAGGAACAGAAGAGAACACACACCATACAGCATTCACAGCAGTTGACAAAAGGGGAGGGGAAATACAAGTATCGTTTCACTTAACACATCCAACTAACGGGGTTATCTAAGAACAAAACTCACTTAAAGTCTTCCAACAGATGTGGATGTCCTTTGAATGCAAAAACATTCGTACGTTATTTGCTATCATTGCTCTCTGCACACTCTCGCACCAAAGCCACAGGATTGAGAGACACATCTCGCCAAGTTAAAAAATATCCATTATGCACCACCAAGTCTCTGCACGCGCTCTCTCCTTTCCTCGCTCATACTAGCCTTTCATGCCTCGGCACCACCATCAATCCCACACAAGGTTTCAAAAGTTCAAACAGCCTTCTGGTTCCATATCACAGCCTTGCGTTCATAGCGTTGATACGACTCCATGAAATAAAGAGTAGCGGATAAAAATGGGACACCCACCGTCAAAGACGCAGCCTGTGCAGTGTGATGACGAAGTCTTGAATGAGAGAGCATGTAGACGGAAGTATTCCTATGGCAGAATATTTACAGCACTACTTTCAGTGAAGTGCTTCTTCCATAAACATTTGAAATGAGATGAACTGCAGAGATTAAATGAAGGCTTCATATTGTACTTTTGCACATGAAGGGAGACAAGTGTTAAAAAAAACAAAAACGAAAACAAAAGAACCAAACACTGACACCATGATCTCCAAAAAAGGAGATTTTCCTACGGAAAAAAATTCATATGGTGGGGTTCAAATTAAAACTAGGAGAAAAGAATGTAGTTCTAATCAATGGTTTCCATTTTGAACATGCAAAGAATTCACTTGACAAGTCCAGGGATAAAATATTACAGGAGAAACCTTTTGATATCAATTGTAGTGTGTTGGGTTTTTTGTTTTTTGTTTTTTTTTTTTAACCAATCAGGCAAACAGCAGTTCACTTTCAAACACTCAATATTTCAACCCTTTATGTAACAAAACTTATAAAATTCCTTTAGCTTTTCCTCTTTTTCTAAAGAAAAATGTCAAAAATACTGCTGAATATACTCCACACTGAACAGACCAATTCTGAAAATTCTCAGTACATATGTATTTTACAATATACTTACCATGTGTTTAGAAAAATTTGAATTCCCACCAGTCTATACCAACCCCACCGTCTACATTCCCCAGCCAGAAGATTTAGAATCCATGCTTGAGCCAAAGCCTCCATTAAAACCGCTGCCTGACCCTGCATTTGATGCGGATCCCCAACCGATCGCTGCACCTGAATTAGAACCACTATAGGAGTTATTTCCAGAACCAAAGGCCTGATTTGGCTCCCTCTGCATGTTGCCTTGGCTTTGGTTATTACCCGATGGGCCTGACTGGTTCTGCTGACTGGCTAACATGCCCATCATGCCCCAGCTGCTCTGCAGTGCCGCCTGGGCAGCTGCCATCATTGCCGGATTAATGCTAAAAGCGCCAAAGTTCATCCCCCCACCCATATTACTACCTTGATTGTTTCCCAAACCAGCTCCACCCCCTCGACTGTTACCAAAACCACCCTGATTCCCAAAGCCACCTGGATTACCACCAAATCTTCCACTTCTTTCTAACTGTCTATTGCTATTGTGCTTAGGTTCAGCATTGGATATATGGACGCTGATTCCTTTAATGATCAAGTCCTCTCCACAAAGAGACTGGGCAACCTATAAGAAATAGGGGATGTAAATAAAGGAAATTAAACCATTGACTCATGCACCAGAGTAGCAATCAAACTTAGATTTCAAGCCAGTGTCTACGCGGGAGGAAAAATAAGCTCATTTCATTTAAACCCGTAAAATGGACTTTAGCTGTAGTAACAGCAGCACGGACTTTTTCAGCTTATTTTCAAAAGATAGAAAACACTCCCACTTAAGTGCCACATCCTGAAAAAATACCTAAAGGGTTTATGACGACTATCTAGACCCATACATATCCCAAAGCTTACAAGGTGAGAAAGCTCAGCTGAGGACGGCAATCAGCGGGATGGGAAATCTTCGCGACAAATTACCCAGTCAGAGGACTATCATTAAAGAGAAAAGTACCTGATCGTCTGCAAACGTAACGAAGGCAAAAGCCCTGAACGGTTTGGGAATGAAGACGTCTACCACTTCTCCATACTGGCAAAAAAACTGCTGCAGCTCATCGGCGGTCATGTCCTCTGTACAGCGCCCAACGAACACCTTCCTGCTTCTCAAAGGCTCATCTGGGCTTTGCTGGTCAAATCGAAAGGAAAGAAAAACATGAGAAATATTTTATGAGCTATGAAAGAGCATTATGATAGAGGATGTAACGACAGCGATCTGCCTCTTATATGCGATTAGTCATTAAAAAGGAGATACATTCTTCTGTATTAGCACTTCTCTTTAATGCTTCAGCGAAGAGTAACATTTTATTTTTTAAAGATTTTATTTTTAAGTAATCGCTACACCCAACACGAGGCCCAGATGCACAACCCGAAGATCCAGAGTTGCACGCTCTACGGACTGAGCCGGCTAGGTGCCTCCGAAGTCTTAAGGTTTCAAGTTCAAGAAGGTTTATTTAGATTAAGGAAAGTCAATGACTGAGGAACGCCCTGGCAAAGATGGTAACTCTCCAAGTAAGTCTTGCTTGCTAGGAACAAATTAAATTAGGCCTTTGTGACAAGATTAATGTGTTCTCACTGTCTTTGTGCTTTAACACGTAACCACGTAAGAAACTGTTCACTCACCAGAAATAACAAAGAAAAAAAAAAAAGAATAAAACGAACGAAGTTTTAGTAAGAGAGGTAATAAACTAAGTATTTCAAACAAACATAAAACATTCAGCATGCGTTAAGGTCCTAAGGCTTTAACGAGACAAAATGTTTCAGGAATATACCCGCCCCTACCTTTTCCAAGTACATTTACTATTTTTCTACAGTGTCTTCTAACAGAGTTTTGTCAAAATTTGACAAAAATTCCCAAGGCAGAGGAAATTCCCAAAGCAAAATTCCCAAAGCAGAGGAAAAAAGAGTAAAGTACCTTAGAATTAGGAAGTTTACAGTCACACCATCGTCCGTCTATCATATGTCGCTGTGACATTACTTTCACCTGGGTTTCATATTCCGTAAAACGAACAAAACCAAACCCCTTTGAATGACCAGTTTTAAGATCTTTCTTGACCTAGGGGGGAAAAAAAAAAAATCACTGAAATTTACTAAAATCTCACACACTCACACACTCCCAAATCAGAGTTCCTTGGTTAATTTGAATGGCTTCACTCGGATGGAGTTGCTTAATTAAAATTTAAACCAAGTTATTCTTGAAGTAAAAACAACAGGAGAGTAAATGTTGAATCCAGATCATGTTAATAATCATGTTATGAAACAGAATTTTAACAACTTGGTTTACAATGCAAAGATAAATTAGATGTAACATTTACATTTTTTTTAAACTACTTATTTTTGAGAGAGAGAGAGAGAGAGAGGAAGAGAGAGAACACGTGCCTGCACAGAGAGTGGGAGAGGGGCAGAGAGAGAGAGAGAGGGAGACAGAGGATTTGAAGCCAGCTCTGTCCTGACAGCGAGAGAACGATGCAGGGCTCAAACTCACGAACAGTGAAATCATGACCTGAGCTGAAGTCAGATGCCTAACCAACTAAGTCACCTAGGCACCCCTCTAATGTTTACATTCTTAAATTGGAAAAACAGGAAATAAGTGTTTTTATCTTTCTTTAAAAGTTATTTATTTTAGTAATCTCTACACCCAACATGGGACTTGAACTCACGACATGGAAATCAAGAGCTGCACGCTCCTCCAACTGAGCCAGCCAGGTGGCTCCCCCTTTTAAAAAAAAATGGGTGTTTTTTTTAGGGACCCAGGGTGGCTCAATTGGTTGCCTGGCTTTTGATTTCAGTTTAGATCATGATCTCAGGGTCCTGAGTTTAACCCCTGCATCAGGGTCCACACCTGCGTGAGGTTCTCTCTCCCTCTCTTTCCCTCCCCTACTCACGCTCTCTTCTCAAAGTAAATAAACTTAAAAAAAAAGTTTTTTTTTAAATCTCCCAACAATCTAAGTTAATATAGAATATATGCATAAAGGGAAAGAGTATAACCCAAATTTTTTAAGTGAGCTCTAGACGCAACACGGGGCTTGACATCAAGAGTCACACACTCCACCAACTAACCCCGCCAGGCACCCGAACCATTTCGGCATCCCCTATGCATACATGTAACAAATGTTAAAGATACTATCTGCTGAACATGAAGGGCAGTGTCACTAAACTGCAGGAATTCGGGGAAAAGAATTCACTGGAGAAGAAAAACTGTCAAATGAAATCAAAGTTCACCTGAACCATAAGAACCTCTCCAAAGGTACTAAAATACTCTTTTAGATCCTGTTCAGTCGTTTTCCACGGGAGACCCAACACTATTAAATCAGATGTTTTCTGGACCGCTCTTTTCACTTTCACTGCTGAAGAAGCATCCGTCTCGTCCATTTTTCTTTTGTTATCTGAACAAAATGAGCAGAAATCTCTCAGTGAACTCCCCATTTAACACTTCTTAGGACATATTAACTCCCACACCTAACAACGGCAAGCAAAAAGATTCTAAGAATAAGATACTGAAAACTTTTGGCAAGGAGTGACATCAGCTCTCCAAGACAGAAGGAGGGACTGAATAAGTGGCTGAAGGGCTTTTCTGGTGCGAATGCAGGGACTCCCTCCCACCTCTGGTTTTGCAGGATCTCAAGATTACCATGGTTTGTTCTCTCCTCTCAAAAGGCACATCAAAACAAAACTAATTCTACTTCATTTTGGACTTTAAAACACATTAAGAAGGAAAAAAAAAACAGGTTAAAAAACAGTGCTGTGATATCTTTATGCCTACTAAACATATCTGCTTACCTTAATGCCTATCAGTTAAAAGTTACGGACCAAAACACAATCAACTTTTATCTCCAGCTGTAGATTTTAAGGGTAATTTCAATTTTCTTTTTCTTTCTTTTATAAACTTTCAACAGTGAACTCACATTGATTTTGTAACAGAAACCAAAATCTTAGGTTATTTTTCAAGACCAGTATTTGGGGGGCACCTGGGCGGCTCAGTCGGTTAGGCGTCTGGCTTTGGCTCAGGTCATGCTCTCAGTTTGTGAGTTAGAGCCACATGTTGTCAGGCTCTGTGCTGACAGCTTGGAGCCTGCTTCTGGGATTGTGTCTCCCTCTCTGCCTCTCCCCCACTCTCGCTCTTGCTCTCTCAAAAATAAACTGACATTAAAGCAAACAAAAATCCTCAGTATTCAGAAGAGGAAAGGAACTAAGTGAGATTTTCAGAAAGACTATTTTTTAGAGCAGCTTCAGGTTCCCAGCAAAATTGGAAGGATGGCAGAGACTTCCCACCCCCTTTTCCTTCACACATGGATAGCTTCTCCCCATTATCAATAACCCCCCAAACCAGTATGGGACATTTGTTACAACCGATGAACCTGTACTGACACGTTATCATCTAAATGGCATTTTATTTTTTTAATGTTTGTTTATTTTGAGAGCGAGCATGGGGAGGGGAGAGGGCGGGAGGGCGTATCTCAAGCAGGCTCCTCACTGTCTGCGCAGAGCCCTACACGAGGCTCGATCTTGAGAACTGCAATATGATGACCTGAGCCAAAATCAAGAACTTAACCAATTGAGCCACCCAGGTGCCCTTACGTGACATTTTACATTTGGGTAAATATTAATCTATAGCCAATGGCTCGAAAAACAGCATACGAAAAACAAAAAACAAAAAAAACCCCAAGTTGCTGTTAAAAATGTTCTCAAAGTGGAAGTCAAAGTCTTGCATACTAATGAAAAATGATACTTTGTTGGTATCGCGTTTTAACAAAACAGATCAACTACAGCAAATTCCTTCTGCTGAAATGTACCTACTTCCTTGGCACCATTCCTTCATATTTCCTTTTTTTAGATTTAGAACATCAGTGATAAGGGGCCGTGAGAATAAGACCAAAATCCCAAATTATAGTTGCACTAATTCAGATTTGGGTTACAGCAATCGATTTAAGGGGCAAAAACATCAGATTAACTGAATGACTCATGGAAGCCTGCAAGGACCAAAAACCAAAGCAAAACATCAGGCCACCTGAAAAGAATCTATTTACAAGAGGCTGATTACTGCAAAGCATTCTCAGCGGTTCCTTAAATTTGGCATTAACTTGGCAGCATCTGTTCACATAATACATAGTCTTCTCTCAAAAAAATTCTGTATTTCCAACTTTCACTAATTAGGACTAGCAGCTAACAGCAACGTTTAGAGAAATACTTGGGTTATAGGAGACGTTTCGCCGTGAAACGAGGCCATGATCGGACTTAGAATGAGAAACAAACGCTTGAGCGTTGCAAAGCCAAACGGCAACGAACCTTTGGGATAGTTGACAACATATACCAGATTTCCCCAGCCGGCTTCGGGGGCGTGCAGAATTCCTTCCACCAACCGGACGCCTCTCATACACTGAGACACCGGATTCCTGTAGCGCAGCCCACAGGCCCCTGGAAACTGGGCTGTCACCGTGGACAGCAGCACCGTCCCGTCGTCTTCTGAGGGTATTTCAATGGGCTCGTCGTTCTCATCTTCGGTTACCCGAATATATTCAGACATCTTCTCTTAGTTTTCTTAAAGGAAAAAGAACCATTAATGACCGACACCCGAGTCAGAGTAATTGTTTCCTTATCATCACCTGGTTACCACCACCACCACGTCCACGTTCCGGGGACATCTCTGCTGTTTGTTTGGGCTCTTACACGTGCGGGTTACCACCGAAACGAGGCAAAGGCAAGGCCAGTGACTCCTAACAAAACACGATGCCTTGCGATTTCAGTCCTGCTATAAACACTTGCCGCGTGCCTACTAGGCATCAGATGCTCAACTGAAAACAGTCGCAGGTGGCAAGGTGGTTACTGGGGGCGGGGGAACATCCGGAGAGGATACCAAACAGTTATTTATTACGACCTTGATATACGCTGCCAGAAAGAAGTAAATAATCATCCTGGGGGCTGAGACGTGTGTGGGAATGAAAGCTGATGTCCCTAAGAACCAGATGCAGAAGCTGTGTCTTGAGAAATAGCAGCAGCGAGCCAGGTGAAGAGAGCAGGAAGAAAAGTTCCTCCCTGTTCCTCCCTGTGGGACTTCCGGGGGCTCCCCACACTCGGGCGAGGACAGCGACAACAGGTCCTTCGCGACGCGGGCCGCCACCTCCCACAAGCCAGCGCGTGGCGGCCGAGGGAGGGGTTTTTCGGCGCGGCCCGAGGACCAGACGCAGGGGCACAGGGCCCAGGCTGGCGGCGTCCCCCGGCGTGCGAAGCGCCGAAAGCACAGAGCCCTGCCAGGGCCCGGAAGCGCCGCCCCGGGCTGCACGGCACCGCAGGCCCAGCGTCCCGGCTTCGGCGCCGGCTGCCACCCAGCGCCAGGCCCCTAACGTCGCGCCCGCGCGAGCCCGCTCGGGCAGGACCAGGCGGACCCGGCCCCACGGCTCCCTTCCCGGGGCGGGGGCGGAAGCCGCTGCGTCCGCCTCGGGCCGCGGCGTGCGGAGGCCGAGACCCCCAGGGCGTCCTCGGTGAGAAGCGGCCGCGACTCACCCGTGAGGCCGCTGCTAGGAAGCCCGACAGGGAACCCGAAGCAGCGACGGTTCCAGGAGCAGCCCAGCTACCGCTTCGCTCCCACAAAATGGCGCTAGGGCCGCCTCCTCCCCCCGCCGGCCGTCGTCCTCTCCCACCGGCTCCCCGTCGGGAGGGGAAGGACGCCGCACCGAGGCACAACGACCTTCTCCCCAGAGCGGCACGGCTCCCTTCCGGGAGGCTGAGCAAGCAGAACGGACTTAAAGGCGACAGTAAAACCAGCACCTGAGCCTGAAAGGCTAAAAGTTGACAAAAATATGGAGGCGTAGGCTGCTAGCTCCCCCCACGTAGCGTAACAAATGGCTTCGCCCGGCCAACCGTCGGCCCCGGGTCTCGGCCGAGCTCGCGCACTTTGAAAGTGCGCGAGACTAGCGCAGGGGCAGGGCTAGGAGTGGCGGGGCGGGGCCGGGAGACGCCAGGTGGGGCGGGGCGGGGCGGGGCGGGGCCAGACCGGAGCTGGGAGCTGGATCCCCGGTCCGGTTGACCTTCTGGAGGCCTGAGCGAGCCCGGGAGCCCAGCCCCCTTTGTCTATAAAGCCAGCCGAGTGCATCCGCTCCTCCCTCCCCTAGCCGATCTCCACACCTGAAAAGAATGACCTTGTTTGAAATAGTCAAATGATGGAGCCTACTATGTGCCAGGAGTTTTCCACGTACTCACATATCCGATTGCCCCTGCAGTCTTGTGTGTGGTAGGTACTATTGATTCTATTCGCCTGTGCCGATGAGGAGGAAACTGAGGCACAGAGAAATTAACTGTCTTGCATAAAGTCCCTCGGGTGGTAAATGGTGGACCTGGGGTTTGAACTCTAACCCTAATGCTAAAATATTCCAGCTCCAGGCCTCTGATGATAATACTGTACTTTGTCTACATTAGGACACACCTTGCCCAAGCTCACAGGGCCAGTAACTGGTGGAACCGGGATTTGAACCCAGGCAGTCTGGCTCCGGGCTGGAGGAGCTCCACTGCCACCCCCTTGAAGCTTCCTAGGGAGTAAATGTCAAGACCTGCCAGTCCTGATGCCTGCTGTTCATATTAATCAGATTATGTGTGAATCAATTCGCAGGGATAAGGGAAGAGAGGGTGGGGGCAGACAGACACCCAGAGGCGGCCTTACACACAGGACGGCAGAGCTGGGCATGTGGCTCCTGATGGTCACTAACGTTTTGCAGCACTAGATAAAGCGCAGAGGCCTGAGTCATCTAAACTCATCCACCCAGCCATTTGGGGAGAGAAGTTAGTTTTATTATTCCCATTTTGCAGAAGAAGAAACTGAGGCTCGGAGGCCACGTGACTTGCCTGAGGTCACACACTTGCCCATATATGTCATCCAGGCCGTAAATTGCTCTCCCCCGTTCTGTCAGACCCTGAAGCTGTGTTCCATCCTCCAGCCTGGCCCACTCTCCGTGCCGTGATTGAGACTGAGGCATTTAGTGTGGGCAGCCCTGTGGGCCCTGGATGCCAGCCATAGGTGGGTGGAGCAGGGTGTGCAGAAACCGGAGAAAAGTCAAGCAGGGACAAAACCACAAAAGCCGTCCCTCCCCCCAGAAGTTTCGCGGCCAGTTGAGAAGACCAGTGAACACCGTCTTGAAGAGGGCAAATGCTCCTTCAGGAAGAGAATCGATAAGGCCAGAGGGAGGCTGGACAGCGTGGAATCCTTCTGCTCTTAATTGCAATTCGTCTCCGGGCTTCAGCTTTACAGCGATGATCATATCAAACGTTCTACTTGTTTGAAATGTGTGTGTGTGTGTGTGTGTTTTATTTTATTTTATTAATTTAGTCTGAGAGAGTGTGGGAGGGGCAGAGAGAGAGGGAGAGGGAGAAGCCCAAGCAGGCTCCAGCACCATCAGTGCGGGGCCCGACGTGGGGTTTGAACTCATCAACCATGGGATCATGACCTGAGCCGAAACCAGGAGTCAGAGGCTTAACCACCTGAGCCACCCAGGCACCCTGAAATGTGTTTCGTAAGTTTCTTGGTTGGTTGGTTTGTTTGTTCATATCCTACACACATCAAGCCTGAGGATTTGTTAGAAGGCCAGACATTCCTGTTCTTACCCATCTCCTCTCTTCTGAGCATTTATTAAATGCTTTCTGAAGATAATGGATCAGAAAGGATATACCGAGCTCTCACGGCTCATCCAGCACTGTGCCAAAATTACAGTGTAAAGACGCACGAGAAAAATGAAAGCCAGCCACAGCCTGCGTGGAGTGGTCTGCAATCCAGGTGGGGGCTGGGACAGAGAGTAGTTGGAAAACAATCCCAGAGGACATAAAGGACACGGGTGCCAGTGCTAGGCAGACGCTGAGGGACCGAGGGGCTCCCCAATAGCTCTTTGGGGTGCTAGCTTCCAAGCACAAGGATGAGGAGTCTCAACTGGAAAGAAAGGACACTAGGCAGAGAACCAGAATGTCTGGGAAAGGGCCCCAGTTTTCACTCTAGTCACTTGGCTGTGTCTCCCCTAGATTCCCGGCTCTGCCAGCTCCAGAAAGTGTACATACATTCCTGAACGCTGAAAGACCTAAGATAATACAAGTATTTAAATAAGGGCAACTTTGTCAAGGTTTACTTTTCTTAGTCCTGGTGTTTTTAGGTCCCTAAATTGGAAGCCGCATCTCCAACTGGTCTAGGTCTGACTTAGATTTTTCTAAAATTTTTTACTCCAAAATATTTTTTTTTAAGTGTACGTGGATGTAATCTCTACACCCAACATGGGGCTCGAACTCACGACCTGGACATCAAGAGTTCATGCTCCTCCGGCTGAGCCATCCAGTTGCCCCCTCTGAAACCATTGAAAACTTACGATAAAGTTGTGAGAATAGGGGCGCCCGGGTGGCTCCGTCACTTGAGCATCTGACTCTTGATTTCAGCTCAGGTCATGATCTCATGGTTTGTGAGTTTGAGCCCTTGTGTCAGGCTATGTGCTGACAGCGCAGAGCCTAATTGGGATTCTCTCTCTCCCTCTCTCTCTCTGCCCCTCCCCTGCTCACCCACGTGCTCTCTCTCTCTCTCTCTCTCTCTCTCAATTTAACTAGATAAACATTTAAGAAAAATTTTCTTTCAAAAAATGTCAAACTGGAAATAATTGAAGCAAACTTACAAGGAGTTATTAGCATAGTCACCGCCCAGATGCAAGGATCATTACCATTTTGCCCTATTTGTTTAGCTAGCTAGCTAGCTCTCCATTTTTTGCTGGACCATTTCAAAGTAGGTTGAAGTTGTTGTGACATTTCGCTCTTAAATACTTCAACCTGCATCACCTAAGAACAAGGACATTTTTCTACATAATCACAATGCTGCTATCACACCCAAGAAAATTGACAATGATTTCCTAATAGCCCCTTGTATCCAGTCCGTATTCAAATTTCCACAATTATTCCCCCAAATGTCTTTTATAGTTGTTTTCTTGAATCAGGATCCAGTTAAGTTGCATGCATTGCATTTGGTTATTGTGTTCGTTAGTCTTTTTAATTTTCTTAATGTTTATCTTTGGGAAGGGAGGGGCAGAGAGAGAGGGAGACACAGAATCCCAAGCAGGCTCCAGGCTCTGAGCTGTCAGCACAGAGCCCGACGCGGGGCTCGAAAACATGAACAGCGAGATCATGACCTGAGCTGAAGTCAGACGCTTAACCCACTGAGCCACCCAGGCACCCCATTCTTTAGTCATTTTAAATCTAGAATAATCTCCCCATCCAAGATACTGACTTTTGGAAGATATCTGGCCAGATAGTTTGCAGAAGGTGGTGCATTTTGGATTTATTAGATTGGTTCCTCATGGCATTACTTAGCTCATTCCTCTCTCCCCTATTTTTCCTGAGATCACATTTAGGTTAGACCTAATGGCCTGAACACTTTGTGAGTAAAGCTATGTATGTTCCATTGCGCCCCATCAGGAACACATTATGCCTGGTTGTCTTATTTTCGGTGATGCTAAATTTGATCTCTTGGTTAAGAGTATGACCACCACATCCCTTCTGGAAAAACATATTTTCCGTCTTTGCAATTTGCAAGTAATCTCTGGGTGATACTTTGACAGGGGCAAATATCCCGTTTCCTACAACCTTTCACTTCATGGTTTTGCATCCACTGGTGATAGTTGCCTGATTCAGTCACTTTGTGGGGGTTGCAAAATGGCAAATTAAAAAAAATTTTTTTCTAAATGTTTTTATTTATTTTTGAGACAGAGAGAAACAGAGCATGAGCAGGGGAGGGGCAGAGAGAGAGGGAGACACAGAATCCGAAGCAGGCTCCAGGCTCTGAGCCATCAGCACAGAGCCTGACTTGGGGCTTGAACTCACAAGCTACAAGAAGTCAGACGATCAACTGTTTGAACCACCCAGGCACCCCTAAAGATTTTATTTTTTAAGTAATCTCTGCATTCGATGTGGGGCTTGAACTCACAATTCTGAGGTCAAGAGTCACATGCTCCACCAACAGAACCAGTCAGGTGCCCCCCACCTCTCTCTCTCTCTCTCTCTCTCTCTCTTTTTTGATAGTCACTATGAACTCTTGGATTTTATTTATTCAATGTTTTACAATAAGTTACAGTCATTAGTGGTTTTAATGATCAGATTGTCCTGATGATGGCCGGGGAAACCCTTTAAACTAGCTTCGGGTCCTTTTAATGTGTCTCCATTAGTCTTTAAGCATGCTCTTGTTTCTGGTACAAGATGTTCCACCTGGAATGAATGAATTCCTCTAAAGAGCCCTGATTCCTTTTTGTGAGAAAAGGCATTTAGAAACTAGAATTTGGACATTAGGTGTACTCATTGCTACTTTGGTTGTCACGAGCATTTCTGAAAGGTAAAATAACAATACTGCTGCAAGCTATTTTGGTTTCTTAGTTTCATTACGATTTACTTTCCTTTTAATTTCAGTATCTTAGAACCTGCCAAAGTCAAGATATGCCTCCCCTGTTTGACTGAGGTCTTAGACTTTCTAAATTATTTTTTGTAAACAGCCAATTAGTGCAAAAATACCCAAAACAAAAAACTGATTTTCCCCATAGTTATACATACTTAAATAATAAATCTATTCTACAATACTTTGATGTATCCACTTTAGAGATGATCTTGTTGATTTCCTATTACTATCAGGTTTTCATCTCACACACACTCCTTTATCATTTCCTCCATCCTCTTAAAATATGACAATTTTATTTTTATTGATTAAAAAAATTTTTTTAATGTTTATTTATTTTTGAGACAGAGAGAGACACAGCATGAGCAGGGAAGGGGCAGAGAGAGAGAGGGAGACACAGAATGTGAAGCAGGCTCCAGGCTCTGAGCTGTCAGCACAGAGCCCGATGCAGGGCTCGAACTCATGAACTGTGAGATCATGACCTGAGCCGAAGTCAGACACTTAACCGACTGAGCCACCCAGGAGCCCCTGATCGATTGATTTTTTTTTTTTTTTTTTTAATGAAGCTACTCTTTTTTTTTTTTTTAATTTTTTTTTTTAACGTTTATTTATTTTTGAGACAGAGAGAGACAGAGCATGAACGGGGGAGGGACAGAGGGAGAGGGAGACACAGAATCAGAAGCAGGCTCCAGGCTCTGAGCCATCAGCCGAGAGCCCGACGCGGGGCTCGAACTCGCGGACCGTGAGATCGTGACCTGAGCTGAAGTCGGACGCTTAACCGACTGAGCCACCCAGGCGCCCCTGATTGATTGATTTTTAATGTTTATTTATTTTTGAGAGAGAATGAGAAAGAGAGAGTGAGTGGGGGAAGGGCGGGGGTGGGGGACAGAGGATCTGAAGCAGGCTCTGCGCTGATAGCAGGGCTCGAACTCAAGAACTGTGAGATCGTGACCTGAGGCGGAGTCGGATGCTTAACCGACTGAGCCACCCAGGTGGCCTCACAATTTTTAGTTAAGTACACATTCAATGTTTTCCTTATTATAACTAAATACATTTCATTCAATACTGAGCCAAGAAGTATCCTTTCTTGTGCAACTTTTTCTTTTCCCTGGCGTTGATAATTGCCTGGGTTTTTTTCATTTGTTTTGTACTCTCTGAACATCCTAATCTCCCCCTACACTCTCCGAAAGATGTATAAACTTCTCAAGGTGTTCCTTACAGTCAAATCTATCAGATAACTTACATTTTTAAAACTTTCTTGGAGACTTCAGCCCTCCTTTCTGGACCTTGTTTCAGCTGTCATCCTGGGACTTCCTTACATGTTTGAAAATGGCTTTATTCCATGTTGACACTTGACTGGTAGTCAGTTGCAACAGGATTTTAGGTTGAAAGACATTTTTAATCTTAGGTTGACATGTTTGAAGACATTTTCCCCACCGCCCTCCAGCTTCTCTTGTTGCTTTTGAGCAGTCTATTGCACTCTTGGTCATTCATGTACTGTGTGTGTTCTTTCTGGAATCATTCATAATCTTCTCCTTATTATTCGTAGCCT
Source organism: Panthera onca (assembly GCF_046562875.1). Taxonomy (NCBI): domain Eukaryota; kingdom Metazoa; phylum Chordata; class Mammalia; order Carnivora; family Felidae; genus Panthera; species Panthera onca. The sequence continues at coordinate 213,511,456 of NC_138346.1, forward strand.
GAAATTCAAGATGGTGAGTTTGTTTTCCTGGAGATCTTTTTTTTTTGTTCACTGTTCTGGGCACATGGAGATCTTTTCGTTCTAGAGTCTCTTGTTCTTCAGTCCTGGAAACGTTTGTTGTAGTATTACTTTGACAATTACTTCCCTACTCCTTTCGCGTTTCTCTTTTCTGGAATTTCTAGTAGCTAGCTATCGAATCTCCTGCAATGTCCCACCATTAAAAAAGGATTTCTTCTTCTATTGTGCAAATTTTCCTTTTTGTTCTACCTTCTGTGGAATTTCTCCAACCCTACCTTCAATCCTTCTATTGGCTCAAAAAAAAAAATGTTCAGCATCTATATTTTTGTTTTCCAAAAGATCTTTCTCATTGTTTGATTGCTCCTCAATGACAGCAAATGTTCTTGTTGCACAGAACTGACGTTTTTATTTAACTCTCGGAAGACGCTAATGATAGTTTCCTTGATGTTTTCGTGCACTCAGCATTATGTCTGTTTCATCAGGATAATTATTTTCTGTTTGTTTGTTTTGGTCTTGTCTTTCATGTTAGAGGTTTCCTCCACAGAGTCTTTGCTCAGAGTCTCCAGCCCAACTTCTGGGAACTTCTGGAGTATTTCGCAGAGGATTTTTGTTCTGACTCCATTTTGTCCATCCCCTGGAACAAGTTTTCTTCTTCTTCTTCTTCTTCTTCTTCTTCTTCTTCTTCTTCTTCTTCTAAAGTTTATTTATTTTGAAAGAGAGAAAGAGAGCACAAGCAGGGGGAGGGGCAGGGAGAGGGAGAGAGAATCCTAAGCAGGCACCTCACTGTCAGCGCAGAGCCCCGACGTGAAGCCCGATCCCGCGACCGTGAGATCATGACCTGAGCTGAAACCAAGCGTCAGTTGCTTAACCGACTGAGCCACGCAGGCACCCCTTTTCTCTATTCTTTATAGAAAACAACCACAACATCATAACATTTATTGACCCTTTACTAAGTGCCTGACACTGTTCTGAGCACTTTATGTGCGTGGGTTCATGGAATCCTTCCAACGTCTCTAGGAAGTACGAACTGTATTTAGTTGTATTTGAGTTGCAAAGAGCCGCTGAGAGGTTAAACTTATTCAAGATCACCGGATAGTCAAGGCAGCCCCAGGGTTTCAACTCTAGGTTGTCCGGCTCCGGACCCCTCACTTCTTTTTCTTTTCCTCTTTTTCTTTCTGGGCCTTAGAAGTGGAGCTGGGTTTACCAACCTTCTCAGTTCATGATCCACCATTGTCCCGCATCTCACTTCTTCCCCATTTCTTCCCCATTTCTCTTATTTATTTTCCCCACGTATTCCTAATCCTTAGCCCCTCTCACCCTGCCCCAGGACATTCACACTGGTGTTTGCCGCCTGCACCTTAAATCACGCACCGGTCCTTGCAGGACATGCATGGTTGTTCAGTGAGTGTACTCAGCAAAGCAAGCCACTTATGCAGTGCCTACCAGGTGCGAGGTGTTATTCCTGACCAAGGGTCAGCAAACTACAGCCTGTTGGCAGATTTCGTAAGACACACAAGCTAAAAATGGTTTTCACATATTTAATTCGTTGAAACAAAATCAAAAGAAGAAGAATATTTTATGATACGCAAATTGTCCATCAGTAAGTTTTAGGGGTACACGCTCACATTCATTCATTTATATCTTGTCTATAGCTGTTCTCATGCTGCATCGGCTGTATGGCACAAGGCCTAAAATATATACTATCCAGCCCTTTACAGGGAAAATAATTGCTGACCCCTGCTTGAGATGTTAGGGTGCAGATTTAACATATGTTTTAACTTATATAAAACAAATAATGTGTTTTTTTTATTTTAAATTTTTTAAATGTTTATTTATTTTTCAGAGAGAGAGAGAGAGAGAGAGAGTGTGTGAGTGGGAGACAGAGACAGAGAGAGAGAGGGAGACACAGAATCCGAAGCAGGTTCCAGGCTCTGAGCTGTCAGCACAGAGACCGATAAGGGGCTCGAACTCACGAACCATGAGATCGTGACCTGAGCCGAAGTCGGCTGCTCAAATGACCGAGCCACCCAAGCACCCCCAAACAAATGAGGGTTTAATGGAGTGGAGGCATGCATGTAATTCATCATCCCATCTGGGACTTTTGAGAGTGAAAAAGAGGCTGTTAATTTCTAGGACGACTTGGGGTAAACTAGTCTATCCCTGGAAAAACAGGATGTGTGGTCATCTCTCTCCAACTGTCATCGTGCCTGAGATCACTGGCTTTGTTCATTGCATTTTTTAGAATTTGCTGTCGTTGGATACACAACTCTCAGCAAACCAGGGCCAGATCTGGGCCACGACAGTTTCGGTATAGCATGCAAACTAAGGTTCTTAAATGGTCGAGGAAAGAAAAAAAATCAAACGAAGAATAGTGTTTTGTGACATACACAAACTACATGAAATTCACATTTCAGTGTCCACCCGTCCATTTGTATATCATCTAAAGCCTAAAGCAACAGAGACTCTATGCTCTGAAAAGCCCAAGATATTTACTATCCGGCCTTTTACAAAAAGGCTTGCCAAGCCGTGCTCTGAGTGACGGCTTCTAACTGCTGCGGTCTTCTGTCGTGTGACCCCCTCAGCTTACTGGTTCATTCCCCTGTGAGCCTCTGGCTTGCCCCCTGGCTTCCCCGTCACAAACCTCCCTGAGCTACATCGAGGTGAGACAGTTGGCTCATGCCGTGGCCGCACACTTCATTTTCCTTTCTTCTGTGCTGTTAACAATTTCCAAGATTTTCCTTTTGTTTTTCTCTTTTCACTATTTGACATTCCATCAAGCAGTGCTATTTCCTGTCTCTAGACCAGTCACACACATCATTTATGCAACAAATATTAACCGAGCACTTCACTTACAGAACATGCGATTATTCTGGGCAGTGGGTATACAGCAAACGAGCAGAGAAAAGTCCTTGCCCTCTGGGAGCTTACGGTGGCCAGTGCTGTATTCATGGGGCCCTTACCCCGCTCGGGCGCCCTTCTCAGCACCTGATGTCAACAGTGTTGGAACCCTCACAACGCGAGGGTGTGAAGTAGGCAATGTCACCTCCGTTTGCCAGATGAAGAGACCGGCGCAGAAATGCCAAGGCGGGGGCGGGGCGCCTGGGCGGCTCAGTCAGTTGAGTGTCCGACTCTTGATTTCAGCTCAGGTCATGATCTCGCGGTTCGTGAGATCGAGCCCTGCGCCGGGCTCTGCACTAACAGCACAGAGCCTGCTTGGGATTCTCTCTCTCTCCCTCTCTCTGCCCATCCCTCCTCTCAAAATAAGTAAATAAAGAAGAAGAAGAAAAAAAAAAGAAATGCCAGGGTAGGACATGAACTCCACCCCTGACTGGTTGTGGCTCTCAGCATTTTGATCTCCTGACCCTGCACAGCGTTGCCAACACTCCACCCTTAATTTCCACCTTCCTAATTTTTGCCATTCTGATGAGTATAAAATGCTCTCTCCTAATGTCGTTTTAATTTGCATTTCTCTGATCTCTAGTGAATTTGAGTATTTCTAGAATCTGGGCTCTTGACTCCTGTTCATTTGCTTCTTGAAATCCAACGAGTGTATCTTCTTCTGCAACTGGCATATTTTCTAAACAGAGTGGGGGAAAAAATGTTTTAACAGAGAAACTCCCAGGCGTTTAGGTGCCTTCCTCCCTGAGGAAGTCGCAGCTTGAGGCTTGTGTTCTAGAAAGGGGACATACAGGTCTTGGCATGAAGTGCTTCGTGCGGACCGCTTAGGGTCAAAGTGCAAACCTCTCAACAGCCCTGTGACTTCTGGCCAATCACAAAATGCTCTGGGCCTCTACCTCCTGCTCTGTAAAGTGGGGTTAGTGATGGCCACTGCCGCATGGGATTGCTGGAGAAGCAAAGTGCTTGGCACATAAAAGGTGCCAGTCAGTATTAGCTACTATTTCTAACCCTGTCAGTGCTCATGAGAAAGGGAAAAAGTGTCATTATGTGGTGATGTCACAGAGAGTTTAGCATTTTCCGGGGGATCTCCCATGACAGTGTGAATAATCTGGGTACTTGGCTTTTTTCTGAGGGAGATGTTGCTAGACGAAAGGCATTACAGGACCCGAAAGTTTAGGTCAGGAGTAAAACACGATTGTTGGACAGCATGGCTTCATGTGGGGTTTGGGATCACTGCTCTCGTCCAGCTGTCACGTCAGAAGGGTATTCCAGGGGTGCCTGAGTGGCTCAGTCAGTTAAGCGTCCGACTTCGGCTCAGGTCATGACCTCACGGTTCGTGAGTTCGAGCCCCGCATCAGGCTCTGGGCTGACAGCTCAGAGCCCGGAGCCCGCTTCAGATTCTGTGTCTCCCTCTCTCTGCCTCTCCGCTGCTTGCACTCTGTGTCTCCCATTGTCTCAAAAATAAATAAACATTGGGGCGCCTGGGTGGCTCAGTCGGTTGAGCGTCAACTTCAGCTCAGGTCATGATCTCGCAGTCTGTGAGTTTGAGCCCCGTGTCGGGCTCTGTGATGACAGCTGGGAGCCTGGAGCCTGCTTCAGATTCTGTGTCTCCCTCTCTCTCTGACCCTCCCCCGCTCACGCTCTGTCTCTCTCTCTCTCTCTCTCTGTCAAAATAAATAAACATTAAAAATTTTTTTTAATAAATAAAAAATAAATAAACATTAAAAACATTTTGAAAAGAGAAAAAAAGAAGGGTATTCCAGCCATATGCTCACAGGCTTGGGGCTATAATCGGATGCTCACTCCCCACTGTCCCAGATCTGGGGCTCGGGTGCCGTAGGAGGCATCCAGGGGTCCCTTTGGGGCTCCTTGTCCTGGGATCCTCACTAGGGGGTCTGAAAGAGGCTGAGTAAAGACCCAGACCCAATGGGTACTGCCCAAAAAGTGGGAGTGGAGAACAGGCTTGACCTTCTTCCTACAAACGCTGACCCATGCCTGGGGCTTCTGTGCTGGGATGTAAGATATGTTTGTTCCCTTCAGGGCCCATCCGGAAAGACCCTGAATGCCCATTGAAACCAGAGTTGAAGTCGTCTCACTGAAAGGGAAGTCATACCATATTAACGGGCTCTGGTGTCTGACTGAGCTGGGCTCGAATCCCCGCTGGGTGACCTTGGGCAAGTGTTTTAACTTCTCTGAGCCCATCTTTCTAATGTCTGTCTCATGGGGCTTCTTCATCTTTTGTGTGTTACATATGGATCCCTTCTATGGTTGGTGAAACCTATGGACCCTTTCTCTAAATAACATTTTAAAAAGCACATAGTGGGGGCTCCTGGGTGTCTCAGTCAACTCAGGTCATGATCTCGTGGTTTGTGAGTTTGAGTCCTGTGTCGGGCTCTGTGCTGACAGCTCAGAGCCTGGAGCCTGCTTCAGATTCTGTGTCTCCCTCTCTCTCTCTGTCCCTCCCCAGCTCATGCTCTCTCTCTCTCTCTCTCTCTCTCAAAAATAAATAAACATTAAAAAAAAAAGCATATAGGTGTGCTGGGTGGGCTCAGTCAAACATCCAACTCTTGATCTCAGCTCAGGTCTTGATCTCAGGGTCATGAGTTCAAGCCCCGTGCTGGGCTTCTCAAAAAGCGTGAATCCTACTTCAAAATAAAACAAAACAAACTATTGGGGATTTCTGTTGGGGACAGAGTTACAACAACGCTCTGGCTTATTGCCTACCTTCATAACAGAAGCAAATGCTAAATTCCAGTTAGAAGTTAGTGAAAATAAAGAAGTAATTTTTTTCCCCACCCAAATGCAAGAACCCCCAGATTCTGTATATCCCTTGGGGCGGACCCTGGGGTAAGAATCCCCAAATTAGATGCTCTAGGTCTCAGAACGGGGCCTGGCTCTGGAGGTACTCAATAAATGATGATTTCCAGCAGCAGAAAATGGGCTCCCCCCTTGGAGAGGGAAGGAGAGTCAAAGATTTGCATTCTGTTCCAGGAGGAGAGAGAACTGTTTCCTAGAATGGATTAAATCACTCCTTCTAATAGAGCAAAGAAGAAAGTTCTGTTTCTGCATCACAACTAGTTGACCATTCATTTCCTGGTTCCCAGGGTGCTGTGTGTGTTTTCTAAGGGACTAAACAGGGAGCTTTCCAGCAAGCCTGATAATTGGTTAAATGTCAGTTTCCACATCTATAAAGTGGTAACGATGATGCCAGATCTCACTGAGATGGGCACATTTAAAATGCCTTGGAAGCTTGGCAATGGGAGTTAAATATATTTTATTAATCTTTGACCTCTAAATATCAAAAGAAACCCCATGAGTGGGTCAGTGGTTTCTGCTTTTGAAAAACCGGCTTAGTTAGTAGGTAGAAGGGCCCTTAGTTTTAAAAGGATTTCGCAATTTCTCATTTGCAAGAGAGGGAGGGTGTTCGTAAATAAAACTGTGGTGAAACCGTGCAGGGGCTGTGATTCAGCCAATCCCGGGGCTTCCGGTGTATCGAGTAAAAGCAGTTTTGAAAATGTGACTTTTCCCAAATGGAGAAATGCAATTTGAGCCCCACTGAAAAGAGCCGGGTGAATCTAAGCCTATCCAAGACAGGAGACTTTTCTGTGCGCTTGTGTGTGTGAGGGTGTGCGTGAAGGGTACACGTCAGGTTTGCGTAAGGGTGTGCAGAGGAGTGTGCAGCTATGTGTGTAGGGGTACGTGTGTGTAGGAGGAATGGGGTTTGAGATCTGCACTGGAGGGGAAAAGAAGAGGCTAACCTTTGTGCTCTCGGTTCTGTTTCTGGATAAATCTGTCCAGGGCAGAAGAGAGTGGCCACGCCTGAGGATTTGCGGGTCCCCGTTTGACAAGTGCCTACTATGTGCCGGGCCCTGTCAAATGTCTGCCAAAGGTCCCCTCTATTTCGCTTCCCTCCCTACTATTTCTGCCCTCTTGCTACTTTTCTTCATTCATTCAGTGTTTTTTGAAAGCTACGGCGTGCCCAGCACTCTGCTGGGATTTGAAGGTCCTGGACTTTTCAACGATGCCAACTCTTGGGGTGCGGGGGAGGGGGTGGGGAGAAGCTACAGGTACAGATGAAATGGGAACAGTTAGAATCGAGACATATATTTTTGACTTGCAAGGGACATCAGGAGCCAAAGGGTCCTAAGTCGTCACTTTACAGGTGCACTTGTCTGCCGGGGCAGCCATGACAACGTACCACAGACTAGGCGGCTTCAACAGCAGAAGTGGATTTTCTTACAGTCCGGAGGCTGGAGGTCCGGGATCAAGGGGTCTGGAAAGTTGCTTTCGCCTGAGGCCTCTCTCCCGAGCTTGTGGGTCGTCTTCTCACTGTGTCTTCACGCGATCTTTCCTCTGCGTGTGTCTGGTTCCTAATTCCTCGTAAAAGGACACCGGTCAGACTAGATCAGGGCCCACCCTAGCGACCTCATTTGAACTTAATGACTTCCGGAAAGGCCTCACCTCTTCTTCTCCTTCTCCTCCTCCTCCTTCTTCTTCTTCTTCCCAGTCTTGTTTACAGCCTTGCTTTGTGGGGCTAAAGCATCACATGCTTAAAACTATCCAACAACAGGGGCGCCTGGGTGGCTCAGGAGGTTAAGCGTCCAAATCTTGGTTTCAGCTCCGGTCGTGATCTCACAGTTTGTGAGTTCGAGCCCCGCATTGGGCTCCGAGTTGCCGGAGCAGAGCCTGTTTGGGATTCTCTCTCTCTCTTTCTTTCTCTGTCCCTCCCTGCTTGCTCGCACTCTCTCTGTCTCAAAATAAATAAACTTAAAAAAAAAAAAAGATCCAACAACAAGATCCAGGCACACACTGTTAGTCTTGGAAAGCTTGGAGAACACTCACTCCACTGAGTGAGTCTTGCCAAGGGCAGGGGTGGAGGTGGGAGAGCAGAGCATAGATTGAGGCAGGAAGGACCGGTGTATTCGGGGTTGGGGAGGGGGAAACACCTGTCTCCTGGATGGGGGGGGGGTGTTAGAATGTTCTCAGCTGGTCTCCTTCCCTCTTCCCTCACCCACTTCTAGGCCATTCTCAACCCGGCAGCCACAGTGACCCCTTAAAAACCTCAAGTCAGTTCATTTCCCTCCTCTGTTCATGATTTCTCTCGCCTCAGCTGCTTTATTCAGAAATTCTCCATTCATTCTCTCCGAAACCCTCTCAGCCTCAGCTGGCTTGTGTGTCTGCTCTCAGCGACCTCTGACCTCCACCGGGAGGGGCCCTGGGGAAGTTTCTGGGAAGCTGGGTCAAGAGAACGCGACTGTTCCTCAAGTTATAGGTGGCTTCTGAGTTTCTTTTCTTTTCTTCATTTGGCCTGGAGACAGCTGACAGGGCTCAGGACATCATGCTCCCCTAAAACGTGGCACTCTGGCGTATTGAATACCGTAAAGGAGTGAGAAAATGGCAGAGGCAGGAGGCACTCTGAACTTCCCCTGAAGCAGGTCACAGAACCTTCGAGAGAGAGGGGTCCTCTGTATGCCTGGAGAAAAAGAACATCCCTACCCCTGAGACAGAGGGACACCGAGAGGGATCTGAGTGAACGGGCCTTGCCAGGTCTCCCCCAGTTCTCTATCTTGAGTGCACACCCCTTTGCCCGTAATATCTTTCCACGACTGCCCTCTCTTCATCCAACCTAGCATACAAACTCTCAGGTTTAACCATTTTTTCCAGGTCTTCATTTCCTTAGGAAGGCTCCCGTGTCCCGTAAAACTTGTATTAACGTGTGTGTTTTCTCCTACAATCCGTCTCTGTCGGTGGTTTGATGTGTGGACCCTAGTGTGGCCAGGGACCCTAAGAAGTGGAGGGAATTTTTTCTCCTCCCCGCACAACCTTCTCCTTCAAGCTGAGGTGGAGGCCTTGCCTTTCCGGGGAATCCGTCTAACATCCTCCTCCTTAGCATCTTTCACTTGGGGCTCCCAGGGCTGAAGCAGCTGACGTCACCAAAGCGGGCAGGGAAGGGTTGAGACACGGTGGCATCTGCCTGTGCTTTCTGGTACCACAGTGACCCTTGAGATCTGCACTGGAGGCGAAAAGAAGAGGCTGACCTTTGTGCTCTTGGCTCTGTTTCTTAAATCCGTCCAGGGTAGAAGAGAGTGGCCAAGCCTGAGGATTGGAGGGTCCCCAGCAGTTGTCTGCGAAGTGTCTCTTAACTAGGTCATCCAGAAAGGTCTTCCTTGGTCCCTGTGGGAATTGGGAAAAGCCAGGGGAGTGCTGAAAATCCCCACAGGCCTTGGAGCAGAGGCCAAATATTTTCCATCAGAGGTCTGAAGCCTCACGTCTAAGTGGTGTTAAAACAAAATTCATCTGAGTAAATCCAAAGATCAAATTGGCCTCATTCAGTGATTCACGAAATCGGCAGCACCCATCTAGCAAATGCAAAGGAGCCCCGTGGAACGGAAGGAAAGGAAAGGCTTTTAAGGCCGAGAGGGAACAGAAAAGAGGAAATCATTGGTATAGAAGGCCTTTAGGCAAGGCCCACGTCCTGAGGGGTGGTCTGTCCGTCATTTCCTAGTGCTGGCCAGGAAATTCCAGGCTGGCTGGTTAAAGGTTTCTGAGGAAGGTCGGGAACAGAAATTAGATGAGGAATTAAGTCTTGCTTTGCTGCACAAATGACTCCATTTGGGGCCTCTTGTCTCCTTTTTCATAGTGGGGAGAGGGGCCCAAATGTGTGAGGCTGGATGAGGTCTGGGGGTGCTTTGGGAAGGGGCGGGCCTTCTCAGGTGCACCTGCCTCCCAGAACACGAAGGAAACCGCGCTCCTTGTGTTTCTTGGAGGGGTTCTTAAGACAAATTAGGGTTCGAGTTGGCCAAAAGATGCTTGATTTCAAGGAGTTTTCAAATGATGGGCTTGTGGTCATGAGCTACTAAATGGTAAGGATACGGAGAAAATCTCAATTTCCTTTGCAACAGAATTGCTGCCTGTTTTCCCCAGCTGACATCCCTTTTTTTTTTTTCTTTGAGCCCAACGTGGGCCTTGAACTCATGAACTGCGAGACCATGACCTGAGCTGAAGTCAGATGCTCAACCGACTGAGCCACCCAGGCGCCCCTGACATCATCCCCTTTTAAGAAAGATTTGGAGGGATCTTCTATCCCTCTCTCTCTCTCTGCTCCTCCCCCACTAGCACGAGAGCTCTGTCTCTCTCTCTCTCTCTCTCTCTCTCTCTCTCTCTCTCAAAAAATAAGTAAACATTAAAAAAAAACAAAAAAGGAGGGGCGCCTGAGTGGCTCAGTCGGTGAAGCCTCCGACTTCTGCGCAGGTCCTGATCTCATAGCTTGTGCTTTCGAGCCCCGCTTGGGGCTTTATGCTGACAGCTGGGAGCCTGGAGCCTGCTTCGGATTCTGTGTCTCCCTCCCTCTCTCTGCCCCTCCCCGTTCATGCCAGGGGAGCCGGGAATCGGGAGCGAGCGAGGTCTCCAAGGGCTCGAATTGTCAACAATAGTTGATGGTTGCCACTCCCTGGGGAGGGGGGGACGGTGGCAATCGCAGCAGGGTTTTGATCTCCGGTGGGTGAGGTTGGTAAGTCTGGTGACAATGAAGGCACAGGAGGTGTGCGCAGGGAAGGGCCAGCCGGGAGGAGGCCTGGGCGCTGTCCCTCTTGCTCCTTCCTGCAGATCCTGGATCCCACCTGCTTCTCAAGAGTGCCCGACAAGGGGGCTCAGCTGTAGGAGGGAATGTGGCTCCACTCCAAGGCTGGGACGGGCGAGGTCAGGGGCTGCCTCCGCTGGGTTGCAGAAGCGAGGGGCAAAACCCACCACTCACACCTTCCTCCTAACCGTTTGTCAATCTTCGGCGGGGTCGGAAGCTCGAGGAGGAGTATGGGAGCAGCTAGGGAAGGAGGCGCCCGTGGCCTCCTGCAAGCTCGATTTTGCGCAGCCTTCCTTTATGTGAGGGCAGAGGTAGGAATCTCCCCCAGCGAGGACGGTTGCTCAATGTCAGGGACAGCCACCTCTCCTTCCCCCGGTTTCTTTCTCTGCCCTGGTGTCAGATTTGCTCGCCCTTGGAGAACCTTACTTCAAGCCCAATTGCCCCAGCCAGGTCTTTGTTTTGCGAATTAATCGAATAATAATAGCGCTCCCCTGTGCGGGGACCCGAAGGAAGGCCCGCAGCAGGTTCAGCCTCAGGAGTCGCCTGAAGAGCAGGGCCAGCCCGCCTCCTAAGAGAGGGACTCTGCCCTCTGCTCAGATTCCAGGCTTGGGACATCACCTGTCATTCTTTGCCAGCCCCACTCCTGGCAGTTAGCCCGGCCCCCTGTCCCACCCAGGAACTGAAGGACCGGAGGATAACTGCCTTGCACAGAACCATGGTGATGTTTCCTGCCCTTTTGAATGTAATTTGTTTTATTCACTTTTTTAAAATGGGAATCTAACACTCCTACAGGGAAAGATAGAGACCTTGTTAAAGAGAAATTTTAAAGAAGGCTGTAAGTATGACTTTCATACAAATATGAAATAAACATGTGTCAGGGATTTAAACAAACTTTTTAAAATTTTTACATGTTTAATTACTGATTTTTGAGAGAGAGAGAGAGTGTGCACAAGTGGGGGAGGGGCAGAGAGAGAGAGAGAGAGAGAGAGAGACATGGAGACAGAGAGAGAGACAGGGCGTGAGCGGGGAAGAGGCAGAGAGAGAGGGAGACACAGAATCCGAAGCAGGCTCCAGGCTCCGAGCTGCCAGCACAGAGCCCGATGCGGGGCTCGAACCCACGAGCTGCAAGATCGTGACTTGAGCTGAAGTCGGCCGCTTAACCGACTGAACCACCCAGGTGCCCCCATGTGTCAGGGATTTTATTCAATTCATTAACGAATGAGGAGCGGGTACCATGTTACCATCGGTCTGAAGGCAGTCAGGACAGATCAGCCTCATAGATACAACATTGGTCAACATCCACAGTCCAGAGCCAACTGTCACTCTGTCAGACACAGTGTATATTTTTCTGGACAGGAATTATTTGCAGGAGCGCCTGGGTGGCTCAGTTGGTTGAGTGTGTCCACGTCCGACTCTTGATTTCAGCTCAGGTCATGATCTCATGGTGGTCATGGGATCAAGCCCCACGTCGGGCTCTAAGCTAGGCATGGAGCCTGCTTAAGATTCTCTCTCTTCCTCTCTCTCTCTCTCTCTCTCTCTCTCTCTGCCCCTACCCCACTCATGCTTGAGCGCATGCACTCTCTCGTAAAAAAGAAAAGAAGAATCATTTGCATTATTCCCAAGAGTCAACAACTTAGTTGTAAAACAGCTCAAAGATGATGACAGCTGCATAGAATAAAATAATTCCAATTCCTAGACAACACCCAGTTTTCTACTGAAGAAACCTGGTAGTTTGGGGGATCCACTTCTAAGCTTTCACTGTTTTTCTCCTCAGCTCTATGGTATGGCTCAAATCATTGTCCCAAAGAGAACCTTCTTAGAACCACAACCTAGGATAGGAAATAGGACATTCGCTCCTTGGAAGCCCTTCTTGGGTTCCTTCCAACCATTGATTCCTCTTGCCTTCTTCCCGAAGGTAACTACTGTCCAGATTTCCAAACCCAAGGGCTAGTTGTGTGTATTTTTAAACCTCTGATACGTGTCACCAAAGAGCACGTATGCTTCAACGTCTGGTTTCTTTCACTCGGCAAAATGTTTCTGAGGTTTCTCTGTGTTGTATACACTCATCATTTTCTCACTGCTTTCTATCGCCTCATAGGAGTCCGTTGGATGAACTGGATGAAGAGACCACGGTATCCACTCTACTACTGATGGGCATTTGAGCGGTTCCCAGTTTCAGGAAATAAATGCTGTGGCGAACAATCTTGTGCATGTCCTTTGATGCCCATGTGCTTGCATTTCTGCTGCAGATCAGACGCTGGAGAGGTTCCGTTTTAGTAGATTCTATGAGGGTCCGTAAGCGGTTGAACCAATGTATTCCCACCAGGAGGAGGGAGCTTTCTCACTGCTCCTACCCTCCTACTTCTCCTGCTGTTGTCAGTCTTTCTTCTTTCCAGCTTCTGGGTCCAAGATCCTTTCCTACACTCCCCCAAAGGAAACATCTTCCTGAGAAGTTCAGGCTCTTGCCTACAGTCATTTTTAAATAGCTACTGCCTCAGCAACCGGAGAGATTCTTTAAAAAAAATTTTTTTTTAATGTTTATTTATTTTTGGGAGAGAGACGGAGAGAGACAGAACAGGAGCAGGGGAGAGGTAGAGAGAGAGGGAGACACAATTTTCGAAGCAGGCTCCAGGCTCTGAGCTGTCAGCACAGAGCCCGATGCGGGGCTCGAACCCACGAACTGTGAGACCATGATCTGAGCCAAAGTTGGATGCTTCACCGACTGTGCCACCCAGGAGCCCCCAGAAAGATTCTCTTAAAACGTAAGTGAGATCTTGTTCCTTCCTTGCTCAGATCTCTCTAGGGCTTCCCTTCATTCTTAAAATCTCAGTCTGTGCTCTGTGGCTCTGCTCCTTGCCTGTTCTTCCCACCTTGTGGCCACCACTTGCCCCTGTCACTGGCTCCAGTCCGGCTGATCTTTTAGTTGCTGAAACACACCAAACTCGTTCCCCGCTCTACACCTACTGTTCCCTCTGCTGGTGATGCCCTTCCCCAAATATCTGCATGGAACTCTTTGGAAGACCATCTTGGCTCAAATGTCACTTCTCAGTGATGTTTTACCTGACAATTTGGAATAAGCAAAAAAAAAAAAAAAAAAAAAAAACCACCCCAAAAGTTATCGCATGCCTCCAGTAGAAAACTGTATTGTTTATAGGACACCCTTCCTGCTGATTCCCCTCATTCTATTGCCTCAGAGCTATTTTAGTGTTATAAGATGTAGATCTCCTATGGCAATGCGAGTGATTCTTGTCTTTGGACAGGCAAATCAATGGCATCGGGGCGGTTCAATTGACTTCCATCCCCTTCTGCAGAATAAGGAAGAAGCCAGTTTCGGATCTGTTCGCAAATTCATTTCAACATTCCCCATCTATAAATGTGTCTGTTCTTTGATTTCTTCTTTGAACTGGTTGTAACTTCTGCCTGGTTCCCTCATTAGTAATGAGTTAAATAAAATCTCTAACACGGGTTCGTTTTCTTTATTGTCTGCACGAGAGCCACGATGTTACCTTTTTTGAAAATTACCTTTCAACACTCACCTTCCTCACCCCAAACCCTTTGTATCTCGTTGCCCTGTTTTACTTTCTTCAGAGCTGGATCATCATCTGGAATGACTTCGTTCGTGTATTTCTTTACTTGTTTTCAGTGGGTCTTTCCCTGTCCCGGTCCCTGCGTGGGGTGGGCGCTTCAAATAAACATAATGGGGGGCACTTGGGTGGCTCAGTCGGTTAAGCAACTGACTTTGGCTCAGGTCATGATCTCACGGTTCGTGGGTTCAAGCCCCGCGTCAGGCTCTGTGCTGACGGCTCAGAGCCTGGAGCCTGCTTGGGATTCTGCGTCTCCCTCTCTCTCTCTGCCCCTCCCCAGCTCATGCTGTCTCTCTCTGTCTCTCAAAAATAAATAAACGTTAAGAAAAAAATTTTTTAGAAACCCAACAAATAAACATAACGGGTTGAATGAAGGAAAGTAGAAAGGCAGCTGTATACTACCCCTCATTCCTTTCCCTTGTCCTTCCTTTCCTGTAGGGCCGTCTGTCTAATCTGTGTTCAACCCATGCTGTTCCCACGGATCCTCCCCTGTAGGTTAAACAAGGCCAGGCCAAGCCCTGCACTTGATGTTTCTGGCAGGTAAATAAATCACGTGTTTATGGCTCGCATCAGGCTTCCGGCCTTTCCCCACTGAGCAGGTTGATAAGCAACCCGGGGAGACTGGGTAACTTCGGGAGTGAGAAAGCTTTCTGCAGAAGCGTGGATTTCATGATCTCATCCTCCCAGCAGGGAAATGGGGCTCCCGGAGTTCAAGCGCTAGAGGTCACGGTGGCTGGCTGGTGCCAGAAATAGGGTCGGGCCTGGGATCCTCTGACTCAGAGATTAGCACTGTTTCAATAATAAAAACCAGCACACGGAGCATGATGTGCCAGGCCTGCCTTCAGGGATCTGTGTCCATTCACTCATCCTTATGACAGCTTGGCTTTTAGACGAGGGAACCGAGGTCCCGAGGAGAAGGTGACCAGTCTCGGGTCCCACGGCAATGAGGGGTACAGCCAGGACCTCAGCCCAGGCAGGAGAGCTCCAGAGGGTCTACACTGAGCCACCGCGCCAACTAGGAGACTCTAGAGGAGGAGCAAATACCTGTTGAACATGTATTCCGGGCCAGGCTCCCGTGCTAAGGGTTTCACCTGCATCGGCTCATGTCTTCTTGATATCCAATGGGGGAGGTGCTAGTATTCACCTGAAAGTCTCCAGAGTCCCCGACGGCACCCTTGCTTTTGACACCAGCTTCAAAGTTCAAGGGTCCTCAAGACCACCCTCAGTTTACAAAAAGGACTCAGAAAACTCTGAAAAGTTGCTCTTGGGGCACCTGGGTGGCTCAGTCTGTTAAGCGTCCGACTTCGGCTCGGGGCATGATCTCACAGTCCGTGAGTTCGAGCCCCGCGTCGGGCTCTGTGCTGACAGCTCAGAGCCTGGAGCCTGCTCCTGATTCTGCGTCTCCCTCTCTCTCTGCCTCTTCCCCGCTCACGCCCTGTCTCTGTCTCTCAAAAATGAATGAACGTTAAAAAAAATTTTTTAAAGGAAAAAAAAGTTGCTCTACTCACTGTTACGGTTCATTATAGTGAAAAGATGCTGATTAAGATCAGCCCAGGGCAGAGGAGCATGGGGCAGAATCCGGAAGTATCCAGGTCCGAGCTTCTGGCTGTCCTTTTCCAGGGAGGTATGCTAACCACACTACCTTCCAGTGACAGTGTGTGACAGGTACACAGAGAGGCTCACCTGAGCCTTGGTGTCCAGAGTTTTCGCTAGGGCATAGCTGACTTAGTCTCCAGCCCCTCCAAAGGTTGAGCTGACATCACATGGTCCAAGGCGCCCTACCATACATCACATGGAGGCTTAGGCTATCTGGTGTGGCCCAAGGCTCCCACATGAAATATTCCAAGGGCTTAGAATTTGCCTCCTGGGAACTGGGGGCGAAGGACCAGACCTTTCCTTAGGCAGGGTTAACCCTTTACTGCACATGTGCCCATTTTGCAGAAGAGGAAATGGAGTCTTGGGGATGTTAAATGGCTTGCCTGGGTCACGTAGCTAGATCCAGCATCTGAGCCCTGGCATCCCAACTCCGGGACCCCTGCGTCTTGTGGTCTTCTGGGAGCTTCAGTGCCTCTGACATTGGGAGACACATTAACCCAGGAGATGAGATTTTTTTCATCTACCCATTTCTCCAGTTGTCAGAGAAGTCACATCTAGACTATATTTAATTTAAGAACTCTATCGACTCTGTGCCATTAGGGGGGGGATGGGCAGGGATCTGTTTGGAAAACGTGTCACATCCAACAAGATTCTACTTCCCTTGGCCAAACCCTCACACTTGACATTGTTCCCGTGTGATTACAGAAAACTCCAGCATACTCGGGGTGAAAACACGTGTTTTTTTTTAAATGTTTTATTTTATTTTCGAGAGAGACAGAGACAGAACGCAAGCAGGGGAGGGGCAGAGAGAGAGGGAGACACAGAACCGGAAGCAGGCTCCAGACATCGAGCGTGTCTGCCCAGAGCCCGACGTGGGGCTCGAACCCACGAACCGTGAGATCATGACCTGAGCTGAAGTCAGACGTTCAACCAACTGAGCCACCCAGGTGCCCCCAAAACACATCTTTAACAGTTACTTATCAGGGGTCTCGCACCTTGCGCTGGGCAAAGTCTTGCAGGTTCTACGGTGAATGAGTTAGACATAATCTGGGCTTTCTCATAGAGCTTATCAGTTACGTGTTGTGGGAGGAAGGGAAGCAGATGAATCACCACACGTTATTTCCATCATTCCCCTTTTCTTGAGCATGCTAGGATCCGGCTATAGCTATTTATTGTGAAATATTTACTGAACAGTTACTACATGCCAGGCACAGGTCAATGGCAGGGCCTTGGGAACAGAGTGTGGACAGACACGGCCCCTGCCCCCCTTGAGCTCATCCTCACTTGAATGGGAGACAAGCTTATCTGCACGTACCTTCACTCAAGTGGAAGAAATACACAGAAATCCTTCTGAGCCGTTAGGTAACATAATTCCCAACAGTGATGTAAACCGGCAAGGAAACGAACACAAGGCCAGGGTAGGTAACAGGTGGAGGTGGTCGGAGAGGGTGTTCCATGGGGGCGACATTGAAGCTGAGACCTGCTGGATAAAGGGGAGCTGGCCATGTGAAGAATGAGGAACAGTGTTAAGGCAGAGGGAACAGTATGGGCAGAGGACCCGAGGGAGAGAAAGACGAGTTTGGCCGGACTATGGTGATGGAAGGGACGGAGAAGTGGGTGGGGCTGCATGGGCTGGGCAAGTGTTTGGATTTTTCCCAGGGGTAGTGGGGAGCTGTTGAACCATTCTCCGAAGGGACTGGCATGATCTCACATATTCAAGATCCTTCTTGGATGCCATCTGGAGACTGGTTGGGGGTGGGGTGGCATCAGGACGCTGCAGACTGCTTCTTACCTCTAGCCTGTGCATACGCTGTGCCCTCTACCTGGAGTCCTCACCTGAGTTGCAAAGCTCCAGGGATGTCCTGGCTTGCCCCTACTCAACTTTTCGGAGTCAAGTGACCGGTAAACAAGTTCCACAGGGTCTACTCATATCTTCTAAACCGTACCAGGCTATCACATGTCTGTGCTGTGAAGATTCAGCTCAGAGTCCCCATTTTCTCTACTGACTCTCCCAGAGCTTGTGTCGACAGCGATGGCCCTGAGGCCTGCCAGAAGTCAGATGTACCTCCTGTACCAGAAGGGGAACGTTACGATGGGTTCCATATTGATTCAGGGTCATGTGTGTTCTAACACTGGCTCGATTTCTGACACTGTAATTTGTTTGGCTACGTGATGAGCTGGAAAATTATAGGAGGGATGTTTGGGCATCCGGTTCTACTGCTCTGTGACCATGGAGAAGTCGTTTTGTCTCTGGGTGACGGTAGTTATCATCGTAAGAGCCGTCACCTTTAGGCACCGCTCTCTACAACGAGCACCCTGTAAAGACCGTAGTATGCACGCATTCGAGCTTCGCATCCACCCTATGAAGTTGTCACCACCATCGTTGTTGCTGTCATTGCCATCATCACCACCATCGTCACCATCATCATCACCACCATCATCATCACCATCATCACCATCATTTCCATCATCACCACCATTGTCATCATACAATCAATTCATAGGAAGAAACTGAAACTAAGCGACCAGCACACACACACACACACATACACACACACACACACACACACACACACACACACAGAAAAGCACACACACACAGAAAAGAGGTGGGATTCATTTTTTTTTTAAATTTTTTTTTTTAACGTTTATTTATTTTTGAGACAGAGAAAGACAGAGCATGAACGGGGGAGGGGCAGAGAGAGAGGGAGACACAGAATCGGAAGCAGGCTCCAGGGTCTGAGCCATCGGCCCAGAGCCCGACGCGGGGCTCGAACTCACGGAGTGTGAGATCGTGACCTGAGCCGAAGTCGGACGCTTAACCGACTGAGCCACCCAGGCGCCCCAAGAGGTGGGATTCAAACCAAGGTGCCCTAACCTGTTGGGATGAGCACTGGGTGTTGTATGGAAACCAATCTGACAATACATTATAGGTATTAAAAAAACAAAACAAGGTGCTCTGACCTCAGCGCTGCGCTCTCACCATTAAGTCGCATTTCTGCTTGTCTCCCCCCGTGAAACACCACGGTTGGACTTAATGACCTCCAGGACCTTTGCCACTCAGTGTGGTCTCTGAGCCAGTAGCACAGCATCACCCGAGAGCTTAACAGAATTGCCGAACCCCAGGCCCTACCTCGATGCTACTACGGAATCAGAATCTGAATTTTAAAAAGATTCCCCCAGGTGATTTGTGGCACACTGACGTCTGAGAAACCCCGCCCTAAGACGTTTGGCCTCTAACCTTCTCTGAACTAACACCTCCGCATGGGGTAAAGGGCCCCTTCCGTTATTTCTCCTCCATGCCCCTACCTAACCGGTCCACTGAAGTGAGGCTGGGCCGAGAAATTCTTCCATCCTTCTCAGAAGTGTTTTCTTGTTTGACAGATAAGGTCAAGTGCCTCTGAGACTACATGGCCTGTGGATGCCCAGGAGAGATGGGGAGAGTTTGAGGCAGATGGCTGAGCAGAATTCTGCACTTGCCAGGTAGGGAACGGTTGTTGGCTGGGTAGGTCTTCGCCTAGGGAGAGATGCCTGCCCGGATGCCTCATCCCAGGTGTCCCCTGTCCCCTGCCCGGGATGCTCCTCCTCCATTTCTCACCCCTGGTTCCTTCCTGTCACTCACATCTCCGCTCAAAGGCCACCTCCCCAAGAAGCCTTCTTGACTCTCCGTCTAACATAGTCCCCGCCCACCCCCAGTCACAACCTCACCCTATTTGCCCCTCAGAACTCACCACTGTTTACAATGATCTTCTACGATTTTTTTAATAATCGTTTTTAAATTTACTTATTTATTTTGAGAGAGAAAGAGTGTGCACACGCAGGGGAGGGACAGAGAGAGACAGAGAGAAAGAATCCCGAGCAGGGATCCCACGCTGTTACCCTGTCGAGCCCAACGCGGGGCCCAATCCCACACACCACGAGATCATGACCCGAGCCGAAATCAAGAGTCAGACACTCAACTGACTGAGCCACCCAGGTGGGCGGCCCCCAAAATTATCATTTATGATTTTTTGTTGTCTGTGCTCCCCCCACAGAGGGTAGCTCCGGGCAGCAAGGCCCCCACGTTTCCGGTTTATTGCTGTATCTCCAGAACCGAGAACACGGCCTGGTACTTAGTAGACACTCAATAAATGTTTGTTGAATGAATAAACAATCTGAAGCCCTAGAAGAAACGCCCATCTGGTGCTGATATGTTTCAAAATCTAAATCACCCAGAAAAATAAATAGATGTAGGGCCAAAGGGCCCCAAAGGGCCAAAAGTTTTTTTTTTTATTTCGTTTTTAATGTTTATGTATTTTGAGAGAGAGAGAGACAGAGTGGGAGCAGGAGAGGGACAGAGAGAGAAGGAAACACAGAATCTGAAGCAGGCTCCAGGCTCTGAGCTGTCAGCACAGAGCCCAACGCGGGGCTCGAACCCACGAACCATGAGATCATGACCTGAGCTGAAGTCGGATGCTTAACTGACTGAGCCACCCAGGCACCCCAAAGGGGAAATTTTTACATATCTGAAGTGGGAAACCATCTCAGGCTTGGTGAGGGAACTGCTTACCCGAAATAGCAGAACACAGGGGCATAGGATCACAGAAGCCTTTCAGCCGTGGGCTTGCCAACGGAAGTAGGAAGGGGGTGGGTACCACAGGTGATTACCGGGAACCTTCTGGAGGGAACAAGAGTAGAGAGATGTGCACATTGCCTGCTTTCCTCCGTGTCCTCCACCGTGGGCACCGCAGCACAGGCCCTAGAAATACCCCTTCTCTTTTGCACAGAAAGAGATATCGAGCAGAGAGGCTTTTCGATCTCTCTCAGAGACCGGGAAAATCTCCCAGGGCCCCCTTAAGGATTTTTAGGGAAATCCTTAAAGCACTTTCTGGGACTGGTGGAGCCTAAATCTGTCCTGGGAGGGCCAGCTGCCCGATGGCCAGCCAACCCATGAAGCCTTGGGAGCGGCATTTATGTATTAAAAGGCCACTTTTCGAGGAGAAATGCCGTGGATACATTAAGCTGTCGCCTGTTCTTTGGAGAGCCATTATTAATGGAAAACAATAGATTAATAGTTTTAAAACGCTTGTTCAATAAGTAATTTTTATGGCTCTGGATAGAGCCCATTAAACATTTCTGTGTGTTATTATAAAGAAGTTTTAAGTGTAAAATCATAAAGTCAATAATCAGAGAATTAGTCACAGCGGCCAGCCACAGGCCATTAGTTTTAGGCACTGTCAGAGACACCTGTGGCTTTCGCTGGAGAGTTTTCCTTTCACGGCAGTGCTTAGCAGTGCCAGGTGGGGACAGAGAAATGACGGTGCCTGCTGCCTTCCATGAACTTGAGGGGACAGCAAGCAGGTGTGAACAGCGGGATGCCAGGCAAATATTTACAAAGTGCAGACGTGAATGCAAAACTAAAATGATCCAGGTCAATTTACACATCCAGGCTGAGACACTTTATTTCCCCAGTGATCTCCTACCTTTCAGAGCCGCCCTCTGCCAGAGGCACGGCCTTGATCTCTTGCTAAAGATAGAGGTGGAGGCTGCATGCTTTTAAAAGGAACACATGTCACCAGAGAATCCCCCGCATAAAGGCTTCCAGGACTGTTTTCTGAAATAGTGTCTCCATCTTCCACCAAATACAGAATTGAGTCAAGAATTTGAAAATGAAACTGTGAGCTTAAAAAAAATTTTTTTAAATGTTTATTCTTGAGAGCGAGAGAAAGAGAGAGAGAGCAGGGAAGAGGCAGTGGGGGGGGGGGGGTGGTGCGGGACGCAGAATCCAAAGCAGGCTCCAGGCTCTGAGCTGTCAGCACAGAGCCCGACACCGGGCTCGAACCCACAGACGGCGAGACCATGACCTGAGCCGAAGTTGGATGTTTAACTGACTGAGCCACCCAGGTGCCCCCAAACTGTGAGCTTTTTTTTTTTTTTTTTTAATATTTGTTAATGTTTATTCATTTTTGAGAGACAGAGAGAGTGTGAGAGAGGGGCAGAGAGAGAGGGAGACACAGAATCTGAAGCAGGCTCCAGGCTCCGAGCTGTCAGCACAGAGCCCGACGCTGGACTTGAACTCACAAACTGTGAGATCAGGACCCGAGCCGAAGTTGGATGCTTAACCGACTGAGCCACCCAGGCGCCCCCAAACTGTGAGCTTTTAAAAGTGACTTTATTTTATTTATTTATTTTTTTCAACGTTTATTTTATTTTTGGGACAGAGAGAGACAGAGCATGAACGGGGGAGGGACAGAGAGAGAGGGAGACACAGAATCGGAAACAGGCTCCAGGCTCCGAGCCATCAGCCCAGAGCCCGAGGCAGGGCTCGAACTCACGGACTGTGAGATCGTGACCTGGCTGAAGTCGGACGCTTAACCGACTGCGCCACCCAGGTGCCCCTAAAAGTGACTTTAAAACAAAATCATGACAAAAGCAACACAAGATAATTACGGAAACTAGAGAAAACCCAAAGAAAACAATAAAAGGGACCTGTAATCTCTCTACCCAGAACGTGGGCCTCATTGAGAAGCTGACATTGGCACAAAGACTGGAAGGAGATGGGGGAGTGAGCCGTGCAGGTATCTAAAAGAAGGGAGCTCCAGGCAGAGGACTCAGCCAGTGCAAAGGCCCTGAGGCAGAAGGACGCCTGGCTTGCTTGCAAAAGGGCAGAGAGGCCAGGGTGGCTGGAGCGGAGGGAGGGAGGTGAGGAAGTAGAAGTGGAGGTCAGGGAGGTGAGGGGCAAATCACGTGGGGCCTTCTAGGACCTTGGCGTTTCCTTGGGGTGAAAAATGGGGGTTTGAGCAGAGGCCGGACATGATCTAACCGAGTGTGGGAAAAGATGCAAACTGCTGCTGTGTGGAGTACAGACCGTTAGGGGCTCGGGAGGTAAGGGAGATGGTTGCTACAGAAACCCAAGCCGGGGACCAGAGTGGGGAGAAGGAGTGAGCTTCTAGATATGTTTCGAAGGTAGAACCTTTAGGATTTCCTGCTGCTCTGTACCTTTTCAGCCCTGTCCTATTCCTACTGTTTTTCTCTACCCCAGATAAGGGACTTCGAGGTTTACGTCTGGGTGTCTGAGATTTCTGAGATTCCACTTGTAGAAAAGTGGCCTCTACAGGCTCAATCACACTTCTGTCCTTTGCTTATCGTAGGGACCTAGAGGGCCCCAACCACCTGAATTCTTTTCTTACCCAACGTGGCTACTTCCTGTATCCTGATCCTGACGGTGACTTTGTTTTTGTTTGCTTTTTTTAATTTATTAAAAAATTTTTTCATGTTAATTTATTTTTGAGTGAGAGAGAGAGAGAGAACGAGCAGGGGAGGGGCCGAGAGAGCAGACAGCAGAGAGCCCGATGAGGGGCTTGAACGCACGAACGGTGAGATCATGACCTGAGCTAAAGCCAGACACTCAACCGACTGAGCCACCCAGGCGCCCCGGTGACTTCATATTTTGAGCTCAATACTCAGCCTGCTTCGTGCAGAAGGAGGTGGGTTTGGGAAAGATCAGGCTTTGCTGAGGTCTTTTGGGAAGCTTCCACTCAGGGAGACAAAAAGACCTAAGTATGAGTGCAGACGTGAAGAAAGGGAACATTGTATCATTATTCCTTCCTAGACACAGAGTGGGGAGAGACAGAAGAGAGGGGCCAAGCCCAGGCTCTGACCTCTCAGAGTTTGGGGCACAGACTGCCAGGCGCGTGAACCTACATCAGAGGCTGCCTCCTCCAGGAAGTCTTCCTGATAGTTGATCACCTCTGTGCCTCGAACCTGCTTCTATCGTTGCACCTGCTGCCCTGATTAATAACAAATCTCCTCCCACAGCTGTCTCTGGCTGGATCTGGGGTGCCTTGGGCGGGGTGGGAGGGGGTGGGGCATGCCCACAGCGTTGGCCTTTGGGCCTGGCACATAGTTGGTGCTTAGTCAGTGCTTAATAAAGTGAATAAGTGGTGCGGCCAGATTCGCAGAAGTTGATTGGCCTTGGCACTGACGGAGCATAAGCCTCAGGGCCCCTCACTTGCACCGGCCCCTTAGGTGCTCACAAGACCATGACTGTAAAGCTGGCAAAAGAGATTTTTATATTCTTTTTCCTAAAGAGGCCCTTCCCCCAAATTGCCTGAGCTCCAGGCGCCGCACGGCCTGGACCCTGCCCAGGGAAGGTGCAGAGAGGCGGGATTGGGGGGCTGGGGTCCGAGGGCTGGGCTGATGCCAGTCGGCGGGGGAGCGGACTCTTTTCCCTGACCGAGCCCAGAGTGTCTCCCGAGGGGGTCACGGTGGGGGGAGCGAACCCAGGACCTAACCTTTCCTTCTCTTTCTCTTCCTTTCTTCAGTTGCTTCCTCTTCCCACCAACCCATTGGCTTAGTCACTGACCTACTCTGAGCCTCACCTGCCTCATCCATCAAATGGGAGCAGGGAAGCCTACTTTAGGAGTCATCTGTGGCGGTCGAGGAAGGTCAGGCATGAGCAAACATTTGGTGCCTGTCAGGGGATGTTCCGGCACAAGCTCTTGTCCTGTCTGCCCAGGCTTGGCCTTCCTGAAATCTGCAAATGTTCCCCAGCCCCGAGGGCTTCCCGGTGGGGGCTGCGCTGCGGGAACCCAGAAGCCAGACCCAGGTTCCCAGGCCCCACAGCCTCGGTCTCCCTTCCCAGCCCTCTCCCTGACACCTTCCCGGCTGCCAGCCAGTTGATGTGAACCGTACTTGCTGTGAATAGTCACTGACCTATAATTGCAGCCCTATGAACTGTGTTTTCCTCTTCCATTCGCATGCATGAATTTTGCCCTCCTTCCAGAAAGCAAAATTACAGGTTGGAAATCAGAATATTTCAAACAAGGGTGAGAAGGTTGGAGCAGAGTGTCTGCTTCATCACGAAGGGTCCAGTGTTAACGTCCAGGCTGGGCCAGGGGGGCGTCTACTGTGGGCCCACGTTCGTTCAAGTAACAGGCTCAGAGGGCCGCCCAGGGGACACGGTGGGGCGACATCCCAGACTGGGCTTCTCTCCAAAGGCCACGGCTCCTGAGCCTTCAGACGTGGTCCGGCAGAGAGGTGGCAGCTGGAGACGCACCGTGGCCTTGCTCTCCCGCAGGCATTCGTGGGCACCGGCCGGGTGCCCGGTCCCCCTGGGCTTTGTCTGAGCGAGTTGGGATGGGATGCGGGGGTGGGGGGGGGGCAGGTGCGTTCAAGGTGTCTGAACTAGCTGGCACGGGGGCCAGCGGGAGCACTGGGGCTGTCACCGAAGCTGCAACATTGTGCCCTCGTGTTCTCGATTGCTCGATTGAAAAAAAAAAAATGGCTGGTCTGGATACCCCTTCTTGACTGGGGTGAAGTCAAGGAATTGTAGTCTTTTAGGCATAAAAGGACCTCAGATACAATCAGGTGCAGTGTCCCCACTTTAAAGACCAGGAAGTGGAGGTTCCCCCCAAGGTGAGCTCCTTCCCTGCTTTGTGGGCTCCTTGCGTCAGCTTGTCAGCTTTCTCTCTAGTCCTGCCGGAGTCTCTGTGAGCTAAACAAGACTTGGATGGGTGGGTGGTTACAAATGCAAATGCCTAGGGGGGGCCAAACCCGCCCCAGAAATGAGTGTGCCAGGCTCAGGAGGCAGCACAGAATTGTACTCGTGTCTTTATTTAGCAAATACTTTCAAGGCACCTGCTCTGTGCTGGCCACTGTTCTAACTCCTTTGCGAATATTAACTCACTGCATCTCCATAGCGATTCTGAGCAATGGGTGCTATGATTATTGCCATCCTACAGATGGGAGAATGAAGCGGAGGGATTAGGAGGCATGCGGAGGAGGCGGGCTGTGAGCCAGGCAGAGCTGTGGCGGGGCCACAGCCGAGGCGGGCACAGGCTCCCACCCTGCTCCCCCCGCCCCACCCCCCGCTCCCTCCCCCACTCAGAAAGGCAGCCTCCATTCCACCCCAGCCCCATCTGGCCAGCCTTTCCAACTTTTCACGAGAAACTGGAAATCCATAATTGTATGTGAGCTCTTCTGATGTTCAAAAGTTGACTTTAAACTTGTAAACATGAAATGGCTCCAAAAAGGTGCTGGATTTGGCCTTGGGGGGATACTGGGGTGCAAGCCCCTCTGCCTGAGAGTCAGGGAAGATGGTCCTGGGGAAGGAAAGACGAGGGAGGGGAGGGGAGAGAAGAGAAGAGGTGTTGGGAGAGAGAAGGCCTCCCGTGACGATCCCCGTTCGTTCAGGGAGCGTTTATGTAGCACCTGCTATATGCCAGGCATTGCACGGGTACTAGGGGACCACATTTGAATGAGTTGTGGACCCTTGCCCCAGGAAGAGCTTGTCGCCGTGTTCCCATCTGGTCTGAATTTTAACAAGAGCGCTGTGGCAGAAGGGAGCCCCACTTCTGGGGTGCCCCCAGGCCCGGTGACCTGAACTCCTCCTGGCTTGGGGCCTGGGCTAATGGGCAGACTGCTTGGCTATTCCTCTGCCTCCCAGTCTTAAGGAGCAGGACTTTCTCTGCCCACTTGCCTGGTGTTGGTCCTCCTAAGAATCTACCCCAGGATCCCCAAGCTTTGCCCACGGGTGATGACTTTTGAAGTTTCCGGGACCGGTCACTTCTCCCCCTGCACCGGGTCTGTAATTCTGGGAGCCACCGCCAGGGGGACGGTGTGGCCAGAGTCACCGGCACCGGGCCGGGTTATTGAGAAACGCAGGACCCGCCTCTGGCCCAGGCGCCTGCTTTGCCTCCAACGGTCTGCCTTAGAAGCCGCGATGTCCAGCCTCCTTCACCAAGCGAGGTGTGGGAGCCCGCAGTGGCCCCACGTCCCAGAACATGGACACAGAGAGGTGGGCAGCAGGCACGAGAGAGAAGACGGGTCTCTGCTGCCCTGGCCCCCCTCCCCACCACCCCTTGCCCCCCCCCACTGAGAACCTCATCGAATTGACTGATTCATTCCTGGTGACTTCTGCAGCCGCTGCTTCCGTGCCTGCACCTTGAACTTGCATTAAGTTTTAATTAAAGCCGTTTCACCGGCCTTGCCCTTGGCTAAATGCAGCTGTGGGCACAGGGCACATAGATATTTAATACTCTGCCTCTCCCCGCTGAAGGCGCAGGGTGCCCAAGGGTGTACCCGAGCCGTGCCCGCTAGCAGCGATCCGCGCTCTTGCTTAAGTGTGCCCACAGGCCCCGAGCGGGAGGCCGGCAATAACTATTCATTGCCCTGGGTTAAGTGTGCCCAGGGGCACCCGTAAACTCAATGCAGTGATTAGCGATTGCTCCCAGTGAAGGCTGCCCGAGGTCCTGCGGAATGTCCTCGGCCCTAAATATAGCCTCCGCGTGGGGCCTTAAAGGGCACGGTGCCGATCGCAAGTTCCCCTCCTTCTGGAAGCAGAATCGCTTCTCTCCTTAAAGCCTGGCCTCCGAGGGCTTCCCTGCCTTATTCCAGGTTGCAGCGGAGGGACGGGACGCGGGAGTAGCGGGCGGGCTCTGGTGGGGGCCCAGGGAAACGTCGCACCCTCTTCATTGCTCTCACCACACCCCGTTCCAGCGTCTCTGCTGCCCAAGTGAAGGCGGCACCTCCAAGGACAGGGAGACCCAGGGGCTCGCGGGGCGTCCTGACGGCCAAGGGGGAGCAAGGCTGGGCCACCGAGGAGACCGCGCCGGCTGGGGTCTCCTCCCACCTGCTTCTTTCTGCTATTATTTCCATCCTACAGATGGGAGAATGAAGGCCCAGTCTGTCCCTGCCTCTGGAGGAGTCGGGGGAGGGGGGGCTGGAGAGGGTGTTGTTGAGGCCACTCAGTCCCCCGGGCCTCCCCTCCCCAGCTTGTCGGGGCAGGCGTTGGTCAGGTGCTGTCCGAGGGACCCTCCGTGGGTCTGTGACTCCCTCCCTGCCCAGGTCTGAAGCAAACGAAAGGGGCTGCAGCAAGGAGAGAAAAGTGGGAGAAGAGCTGGAGTGGAGGGTGAGACCATGGCTGCAACAGGGGCTCCAGGGAAGGTTCTCTGCTCTGCCCTCACCGGCACCTTCCTCCCCATCTGCGAAATGGGCAGAATGGTGCCCCCCCCCCATGGGGCGGCTACAGGGCTCATGGGCGGCATGGTGACCAGCCATCCCGGTCTGCCTGGGGCTTCCCTGAAAGTCCCACCGCAGGGGAACCCTCTCGGCCTGGGGTGGGTGGGTCACGCCTAAGTACGGTACCCTTGGCGTGCACGCCAGGCCTGTCGCCGCACTCTCTCCACCCTTCATTGCTGGACCCGAGAAGGGAGGAGAAAGGGCAAGGGAGGAAAACAGGTAGGAGGGCCTGAGAGACGGCGCTGATGGGAAGCGGGTCCCGAACCGTGTCTGTGCTGTGCACACCCGCTCTTGGCCCCGCCAGCTGTGCCTGGGATCCCAGCTGCCCCCTTGGCCGGCCCCAGGGTGGCAGCTGAGGCAAGACATTTTCCCTGGGTCTGTTGACACTTGAGTCCCAGAACATAAATGATTTTCTTGTCTTAATGAGCAAACAACCCAGCCGGCAACGCTCTCTCGCCGGCGTCCTGCTGAGGTAATTGCCACGCTTATGTGCTCAGGCAGAAATGTTTACTCGCTCACCTTTGCTAACCGCTTGCCAGGAACCCTTGCTCTCTCTTTGTTCGCAGTCTCCCTGACACTGCCCCTGGGAAGCGCCAGTGGCCAGGTAGGCGGGGCAGGAGCAAAACGTTCTAGAAGGCTCTGCCAGGCCCGGCGCTCAGGGACACTCCAAGGCAGGAGGTTCTGACTTCTGTTTTCCTTTGGACGGGCCTGGTGGACAGTGCCAACTTTTCTTGGGCTCGTGTCTTGGCAGTTGAAGCTGGATGCTTTGCCTGGTGCCCTCCGGGCAGAGCCCTGAGGCCATCCGGGAGGAACTCTGAGGAAGGGTCCCGGCTTTGGGTGGGAGGCTGGCCACGAGGCTTCCGAGGTCCGTTTCATGCTATGACTCTCCCCGAAAAGTCTCCAGTGATGGGGAGCTCATTCCTTTGCGAGGCCGCCTGGTTCCACAGGGCACACGCTTCCCTCCGGCTGATCCTAAGTCGTTCTCAGCAGCCTTCTGGAAGGACCTGGCCCTTTCTCCATTTTACATCCTTTCGAGTATTTGAAGTCAGCTGGCTTTCCCTTCCTCGAGTCCGCCCCTGAATTCCTCCTGCCAGTCCTTCTAGGATGGGGTCTGGGGACTCCCTCCTGTCCGCCCCCCCCCCCACCATCCAGGCGCCCACCTTTATTCAAGACCCCCATCGGCGATGTCCACGAGCACACTGCAAATGGATCGGAACACAGGACCCCGGTTATGCCTGGCTGGACGGAGTATGGGCTGCCTGGTCGGCATCCGTCGCCCGTAGGGGTAACAGCACATCCATTCTTTCTCGTGTGTGCTGCACAGCCTTCCTACTACGGGCCAGCGGCTCCTGCAAGGTGCCTGCTTCCCTCCGGTGTAAGGAGTGCAAGCATCCAGGTTGCCTTCCTCCCCGAGTGGCCTGCTGCCCTGCCTCCTGGTCCCGCCCTCCCCCCCCTTGGCCCTGTCACCTCCCCAAGTGTCCCTTTAGTGCGCCTTCTCCTGGGCCCCCTAGCGACCACGTCTCCTTGGCCTGACTGTCCTGCTTCTTCAGACCCCATGACTGCTGTTCCTTCGAGGGTTGCTCCTGGCTTCTCTGAAAGAGGCCAGGCACGGAGACCACCACTGTCATCACCCGAAGGCCAAGGCGAGACCTTCTTCCGAGGCGGGAGGTCAGTGGCGAGCGTCAGTCCCGCCAGGCTGGGGGGTGGGGGGCGGATCTCGTGGCCTAGCGCCCTCGGAGCCGCCGTTGGGGGGCAGCTACGAGGCCTCAAAGAGCAGTTTGCCGCCCCTCCGGTGCCAATTCAAAGGTCCACCTGGGAGACCGGCCAGATTTAGGCAGGCAGCTTAGAAAATTGGGCTCCATTAGCGTAAAGTGCTCCGCACGGCAGATGAGGGGCTCCTGTAATCACGCACTCAGCCCGTCCTGATCGCGGTGGCAGGAGCGTAATTATCATCTCTTTAAATAGCCCAAAGTTGCCGTGTAAGAGAAGATGGCTCACGTGACATTTGCTCGGCGCTCGGTTCCTGCTAAAAATATCCGGGCTAAATAATATTTCCTGGTGGCACTGGCGCAACGGTCCCTGACCTGAGCTGGGTGACACTTGGGGGTTTAGGCCGCAGGCCAGTCCCCCGTGGAGGGAGTTTGCTTCTGGAAGTTCAGAGGCCACTGTGGCGAGGGCGGGAGGGGGACACTTCTGCCTCACCAGGTGCTCAACACCTCCGAGGGTCCCCTGCCACTCTAACTGGTGAACGGCTTCTATGCCTGTTTTCTAGAAGATGCTTGCCCACCGGGTAAGACCCAGGAGCGCCCCTAAAGCCACCCTTTCTGGATTCGTCTCTCTCTCGTCCCGTCCCGTCTGTGTTCCTCCCTCCTCTGGACACCTTATCCCCAGGGCCCCACCCCACTTCGCCTCTTCGTCACCCCAGCCTTGACTGTGCCTCCCTGGATTGCTTGGGACAGAGAGACTTTTGCTGTTCCGGAAGGTATGAACGTGTATGGAGTACGGGTTGGGTGTAGAGTATGGATGAAAAGCGGAATCTTCTACTTAGAGGCCTCCTAACCCGGGGTCTCTTCTCTCCTGGGAGGTCCCGTGATCGGCTCCAGGGGGCCTGAGAATAAAGACAGGAGAAGGTCTGCACCTGTCAGCAGGCCCTCTGGGGCTCTGCGATCCCTCAGTGGTTGGGAACCCGATCCAGACCCTGTACGTAATAACTACTTCGTTCAGCCTGGGGTGTCATATAGAGAGGCCTGGAACCTGGATGAGTACTTCCTACCTCTGGGAAGTTTAAATTCTAAGGAACTCTGTTTGCAACAATTGGGTGGATCAAAGGCTTCATCCTGTGTGGGTAGATCAGAGAGGACTAAGACTTGACATCTGATAGAATTTTATCGTGGCCCAAAGTTCACGATGGAGCTCTGGTGATTTTAAGGCACAGGGGAGGGGCCTCGCCAAGCCCCCAAACACCTCTTTCCTTATCCATGATGCTTGAAGCCTTTATTTGGAGATAGGTGCTTTCATTTAGCCACTGCAGAGCGGGCTTAAAACGCCCCCATGAGGAGGGCGACACACGAAATTCTTGCTAAAGTGTAAACAATTGATCCGAGCTTTGTTTCTTAAGAGCAGCTTCGGTGAGGAAGGGGCACCAGGTCGCCGAAGCTAAAGGCGGTCTCCGTGGAGACATTTCTGCAGCTTCCAAGGGGCAGGCTTGCTCCTGGCATCTGCTTCCTTATGGGCCTTCCCGGATGGTGGGGTCCGTCCCTGGATCTTGGGGAGGGCCTGTTTCTTCCCGCGAGATGGCTGCCCCCGTCCCCTGGACCGTGGAGAGCTCCTCCCAGCGTGTGGGTGAGCGAGTCACCGGGGGGGTGCGCCTGCCGGTAACAGGACACGTCACCCGAACCCTCTTTCCCTGGCCCAGTGATTCCTTCTCCTGTGACAAGCCTTCCCTTTCTGGGCCTGCCAGGTCTCACACCTGATGCGGTAAGCGGCGTCGGGCACGCTGGCGGGAAGTGGTCCGGGAACAGGAGGGGCCTGGGAGCTGAGTGGCAATGTGGCCACGGGCCCTGGACTCGAACTGCCGGGGCGTGGGGAGGGGCACATCAACTTCTCAGCTGGTTGCAGGACCTCGGCGAGTCACTTAACCCCGCGGAGCCTCAGTGTTTTCATCTGCAGAATGGGAATACGGGTGCCCGTGGGGGAGGACGGGGTTAGGAGCTCAGCAGGGTCCCTAGCACGAGGTGATCCATTTTCATTTTGACCTGTGTGGGCTCCGCGCCTCAGCTCACTTACCAGACGGATCGGGCTCTTTGGCAAAGACGCGGCGTGGCTTCTTAATCCAGGACGAATGCTTTTCCAAGCATGGGGTGTGTCCTCTGTGCCAGGACGCCGGGACCCACGTCTTGAAAGGGGTCTTCGGTGACGGCACGGCCACCAGACAACCTGCCATTTGCAAAACCACCAGGAGCAAAGCCCATTGAAATACAGCATAAGGAAATACACATAATTCGCAAATGATGTCGATCACTTTCATCTCAGACTTCACAACTGTCCTCAATAGAAGACAGACGTGAAGGAGATTTAACACAGATGTGCAGAGTGCAAGAATGCCCCGTTACCAGGATATGATGTTTCGGTGCTGCATAAAAATGTAATTATATTCAGAACTATATTTAAAGATTAAAAGGGGGACTGCCTACCACATCTAGCCCCAAACTCAGAATTAGAAACAAAGGAAAAAAGCGGGGTGGGGGATGAGCTCTAACAGCCTGCTAAGAATGGAAATGTTTCTTGAAAGTTTTTACACATTTTGGCTGTCTTTATTTTAACAGTTTCCTGCAGCAATGACATTGATTTTTGGAAAGGGAGGGCTAGATCTTTATCTGACACATATTCACTAAGCACTTGCCTGTGGGAGGGGCCTGTATGAGGCTGGTGGCGGGGGGGGGGGGGTGGGAACAGAGGCCACCGGGTCCCCAGCCCTTGCTCTCCAGCAGCGTCCAGTCTGGAAGCGGGAGGAAAGAAATGTCCAGAGAGTTATAAGGGAGGGCAGGCAGGCCTGGGGGAGAGGACAAGGACCAGATGACCTCTGCCCCTGGCCTTGAAGAGAGGGTAGATTCTCTGGTAAATAAAATACAAAAACAACTCAGCAATGGCAATAACATCTTAGGAAGACTTTTTGGCCTCTCCGGAAAGATTTACACGGGGAAAGAATGTTCTCTGCCTCATTTTATTAATTTAATATCAGCAGCCAGAATGAATCTCCCCTCTCCCTGGCTCCCAGCATACCTTCCCTGCACCTCCCCTGTAGCTTCTAGGTGTTTCTATGCTTGTTACGGTTATCGGTGCACAATCCTGTGTCTCCCTCTCGTATGGGAACTCTCTGAGGTCAAGGACTGTGTCCTGTTCAGCATTTTATCCTTCATGGGACTACCACACCGCCTTCCCCTTGGTAAGCACTTAATAGATGCCCGTTGGACTATGTTTTCACCAGGAATTTTAAAAACACCGTTTCAGACAAAGAACATTTCTCTGTGAAAATATATGACTAATGAGCTGGAATATTAATGTACCAGGATTGCCTAAGCCCTCAGTGGTTACAGAGTCTTTTCTATTCCCGCCCCCCCCCCACCCCCTCCAGAGTGAAATATAGGAGAAATCCTCATTATTTAATATCACAGATGTCAAGGGCAGTGGAAGCAATGGGCTGTCCAGCTTGGAGAAGAGAAACCAGGAGGGTGGTTAAGAGAAAGCTGTTTGACATTTTAAAGCAGAGGTTCTGACAAAAATGCCTCTAGGGGTCAGGCAGGGAGTATAAATGAGTGAGGGGAAGAGAGCCGGTGGCCCAGGTGACAGTGCTGAAGGCCAGGGAGAGGACACTGGTGGAAATGCCGGTGAGCGGGCAGACCCCGGGCCCCGCTAAAGAGAGGAAGTAGCTCTACTTAGCTGCAGCCCATCCCTGCCTCGTCAGGGAGGCAGGCCAATGCGGCCAAATCTTCTGTTTTCCCAGGAGAAGCTGGTTACATTTTCTCAGTTCATCTAAAAAAATATTTAAAACACGGGGCACCTGGGTGGCTCAGTCAATAAAGCGTCCAACTTCAGCTCAGGTCGTGATCTCACGGTTCGTGGGTTCGAGCCCCGCGTCGGGCTCTGTGCCGACAGCTCCGAGCCTGGGGCCTGCTTCCGATTCCGTGTCTCCCTCTCTCTCTGCCTCTCCTCCGCTCTCACTCTGTCTCTCTCTGTCTCAAAAATAAAGAAACATTAAAAAAATAATTAAAAAAAATAGAAAATAAAAAAACATTTCAACCCCTCTGCAGGCTAAACCGAACGTGTCTGAAGGCATAAGCCAGAACCAGTAAGCTCTAACCCAGCAGTTATCAACACAGGGCGTATTTGTGCCTCCCGGGGGGACGTTTAGCGATGTCTGGAGATATTTCTGATGCTACCAACATCTGGTGGGTAAAGGGCAGGGGTGTTGCTGGACATCCCACAGTGCTCAGGAGCCTTTGTCACAGCAGAGAAGGATCTGGCCCAGGATGTTGATAGTATCGAGGCAGAGTCTGCTTCTGTGTGGTTCTTGGGGCTGGGCCCACGTATTTGGCCTCGACTAGCTCACAGATGCAACCGGGAGGTGGCATCATACAGGGGTGGGGACTTGGGACCGGCTGGTCTTTACAGAAAACTTAAAATTCTGTGATTCAGTTTCAAAAAGAGATTTTGACATTCGCATATGCTCAAAAAGGACTCCAGGTTGAAGGTCTGTGAAATTCGGCCGAGGGGGGCAGTTCCTAACCCAGTGCTTGAATCTGAAGCTCCCAAGCCTCTATTTTCCCGTCTGTAGGAAGGCGGCATGGGTGACCCTTTCACCAGGGGGCTGGGGAGGATCTTGGCCCTTTGGGAGAGCTGACTCCTGCTTCCTTTCTGGAAAGTTCTAGAAGGTTGTTGTCTGCTTGAACTGTCACTCTGAGGTCTGCTCCCCCTCCACCATCCCCAGGAGGGGACACCCTTCCAGCAGGAAGGCCACCTGCTTCCTCTCCCCAGTTCTAATCTGCGGGATCCGCCGCCATGGGTGGCCTCTGGGAAGGGCTTTGTCAGAGCTTTGCTCTCAAGCCTTCTGATGCCGGTCTGTCCCCTGGCCTCGCTGCTACAACTTCCTCTGAAGGGCTCCATCCTGGCGAGGCGTTGGTGGACCCAGCCAGACATGAGACCCCCCCCCCCCTTCACCGCCATTATTCCAAAAGGAGCTGCGCTCTGACCTCCGCCCAAGTCTTCTCCTCAAATTCAGAACAGTCCCCAGAGAAAATAGGGCCCCCAAGAGCTCCCACCTGAGGTCCGCCCCCCTCCAGCTGTCCTGCCTGGTTCACAGCCCCCAGGGCCTTGAGACCAGGCAAAAGGAGGTGGCCAGTAGGGTCCGCAGCTGTGCACACAGAGGGGAACCAAGGCCTGCCTCAAAGACCTTGTGGCTGGAGCCTGGGGCCAGGCCTGGAGTACCGGCCTGAGGGCGCAGTTCCCACAGGCTGTCTCTGGCCTGTCGTCCTCAGCAGGGTCTAAGCTCACATCCCTTTATTTATGATATGCTTTCTCTCTCCACTGCTCTCTCGCTGAAGGGGCTTGGACCATTCCTGCAAATAGCAAAGCCTATGGAAGAAGAATGGTCCCCAGGCTCCCTCGAGGAAGGTGGACTTACCTAGACATGCCCCACCTTCAGCTGCTCTGTCCTTAGAGTCCATGGGAGCTGTCCAGGCCAGCCCCGGTCCCCTTGTCCAGTCTTCCCAGCCCCCACAGCCCTGACCATGCATTGTTCTCAGACATCTCCCCTCCTCAGCTCCTCTCTGGGGTCCAAACAGTCCAAAGTGTTCCTGGTCTCAAGGCCATCCATTTCCATGACATCTAGGAAGTATGAGGCCTGAGCAGAGCTTTGCCCGGCCACCAGGAAGTCCCCTCCTGCTGGGAATATTGTCAGGGGGGATGTGGCTGCCAGTTAGCCTGGCGAGGGGGACCTGGCCAGGCCAGCCAGGAGGTCCGGCATTTGACGAGGTTGATGACCAGCCCAGCTGAAGAGGCCTTGGCTCCCTGTTGTTGCCCCAGAGAGCCCCAGAAGATGTCCTCCATAACGGAGGGCCCAGGGCCATCCAGGAAGGAGGCTAAGGGGCACCTCGGACCAGCTCAGGACACAGCAGGGCCGGGACTCACCCCCCTGGCTGGGAATGGACGCCACAGTCACCGCCCCACCGTGAGCACTCCCAAGGCATGATGGCAGCAGCCAGGCCCAGTGCCCGTCTGAGGGCCCCAGGCCCCGAGCCCTCGGGGAGGCACAGGGTGGGCCCAGCAGGTCCCCGGCCAGTTCTTCCCGCTGAGCAGCTACTGATCTGGGACAGCTCTTCTGGAGATTCCTCTGGCCTGCACCTCTAAGAAGCCGGCAGCTCCATTGGAGGCAGGGTCATAGTGAGCCTGAGGCCTCGAGTCAGCCCCTGGCCGGTGGAGCAGGCCGAGTGGGGCGTGATACCTGCATCCAGCAAACTCAGAGCGCATGGGCCCCCACAGACATTTCCTGGTCCAGCCTGGCTGAACCTGGAGACCCTTTCTGTTGACCAGGGGATGCTCTATCAGGAGCCCACAGAACCCACATGGGCAACCAGTCCCGAAAGTCACGGGGCTTGCGAGCTTCAGAAAAACGTGGAGGGGCTTCTGAGAGGCCCCCTGGCTGGGGTGAGTCCTGGGAGTGGCCCCGGGGATGCCAAGTAAAAGGAGTGGGGAGGACGATATTTGGGCATGCCTCCCACCTGCCAGGACCTCCAGCACTGGCGTGCGTGCCCTCTCACTGTTAAATGTGGTGAAGCACGGGCCGGGGGCGGGGGGCAGCAGTTAGGGGGTAAGCGTGCAAGCTCTGTAGCAGGCTGCTGGGGGTCAAGTCTTGGTCTCTCCACTCTTTGGCTGTGTGACCTTGGGCGAGACACTAACCTCTCTGTGCCTCAGTGTCCTGATCAGTCAAAAGTGGGGGTGGGGGGCGGGTGATAATACTTGGGGCTGGGAGGACGTGGACGCGAAGCCTGGGGCGCAGGCCCCTGCACACAGCATGTACTCAGAACCCGTGAGCCATCCCTGGGGTCACCATTCCTGCCGTTCTGGCAAATCAGAGCAGCAAACTGCGGGGCTCCCAGGCCCAGGTGGAGGGCGTGTTTGCTTGTTCCAGGAGAGCATAGAAGCCTCCAGCCACGGCTCAGACATTCTGGGGTGGGGGAGGGCTGGGTGATGATAAGATCCTACAGGGTGAGACGCCCTCCCCTGGGCCTCAGGGGCCGTGACCCTAGGTCTCTAAAGGACCCCATGAGAGGAGAACGGGGAGCCTTACTGCTTTGGTTCCGTGACTCACTATTCCCTGCCTCCCGTTCCCATGGCAGCAGCTGATCCCCCACCGGCTTGGATCACTCGGGTGACCCCCGTTGACCTCCAGGGAACACCGGGGTCCCACGTTTCCTGGCCCAGAAGCCCAGCTGTGGCCCGAGCGGGAACAGCACAGGGGGTGGTTCCCTGAGACGGTGGCACTCCCCCCCACCCCCCCAGTCTGTCACTGGAAGTGGGATTTGAAATACAGCCAAGGAGAGGGGGCCGCGGACAACGCCCGGAACGCAAAACAAATAAATAAATAAATAATCAGGGTTGTCTTGGCTGATAAACGGTCTCTACCTCCAGGACGACTTCTCCCCGCTGCCCGCCGCCCCCCCCCTTCCTCCTTCTCCGGGCAGATCCATCCCAGGCAAAAGCTTAATAGCCCCATTTAAGGCTTTTCCTTTTCACCACGGACTTGAGCTGCTCCTGCCATTACGAGGTTTTCAGCTTCTCTCTGAAATCAAATTACTGACTCCATTTAATTTTTTAAAAGCTCGGATGATTTCCCTTCTTGAATCGGAGCCGTGACTCCAAGGCCAACCCCCCACCCCCACCTGCCCTGCCAGGCGGTTCCCCCGTGGGCAGCCGCTGCCCAGGGACGGCGGCCCCCAGGCCAGGGCGAGCCTGACACCTACAGGGGAAGCCAGTGAGAGGAGGCCCCAGGCTGTGGCGGCCGCCCCCCCCCCCCACACCTGGCTGGGTGGTCTGGCCTGGGGGGTTTGGGGTGGGGGGGAGAAAGAAGCCTGAACTCCCCTAGGCTGGGATCACCTCACTGGAGCCTGTGGCTTCCGGGCTAGAAGACTTCAGAGGCTGGTGGGGAAGGGGGTTAGAGCCCAGCGCTGATGTTGTGGGCTCCCTGTCACCTGGTTCCCCAGACCCCCACCTGCCTTCGCATGGTCCATATCACGGACCCCATCGCAGGGCAAATGTTGACGGAGTGCATTCTCTGTTCCAGAGCTGGGAAGGGAACGGTGAATTGGACAGAGAAGCTCCCTCACATGGGAACGAAAGTTCTAGCGGACTCACGTGTGTGGGAGAGCGTGGGCTTATGTGTGAAGGGGGGGTGGTGGATGGAGACTGACCGTAAATCCACGCGTGGCCAACTTCAGATGACACCATGTGCTCGGAAGAGACGCAAGTACACCACTTGGATGGAGGGCAGGTTGGGGCAGGGTGGTCAGGACGGCCCCTCTGAGGGGGCATCCAGACAGAGGGACAGCAAATGCAAGGGCTCTGAGGACGGTTGGAGGGACGGAAAGAAGGCCACGGGAGCTGGCGGAGTGAACAGGAGGAGGTGGAAAGGACGAGGAGGCACGCGGGAGCCCAGATTTTATCCTGGCTTTAAAAAAAAAAAGCTGGAAAGTGGACATCAGAGGGCAGGGGCAGCCGAAAGGAACGGAGGAGGGGGGCCCTGGCTGACAGAGGCCAACCCACCCCGTTGGAAGGAAAGGTGACTCAAAGGGCCCCTCTGGGGGGGGCGTCCAGATGACTCCGTGAAGGTGGCTGCAGGTGATGTTTGAGATGCCTGCAGTCTCTGTTTCCTGGCCCCCCCATCTCCCTCCTCCCCTTCCCCACCTCTGCTGAACCACCCAGCTTCAGGGCCTCGAAGACCAGGGCCCCGCCCCCGCAAGACAGTCCTATAAACCGGGGCTGACCCTTTACCAAGTCCTCCGCATGTTTAACCACCCGGCGCCCTTGGAGACGAGACAAAGGGAACGGAGTTAATGAAATCGCCAGCCTTTACCTGGCATAAATGGCTCTCCCCGCAGCGGGCAGCGAGCTGCGAGGCTGAGAGGATCTGGGCACTTGGCCCAGCTCAGCGGGCTGCGCGGCTGGAACCAAGCACTTCTCTTCTCTTCTTCCCGCTCCGCACCGACTCAGAACCGGGACAGTCGTGTTTAGTTAGAAAGCGCTCGCTCGAGCTTCCGGGGAGTCTCCCGTTCTCCCACAATCCGGGACAGCCCCAGAACCACGCCTGCCCAGGGCTCCGGATCCGCCAGGGCCTGGATGGCACCTGTGCCCAATCCCAGTGCCGCGTGTGCGTGCGCACGAGGGTTTTCCCAGCCATGGGGGACCTCCAGCTGTCCCGTGGAGACCTTCCAGGTCTGCAGCGGTCATCTCTTTACTGCTGATCTCTCTGTGGCCACTGAGATCCTGGCAAGGAGTGGTTCTTCCCCTCCAGCTCAGCCTCCTGCTGGGCAGGATCTCAGATAGTCTGGGATTCGGGGTGGTCAGACACCATGTGACTCCCTGCCCTCAGTAGCTTGGGTCCCCATCTTTTTCACCCCACGGCTGTGTGTAAATTTCAGGGGCTGGGACGATTTATTGCCCTTCCGTCCTGTTACACGGAGCAGCCACGATCCAGTTTCCTTTTTGGGGTTTCCTCCCCGAGCACAAAGCCTGTTTTCATGCCCTGTAACATCCAGGCTCGTTGTTGTTTCCCTCGTTGAAGGTCTTGAATTCCCAGATTTTAGGCGCTCCCACGGCAGACTTCTTCAACCACTGCATGCTTTTCTAGCCTTAGCTGCGAGTCTCTGTTGGGTATTTGAATATTACTTAAACTGGAATTAGAGTCATCAGCTTAGTAATCCTTCAAATTACTGCATTGCCGGAGAGGCAGTGTGGTGGTAAGGGCTCTTTCTGAGTGTCCTGCCCAAGCCGTGTGACCTTGAGCAAGTCAGTTCATTTCTCTGAGCAACAGGCCGAAACAGGGAACAGGAGTGGGTGGCAGGGAGGTTCAGCCCGGAGGGACGGTGAATCAAGAGTCCCCAGTGTGGCTCTGTAGAACCCCTCACCCCTTAGGGTCCATCCTCCTAGGCACAGCCTAGCCCTGGGCCACCACCCACATCTCTGCTGCTCCCGGGTCTGGTTTCTGGTGGTGGAGGCCACCAGCGACATGAGGCCAAGCCAGTGGGGGGGGGGCGGGGGGGGACAAGATGGGACAATATGGACAGACACTCTTTTCCGTGTAGCTGGCCAGACCCCACCCCTACCTTGGTCCACAGGTGACCTCCCACCAGCTCCTTACTCCTCTCTCAATGCCCGGGCCGAGCTGTCCTACACCCCAGATCTCAAAGCCCTCAGAACAACGGTTCTCCAAGTGGGGTCCCCAGACCAGCAGCATCAGCGTCACCTAAGGAATAGTTAGGAAAGCCAATTCTTGGTCTCCATTCCGGACCTGCAGATCCTGAAACACAGGGTGGGTGGGGCCCGGCAGTCTGTTTTAACAAGCCCTCCAGGTGAATCTGATGCACACGGAAGCTGAGACCACTCACTACTTGGGAGAACCTGTGCCAGGGACAGCAACCCTCCATCCAAATAAGAGAATTCCTCTGCTTCCATAACAATAGCAACACTGGACATTTCTACAGCTTCCAGGTACTTTCCATCTCCCTCTGCCCAAAGCATCGAGCTCCAACCCTCTGAGGAAGAGAGGAATTGCTCTTCCCATTTTAGAGATGAGTAAACTGAGGCTCAGGACCTTGCCCAAGGCCACACAGCTAATAGCTGGTGAACCAGGGCTCGAACCCTGGCCTCCTCCTCACTCCAAGGCAAGGGCTCTCTCCTGGACGCCTTGGGTTTCCGGGGCTCCTTAGACCAATGAAACAAGCACAAGTCCATCAACCAGAGAGGAAATTCCCCCTTCCAGCCCCCTCTCCCCAATTTCCAGTTGCAAACCCCGGAGAGAGCATCCGGGAAACATAAATTTTGCCTGGCGGCTGAGAGCTCTGAAAGGAGTCACACGTCAGGGAGATGGGACTTTATTTCTCAATGAAATAGCCTTTTTATGGTTGGAATAAAAGTGCCAGCGGGAGCCTAATGCCAGGAAGTAGCAAGCACATTTGATAAACTCCTTCAGCCAGGGGTGGGGCGGCCCCGGAGGGGGCGGCCGGAGAACTGTCCCCACGTTTCCAGATGCACAGTTCTTTTCAGGTCGGAGCCTGGAAGATGCGGGGTCCCTCTGGTCAACCCCCCGCGACGGGGAGAAAGGTTGACCCTGGACGGTGCGAGCTCCTTCGCTGCGCCGCCGGGTCCTGGGAGCGGGGCTGCAGTGTGGAGAGCGGGCGGCAGGGGGCAGCATAACCCACCGTTCCAGCTAGGGCGGGAGTGGGGTGGGGGGCGCGGCGGGCGCCTTGGGCAGGGGGTCTCCGAGGCTGTGGGGGGGGGGGTCAGCTGTAACCCGCAAGCTGGGACCTCTCCCTCCTCCCTTTAGCCCTGCCCACCCCCAGCCCCTCTGAAACAAGGACAGTTTGTCGTCCTTCCTCTGGCTGCAGCCTCTGCTGATCCAAATCATAATGGGGGTGGGC
The DNA here is from genome assembly GCF_046562875.1 of Panthera onca. Taxonomy (NCBI): domain Eukaryota; kingdom Metazoa; phylum Chordata; class Mammalia; order Carnivora; family Felidae; genus Panthera; species Panthera onca. The sequence goes on from NC_138346.1 coordinate 213,552,321, forward strand.
GTCATGGGGTGGGGTCTTCTCCATCCTGCCACCTGGCCGGTTACTCCAAACTTCTCCGGGCTTGACTTTGGGTCTGATTAACCCTTTCGCTTCCTTCTGAGGGGACCCTTGGAGGGGCTCAGAATGTATGTTTGTGGCTAGGGGGGCTTTTGGGTGGAGGACTCCAGCCTTCATGGTGGGGGCCGGGGGTTGGGGGGGGGGCGGCGCAGGAGAAGACCCTGAAGGACAAAGAGAAAGCGAGGAAACCTCTTCCTTTGAGCATGAGTGTGATTGGCAGGTTTACGGCCTCGGGAAGGTGCGTGGTATTCCGCACAATCAAGTCATTTTTAAAAATAATCTTCCTGCTTAAGTCGTACACGCCGCTAATTGCATTTTAATAAGTCTCTTAAAATCTTGCCATATTTTTTAATATCCTAATATTAGGTAAGTGATTGCGGGGGACACTGGAGGGCACGGGGAGTTTACATAATGGAGGGAGGGTGGCGAAGAAGATGGAGGTGGCAGTGGCCACCAAGTGGCCTGTGATGTGTCTGTGTGTGCATCTGGGTGCGTGTGTGTGTGTGATGAGCGGTATGTGAGGGTGTGAGTCCACAGCCGGGGCTTCCCCTCTGACCCAGCCCAGCCTATCTTCTTTTCCAAGGACGAGGGCCCCGAGCCCACCCAGGGGGTGTGACTTGGCCACGGCCATTGCAGCAAGAGGGAGACCAGTGGGGACACCTCGGCCTCAGCCTTGTGAGAGCAGAGAACCCCTTCGTAACATCCTGAGCGCAGCGTCCTTGCACACACATGGCGTCCTCTACTTGCACACTGCTTGGTGACAGGGGGAGGGGAAAGATGGGAAGTTCCCAGTAGTAGCTCCTTGGATGTCCCGTGGCGACTAAACGGCAGAGCTGAGATTCGAACTCCCAGTCAGCTCCGGCGCCTGGGGGAGGCACTTAGCCAGGAAGGGGTGGGAGGCTGAGCTGGGGTCCAAGGGTCCAGGGCTGGGGACACCGTGTTGGAGGAGTAGGGGAGACGGGCAGAGACGGGGCATCGGGACGGTAGAGAGCCGTGGCCTGTTTGATTCCCAACCCCTCTGTGATGCGGGGGGGGAGTCCCAAGGTCAAGGGCAACATGGCACCTTCTCCTCGGAGCCCCTGGAGGCCAGAGGCCTGGGAGGGCCGCGACAAGGTCGTCGGGCCTTTGACCTTGTAAGTCCTGGACTTCTGGAGGCCCTCCCCAAAGCCCCACTGGCCCTGGCCTTCCTCCCCCTCCTCGTCCTCGTCTTCGTCATCCTCCTCCTCCTCCTCCTCGCTACCCGCCACTGGCCGGGTGGGAGGCACATGTTGAGCGAACTTCTGAACAGGAAGTCAGCATCCAGGTCGTCCCAAGTCCCTTTTCATGTGGTTTCTTTAATCCCCCGGGCTGGGTTTCAGAAGCGTTTTCCAGTTTCAGTTTTACAAAGCTACGCTCCCTTTAATGTTGGCGTTTTTCAGGAGGTGGGGGGAGAGCAGCTTCAGTCAAAACATGTGTGTTTTACATCAGCCAGCTGCGGACTGTGCGGCCCGGGAAGGGGAGGCGGCAATGTGGCCTCCAGGAGGCTCGGCGGCACCGGGTGGGTGCAGACGGCCGGCGGGGTGAGCCCTTGAGCCCCCCTTGCCTCTGTCCGTCTGCCCCACCTCCCTAGCTGCCTCCTTCCCTCTCTCTTGCCCAGGCCTTCATGGGATTCACCACACCCATTGGGGCCAGGGCACCCCCCCCTTCTGGGCTCCTAACCGCCTGGGGTCCCCCTCTCGGTGACACCGGTCATCACAGCCGCTCGTGCCTCCCAGACGTGGTCACGACGATGAGCGGTGCCCTCCCACCACCTGTCTTTTCACGCAGTATTGTCCCCGAAGTCAGCGGTCTGTCCATCACATACAGAGAGACGCTACCTAAGCAAAAGCATCCATGAAATTGTGCGTTCGATGTGCTAGTTATATCTATCTGATCCAACACCCAATAAATGCATCTACAACCACCGAAATAAAGAGAAAAGGCTATGAACCACCACCTAAAATCATCCTGTCCCTTGTGCCTGCTTCAGGAATTCCTGCATTCTCGGGGCCCTTTCCCTGGGAGAGAAAAGGCAGGTCTTGGAGGCAGGGCACCTGCCCGAGGTCACACGGGTTGATGAGAGTCCCAGCAGGTGTCTGTCTCTGAGGCGAGTTTTCTTCCCTCCATCGCATCTGTCCTTAGGGCAGGCTTCTTGGCTTTAGAGTTTCAGGCTTTGGAGGAGTTGCCTGGGGCCACCCTGAGGTCCCCGTGATGAGGGCTGAGTTCGTGGCCGAATGGAAGGCACACAGCCTTTGGAATCAGTCAGACGTGGATCCGAATCCTGGCTGCCCTCCCTCCCAAGTGTGTGGCTGTGGGCGAGTGACTCCGTCGCTGCCAGCCTCCATTTCCCCATCCTACGGATGGGGACGACCTCACCTGCCCGGAAACACCCGGTGGCCGTGACGTGAGCGCTCCGGCCCTGGCTCTTCCCCACTTTGCTCCTGTCTCCAGCCCTGGCTTCACCACCTCGCCTCCCTGACTCATGAGAGGCAGCGAGACGCCCACGAAGAGAGGCTCAGGAGAGAGGGGCATGCTCTAGAGCCTCCGATGTGTGTGCAAGGATGCTGTGGCAGGGATGGTGAGGCCAGCGCCCTCGTCAGGAGAAGGAGGAGGACGAGGCGGTTCCTCCTCAGAGGTGGGCTGGCCGGGAGCCGTCCGGTCAGAGGGTAGGGCCTAGGACGCCCGGACCGTGCCGCCTGGTCCCATATGTGGCTTTGCCTCCATTATGGCCACGAGGTCCTCTGAGCATCCCTCCGGTCTGGGCCCCTGAGGTCACCGGTCAAGGTCAGTGGTGCTGTCTCCCCTCCGGGACGGGGGCTGCCCCCAGGGGACCTAGGAGAGAGGAGAAAACAGCGCAGGCCAGAGTTTGAGGGATTAGCCCTGGGGGTGGGTACCGTTCTGGCAGCTGGTTCCCTTCCCTCAGTACCTGGGAGTGGTTAAAAGACCCTGCAGATCGTCGTCGTCGTGGTGATGATGCTGTTGATGATGATGACGATGCGGGTTGACAACTACTGAGCAATTTCTACGTGCCAGACGCCGTGCTAAGCACTTGGCACGCACCATTTCATTCCATCTGCTCTGTGATATATGCCAGCGGGGCACCTAGAACAGTGCCTGGCGCACAGTAGGCCCTCAGCGAACATTTGTTGAGTTGAAGAGGCTTACAGAGGTGAAGAGGTTCACCCAACTCTCCTTCGCTGTATTTCTTCACGAGGACCGACCGCTGACGGTGGACGGTCAGGCGTTGGCTGCAGAGAGATTTGGGGTGGCCGGCTCCCCCAGGTTCTACACATCACACCTGGTCCCGCCTCTCCAGGGAGTCTGTCACTGTCGCTGCCGGGTGGGTCCGTCTGTGGCAGAACGGGGCCCCCAGGATGGAGGGTGTTTCCTCCGCTTACCCCACAAGCCACCCAGGGGAGAAAGACCCTTGTCCTGGGGCCTCTTCTGCTCCCCCTGGGGTAGCAAAGAACTGGGCCCGGCCGGGCTGCAGCTGCGAGGGGCCCAGGGAGGAGGGAATCAAAGCGGCCATGTGGGCCCCGCTTTCATCTCTGGCTTCAAAGAGGTGCAAACAAACTCTCGCTGTGCCAGGCGGCAGCAGCTCCCTCCTGGGGGCCCCGGCCTGTGCTCCCGCTCCCTCCCGCCCCTTCCTGGAATGCCAGCAGCGCGTCGGTCCCGGGGGCACCCCGGAGGGACCCCGACTCGTGGCCACGCCAGAGGAAGGGGACTCCGGTGGTTCCCACCGTGGGCCAGGCGGGGAGCCGGAGGCTCGCACGTCCTTCACCATCTCACCTCTCTAGAACCTTTCTAGAGCCACGCCGTCCAGGATGATGGCCACACGTGGCTACTGAGCACCAGATTACGTGGCTCGTCCGAAAGGAGATGTGGGGGGAGGATAAAATACACCCGGGACGTCTTGGACACGATGTGAATAAAGGCACGTCAGATCTCTCGTTTATCTGTTTTCACGGATTACGTGCCGAAGAGATAATATTATGGAGTATTGGGTTGACACGGGATTTAAAAAGAAATGTTTTAATGTTTATTTGTTTTTGAGAGAGACGAAGAGAGTGTGAGTGGCAGAGGGGCGGAGAGAGACAGGGAGACCCAGAATCCGAAGCAGGTTCCAGGCTCTGAGCCGTCAGCGCAGGGCCCGACGTGGGGCTTAGACTCATGAACGGAGAGATCATGACCCGAGTCAAAGTCGGACACGCAACCGATGGAGCCACCCAGGCGCTCCTCGCAAGGGATGTTTTTAAAATTAAGTTCACCCGTTACTTTTTGCACCTTTAAGTGTGACCACGAGGAGATTTAAAATTACCTACGTGGCCCACTTTATCTTATTGGGGCCTCTCAGCTCCAGACGACGTTCTCATGTTACAGATGTAGGGGCTGAAGCTTGCAAGGGTTTTGGCACACGACTCCCAGGTGGTAGTAAAAACCCACGGGATGAATGAATAAATGAATGAATGGATGTTTGGTGTTGGCTGCAGGGGAGACACAGATGAACCCTGTCCTCATTCCTGCCCTCAAATCCTCGTCCAGAGTCTAGTCCGGTTTGGGGGTGGGTGGGTGGAATTAGAGATCCCACCTCTGCGAGATTGGGTTGGGCGGGGGGCGGGGGGGGGGGTGCCCTGGGCCTCTGAACAGCAGGGTGATTAAGAGGCTCCTGGGCCCAGATCCTGGCTTCATTGCTTACCAGCGTGTGACCTCGGGTGAGTTACTTGGCCTCATCAGGCCTTGCCTTTCTCATCTGTAAAATGGGGCTGCCACTGATAATCATAACAGCAGCTCCTTCACGGGGAGGGGGGTTCCTGTGAGGAGTAAAGCTAGCCTACTTCCCGGTGCTTGGCTAACGGCAAGCAATAATGAGTAATTAGCAACGGTGAAGGACAACTCTGGAGAACGGTGTGGAGGTTCCTCAACAAATTAAAAACAGAGCTACCCTACGACCCAGCCATTGCACCACTAGGCATTTATCCACGGGATCCAGGGGTGCTGTTTCGAAGGGACACGTGCACCCCCATGTTTCTAGCAACACTATCGACAGTAGCCAAAGTATGGAAGGGGCCCAAATGTCCATGGACGGATGAATGGATAAAGATGTGGTGTAGATGTACAATGGCGTATCACTCGGCAATCAAAAAGAATGACACCTTGCCATTTGTGCCACGACGTGGATGGAACTGGAGGCTATTAAGCTAAGCGAAAGGAGTCAGTCAGAGAAAGACAAATATCATATGATTTCACTCATACGTGGAATTTAAGAGACAAAACAGATGAACGCAGGGGAAGGGAAGCAAAAAGGGTATGAAAACAGGGAGGGGGACAAGCCGTCAGAGACTCTTAAACACGGAGAACAAAGTGAGGGTTGCTGGAGGGGTGGGGGGTGGGGGGATGGGCTAAGCGGATAAGGGGCATTACGGAGGACACTTGTTGGGATGGGCATAGGGTGTTGTATGTAGGGGTGAGTCACCGGATTCCACTCCTGAAACCATTATGTTAACTAACTTGGATGTAAATTTAAAAAATTAATTAATCAGTTAATTAATTAAAAAAGATATTGTAGGACAAATGCTATAGATTATCTATCCCCAGGACACAGCCCTGCCCTGGGGACGGCCACGCTCCCAGCGGATACTTTCCCTCCAAGTCACTTCTCTGGGTCCACCAGGGTGCCGGGGGTGGGGGGGGGCTGTTCTCTGAGATAAGCAACTCTCCATTCCCCCCACCCCCACCCTGCTTCCTGTCCCCTCATCCCTTTGGTCCCTGTCACCCCCACCACCCCCCTCTCCCAGCTCTGTCCCTGAGGTCCAGTGGCCCCTGGAGGTGGCTGAGGACTCTCTTTTTTGGAGAGAACCGCCCTCCAGTAAGCACACCTTCTTTTGCTCGCTCTTACCAAGAACCTCCCAGGGAGGGCTGGGCTTGGGGGAGCCCACACAGTGGAGGCAAGAGGGGGACCAGGCAGAGGACAGCGGTGTTCCTAGGGGTCTGGCCTGGACAGGAAGGATGTGAATGGGTGGGTGCTATCAGGGCTCAGGACACCCCAGGCGGAGGGGAGAGTCAGAGTAACGGCCCGGGGGCACATCTGGGGGCAGTGAGATGACCCATCTGGTTCCTGGTGGGGGCTCAAGGGGAGCTCCCCAAGGCTATTGGGGACCCCAGTGTGCAGGACTTACTGAATGCCGAGGGAAGGCGGGCTGTTCCCACAGCCGGGCGTGGGGGTTGGGGGTGCCCAGAGACGGTAGCGGGAAGCGGCACGATTGGAACCAAACAGGGCCAATGTGGACCAGATGTGATTAGGGTTGGGGGCTCTTGGAGGAACGCGGGGTAGGAGAAGGGGGCGAGGCAATCTGTCCCACCCCCCAAACCGCCTCCAGGCCAGTGTGGTTCTGCAGCTGCCAGTCACTGGAAGGTAATGAGAGCCACACTGAGAGGTGATTTGCATAACTGCTCCCACACTGCCCTGCAGCCAGTCTGGTGGGGGGGGGGGGGTGGCTGGACAGAAACCACGTGGGCCCAGCTCAGCCTCCAGCCCAGGGAACGCTTGAGGGTCCAGGCTCTGGCCTCCAGAGGATGCTTCCTCCTAATCTCTCGCAACTGCTGTCTGGTTTCATTACTCCCACTCTGAACTCCTGCTTCAGCCACTTCTCCCAGGAAGCCCTCCCTGATTTTTGGAGGGGGTCAAGCACATTTGCTGGGTTCCCAGAGCGCCCGGTGTTTACTTTGGTGGATTATAACTGCCCCTTCCAGGGAGCTACTTAGCCCCGGGTCTCATAGGGTAACTAACCTCCTTGCCCACATCTACCCATACCCCTAGGCTTCTCCAGACCCCAACCTCTCCCCCATGCCTACCCTCTATCACTCTCTGCTCCTAGATCCACTTGAACTTCTATACACACACACACACACACATATATATGACTGGTTTTTAAAAAATCATGTGAGTCATTCAGAATAAGTGCTCACTGCAAGGGTTACAAACACACGGAAGCATGGAGGGTGCAGTATAAAAGAACCCCTTGGGGCGCCTGGGTGGCTCAGTCGGTTGAGTGGCCGGCTTCAGCTCAGGTCATGATCTCGCGGTCCGGGAGTTCGAGCCCCGCGTCGGGCTCTGTGCTGACAGCTCAGAGCCTGGAGCCTGTTTCGGATTCTGTGTCTCCCTCTCTCTGACCCTCCCCCGTTCATGCTCTCTCTCTGTCTCAAAAATAAATAAACGTTAAAAAAAAATTAAAAAAAAAAAAGAACCCCTTTGCCTGCTCTAGCTTCCAGCCCCCCCCCCCCCCCAATGGCAACCACTGTTAGGTTTGGTGTAGGGACTCCTAGGTTTTGTTTGTGGTAAAATATATACAACAAAATTTACCTTTTTTTGCAAGTTTATTTATGTATTTTGATAGAGAGAGAGTGCACAGGAGGGGCAGAGAGAGAGAGAGAGAGAGAGAGAGACAGAATCCGCACTGGCAGCACAGAGCCCGACACGGGGGCTCGATCTCATGAACCGTGTGCGATCACGACCTGAGCCGAAACCAAGAGTTGGACGCTTAACCGACTGAGCCACCCAGGCGTCCCTAAAATTTACCATTGTAACCATTTTTTTAAATTTATTTTTGAGAGAGAGAGAGAGAGCACAAGCAGGGGAGGGGCAGAGATAGAGGGGAACAGAGGATCTGAAGCAGGCTCCACCCTGATAGCAGGGAGTGAGAGCATGACACTCAACCGACTAAGCCACCCAGACGCCCCCATTTTAACCGTTGTTAAGTGTGCCTTTCAGCGGCATTGATTACGTTCACTTTGTGCCGTCATCTCCACCGCCGGCCTCTGGAGCTTCTTCGTCTCCCTAAACTGAAACTCTGTCCCCATTAAACACTACTCCCCATTGCCCCCCGACACCCCCAGCCCCTGGCAACCGCTGTTCCGCTCTCTGTCTCCATGAGGGTGACTACTCTAGGTATTTTCGTAGCGGTGGAATCACACACGATTTGTTCTTTCACGACTGGTTTATTCTACCTAGCGTAAATCTTCAAGCTTCGCACATGTGTTCGAGTTTCCTTCTCAACCTTTTTGGGGGGGGCGCCTGGGTGGCTCAGTCGGTTAAGCGTCCGATTCTTCATTTCAGCTCAGGTCGTGATCTCACGGTCCGTGAGTTCGAGCCCCGCATCAGGCTCTGCGCTGTCAGCGAGGAACCTGTTTGGGATTCTGCTCTCTCTCTCTCTCTCTCTCTCTCAAAATAAATAAATGAACTTAAAAAACAATAAAAAATAAGTCTTTTTGAGAGACACCCACACGTGTAAATGCACACGCACGTATTCGGGTGTGGTTGATCCGAAACTGAGAGCAAAGGGCACATTTGGCTCTGTGATTTGACTTTGTCTCCCCTCCCCAGGGTCCTGGAGATCTCTCCACGACCGAGAGTGACCTCATTCTTTGGAAGGTCTGCAGGGCACTCCACATTTAGCTGCTTCCAACTTTCCTAGCGCTGCAGCAAACATCCTTGCTTGTGCTTCTCCGAACTCCTCCGAGCTTCTCCTGCATTCCTTGAAATGCAATTGCTAGGTCAAAAGTTATGTGCATTTTAAATATTGATAGATGGTATATATGGATCATTTCCAATCACCCTGCCGCCCACGACCTCTGGCCTCAAGAATCTACAGGGCAGAGTCCAAATGTTGCGGTTTGGGTGTTCGAAGCCTTCCAGAGCCCTGCTGCTGCTTCTGTCCCCAGCTCTGTGGCCCTTGCGCCACCGATGCGTCATGAAGTCGATTTCATGAGTGGCGACTGGCGTTTGAAAAACAATAATGACACAGGATAGGTTGGGATAGAAAAAACACCAGAGTGCACGGCGTGTGGTAGCGTGGGAAGCGTGTGGGAACCGCTGTGTGAAACTTGTATCTGGTTGATGTACCTATGTGTGCGCTACAATGTAAACTATATTCCCTACTTCGAAGTTGCCCTCAAGAATTTTGAGAAACGCTGCCTCCGTTTCTGCACCAGCCAAGGCCCCTAGCATGACATGCTAGTTCTTGTCCCAAGCCTTTGCCCACATGGGTCCTCCGATTTGAGGTTTGTCCCACCCTCAAAGCTCAGCTCACATGCCCCCTTCTCCAGGAAGCCCTCTGTCTGCCCCCCCCCAGCAGCACACTGACGCCTCCCCCTCTGGCTCCTGTAGCCCTCCGTCTCTCAAGTCCTCGTACAGCAGCTGGGCACAGGCTGCCTGCAGGCGGGTCACCAGCCCTTCCCACCAGACAGCAAACTCCTCTAGGAAGGGGCCCGTCGGACACCTGTCCCCACGTGGGCCCTCGGAGCGCGCCCCCTCACAGAAGGGCCCGGGCCAGGCTTTGGACAATAACTGGGATGATACTGTTCCTGGTGTCTGTGATCGTGCGCTGGTGACAGTAACCGGTGGTCACCGTAGGGGACAATTTTTGTGCTCCTGTGCCGGCTCCGCACACTTCGAACCCTCTTCCTAGATGCGAAGCATCTCCTCCGTTATGAGTCCTGCTCTCCCAAGGCAGGACTCAGAAATTCGCTTTCCTAGCCTCCCTTGCCGCTACAGTGTGGTCATGTGACCTTGCCTCCACCAATGACGTGCAGACCCAGGGTTTCGCTTTGGAAGAGGCGGTGGCAGGCTCAGTGCCGAGGAACGCGCTAGAGCCTGCGGGAGAGACAACCAGCTGGCAGAGGCAGCAGGGGCCTGGCAGGGGCGTCCCAGCCGCCCTCCGTGGTGTGAGCACCCACGCTTGAACGTGGAGCTTGAACTCACGACCCTGAGATCAAGAGTCACGGGCTCCACTGACTGAGCCAGCCAGGTGCCCCCCCCCCCCCCCCCCCCCCCCCCCCCCGCCCTGAGGGCCACTTCATAGTCCCAGGGCCGTGCTAGAGCTGGCTGGCACCAGTCTGTGAGAGGCAATTGTTGAATTCGCAGGAACTTTGCAAGCTGGTTGTTAAACGTAGCCATTATTAAGTATTAAATTAACAAATAACTTATATCGAACACAAAGGCAATAAACTCATCAAGTCCTAATTAGTTTGCTACGTTTCACTATTTATGCCCTTGAGATGGTGTTTATTATCCCTGAATGGTAGAAAGACTAGCCCATGACGTGCTGCTGTGAGGGTCCCCCCAGCTGGGTTCGGTGACTTCGCGTGGGTGGCGTGACATTGGCGGTGGTGGGAGTATTTGCGCCAGAGAAATTGGCAAAGGCTACATATCAGGGTTTGATTTGTGGATCATCTAGACTTGAGGGAGTGATGGAGAAATGTGAATAATGCAGATGGAACTTCAAGGTGTGTTGTGGGGCGCCCTGGGGGGCGCAGTCAGTGAAGCATCCACTTCGGCTCAGGTCACGATCTCACAGCTCGTGAGTTCGAACCCAGCATCCGGCTCTGTGCTGACAGCTCAGAGGAACCTGGAGCCTGCTTCGGATTCTGTGTCCCTCTCTCGATCTGCCCCTCCCCCGCTCGTGCTCTGTCCCTCTGTCTGTCTCTCTCTCTCTCAAGAATAAACGTTAAAAATTAAAAAAAAAAAAAAAAAGGTGTTTTGTTAAAAACAAACAGATAAATAAATAGCCCATCCTGGTTTGCCTGGTTGGTTCAGGTGGTGGAGAACGTGACTCTTGATCTCAGGGCCGTGGGATGGAGCCCCACATTGGGTGTAGAGATTATAAATAAATCAACTTTAAAAAAAAGTGTTTTGTGTCTGGGGACATTACTTTGTGAATTGCATGGCAAAAAAAAAAGGGGGATACTCTTGCAGTATTTAACAACTAGCCTCTGATTCAGCCATGGAGCTACCCGACCACTGACGAAGGAAGGAAGTTCTGACATATGGTTCAGTTGGTTTGGTTTCGTCTTGCGATCGTCAAATGATGGCTCCCCTAATCCTACTCCAATGCAACCTGTTGGTAAGGCAGAGGTGAGTTTAGGAAGAGGACCACACCAGAGCTCTGTCAGTAGTATCTCAAGGTGGGCAGACACAATTAGCATTTATTGAGAATTGTGGGTTTGGTTTAAGGAGAGTCTTTCAATGCAAGGCTTCGTTTAGGAATAGGTTAGGGCCACTATAAAACAGTCCAGAATTGGCAGAGACAGCAAGCTAAGGATCTTTTTTAAGTTTATTTATTTATTTTGAGAGAGAGAGAGACCGTGTGCAGGGGAGGGGCAGAAAGAGGGAAAGAGAGAATCCCAAACAGGCTCTGTACTGTCAGCACAGAGCCGGACGAGGGGCTCGATCTCATGAATCGTGAGATCATGACCTGAGCCGAAACCGAGAGTTAGATGCTTCAAAGACTGAGCCACCCGGGCGCCCCAAGCTAAAGATTTTTGAGTCAAGGGAGCCAAGGAATCTAAGGGTGAAAGTCGTCTTGTTGATGTTTTCCACTGAAGACTCGATGAGTCTTTGGGGAAGTTTATATAATAAATAGTCAAGCCATTTACCTGAGCAAGTCTCCTGGAAAAGTGAAGACAACGGAATAGAAAAGTCTTATTAATGTAACTTGTGTCGGGGGAGAGAGTTTCAGTCTTCAGAGCTCAAGCTGTGGGACGGTTGGTGGTTTTAGTTCTTGTTCTCTAATGTTAAGGAAGCTATCGGCCAATATTCATGTTGGAACACATTTGTTAATTGCACCCGCATGGGTTTCGTCAAAGTAACTAAAGTGTTCTATGAGCATCATTTGGCTGTACGAAATTTGTAATTTTATTATTTGTAAAGTAGGAGCTACAAATTCAGCAAAGTTGCAGAGCGAAAGAGCAGCACACGAAAGTCAGTTGTGTTTCTCTACGAGCAATGAACAGTCTGCAAAAAAAAAAAATAAAGAAAGAAAATAATTCCATTTACAATAGCATCCAAAGGATTAAAATACCGAGGAAAAGCTCAGCTCGGAAAATACCCAAGGAGGTAAAAGACTTGCACTCTGAAAACTACAAAATATTGCTGAAAGAAATTAAAGACTTAAATAAATGGAAAGACGCCCCATGGTCATAGATCGGAGCACTTGTTAAGATGGCAATATGCCCCCAAGAGATGAACAGCTCCAACAATCCCTATCAAAATTCAAATTGCCTTCTCTGCAACAATGGAAACACCAATCCTCAGAATCATACGGAGTTGAAAGGGGCCCCGAATGGCCAAAAGAATTATTGGAAAAGGAAAGGAGAGTGGAGGGATGTGTCGGTCTGCTGGGGCTGCCGTAACAAAGTACTGAAGAAAGGGTGGCTTGAGCAGAATCGTATTTTCTCACAATTTCGGAGGCTGGAAGTGTGAGATCAAAGTGTCCGGCAGGTTCTGCTTCCCCTGCAGCGTCTCTCCTTGGCTTGTCAGTGGCCGTCTTCATTTCCTGTGCTTTCACATGGTCTTCTCTACGTGAGCGTCTACGTCCAAATTTCCTCTTCATGTTTGAACGCTGGTCGTATTGGATTAGGGTCTACCCTAGTGACTGTATTTTATTTTAATCACCTCTCCAAAGACTCTCTCTCCTCAGGAGGTCACATTCTGAGTTCCGGGAGGTTAGGACTTCAACATAAGAATTTCAGGGGTGGGGAGGACACAGTTCAGCCCATAACAAGGGTCACACTTCCCAATTTCAAAAGTCACCACAAAGTGACAGTAATTAAAACAATGTGGTATTGGCAGAAGTATAGCCATCTAAACCAATGGAATAGAATTGGGAGTCCAGAAATAAACCCAAACATCTATGAGTAATTGATTTTTCTACAAAGGTGTCCAGACCATCCAATGGGGCAAGACTAGCTCTTCAAGTGGTGCTGGGATACTGGATATCCAAACATAAAAGGATGAAGTTGGACCCCAACCTCACTACTTGTACAGAAATTGACTCAAAATGGGTCAGTGACCTAAATATAAGAGCAAAACCTATAAAACTATTATTAGAAACATAGGAATAAATCTTCATGATCTTGGATTTGGCGATGGATTCGTAAACTTGACAGCAAAAGCACAAGCAATAAATGAAAAAAATCAGTAAATGTAGGGGCGTCTGGGTGGCTCAGTCCGTTAAGCGTCCGACTTCAGCTCAGGTCATGATCTCATGGTTCGTGAGGTCGAGCCCTGCGTCGGGCTCTGTGCTGATGGCTCAGAGCCTGGAGCCTGCTTCGGATTCTGTGTCTCCTTCTCTCTCTGCTTCTCCCCCACTTATGCTCTCTTTCTCTCTCTCTCTCTCTCTCTCTCTCTCAAAAAAATGAATAAAAAAAATTGACGTATTGGGAAAAAAATAAACAACCAGTCTCATTAAGGACAAAATTACTTTCTTTTCCCTTAAAAAAACGTATTCTCATTCCTCATACCTTGCTTACCAAAAACATATATCTTTCCTTGCATACAGAATTGTTCCCCTTATTATTTTCAGTAGCCTTAATTATATTCTTAATGCTTCGAATCCTTAATGTCTAGTGGAAACTAAGTGGTAAGCAATTGTGAATTGTTATACCAGAATCTTATTTAGAAAAGACTTAGCTATCCATTGAACCGAACCCAATTTACTATTTGACCTAGAAAAACTTCAAAGTTTGAAACAATCAAAGATTTTTGGAAGCTCTTTAAAAGCGTACCTACAGGGGCACCTGGCTGGTTTGGTCAGTAGAGTGAGTGACTCTTGATCTCAGGGTTGTGAGTTTAAGCCCCACATTGGATGTAGAGATTACTTTAAAAAATAAAATCTTTTTTTTTCTTAATGTTTATTTATTTTTCAGAGACAGAGAGACAGAGCATGAGTGGGAGAGGGACAGACACGGAATCTGAAGCAGGCTCCAGGCTCTGAGGTGTCAGCACGGAGCCCGACACGGGGCTCAAACCCATAGGCCGTAAGATCGTGACCTGAGCCGAAGTCGGATGCTTAACCGACTGAGCCACCCAGGTGCCCCTAAAAAAATATTTTTGATGGTTACTTGTATGTTATATGAATATAAAATATAAAAAATAATGTGCTAGGGGCGCCTGGTGGCTCAGTCGGTTAAGTGTCCGACTTCAGCTCAGGTCACGATCTCATGGTTCGTGGGTTCGAGCCCCGCGTCGGGCTCCGTGTTGACAGCTCGGAGCCTGGAGCCTGCTTCGGATTCTGCGTCTCCCTCGCTCTCTTCCCCTCCCCCGCTCATGCTTGGTCTCTGTCTCTCTCTCAAAAAATAAATAAACATGAAAAAAATTTTCTTTTAAATAATGTGCTACCCTCCTTCTATGTCAGTAAGATTTATAACAAATATATGTGTGTATACACATGCTGTGCACATAGCTACATATCTACATATATATACACACATATACATGAATATAAACATTTACATAAATGTGTGTATATATCTTCCATATTGTAAGTTTTTAAGATTTGAACCATTCTAATAGCTGTATAGTGGTATCCCATTGCAGACTTAATTTTCATTTTCCTAACAACTAATGATGTTGAGTATCTTTTCATGTGTTTATCTTCCATTCATGTATCTTCTGTGGTGACATATCTATTCAAATCTTTAGCCCATATAGATATATATAGTTTTTTTCTTTAGCCCATATTTTTACTGAGTTGTCTCTTTTCTCATTTTTGAGTTTTCAGAGTTCTTTGTATATCTGGTCACCAATCTTTTATCACATATGTGTTTTGCAAATATTTTCTCCCACTCTGTGGCTTGTCTTTTTATTTTCTTCACAGTGTTTTCCAAAAACAGACATTTTTAATTTTGATAAAGCTAAATCTATCTCTTTTTTTTTTCTCTTGTTTATGGTCTGTGCTTTTGTCCTAAGAAATCTTTGCTTTTTTTTTTTTAAGATTTCGTTTTTAAGTAATCTTTACACCCAATGTGGGGCTTGAACTCCCAACCCCGAGATCAAGATTCGCATGCTCTACTCACTGGGCCAGCCAGGCACCCCTAAGAAATCTTTGCTTAACTCAAGGCCTTGAAGAATTTCTTTTATTTATTTTTTTTTTCTGGGAATTTTATAGTTTTAAGATTTTACGTTTGGTGGGGGAGGCGCCTGGGTCGCTCAGTCGGTTGAGTGCCTGACCCTTGATTTCGGTTCAGGTCATCATCTCGTGGTTTGTGAGTTCGAGTCTTGCACTGGGCTCTGTACTGATAGAGCAGAGCCTGCTTGAGATTCTCTCTCTCCCTCTCTCTCTGTCCCTCCACCCCCAAATATATAAATATTTTTAAAAAAAGATTTTATGTTTAGGCATCTGCCTAATACAACTTTATAACGCCTTTCTACTTAAAATGTTTGTTGATTTTTTTTAATGTTTATTTTATTATTTTTGAGACAGAGAGAGACAGAACATGAACGGGGGAGGGGCAGAGAGAGAGGGAGACACAGAATCGGAAGCAGGCTTCAGGCTCTGAGCCATCAGCCCACAGCCCGACGCGGGGCTTGAACTCACGGACCGCGAGATCGTGACCTGAGTTGAAGTCGGACGCTTAACCGACTGAGCCACCCAGGCGCCCCAAAATGTTTGTTGATTTTTGAGAGAGAGAGAGAGAGAGAGAGAGGCAAGTGTGGGAGGGACAGAGAGAGGGGAACAGAAGATCTCAAGTGGGATCTGTGCTGACGCCAGCCTGACAACAATTTCTCATAAAACGAGAGAGATGGAAAGTTAGGTGAACTTTGATGCCATTCTCAAACACGTGCTGTGGACATGCTTGTAGAAGTATCCAGAAGCACTCATATCATGGCGTCTGCGGCATCGTTGTCTATCGTAGGAAAAAAACGAAAGCAGCCTCAATGTCTGCCAATAGGAGAATGGCGAAATTAACGATGATAGACCCATACTGTGGAATATCACACGGGCTGCAAACAGAATCGGGTAGATCCTTATGGGCTCCCATGGAAGGAGACCCATGGCCTATGGCCAAGTCCACAAAACCAAATTGCAGCATATAGGATCCCAGTTTTTAAAATAAGCGTCTACAGATGTATGTTTGTACATGCAAAGAAAATGGCTGGAACCGCACTCAAGAAACCATTAACAGTGGTACCTCCAAAAGAGACTTTTCACTTAACACGCTTCTGATCTGTTTGACTACATTGCCTTGAGCAGTTACTACTTTAATCTAAAAATATAACACACACAATCACACATACAAGGTGAGGTGGGGTGAGATTATTCCCTTTATTTTAGAAAATACAAGAATGGAGGCATGGGTGAGGGGTTGTCCCGACTTGCCCAGGTGGGTGGCTCGGGGAGCCAGAGGGAGAGGAACTGGCTAGACAGGAGTCCTCCTGTCTGGTTTTCCAGCCGCTGCCCCACCTCGCTTTCTTCAGAAGCCAGGAGTCCTGCCCCCTTGCCTGTTCCAGGGCAGAGCTGACCTCTAAGGGGTGGGCAGCCACACAAGTGGGGACAGAAGCCTACAGCCTGGGCCAGCCCCTCGTCAGCTTGGCCTCTGGTCTCCTTCTGTGGCCTTTCTCGTCTCCCCATGTCCTGGATCCCCAGGGAATGGGGCCCCATCAGCCCCGTGACTGCTTCCTGCTGGGTGAGGTGGGCGATGCTGTTTAGAGGGGTTAGCTGAGGGGCACCTGGGGGGCTCAGTCGGGTGAGCGTCCGACTTTGGCTCAGGTCATGATCTCGCGGTCCGTGAGTTCGAGCCCCGCGTCGGGCTCTGTGCTGACGTCTCGGAGCCTGGAGCCTGCTTCGGATTCTGTGTCTCCCTCTCTCACTGACCCTCCCCCGTTCGTGCTCTGTCTCTCTCTGTCTTAAAAATAAATAAAACATTAAAAAAAATTTTTTTTTTTAATTGTTCTAATGGAGGGGCACCTGGGTGGCTTAGTTGGTTGGGCGACCGACTTCGGCTCAGGTCATGATCTCACAGTTTGTGAGTTCGAGCCCCGCATCGGGCTCTGTGCTGACAGCTCGGAGCCTGGAGCCTGTTTCGGATTCTGTGTCTCCCTCTCACTCTGCCCCTCCCCTGCTCATGCTCTGTGTCTCTCTGTCTCTCAATAATAAAAAAAAAACATTAAAAAATGTATAGAGGGGTTAGCTGAACAGGGGCTAAGGATGAGGAAGATAAAGGGGGCATTTCTTGACACATGACCTGTGTCAGCATCCCCTGGGAAGTGTGTGAAGAATGCTGACCTCCTGGGCTCCACCCCAGACCCGGTGAATCTGAACCTCTAAAGAAGGACATCAAAGCCCAGGTTTGATGGGATCTGGCTACAGCAAACACTACGTGAAATGCAGTGCAAAGCTGTAAGGCTCGACCCTGAGGTACTTAAAAAAAATACTGGTGTCCAGGGGCCACCCCAGAGAGTCTGATTTAACCGATCTTGGGTGCGGCTTGGGCATTGGCATTTTTCTCAAAGCATCCCCCGAATCGCCGGCCGTCCTTTCCAACGACATCGGAATCTCTGGGCTTGGAACTTGGCATTTGGAGTTTTTCAAACTCCACGGATGATTCCCACGTGCAGCTTAAGAGCCTTTGATGCGGTCCTCGGACGAACAGCCTCAGGCTTACCTGGGGGCTTGTTAGAAATACAGAACCCCCAGGGCGCCTGGGTGGCTCAGTCGGTTAAGTGGCCGACTTCAGCTCAGGTCATGATCTCGCGGTCCGTGGGTTCGAGCCCCGCGTCGGGCTCTGTGCTGACAGCTCAGAGCCTGGAGCCTATTTCAGATTCTGTGTCTCCCTCTCTCTGACCCTCCCCTGTTCATGCTCTGTCTCTCCCTATCTCAAAAATAAGTAAATGTTAAAAAAAAATTAAAAAAAAAAAAAAAAGAAATACAGAACCCCCAAGCTCCAATCCACTGAGACCTACTGGGTCAGAACTTGCGTTTTACCAGGACTTGTGTGCATGTTACAGCCAGAGAAGCTTAAGAAGACTTAGCTACAGCACAGCTAGGGCAGTGGGTCCCGACATCAGGATAGCCTGGCAGTTAAAAAAAAAAAATCCTTTTGCCCAGGTAGCACCCAGGCCATTTAAAACCTGGGCATCAGGGCACCTGGGTGGCTCAGTTGGTTGGGCCTCCGACTCTGGATTTCCACTCAGGTCATGATCTCGTGGTTTGTGGGCTCGTGCCCCGTGTCAGGCTCCACGCTGACAGCACGGATCTTTCTTGGGATTCCCTCTCTCTGCTCCTCCCCCGCTCTAGTGTGCTCTCTCTCTCTCTCTCTCTCAAAATAAACAAGCAAACTTAAAAAATATTTTAAAAATCTGGGCATCCGTGGGTTTAAAGGTCTCCAGATGATTCCAGTGTGCAAGACTGAGAACCTCTCTGCAGGGCTTAGCCGCGCGGATCAGGGCAGTGTTGGAGGCTGTGGTCTCTTCACTGTCAAGGGCTCCTCCGGGGTCGCCTGGATTTCATTCCGCCTCCCACGTCGTGTGATCCGGGGCAGGTGAGTTAAGCCCTCTGCGCCAGAACTTCCTCCACGAGATGGAGATACTAATATTGCTTCCCCCCTCCCCACCCCAACGCCTCCAGGATCATTGGAGCAGAATGGGGTACACCAGGACATCTGGCTCTGGGAAGCGCTTCCTTTCGGCTCTGGCTTTTCTCACTATTCTGCAGAATCTCCAGGTACGTTCAGGGGAGCACAGGGGGTCGAGAGCAGAGCGTTTGAAGAGCGTTGGGCAAGCCTTGCTTTCTCATCAACAACATGTTAGTGATAATAATAATAACATCCACCTCTGGGTGTGCCCGAGCTCGCAGCCTTGCCCGCCTGGAGGCCATGTATCCCCGCAGACACAACTCCATACACATTCCATGAGACTGAGGCTATTCTTTGCAGGTTCCTCAAGCAATCCAGGAAGAAGGTATTTTCATCATGTCCCCAACAGCAGAAATGTTTCCAAAGTGCCCACTGGAAACCTGGCTCTCTGCTCCAAGTCCCTCCATCCTGTTGGCCGCCCCTTGTCTCCTCACCCTGGTCCAGTCTTTGGGAACCCCTTCTAGAGAGAAGTTCTACAAAGCCACACCCCACCCACGTCCCTTAGCAAAACGAGCCACCTGCCAGGTACTGTCCAGACTGCTTTCCGTGGAGGGGCGCCTCGGTGGCTCAGTCAGTTAAGCGTGCGATTCCTGGTTTCACTTCAGGTCAGGATCTCACGGTTTGTGAGTTTGAGCCTCTCATCAGGCTCTGTGCCGTCACTGCAGAGCCTGCTGGGGATTCGCGCGCGTGCTCTCTCTCTCTCTCTCTGCCCCTCCCTTGCACACCCTCTCTGTCTTTCTGTCTCCAAATAACTCAACTTAAAAAAAAATTAGAGTGGAGAATCTCATTCGGAATTCACAGTCATCCCAAGGTCACAGGGCTCGTAAGTGTGGAATCGTGTGATTCTAATCCAGGCTTGGTGCCTGTCCCCTTAACCTTCGAGATGTCTTGTTTACTTTCCTCAGGGCTGGCAGGAATTCTGGGGCTCGCTCCACCCACACAGGGTTAGAGCGAGGAATAATTAAAACTTGTTTCGTTCATTTGACAAATATTTATTGAACACCTACTATGTGCCAGATGCCAGGGACATAGGGGTGAGCAAACAAACAAGATGTGGTCCCTGTCCTCATAAAAACAGCCTATTATGCTATTTTAAAAGAAAGAAAAAAGCCCCACTTAAACCAAGAGGGGCACAGGCATTGTTTCGGGAGCCTGGCTGGGCTGCTTGGCCTGTAGCCAAACCTCCCCGTTTCCCCACAACCCACCCACGGAGCGTGGGGGACACGAGCCCCTCCTGCCGCTGACCGTGGACTCATCGGGGTTGGTCTCTGGAGACGGGTGAGCCGAGCGGGGTCACCCAGCAGCAGGACCTTGGCCCACAGGTGAGCCACAGCCCCAGCCCAAACCTCGGCAACTTCTCAGCCAGGATCTGGGTGCTCCCCTGCGACTTCCTCTCTGCCTCTCCCCCCAAAAGGTGGTAATTGGTAGACAAAGGAGTTTCAGACAGTTGGGGACCTGCGTCCTTTGAGTCTCTGAAAACATGCTATTATTAATTAAAGACTTTGGCTTCGGTGGGGCCCAGGCCTGCCTTTTTCTGGCTGGGCCTCAGACTTATGTCTCTCTCTCCAGTAGTGTCTTCTTGCTAAATTTTTCAGTGTTTTTAACATCAGACTGATGTTACGTATAATTACCAACTTTGCACCCAAATTATATTTGACATGGCTTGTGTGGGAAATTAGACCATTTCAGCGCCTACAAATTCACCTGGGGAAGCCAAGGCAGGCATGAGGGCGTGCTGAAGGGAAGTAATTTAAATATTACATGTGCCCTCGTGAAAATGCCAAAACTTTTAAAACTGTCAGGAAGAATTCCTTCTCCCCCTCGGCTTGCCTCCCCCTCCCCAACTCACTGAGTGCACCGGAGGGTCGGGAAGCCAGGCTCTGTGAGTGGGGGGCTGCAGGGAGCCCTTTCCACGGCGGGCGGTGGGCACTCACACGATGGCCTGGTTGGCAGGGGAGGGGCCTCCAGAGATGCCCCGGGGCTGGGGGGCCCTGGTGTCCCTTGTACTGCTGTCAGTCGGTCTGATTATCTGCCTCTCCCCTGTCTCCCTCCTGCCTCTGACCCATCTGTCCTGGGCTAACGGCCAGGAAGGCTCCCCCTCCTCACCCCTGTCCTGCACAGGGTGGAGGGAGGGGGCAGGAAGATCATGGTCACAGTACCCAGGCCCCAGGCTGGGGCTCCGTGGGCCTCTCTAAGCAACAGTCCATCACAGAAGCCCCTTCACGCCAGACGGGCCCTCGGGGGCTTTTGCTGTGTTATTTCAATTCAGCAAGTCCAGAATATCTACCACGTGCTGCAAATTAGGGATCGGGAGAAAAATAAACCTCATTCATTCACTCATTCACTCATCCAACAAGTGTCTGATGAGCACCCACGTGTGCCAGCACAGGGCTACGCGCTGGGAATCCAGGTATCAGAAAGGTTCACGAATTCATTCATTCGTCCATTTCGCAGGTCCTGAGAACCTCCCGGGTGCCAGGGTCTGGGCTGGGCCACAGAGACGGAGCAGGCTGGGTCAACCCTCGGTTGCTCCCTGTGAAGTTGGGGAGACAGACTTCCCGGCAAAGAATGAGTCCCTGAGCTGATCAGGCTGGAAGGCCAAAGCCTGCCTCAGTTATCCCCTTGCCGACGGAGGCTGCCCAGTTGAGGGAAGGAGATCCTGGTGACTTGTGAGCGCTGTCACCTGGACCTGTGAGTGTGATGACAGGCTAGGGCTCGGCAGCTGCTAGGTCATCCCTGTGCTGGCCCCGAGGTCCACAGGGCGGGGGGCGGGGGCGGGGACTGGGGATGGGGCAGGGAGATGCGAGGCTCAGCCCGGCAGGATCTAGGAAACACGCCTCCTTTTTCTTCCCTTCCCTAAGATGGCGGAGAGGACAACTGGTCTACCACCTGCGGGGCAGCGTCCTAGGCCTACTTCAGAGGCAGTGGTGTGAGAGCAGAGAGCCCCCTTCTGCTGCCCCTCTTACCCGTGTCTGGGAAGGTCGGGCGCCCAAGAGGAGACCGCTAGAAGCAGGGGCCCTCCGCCCAGCATAAGGGGCTCCAGGGAGATACCGGGGCTCACAGCCTTCCAAGGTCTTGGAAGGGCCCCGGAACCCCAATGTTGTTTGGGTACAAGGCTCTAGAGATGGGGCCGGGCGGCATCCTCGGTGGACCATCCGGGAAATCCTAAACCGAGACATCAGCTTCTGTCCCTGACGGGCGACTGGCCCCCCAAAGTTTTCTGTCTTCTTTGCTCTCTATTCCTTGATAGGCTCTTCTCTCTTGTCCCGGGGGTAGTCAGTACTACTAGCCCGCCATTCAGGATGTTCATGACCTCTGTAGCGATTGCTTTCCAAATACACCACCACCCTGTCTTTCTTTCATCCCACAAGGGCTTAGCGTGGCCTTCACGGTCCTGCCTTCCAGTGGTGGGGTCCGTGTCCCTCCCCTTGAATGGGGACAGGTCTTCGTGAATGCCTCGACCAGTGGACACGATGGTAGTGACACTATGTGATTCCCAAAGCTGGATCATTAGAATTCCACACACTTCTGCCTTGTTCTCTGGGGACACTGGCCTTTGGAAACCAGTCACCATGCTGTGAAGAAGCCTTAGGTCCCCCACATGGAGAGACTGCATAGAGAGAAGGGATGCATGCGGTTCTGGCCAAGAGCCCAGCTGACGTCCCAGCCAAAGCCAGATGTGTGAACGGCAAGCCTTCCATGATTCCAGCTTTCGGGTCTTCCGGAGGTAGAATCATGGAGCAGATTCCCCCCGGGCCCTGTTCAAATTCCTGCCCCACGCAGTCTGTGGTTGTTTCGTGCCACTAAGTTTTGAGGGCGGTGTGTTCTGCAGCCATAGCTTCTAGAACAATCTCACCTGGGTCTCTCCATTTTCCCACACGTATTTCCCTCCCTGGAGGGAACAGCCCTTCCTTCCTCCCTGTGCTGGCGAATATCTGACTCTTCCTCTAAGAAGTAGCTCAAACTCTGGCTGAGAGCCTCAGGAGGCTTCACCTCCTCCTCCAGGAAGACTTCCCTCTTCCCTGACATCCTACAGCAGGTGGGGTGCTCTTCTGTTCCCTGCAAGGCTCATCGCACCGATGTCTACTATTTTAGTGGTCAGGTTTCCCCACCGGGCTGTGAGCTTCTAGTGAGCGGGCTTGAGGTCCCGTTCCTCCCGGGCACCCTGGCCCCCTGCCCCAGCCAGCACCAGCTGCGTCTGGCAAAGGCACCAGCTCGTTGGACTGATGGGAAGGCACAGAGAATGCACGCTGTTCCGGGGAGACTGGTGGTCTTTGCTTCAAGTCTGGACGCCACCCCTGCCTATATCCCCCGAGATCCCCCCCTGCAGGGAACACTTTCGGACATGAGGGCCTGATTTGGACTCTGAGTGACCCGGGCTTGGGCTTTTCCATTTCCCGGCCTCCGTATCCCCGCTGTGAAAGGAGAATGTTGGATGGAGAGGAGTCTGGGGATCATTTGCTCATTTGCTCTGGGATCCTCCGAGAGGGTTGAGGCAGCTTCCCGTGGACAGACCCTGAGTGGATGGTAACGGGACAGGGAACGGGCGGGAATGGGTATGGGAAGGAAGTTCTGTCTGGCCATCTTGACTCATTTCCATGGACTTTGTTTGAAGTCTGGCGACACAGAGCGAAATGTAGTCCTGGGGACTGAACTGGGACACGACGGAGGGTCTGCTAGGAGCAGGTGCCCCTTGAGGGCAGAGCCGGGACCCCTGGCCGGCCAAGGACTCCCTTGTGTCTTGATGTAAATGTTTTGCTAGAGGGAAAAACCACTGTAGCTTGACAATAGCTGGGCCTCCAGAAGCTGCTTCTCTTCCTGACTCAGGCAAACCACTCAGCAAGCCTCAGTGTCCTCATCTGGAGAACAGGGGGAGCGATAAAGCCACCGCTGTGGGGGACTGCTCGGGGGATTTGAAGTGAGGCAGTGTATACCAAGGGCTGGCCATCAATGGACTAGAAGCTACCATTGATGAGCACTTGCCAAGTACCGTGGGCTAAACGTTACCCGTTCTCGTGACATCCGTTCCCACCAGAACCCTGCAGGGGTGAGTATCTTTATTGCCGTTTCATACGAGAGGGAATGAGGCTCAGAGAGGTTGCATGACTTGTCCAAGACCACACAGCCATGGAGAGGTGCAGCTGGAAATTGGAACCCAAGTCCACCTGACCCCAGAGACCTTGTGGCCTCCCGTCCCTGGGAACTTTGCTGCAGGGCAGGGCCCAGAGCTGTGACACCAAGAGCTAACCTCAGCACTGCCCAGGACTATAGTGGCAGAAGAGGGAGCACAGCCTCCCTGAGTTCTGCTCCCCACCCCAGGTTAGGGCAGATGCCCCAACCCCAGGGGCTGAACCCTGCAGGTGAGGGGATCCCAGAGTGGGCACCGGGGTGGGGCCGTGACACGCCTGCCCTGGGGGTGGGCTCGAAGGTCTCCTCACCTGCAGCTCTGACAGGCAGAGGCCTGGGGTCACCCCGCCAGGCTGGGGACGGGCTGAGAGGAGTAGCGCGTGACGTTTCTCCCCCAGTGACTGGTAGTCGGAGGTCATCACGGCCCCTGCCAGGGCCCCGCTCGCCCACGAGCACGGTCCTGCCTGGCGCAACACTGACCTCACCCGAGGACAGACCCCCAGGCCTGTAGACACAGTCGTGTTCACAGGCTCATGCGTGCATGCTTACCACACACTCCCTGGGCTGGGCATCCATAGATGTGCCTGGCCTCGCACGCTCAGGGCCTTGCACACTTGTCCAGGCTCAACGCTGATTCCCGAGACCGCCTGGGCATGTGTACACAGATATTCAGCAGGTCCATGGCCCCTGGTGTTCCTCTGCCCTGTGTATATGTGTGTGTGTGTGTGTGTGTGTGTGTAATGAAGAAGGTGGGGCGGGGTCTTGAGAAGCAGAGGGTCCCAGAGCTGAGGCTGCTATAAAAGCCACAGACCATCCTGTGTTCTGAGCCTCGGTCAGTCCCGGTGACAAAACCACCCATCAGGTAGTGAGATAATGCAGCAGCGGTGAAACTCAGAGGGCTCAGAGGAGTTAAGTAGCTCCCCCAAAGTCACACAGCGGGGTTAGAGTCAGGCAGCTTGGCAGCTGCCCCAGGCCTCACTCACTAGGTGATGCTGAGGTCATGGTGTGGCCCTTGGTGTGGTCCCAGGGGGCAGGGGTGGGAGGCAGGGGGCTGCGGCCACTTGCAGGCTGGAGATGACTTTCTTAGCTCCTTCCTGCCCCTCTCTGGGCGTCTCTGGGTGGGAGCACAGACATCTGAGCTGTGACTGGACGGTGACTCCCGAGCTGGGGACTGGGTACCCTGGAGATGGCCCCTCCCTGTTCTTTCTCTCAGGATGGCCACCAGGCCTGGAGCGGGGAGGCCCCTTGGGTGCACACTGGTCCCAGGCAGTGCCCAGAGAGGTGGTGGAACCCTGCTTCTGGCTGCTTCTCTGGTCTCCATCCTGCCCCACGGCCCCATCTGCCCCGGCCAGGCCCCCGGTGCCCCTGCCCACCACTAGGTGGCACCAAGTGCTCTGACACAGTGGGGAGCTGCCCCCCCCCTCCCCCCCACCCCCGAAAGGGCTCAGGGGTGGGACCGGTGGAGGTTGGTCCCAGAATCATCCATTCCGGCGCTGGCTCGGCGTCCTGCCACCAGGAGCCTTCCGTTGAATGGCAGAGCAGCCCCTAAATGCCTGGCTCTGTGCTGATGGGTTTTCATACATTACCCGACGTTGCCCCGCAAGCCTCACAAAGACCTGAGGAGGTTTGCCCCATTTTACAGATGCGGAAACCGAGGTGCAGGGAGGCTAAAGCGATGGGTCCAAGTCACATAGCCAAAAAGAAGCTGAGCCTGGCTCTATTCCTAACCGTTGCTTCCTTAAAGCTGTCTCACGGGGGTCAGTGTCCCCCTGCGTGAACCATGGGATCACAGAGCGGGCTTGAGGCTCTGAGGAAGCCTTCAGAGCGGGGAGGTTGGCTTGGGGGGCGGGGCTGTGTGTGGAGGGAGAATCGAGGGCCTCACAGCGGGCTGGAGGGGGGGTGCTCCTCCCCGATCCCCCAGCAGCTGTCCCGCCGAAGTGCGGGGAGGGGGTCAGGGCCTGGAGGGGAAATCGAGGTGGGGAGGCTGAACCAGCTCCCCTAGGGTGCCAAGAACAGCTGGGAGGAACTTGAGGGGTGGGCACAGGATGGGGGAGGAGTCGTTCCAGATGTGACAGGCAGTGCTGGGCCCATATGGTGCTGAAACTGGGAGGCCCTGTCACTAACTGTGCGGGCTGCGATGGGTCAGGGCCAGATTGGGGGCCCTGGCTCTGGTGGAGTGATGGAGCCCCCAAACAGGGGAAGCTGGGCCTGCCCGGGGAGTCGGGGGGGGGGGGGCTTTGGGGGAACAGAGCAGGAGGGGCCACAGGCCAGATGTGCCTGGGGCTCCGATGTGCCCTAGCCTTGGCCCACAAAGGCAGCCAAGTGGCAGTGTCCATCCATCCATCCTTCCGTCTGCACATGGATTGTTCCAGATGTTGAGGACACTGCAGTGAACAAGACCAATAAGATCCTTGCCTCCTTGGGGCTTATGCTCTAGTTTGAGGCAATAAACAAGCAAATGTAAAACAGAGAGATAAGACAAAAAAGTAACGGAGTTTCGATTGGGCGATCCCGGAGGACTTCTTGGAGGAGGCAGTATTTGACGGAAACGGCCAGAAAAGACTTCAGGCAGGGGGAATAGCAAGAACCCGGACTCTAAGGCAGGAGTGAGCTTAGTGGCTGGAGGAAAAGAGTGAAGGCAATGGCTCTGCCCCAGAGTGAGCAAGGGTCAGGGGGTGGGAGAGGAAGGTCCTCCTGGGGCTCCGAATGTTCCTCGGGTGGGATGGAATGTGTTTGGAGAGTGTCAGGCGAGATGTGGTTTGCATTTTGGAAGATCACACTGGTTGATGTTGGAGAATGGAGTATAGGGGCAAGGATGGGGCAGAGAGACCAGCCCAGGGGCCCAGGGGCCCAGGGGCCCAGGGGCCCAGTCTGGAGACCACCCAGCTGGGTACAGTGGAAAGGACACTGAGCTGGAACTCTGGTACTCTGCCCTGGATTCTGATCCTGGCCACGTCGCTCACTAGCTGGGTGACCAGAGTCAGTCACTGTCCCCCTTGAAGCCTCAGTGTCTTTTATCGGCAAGATGTAGACAAGAACTGCCCAACCTTCTTCCCCGGGGATGCGGTGAGGGTCAGGGCCAGGGTTGGGGCAGGATAAAGGGCCAGAGCTCTATGAACCATAAGGTGCTGAGCATGAAGCTAGGAGGGAGGAGGTCCCTGAGCCTGGGGCTACTTTGGGAGACAGATGTTTTTCCTGGGAGGAGCCGATGAGAAGATGACAGTGTGGTTGAAATCATCACTGGGGGTCAGCCCCCACCCCAGTTCTCAGAGCCGGGGGTCCCAGCGTGACTGGCTGATCCCCAGAGACTGCCGGCACCCCTCCCCCACCCTATGTCCCTCAATCTTTTCTTCCCCCCTTGCATTTTCTTTTTAAAATAAAAACGCCGGCCGCTCGCGGCTCACTGATGTTTATGCCTCAGTAATACATTATGTATTATTTTGTTTTAAGCACAGCTTTTGCATCCTGACAGTAACAATAAAATGTGACTATGGGATTGCTAATACAGACAGACTAATGTTTCCATCGCCCGCCTCTTTTTTTTGCGTCCTAAGCACTTTTGAAAAGGCTCCTTTTATACTCCTAATAAAATTATAGCAAAATACATCGATTTACTGGAAAAGAGTTTAGGGTCGGGGTTGAGTTTTTTTCTCCCCCTCCCCTTGTGTGGGCTTCTCCCCCCGCCCCACAAAGGCTGATGAATATTCTGAATCAAAGCTTCTAAGTGCTTTTTGACCTGGGCCCCAGGTTGTGTCCCCCGCTGTTGGACAGCTGCTCCGCTCACCTGGCCCCCAGCCAGCTTCAGGGCACAGGGTGCTGGGCAGTGGGGTGTATCTGTGTCGGGGAGGCCGGGTGCTTGGGGGGGGGGGGGGGGTCTGTGTGTTACAGTGCTAGGGGTGCCCTGAGGGCGGGATATGGTGAGCGCAGGGTCCTGGGGTGTCTGCAGGTTTAGAGTTGGGGGGCAGGAGCCCATTTGGGGGACACCGGGGTCACCGAGTGTCAGGGTCAGGTACGTGGTGACGGTGCCAGCTGAAGTCAGAGACGGTAACTGTATTTGGTTCTTTCCCTGTGGGGAACGGGCGTTGCCTGTTTCCACCCAGGAGTCATTCTCCATCTGAAAAATGGGGTCTCACCCGAGCTGGCCCCTCATTCCTTCTCACGTAGCGTGTGCGTGTGTGCGTGTGCGTGTGTGTCTAGAGCTCTGTGGGGTCTGGGGGTTTAGGAACGAGGCACAGCCAAGCGGTTCCATGCACACAGGGGCCACCACCGGCTGGCGTGGCTGTGCCAGGCTCGGGGGCTAAGCCAGCAGGTAGACATCAACCCTCTGCAGTTGGGAGGGGCCCCTCCCCTCCCCCCACCCCCTGCCGGCTGCAGGTGGCCTCTTGGTCGGCAGTGGCATAGGGACAGCGGGAAGGGTCCCAGGCCACTCGAAGGAGAAGCTGTGGATGGCGGGGAGGAACGGGGACCCCGGAGGGTGACAATCCATGCACTCAGCACCTTCACCAGCATCACTGCCAAAGCAGGGGCAGCAGGTTCTCCCGGGCCGAACAAGAGGTGGTGGCCTAAACTGCCCCGGGGATGCATCTGGGGGCAAGACCCAGAACGTTGGGGCAAAGCCTCTCTGGCTCCTCATGTGCTGGTTTCCTGGGGTCAGAACCTACCGGTTTTCCCCCTGCCCCCCCCAAATCAAAAGTCTGGGAAATAAAGAGACCCTCAGACCCTCCCCACCCCGGGCCCCCTAGGACATCCCACCCCACCCCACCCCCCCAGCCCGGGGTGCTGCTTCCCGGGTGCCAAGCTCAGGGAGGACCTGGCAGAGAACCACGGATCTCTGACATCCCAGCTGAGGCTGAGCCGAGTGCCCGCGCCCTCCCCGCTCGCCCTCCCCCCGGAGTATATGTGGATTTGCACGATTCAGGAACAGGGAAGAAAAAAAAAAAAAAAAGAATTGGGTTTTGTGTACTAAGCACTTTTGAGGGCAATCTGGGGCCCCCTAATCCTGAGGTTTATAACCTCCCCAGCTAATGCTCTCTGACACTGTGTTTTGATATCATTACTACATTATACTCACAATTTTTGAGTGAAAAAATACAGTACTTAGAAAGTCGAAATTCATAAATAAATTCATGTCAAACCGCACTTAATATTGATTTTGTTAGTGTTCAGATTCAATAATAAGGTACTGCGTGCATGAATATTTAAATATAATCATCATTTCTGCATCTCCTAATGGCCTCTGCTCCTCTACACTCAATTTAAACACAATTTAAAAACTATAATGTATTGAAAAATACGAGGATTTAGCAATAAATCATCATCGGGAGATTCCAGGCCTCTTATAGGGTGGCTCGATATGGGTTTCTCCGGGGACCGTACAATTAGATTCATGTTTTTAAACTTCTCAATTATCCATATACCATAATTTTATGTGAAAGTTTGTTTCGCTCCCCCCCCCCACCCGCCGCCCCCCACCCCTCCTTGGCCCTCCCCGCCCCCCCCCCCCCCAGCCTCTCTCTGTAGGAAGCGGTAGAATAACGCTTAAGTGTTCTCTTAGCCAGAGTGGAGTGGGGTCAAAGGTGACCGTCCTCAAACTGAATTAGAGGCCAGGCCTGCCAGAGGCAGCCGGCGCTGAGTCACTTAATCACATTATTTGGGAAAAATATAGGGGGGAAAGAGATAAAATGACTTAAAATGAACTTGCCAAGGAGGAAGTGGAGTTTTTTAGATTTATTTAAAAAGCAATCCTTGGCTTGATGAAATAGACTCAGGGCTGCGGCAGGATGTGGTAAGAGCCTGGCGGAGGGGCGGGAGGCGGGGGCTGCGCTGTGGGAGCAGAGAGGCTCCCATACTGGTCCCTGGGCCCCAGGCCTTCGTGAGGAGCCCCTGGGGGTGTGGAAGGCCCCAGGGTGAGGATAAAGGGGTGCCCTTGGGAGCAGGGGGAGCTGCCGGAGTCCCCTCCCCTGGGGACCCGAAGGTCGGCTGGAGCAGTCGGCTGGGAGGACAGGGTGTGGCAGGGCCCCCGGGGCATCTGGGGCCTTGCTTGGTGCCCTGCTGGCGACAGGCGGCAGCTGGTGCCGACAGATGGCCATAGAAGTGGCACGGCAGCATTGATGGATGACAGGAATGGATAGGACCCAGAGACCTGGCGGGACGATGCCCACGGGCTCAGAGCACTGAACCGCCCGCCAGGTCTACAGAATGGGTCGCGTCGTTTACCCACTTGTCAAAGCGCCTACTGTGTGCTGCGTGCTTACACACAACTCACGTGAGCCCCGCTGTCGCTGTCCGATGTGAGGCACGGTCACGCCCATTTTATAGATGAGACGGCTGGACTCCATGGCGATAAAGCAATTTATCCAAGGTCACGCAGCTGGGATAATGGCGGGATCGGAACCCAGAGCCAGCTCACTCGAGAACCAACGTTCTTCTTGCAGTGGCCTCATGCTTCTCTTGCAAGGTGCAGCTGGAGGGTGGCATGACCTTGCCGCTGGGCTTTGGCCTCTGGCATGCTCCAGAACTGTGTAGCAGCCCGGGGAGGCAGGACCAACACCTGCCCATATGGGGAAGGGGTGCGGACTTGGCATCTTACTTCCGGAAACCTATCCGATCCCTGGACTCTGGGGCCAGGGGAGGGTCGCTCAGGTGGACCCAGAGCTGGACCTCTGGCCTTGTTGCCAAGGAAACCCCGAGTATTGGACCGATAGCGAGGGAAGCCCTGGGACAATGATGTCCCGGAGGTGCCCTCGAACAGACAGGGCAGGCAGCTGGCAGGAGTGGAGACTTCCCTGTTGGACAAAAATACTAGGACAGGAGCTCTACCTGGGGAGGGGAGGGCAGTCGAGAGGGTGATACTTTGCTGTTTCATGAGCCCAGAAAGGATGGACAGTCAGGAGGATCCGTATCACCACCGGGGGTGTCGTCAGGTACGCAGACTCTGGTCCCAACACACCCCTCAGTCTCTGAGTCCTTTTCTACATCTGTGAAATGGGGAGAAAGATAACACCTACCTGGGCAGCTTGCCACAGGAAGTGCCCATTACCAACGTACATGGCTACGTAGCCCCCTATTATAATGGCATTATCTGGGGTCAGACTTGGGCTCCAGGGCTCCGCTGGAGAAAGTAAATGTTTTTCTTTTGGTCTGCACTGCCCCGGTCCCTTTGGGGGCGGCGGGGGGGGGGCTCTGGGGCCTGGGTGCCAAAGAACCAGGCCTCTGATTGGGTGAGAGCCAGCTTCCACCCCATCAGCTGGCTTTGCCATGGGGGAAACCCCTTAAGGCTGAGTCGGCAGGTGGCCCATCCCCAGACCTAGAGCAAAGGGGAGGCGGGGGGGGGGGGACGGGGGACGGTCAGGAGAGGGGGCATCAGGACCTGACTGCCTGGCCCTGTGGTTCAGCCTGTCTAGCAGCCCACAGCTTCCACACACTCCTGTTGAGGGCATTCATTCATTCATTCACTTTAGGCAAACACCTACAATAATCCAGGCACGATGCCAGGGACAGGGACACAAGGGTGAACAAGCAGCACTCACAGCCCAAGACAGAGCCTCTGCCTCTTGCCAGCAACATGCTGCCCCGGTTTTGTCATCTGTGACAGGGGGATTAGTATGGCCTGTTTCAACTACTTCTGGCTAAATTGTGTGAAATCACAGAAGTGAACAGGCACACGGTAAAAGCTGCCCTCGAGTGAGCGACTGTTCTTTTCTTCCAATGGACAGACCTGACAAAACGCTCGTGGATGGAATTATTTTTTCTGTCTGTGTCCCCGCCAGGCTGAGGGTGGTGAGGGCAGGAGCAGAGGGGAAACAATTAGATATGGCATGTTGGGAAAGTGGGAGCCATGGTGGGCTCTTGAGCCAGAACAAGTCACCAAGGAGGCCTATCCAGCCTTCTCTGTTCCAGAAGGCCTGGGGAACGCCGGCTCTCTGAGAAGCCAAGGGGCAGAGACATGTGGGAGGGGCCCCGGATGAGACCTCCAGCTAACTCCCGCACCCCAGATCCCTGCTCCCCATAACTTGGCTGAGGATCTGGGATTGGGTCGATGGGAAGGAACGAATTCTCTTTGCCCCCATCAAAGTTAGCATCTAGGAGGAGGCACTGCCCAGAGCCCCCAACCTTGGGACTCCTCTCTTTTGGACAGGAAGGGAGTTGCCAGGGAGAGAGAAGGCAGAACACAGACAGACAGTGGGGGGGGGGGGGTAGGTAGCGGCTCTGGGTCCCAGGGCTGGCCCCTCATCTCTGCCCTAGGATGGAGTAGGGAGGACTGAGTCTACAGGGGATTCGTATCTCCCCCTCCACAGGCCTCCCCCACAAAGCACCCAAACTTTCCCCCTCGGGAAGGTCCCTGAGCCTGCAAACCTCTGGCCACTCTCCAATTCACCTCCAGCCAACACACTTTTCAGGGACCTTCCCTCTTCCTGAAAACCTCAGTCTGCCCATCTGTCAAATGGAACTGTTCAAGAGGAGTGTCTCTAGCAAGGCTATCCGGAGAACCCTGTGGGGCAGGGAACGGGAAGGGCTTGCTGAACAGGCGAGCCTGCGCGGAGCCCCTGAGAGACCCGAGGAGGAGTCAAGTTCCAAGGCCACTGACAGGCCGCCGACGATGTCAGTGGATATGGACTCCGGCCATGCCCTGGTGATCAGGCCAGGGAAGGGCCGGGTGCCTCCCTCGGCTCTGTCACTCTGCATCCAGGGTCCGTTTTTTTCTGGAAAACAAGCGACATTCATCACGAGTGACAGCCGGGCCCTAATGCAATCTGGGCTGGAGCCATGAATTGCAAATGCGCCACAGTGAGGAGGCTGCTCCATTAGGCCCCCCCCGGAGAGGTCACACGCCCCGTGCCCCAGGGCCCTGGGCAGTGGTGGGGACACCTAGAAGACCCAGCGGGGGTCTGGGGCTCCCTGCAGTCACCCCGGGCCAGGCCGCAGCTGCCACAGGGTCGTCGGGTCCTCAGGTAGGGTGGGGGAGAAGTGGGGGCCGGTTCCTGGTGACTCAGAACCTGCTTTTGTCTGTCTGTGAGAGTCACAGGGAAAAAATAAAACACCCCAACAATTAACCGGAGCAAGTCAGGTGAGTGGGACAGGGCGGGTGGGGCAGCTGCTTGGCGATCGGGAAGACCTCGCTCAGGCCAGAAGCATTCACTGGGGGAGCCCTGCCCGCTGCCACCCTGGGGGACCCTGGGCTCTGCCCCTTGCCACAGAGGGACCCTTGCCCTCCCCACCTCCATCTGGCCTCCGTCCAGGCGCCCACACTCGAATGCCCTCATCCTCCACCGGCAAGCTGGGCTCTGCTCCATTCCTGGGCTGCTGTCCCCTCCCTCTGCCCTCCTCCCCCCTCCTCCCCACACGTGTGTGCCCAGGACTTCCCGCTCCGTTCACGCATCTTGCTGGAGCTCTCCACTCACACGCGTGCACTCGGGCCTCACCTGTGTGCCCAGCTCACTGCCAGTCCGGCACGGAGTCAGGGCGCGCCAGCCTGCCTCTGGCACCCAGTGTAGACGGGTGGGTTTGTTTTTCCCCTGGATGTTTTGGGTTCAGGGGAAAAAAAAAAAATCCCCAAATGAGCTCTCCCTGGGGCACTTTTCCCTTCATTTTTCTGCCCAGGTGTCTCTAAAGGGAACTTCATTGTCTGTTTCAAATTCATTTGCACTTAACTCATCTAGAAGTTTTGCAAGAGCTGTTTGATGTCCAAGAAGCCTCTGAGCACCCCCACTACACACACCTCTCCCCACCCCTGTAATGAGCCCTTTAACCCTTGGAGACCCAGAGCTGCCTTAGGGCCTGAGTCCAAGGGGCAGGGAAGGAAGAGCTCAGGATGGAGTGGGCTGAAGGAGGGGCGTGGGGTGCGGAAGATCTGCCCAGCGGGCCCCCCACCCCCGCCGCCCACCCATCCGGGCATCTCCCAGCAACCCCTATCCAGCGAGTGGCTCCAGCCCCTGCTGGGTGCAGGGCCCGGCTGTTGGGGTTTTGAGCTCCCCCCACTAATTAATGGGTGCCTGTGAGGGCTGACCCAATCAGGCACCCAAATTAATCTCAATTACAGCGATTTGGTAACTGTAGCGCTGGCCAGCCCAACTCGGCCGGGATTTCATCACCCGAGAATGGGGAGCCGGGACAGCTCAGCCTCGATGTTATCTGGGAGGGCGGAGGGGGGTGTTGGGTGGGGCTCAGGGGCCCCAGGCAGCCCAGCCTTTATCAGTACCGTGAAATTAGTTCACACCAGCTAATATTCGCATTGGCAGCCTGGCCTGAGGAGGGTGGAGGCGGCTCTCGGTGGATCCTGGGCTGCCCTACTCTTTTCCCACCTCAGCCCCCAGGGGCCGTCAGCGCGAGGCCCAGAGAAGAGGCTGGTGGGCCAGGTAAGGGCTCTGGAACTCCAAGCCGGCCAAGTTCCAGGCTCTAGAACCCGGGGTCCAGCTGGGGTGCCTCCCTCTGCCAACACAGAGATGTTGGAAGGCAGACGTGGGCTGATGACGCCTGCACGCTGGCAACTCCCCGAAGTTTCCAAAGCTGTCTCATCCGGTAGCGCTGGTTTGCTCCCTACAACATCCCACAGGGTAAGGCGGGGCAGGGCAGGGCTTATTAAGTCCATTTTACAGAAGGAGAAGTAGAGTCCCGGGGAGGAGACGACAGCTCGCCAGGCGAGCCAGTGCAGGAGCCAGGGTTCTACCCTACGCAGGCTGCAGGACTCCTGGTCTAGTGCTCCTCCCACGAGACCACATCCCCCCGGGGAGGCTGTCCTCCCTCCGACTTCAGCCCTCCCCACCTCCCACCACACAATGCACACTTAGCCCTTCCTCTCTGGGCCTCTAGCCCCGCCCACCGGCCCTGACCCGTTGCCATTTACCCATTTGTTCAGACACGTGGACTTCTCATCGCCTCAGTTTCCTCCTCTGTAGAATGGGGGCGAAAATAATAATGCCCGCTCCCCGGCCTACCCTCGCAGGGTGCGTTCACCATGAGCCCTGTTGGCTTTATTAGCAGTAACGGTGCAGGGGGAAGGTGTCATGGAGCTGACGGGGAGCCGACGGCTCTTCCTCGGTGCCCCAACCTGGGGCATTTCCCTGTGACAGAAGAGGGGCAGGGGAGGTCATCCTCCCTGGGGTGGGGGGATGGCTGTCTCGTGGTAGAATCCAGACAGCAGCGGCCAGCCCACGCAGCAGGTGCCCGGGGCTCTTCCTCACCATCCCGGCCCACCCGCACCCACACCCGAGACTCCTGTATCCTAACACTCAGCTCCTGGAGGCCTGAGGAGGCTCCTGCGTCGCCTGCCCCGCCCATCAGCCCGTCAGGGCTCGGGGAAGGCTCCAGAACACATGGAGGAGTGAATCAGGTCCGACTTCCCACTCAGGAGGCACCTAACACTGCGAAGCCAGTTACACTCGCCTGCAACCCCCCACTCCCCAGCTCCAGCCTCTGCGGGGGCTGTTCTGTGTCCAGCCATGTCAGCCACACACTCGGCAGGGCCCCCCCCCCCCCCCCGCGTGACCCCCACCCACTCCACCCACTCAGCTCAGGGCCTGGCCCGCAGGCAGGGGGCCTAGAACTTGGGACGGGGGTCTGCTGGGAGTTGCCGCAAGCCCTGTCCTCCACCTCCACCCCCCACTGGGCTGCCACACCCCCCCCCCCCCCCCCCGAGGGAGCAGGCGCCCTGAGAGCCCTCCTGCCCGCCCCCACTTCCCGCAAACGAAGTGGCAGGATGATTGATTTTGCAGGAACAGTGGCCACGAGGGGAGGGAGTGGGGCGCCAGGGGTCCTCACTCCATTTGTTTGTGGCTGTGAGTCAAAGCTAGGTCTCTCTGGGCAGGGGGGTAAGGTGTTCCCCAGCTGCTCAGCCTTGTTGTGGGGGGCGGATAGAGAGGGCCCTGGGGCCCCCGCCACATGACGCAGGCCCAGAGACCCACGGAGCTCACCAGGGGCCACCGGAAAAGAGGGAACTTGGAACCATTCGAGAGCCATGGCTACACGTGCCCTTCAAAGACACACGTTTCCCGGCATTTACACTCGCGGGCATGGGTGCTTTACAGTCTAGGGTTCGCATAGACACTAGACCCCACCAATATTCACATGCTGCTTATTCCCAGGTACTCGGTCTCCACGCACATCTATTCGCGGACACACACACGTGCGCACACACACACAGGGACAGAGCCGGGCACTCCAGGCTTCACGTCCACAAAAATGAGCGCTTGGCGCGGTGTGCCCCAAGGAAACACGGCGGGAGTGACCAAAACGCTCCAAAGCAGTCCCCCGTGCGTGCACCCGGACGAAAAGCTCTTCAGTGCTTAGAAAGGGGATTCCTCCCCGCCCCCTCCCGCCCTTGTGTCTATCGGAGAGACAGGCAAGCCAAAACCTAGGAGAGAGAAATGATTCAGACTCGGGGTGAATCAGCAGGCAGCAACCCCCGGGAAGCTACCTGGATTCCTGACGCTCCAGAAAAGCAGGCTGGACGCCTCTCCATTGGTCACAGCTGTCTCCATGCCCCTGCGCCTGGCACAGGTGGGCGTGTGGGAAAGCAGCTCTTTCTAGCAATGGCAGAGGAGGGGATGGGTAGGGGGTCTTCAGAAAGGAGGGAAGAAGGAATTGGGAGACGGACGCCGTGAGAGTTTGAGTAAGCTGGGTGTCTTGACTTGGGTGAGGGAAAGGAGGCAGCCTCTGGGGGCCGAGGGCAGCAGAGAGGGGCCGGGGTGGGCTTCCTGATGGGACATTTGCACACACTCAGGCTGTGCTGGGCGCCCTGTGAGACCCAGGGAAGGCCTCACAGGCAGCCTCACCTCCAGGGACCTTGCAGGTCAGCTGGGAGGACAGATCCCTTCCCTCATCCGAATACAGTCATGGAATCGCGGGGGACACTGATAACCCCCAACCCAATCTGGCCACTCCATCAGTGCCACTGGAGCTCAAGGAGTTGGGTAGCCTCCGGCTTCCAGGGGGAAAGTGGCCCAGAGACAGGTTGTGTTGGGGAGAAGTGCAGAGGAAAGGCATCCCAGATGGACAAAGGCTTGGAGAGGGTACCCAAAGTGGCCGGCTGCAGGTTCCAGGTCCTGTCCAGGGAAGCCTGGAGAGACCAGCACGGCCCTCAGGGGCCCCATGGCGGGCAAGAGTGGCACTCAAGCACTCCCAGCATCATTTCATATCCAGGGATTTTCCACGAATCCCTTGTGGGGCAAGGAGCTCCCTCTTCCTGACAGCCATCCTGGGTGTTACAGTAAAGGCCCTGAGAAGGCCCGCGTAGGTGAGACAGCTCGTGTTCCCTCTACTCTACCATGGTCACACTTCCCTGACCCCACAACCTTTGTTTCAATGATCACCTGTCGAACCAGCGTTTGAAAAACTCTGACTTAAATCTTTAAAATTCCCTTTTCCCTGATTACCAAAGCATTTACCGTTTCCATGTTCATTGTAAGAAATCTGGAAAATATAATAAGGACTCAAAAGATTGCTTAGATCTCTTAATATCTCATCACCCAGTAGGAACCACTGTTAACATTTTGGTTTATTTCTTTCCAGTCTTTTTTTCCTGTGAATGTGTAGGCCTGTGGGGAAGTGCATAAAAACATGTAAATCTAAATTGGGATCACATAGGGGTGCCTGGCTGGCCCAGCTGGTGGAGCATGTGACTCTCTTTTTATACGCTTTTTTAATGTTCATTTATTTTTGAGAGAGAGAGAGAGAGAGAGAGAGAGAGAGAGTATTAGAGGGGTAGAGAGAGAGAGGGATACACAGAAGGAGAAGCAGGCTCCAGGCTCTGAGCCGTCAGCACAGAGCCCGACACAGGGCTTGAACTCATAAACCGTGAGATCATGACCTGAGCTGATGCTTATCCAATTGAGCCACCTGGGCGCCCCTGGAGTATGCGACTCTTGGGTGTCGGGGTTACGAGCTTAAGCCCCACGTTGGGTGTGGGGACTAGTTAAATAAATAAAATCTTTAAAAAAAAAAAGGAAAAAAATTGGATCATATAGTTCTGCGTCCTGCTTTTTTCCTGCATTTTATGAATTTCTTAAATCATACAAATTAAAGAACCATAATAAAAACAGCCCTCCAGATATCCACTACTCAATTTAAGAATTATCTACTGCTTTTTCAGTCCACATTACACCGTGGACACTTTCCCATGCCATTAAATATTCTTTGAGAACCCGAGTTTAAGTGGCTGCCTGGTATTCCTTCGAAGGCTGTACCATATTTTATTGAACTAATCCCATCTTCTTAGAAATTCAGATTGTTTCCGACTTTTTACTATTTAAAAGAACACTGTGATGGATGCTACTCGATGTAAATCTTTGCCCATAACCAGAGCAATCTCTATTCCTTTATTTAGGCGGATAGAAGTGGAAATATAGCATTTGGGGGGCGCCTGGGTGGCTCAGTCCGCTGAGCGTCCAACTTCAGCTCAGGTCATGATCTCACGGTTCGTAGGTTCGAGCCCCGCGTCGGGCTCTGTGCTGACGGCTCAGAACCTGGGGCCTGCTGCGGATTTTGTGTGTGTCTCTCCTCTCTCTGCCCATCCCCTGCTCATGCTCTGTCTCTCTCTGTGTCAAAAAGAAATAAAAACATTAAAAAAAAAAAAAGAAATAGGGGCGCCTGGGTGGCTCAGTCGGTTGGGCGTCCGACTTCGGCTCAGGTCATGATCTCACAGTCTGTGAGTTCGAGCCTCGCGTCGGGCTCTGTGCTGACAGCTCTGTTCCAAAGCCTGAGCTCCTAGCCACTATGCCATGCTTTGGTTCGTTCATTCATTCGACTGTATTTACTGAGCACCTAGTATGTCCCAGGCACTATTACAGTGGACGGGTATCCAACAGTGAACCACAGGGATAAAAACCTGTGCCCTACATACTACTCGGGGGGGATAGATGGTAAACACAATAAGTGAAATCTTTAGATTATTGGAGATTATTTGTCTCCTGG
Organism: Panthera onca; assembly: GCF_046562875.1. Taxonomy (NCBI): domain Eukaryota; kingdom Metazoa; phylum Chordata; class Mammalia; order Carnivora; family Felidae; genus Panthera; species Panthera onca. The sequence goes on from NC_138346.1 coordinate 213,590,838, forward strand.
CCAAAAAAAAAAAAAAAAAAAAGTGATGGAGAGGAAAAGCAGAGGTGGGTGTTCAATTTAAAACGTTGGGGCAGGGGTGGGGGTCAGGGAAGGGCGGGGTCAGGGAAGGGGTGGGTCAGGGAAGGACTCCATGAGAAAGAGACGTTAGAACAAAGTCTTAAAAGAGGTGAGGGAGGGAGCTCTCCTGTGATCTGAGGGGCGAGCACGCCAGACAGGGGGATCTGCAGGTGCAAAGGCCCTGAGGCAACAGCGAGGTGACTGTGGAACCGGCAGCAAAGAGGCCAGTGAGAGTGGAGCAGGGTTAAGAGGTGGAACGTGGGAGGAGGGGAGGTCAGACAGGTCACACAGGGGCAGATCTCAGGGGCCTGGGGGCCACTGTAAAGACTTGGGCTCTTCTCCCAGGGAGGTGGGATCCATGGAGGGTTTTGGAGCAAAGCAATGATGTGATCCTAGTCTAACAGGATCTGATCTAACAGGATCCCTCTGGCCAGTGGGTGGAGAACCAACGTAGGGACAAAAGTGTCAGTCGTGCCACAATTGAGGCTGGAGATGATGGTGGCTCAGACCAGGCTGGTAGCGTGGGGTGGAAAGAAGTGGTTTCCTCCCAGATATATTTTGAAAATGGAGTTGACGGGATTTACAAGTCGCTTGGCTATGGGCTCGTAGGGAATCGAGGACGCCCCCACGGTCTGGAGCTTGAGCCCTGGAGTGGGGGCGACACACAGCTGAGGAAACTGTGGGAAGAATTTGGTTTGAACTGGTCGAGGCTGGGGTGCTAAGGCAAACATCGCTGCCAGCCTGATATCCTGATCCCCTCTGCTGGGCCTACAGGAGGACGGTACATCCTCCCACCTTGAAGTTACGTGTGACCACAGACGGGCTCTGGTCAAAGAGCTGTGGGTGGGAGTGATATGTGTAACTCCTGGGCTGGAGTTTTAATCCCTCCCGCTCTGCCGGGCCCTGGCTGAGCGTGCCGTGAGACCCTACCAGCCTGGGCCCCTGAGGGACTCATGGCAGAAAATCCTCTGCCCACCCGTCCTGGACATGTCTCATCAGAAATCAATGTTTGTGGTACTAAGACACTGCGATTTTGACGTCATTTGTTATCACAGCATAATTGGTCCTACCCTGAATAATATAGGAACTCATTAGTAGGGTTGCTATGTAAGGTTGCACAGGCTGTACACTGTACCAGGGCAGCATACCCAAGGGTGTTTCATTTTGACCATAGACTTGTCTAACTTCTGGATCCGGCACGCATGTGAAGGACTGTGTTTGGTGTCCTGTTGCAACCACACTCGGGGCACCTCTTCCCCCCCCCCCCCCCCCGCTACTCCTCTTGTTTCCTAGGCTCTCTCAGATGCCTGATTTCCACCATACCCCCTACCTGACTCTAAACCTGCAACAGGCACCTCGCGGGGTGGCGGCGGTGGGAGCGTTCAGAGCGTGGCTGTTGCCTTAGCGCTTGGGTGTAAGTGAGCAAGAGTGTGGATATGAGTGTGTGCCCCACCAGGACTGCCACTCCCAGGAAGGCACCTCCCGGGCAGATCTGGGCCAAGCTGAGGGGGTGAGTGAGGGGGCACAGCCACGCTCCAGAAGCTTCACTGCCTCCTAACGGGATACATATGCTCTGGCTACAGATTTAACAAGAAGTCTGATTTATGGAACTGCCATTCATATGAATTTAAGCTGGATGCTACCGATTAAACCCCAGAGCCAGTTCCCTCCACCCCTTCCCCTCCAGCCTCTCTCCCCTCTCCTCCCATCCCCCTCCTTTATAGGAGGGCCAGCCTGGGGTTGCCTAGCACAGCCTGGAGCTGGCATCTCATTCTCCTTTCTCTTGGCCAGCCTGCCTGTGGTTGGACAGAATAGTATGTAGGATGGAGTGGGTTTTTTTTTAAGTTGTTTTGTCTTGTTTTGTTAACTTAAGGAAAACACTGTCTCCTAACTGCAAGGGGCTGATGGGCTAGAGGCAGCACTGCCTATTTTCCAAGGGATGATGTCGTGTAGACCGGTGTATAGGCAAGCCCGGAGCTCCAGGGAGAGGTTTGAGCTAGACATGCGGATTTGGGAAATGTCAGGATATATTGGTGTTTAAAGAGCCATGGCGTGGGGCGGGATCATGGGGGGGGGGGAGGGGGTACCTGGAAAAGGGGCAGAAGACCGAGCCTCTGATACCGTAGAGGAGACTGGAGGGAACAGCTGGGACAAGGGAGAGAACAAGCCAAGTAAGAAGAGGGTTCCAAGGAGGACAGAGTGACCACCTGGCTCCAGAAAAACCGAGAGCTGAGAACTGGTACCATTGGGCTTAGCTACGTGGAGTCATTGGTGCCTTGGACTAGAGCAGCTGCGTGGAGCAGGTTCAAGAGAGGATGGCAGGGGAGGAACTGGAGGATAGGGAGCTCGGCAAGGGGTGGGGGGCTCTCGGGAATCTTCCTGGACAAGGTGCACAGAACAGGGTGGTAGCTGGTGGGCAAGTGGGCTTGAGGACGAAGTGATGTGCGGGAGAAATGAGGCTGATGAGAAAGAGCCTGAAGACAGGGAAAGTCCCTGTGGCCAGAAGGTTCCCCCACCAGCAGCAGCACGTGATGCGCCTGATCCCCGCCACCCCCCTCCCCTGCACACCTCCATTGGAGATCTCCTGCATCTTGAACCAAGGTTCAAGAGAAACCTTATGGGGTTTCTAGCCCTCTCTGCAGCCTGGGTACCAATCCCTGGGGGGGATCTCCTGCAGGGGGGCGGTGCGGGCAGGGATTAGGATACTGACCTGGATGAAGCTGCAAATGGGGAAAGACAGGCCCAGAGAGGTGAAATAAGTCGCCCAAGGTCACACAGCTATTAAGTGGCAGAGCTAGAACTACCTACCCTAATTCTGCCCAACACTGTCCTCCACATTCAAGGATAAGAAGAGAGGTCAAGAGATCCAAGGCAAAAGTTCCCTGTGGGTTCTGCGGATTTTGCTTCCCGACTAGCTTTTGTGTTTATTCCTTCAGGACAGCTGTGCCAGGGTCCCCGGGAAGACGAGAGGCAAGGCATAGCCCCCAAAGGGCTCACAGACCACTTGGGGAGCTCCATCCACGATCCCGATGATGAGACAGGGAGGCAGCTTTCCTGAGGGCTGCTGGGAGGGGGAGGGTCGGTGAGAAGCGTAAAGGTACCCAAGCCGGTCTGGGAGGGGGAGGTGGTCGGAAAGACCTCCCACGGAAGCCGCTTCCAAGCCGAGAGCCCAAGAATGAGCGAGGTGAGGCTTGGCGAGGAGCGAGGAGGAGCGGCGGAAGAGCGGGTGTCCCTGCAGAGGGCACAGCACGTGCAAAGGCCCAGCTGTTCAGGCAACCGAGGGGGAAACCAGCCGCTTGGAGCGGGCGTCGGGGCGGACTGGGGGTGGCCCGGGGCCTGCAGCCCGGCCCGTGGGGTCAGGTGCCCGCCTGCCCTCTCGGATCCCCCCGCCCCCCGCCCCAGGGGCCGCCTCGGCGGAGCCAGCTCCCCCCCTCCCCCCGCCCGCGCGGTGGTCGCACGGCCGGCCGGGGGCGTCTAATGGGCTGCGCGGCCCGGGTTCCGGGGAGTGGTCCCCGGCCGCGCTAATGTGCGGTCGCCCCGCCCGCCGGCAGCTGGTGCCCCCGCGCCGACCCCGGGCGCCGATCGATACGCATCAGGCGGCGGGCGGCCGGGAGCGCCCCCTCCCCCGGGCGCCTCCGCCGGTCGTTCCGGGGCCTCCCGCGCCGGGGGTGGCGACGGGCGACGCGGGGAGGGGCGCCCCGCCGTGGGTCGCCCGGCTCCCTTCCCCCTCTGGGCGCTCGCCTCTGACTTTCCAGGCCCTCTCTCCAGGCCCCTGTCCTGGTCCCTTTCCCCTCCGCGCTCTGAGTGTCTGTCTCTCCCTATCCGGGTCTTGAGGAGGACCCGTCAGTCTCCTGTCACCCCGCGGCCCCCCCCCCCCCCCCCCCCGGCGGCTCCCCTTTGCAGCCCCTTTCGCCGCTGGGAACCTGGGAGTCCCAGGTGGCTCCTTTGGGGACAAAGCCAAGGCCAAGGGGGGCCAGGGTGGGGCGGATGGAGCCCTCAGCGGCAAAACTTGAGGCGCGCCCTCCCCCCAAACCCTCAGATATCAAGATAAATAATGCTTTAACGCAATCTCTTTAAAGAGCGACTTTAGTGCAAAAAATCCCGTGGTGAACAAAATAACATTTTAAACGCGAGGTCAGTAACTGCCAAGCCATAGTGGGGCCCTGCCGCAAAGGGGCATGAGGAATACGATCCTGTTTTATTGAAAATGTTGGTGTTTGGGGGGGGGGCGCCTGGCTCAGTCGGTGAAATGTGTGGCCCTTGACCTCGGGGGCGTGGGTTCCCGCCCCACCTTTGTTTGGTGTAGAGATTACTTAAAAATAAAACCTTTAAAACTAAAATCAAATGTTGGTATTTCGTCCCTCTTGGATTGTTCCTGACTTTGAAGGAGGCTGATGGGGGGCGGTGGGGGGTGGGGAGGAACTTGGATTGTGGATTGTGTGTGGTTGGGATTCCACACCCAGGACCGTGATTAACCAGTGAGAAAGCGTCACGCTCAAGCATCTTCATTAGCTTTTTGATAATTCGCACAGTACACAATTCACCCATTTAAAGGGTCCAGTTCAATGGTTTTTTAGCAGATTCAGAGTTGTGCAACCATCACCACACCCATTCTGGAACATTTTCATCACCCTATAAGAATCCTTGGGGTGCCTGAGTGGCTCAGTGGGAATAAGCTTGTGACCTCTGCTCAGGTAGTGATCTCATGGTTCGTGGGTTCAACCCCCCCTCCCCCCGGGGCTTTGGGTTCTGTGCTGACAGCTCAGAGCCTGGAGCCTGCTTCCGATTCTGTGTCTCCCTCTCTCTCTGCCCCTCCCCCCTTCATGCTCTCTCTCTCTCTCTCTCTCTCTCAAAAAAAAAAAAAATAATAATAATAATAAATAAAAATAAAAACATTGAAGAAAAAAGAATCCCTGTACCCACGAGTGTGGGCCCTCCATTCCCTTCAATTTCCCCAGCCCTAGGCAACCACTAATCTCCTGGTCTCTATGGAGTTGCCTGTTCTGGATATTCCATATAAATGGAACCACACAACACATGGTCTCTTATGTTTGGCTTTTCCACTTAAGCATAATGTTTTCAAGGCTCATCCCTGTTGTAGCACGGATCAGTGCTTTATTCCTTCCTATTGCCCAGTAATGGCCCCTTGTACGTAGGGATGTATCACATTACGCTAGCGCGTTCACCGATTGGTGGACATTTGGGGTGTTTCTCTTTGGGGGACTGTAGCGAATAATGCTGTTACCAACATTTACGCACCCATTTTTGTGTGGACATGTGTTTTCATTTCTCTCCGGTGTCTACCTAAAGTAGAATTTCTAGGTCGCACAGTAACTCCATGTTTAAATTTTTGGGGAACCTGCCAGCCTGTTTTCCAGGGTGGCTGCACTCTGTTGCAGTCCCATCAGCCGTGTATGAGGGCTCCAATTTCTCCACATCGTCACCAACATTTGCCTTTTTGATTTTAGCTTTCTTAGTGCGTGTGAAGTATCTCATTGTGGTTTGGGTTTGCATTTCTCTCATGGCACTGATGTTGAGCATTTTTTCACATGCTTTTTGGATGTTTGCATATCTTCTTTGAAGAAACGTCTGTTCAAACCTTTTGTCCATTTTTCGAACGTCTTAAATATCTTTTAAACAAATGGCATCGCAATACATGTATTGTTCTGACTCTGTATTGTGTCTTTGCACTTGGCCTTGTGCTTTGGGGATCTTTCCGTGATCTTTATAGACAGACCTCACTATTTTGAGGTCAAGGTTTCCTAGTGTGGCTGGGCTATAAGTATTTATCTGATCTCTGATGGATGGTTTTCAAAAATGTTTTCTACTACAAAACAGGTAAACTACCTTACACACATCTTTATGCATGCAAATGAATTTTTTTAAAGACCCAGAAGTGGCGGTGGGGGCGGGGGGGAGGGGGGCGGGCGCCTGAGTGACTCAGTGGGTTGCTTAAGCAACCGATTCTTGGTTTCAGCTCAGGTCATGATCTCACAGTCTGTGGGCTTGAGCCCTACATCAGGCTCCATGCTGACAGTGCGGAACCTGCTTGGGATTCTCTCTCTCTCTCTCTCTCTCTCTCTCTCTCTCCCTCTCTGCCCCTCCCCTCTTCATTCTCTCTCTGACTCTCTCTCAAAATAAATACATAAACTTAAAAAAAAATAAAGCCCTCGAGGTGGAATTGCTAAGTCAATTTTTGTTTAATTTCAATAGATATTAACAAATTGCTTCCTAAAAATTTAACTCACATGTGCCTTCAGCACCGATGTATGAAAGTGCCCATTTAATTGTATGTTTACCAACACTTGACATTATCAGTATCTTTAATTTTTGCGACTTTATCCATCAAAAAGAATGTTCCATCGTTTTAATCTTCATTTGCCTGATTACTGAGTGTGAACTTTAAAAATTATGATTATTGGCCATTTTCATTCTGTCCTTCTGAAAAATATCTGTTTATATCCTTTGTCCATTTTTCTAATGGACTATTTTTATATATTCTAGATGTGGGATGTTTTTCTTGTAGCCTGCTCTTTATTCACATAGAAATGTTAAATTTGATGTTGTAAAAAGAGCGCAACCTTCCTCCTTTTTGGCTCCTGGATTTTGTGTCTTATTTTTCCTACCCCAAGTTTGTGACAATATTTTCTCCTAATATTTTCATATTAAAAAATAAATGGAGCGGGCGCCTGGGTGGCTCAGTCGGTTGAGCGTCCGACTTCGGCTCAGGTCACGATCTCGCGGTCCGTGGGTTCGAGCCCCGCGTCGGGCTCTGTGCTGATAGCTCGGAGCCTGGAGCCTGTTTCAGATTCTGTGTCTCCCTCTCTCTCTGCCCCTCCCCCCACTCATGCTCTGTCTCTCTCTGTCTCAGAAATAAATAAACATAAAAAAAATTTTTTAAATAAGTGGAGAAATATATTTTGCACGTGATAACAATATTGAAATAAAATGAAATCTTCTTAAATTAACTAATAAATCCAATGCCATCACAACGACGTTCCCAACATGAATTTTTATCAAACGTGGTGGGCCACTTCTAGAGATTATATGAAAAAGGAGGGGCGCCTGGGTGGCTCAGTCGGTTGAGCATCGGACTTCAGCTCAGGTCACGATCTCACGGTCTGTGAGTTTGAGCCCCACGTCAGGCTCTGGGCTGATGGCTCGGAGCCTGGAGCCTGCTTCCGATTCTGTGTCTCCCTCTCTCTCTGTCCCTACCCCGTTCATGCTCTGTCTCTCTCTGTCCCAAAAATAAATAAACGTTAAAAAAAAAAAAAGAAAAAGGAAATGCATAATGATATTAAAAAATATCCAGGGGCGCTTGGGTGGCTCAGTCTGTTGAGCATCCAACTTTGGCTCAGGTCGTTATCTCGAGGTTCGTGAGTTCTAGCTTCACATCGGGCTCTGTGCTGTCACCACAGAGCCCGCTTCGGATCCTCTTTCCCCTCTCTCTGTGCCCCTCCCCTGATCGCTTTTGTGCACTCTCTGTCTCTCAAAAATAAACATAAAAAATAATTCAAAAGTGAATAGCCCTAACAGTTGGCAAAACACACTATGGAGTCATAGTAATTAAAATAGTATGGTATTGAAGGAGTGCTTGGCCGGCTCAGTCAGTAGAGTATGGAACTCTTGATCTCAGGGTCATGAATTTAAGCCCTACATTGGGCATAGAGATGCCTTAAAAAAGAAAAGCTTAAACAAAAATAGCATAGTATTGGAACGAGATCAGATAACTTGATCAGTGGGAAGGAAGAGGTCCATTTTTCTATGAAAGTTTAACTTACGATAAAGGTGACATTTCAAATGAACAGAATTCGGGGCGCCTGGGTGGCTCAGTACATTGGGCGTCCGACTTCAGCTCGGGTCATGATCTCGCAGTCCGTGAGTTCGAGCCCCGCGTCGGGCTCTGTGCTGACGGCTCAGAGCCTGAAGCCTGCTTCTGGCCTGTCTCTGGCCCTCCCCCACTCACACTCTGTCTCACTCTCTCTCTCAAAAATAAATAAACATTAAAAAAAAATCAAATAAACAGAATTCAGTTAACGGTCGTGGTTCAAATTGCTATCCATTTGGTGGTAAATATTTATTCATTTATCCATCAGAGATTTGTGAGTGCCTAACACAGGCCAGGCACCATGCATGTGGACACTGGGGTGGTACCGTGAACAAAACAGATGACAAGAACAAAAATTCCTGGCCCCATGGAGCTGACATTCTGGTGAGAGAGGCAGCCAATCAATGAAATAAATAGGTAAGTTATATAACCTTCGAGAAATAAAGGAAGGGTAGGGGGATAGGGAGAGAAACAGCAATTTAAAATAGAAAGGGCAGGAAAGACTTCAACGAAAAGGTGATATTTCAGTCAAAACTCAAAGGAGATTAGGGCATTGGCCTTGTAGATGTCTATAAGGGCCACCTGGGCTCAGGTAACAGTACAAAGGCCCTGAGGCAGGAACATGTTCATGTGTTTTGAGCTCTAAAATATGAACTTGAGCCACCTGGGTGGCTCAGTGGGTTAAGCCTCTGACCTTTTTTTTTTTTAAGCCTCTGACACTTGATTTCAGCTCAGGTCATGATCTCACGGTTTGTGAGATTGAGCCCCGTATTGGGCTCCTTGCTGGCAGGGTGGAGCCTGCTTAGGATTCTCTTTCTTTCTCTCTCTCTGCCCCTCTCCTGCTCATGCTCTCTCTCTCTCTCTCTCAAAATAAATAAGTAAATATTTTTAAAAATATGGACTTGAACTTTCACCCTGAGGGAGCTGGGAGGCATTAAAGGATTGTGAACAGAAGTATGACAGGAGCCAATTTCTGCTTTAACTGGATCACCCTGGGATCTGGGAGGAGCATGGACTGTAGGGGCCAGAGTGAGAGTTGTCCTGGGAAGACGAGAGGGGTGACAATTGCAGTTAACCCAGGTGAGAAGAGCTGTTGGCTTGGGCACCTTGGAGGAAGAGAGCAGTGGTCAGATTCTGGACGTATTTTGAAGATAGACAGGATTTGCTGATAGACTGGATGGGTGGGGAAACAGAGGAGTCAAGGGTGACTTCGGGGGTTTTGATCCAAGCACTGGGAAAGCTGGAGCTGCCGTTAACAGGGGCAGGAAGGCTGTTGGGGGTGGGGGGGAGGCGGATCGCGAGCTCAGCTTTGGATGTTGGGCGTTTGAGATGCCTATTAGATCTCTAAATGGAGACGCTGAGTAGGAGGAAATACTCATGTCCCCAGCTGAGGAGAGAGATCTGGGCTGGACACAGGCACTGGAAACCGAGCGGAGACCTTCGCTGCCAGCACAGCAGCTGTGAACCACATGTGCCCAGCGAGCACTTGAAATGCAGCCAGTCTGACTGAGATGTGCTCTCACTGTAAAATGCGCACCAGATTTCAAAGGCTTAGGATGGGGGGGGGGGGGGGGAAAGTAAAGCAGCTCGTTAATGATTCTTTTATATTGATAAGTTGAAACGATAATATTCTGGATATGTTCCGTTAGATAAAATAGAGGATTTAGGTTATTTTCACTTTTTTTTTTTTTTTTTTTAATTAAAAAAATGTGGCTAGCAAAGAAACGCTCAATTGTCTACGAGGCTTGCAGGATATTTCTGTTGGACAGCGCTGGCCTAGATGCTGGTTGAAAGGTGTCAGCGGGACGGGGTCGCCGTGGGAGTGACCGTGGGAGTGAGTGTCATTGAGCAGAGACCCGAGAACGAGCTGTGGACCCTCCGAGATGAAGACGTTGAGGCGGAATCACAAAGGAGGCCGGAAGGAGCCACCAGGGAGGTTGGAGGAAAAGCAGGAGGGAGGCTGTCCAGCAAACCAGGGCCAGAGAACTTCTGGGAACAGGGCCCCGCGCCCTGTGGCAGATGTTTTGACGAGCTGGGGAAGGCCCGGGGTTAACCATTGAAATTGGCAATGTGGTCCCCAGCTGCCAAGAACATTTCATTCATACAATATTCCCAAGTTCCTACAACTGCTGTGGGCTGGAGGTCCATCAATGAACAAGGAGAGCTGGCCCCTGCCCCCGCCCCCCACCCGGGGCTCACAGTGGAGCAGGGGCAGGGAGGGTCCCCAAATGATTAGCTGCCGGTCACCTGGAGGAAAGGTGAAGGAGAGTGCCAGAGCCAGGAAAGCCCCGAAGGTGCCGGAGGCCCTGCCCTGAGGGCTCAGGAGAAATTCCTGCCCGCGTGCCTGGGTCCAAAGCCTCCCATCCCCCACCTGACCCTTCCCAGCATAGACCCTGGACTAGGCAAGAACAGGAGTGACAATGCTAGGGGCTTCTCAGGCGGTAGAGTCCCTCATAGCATTGTAAGAAGTCAGGATTTGAACCCGGGGCACTCTGGCCCCAAAGCCTCTGTCCTCAGCCACTCTGCTCACTGTCCGGATGTCCGTGGGGACGTGGGCAGTGACAACAGGCTCTTCTCTCTGACAGCTCGAAGCACTTGGGCTGCAGCGTTCTCAGAGCTGGCTCTGCAGCCAGCCCCCAGCACCGCCGTATTTATCTGCCAAGTCCCCTCGGGGGAGTCCCTTTAGCCTTAGTTTGCTCATCTGTCTAACGGGCCAATCAAACAGAGCAATAGCATATTAACACCACACCACATTACCCCTTGTGGACAGAGGCAGGCTGGGAGGCTCAAGCCAGACTCTGCCACAGCAAGTATTTTGGAAACTCTCCCCCACCCCCCACCCCCCCTGCAAGGAAGGTGGGCAGAGACATTGGCAGCAATGTCACCAAGGGAGGTTGGGGCAGGCACCGGGGCAGGTGCAGCCTCCGAGTCCCTGCCTGGCCTGTGTCCCAAGAGCTCTGAGCCCCGTGCCCGTGCCCCTGAAGGTCAGGCAGCCCCTCCGGCCCCCGCTGCCCCCTCCCGCCTCTGACTGTCCCCTCCACACTGGATAAACAGCACCTCCGCCCGCCTGCTTCCTCAATCCCTCACGCTTCACCAGAATTAAATTCATCATTCATTTTTTATGGTTTATACATGGTGTAATTTATGTTTTCAAATATATTGAGGTCACACTTTAGCAGAAAAAAAGTATTTCACATTGAAATTGAAGGCATGTGTGTTCCATTAAATGGGGATGTTTGGGATAATTTTAAAAGGCTAAAAGTAGTAGAAAGTAACATTAAAATAAAATTTGAGAGATGTAATTACCCCTAATCGCACCATAAAATAATCAATACTGCATTCCATTATTTCTGACTTCCCTAGTTATAGCTTTTTTTGTTAAGCTCTTGAATATTGATGAGGTGAAAGGGTCGTGTCTTCTGGCGGAGGTCTGATGGAGGTGGAATTAAGGTTGTGTCCTCTCCGATTATGCCATGGAGACCTTGAGTGCCGCTTCTTCTCGGCTGTGAATCCCCGGGGGCAGCACCAGGCTCCCTGATCTCTCGTCCAGTGATCTCTGGTCCAGCTCTTCCCACAAAGGGCCCGGTGGGGAGGCCAGGGGGAGGCCACGGAGGGAGGCCACGGAGGGAGGCCACGGAGGGAGGCCATGTTCCTTTGGGCTACATTTTTGGAGCACTCACCGTGTGCCAAGCTTTGAGCAAGCCATGTGGATATAACAACTCCTTTAACTCTTAAACAACTCCTTGCAGTGGGTATCGGCAAGTCTCCCCGCTTTACAGATGCACACACTGAGGCTCAGTGGGATAGACTCACCAAAGGGATAGACTGAGGGATGGAGCTGCCAGCAGGAGGCTACAGGGGCGCTGAACCCACTGGGTGGGGACGCCTCAGTCACTGGCCACAGTGGTGTGCAATTAGCCAGAAAAACCTCTGGGTTTTGTCCCTTTGGGACACCTGAGAATTTCCACCTCTTCCCTATAATTGAAAGAATGGGTTCGCTCCTCTGAGCCTTGCTGTTTTCCCCTGTAAAATGGGAATAACATTAGGACGCGCTTCACTAAGTGTGTGGCTTAAGGGAGCCCGTGCTGAGTGCGGTGCCAGGCACATGGCAAGGGCCAGTCAACGGTAGGTATGAAGGCACTTGGTGACACTAATGACAATGTCACTTTTTCCGCCTGGCCTCAGCTGCCCCATGTCTAAACTGCTCTGGGTGGGGCATTTGAACTGGAGAGTCGCGAGGCCTGTCTCTCCGACATTCTGTGTTCTATGGTCTATGCACCAAGTTTCTGCCACGTGGGGGAGAGAGTTCTGACTGTATGCCAGCCCACGAAGGACCCTCAGAAGTTTATCTCATCCAGCTCCCACCCTCCCACAGGCTTCTGTGTCTGAGGGATGCTCCCCAGCCCCTCTTCCCTCCACCTCAAGGAACCTGCACCTTTTTTAAAAAAAAGTAAACTCTATGCCCAACTTGGGGCTCGACCTCAGGACCCAAGATCAAGAGTCCCACGCTCTACCACTGAGCCAGCCAAGTGCCCCAAACGTGTACCTTTTCAAGCGGCAGATCGTTTCCGTTGGGGCTCAGGACTGGGCCCTACGACAGGCTACCTACTTAGTGAGAGCACAGGGTGGTCCTTCGGGCCCCTGAACTGGGAATTTGAAGTTTGGACAGCCTCACACCCTCATGGCCAGCACCTAGGCACTCTCATATCCAGCATATGTGGATATCCTTTTATCTGCTCTCAGGATATCTGTGCACCAGAATCAAGACATCTCTCTGCTCAGGATGCAGATACTGTATGCTCAACATCTGGACAGCTCATAGCTGCCTTATTCACAGTAGTTGAAAGGTAGCAACAGCACAAATGTCCAAGGATGGATGGATGGATGGATGGAGAAGTGCAGGGATGGATGGATGGATGGATGGATGGATGGATGGAAGGATGGATGGATGGATGATGGATGGGTGGATGGATGAATGAGTAGATGGATGGGTGGATGGGTGGGTGGATGGATGGATGGATGATGGATGGTTGGATGGATGATGGATAGATGGATGGGTGGATGGAGAAATGCAGGGATGGATGGATGGATGGATGGAAGGATGGATGGATGGATGATGGATGGGTGGATGGATAAATGAGTGGATGGATGGGTGGATGGGTGGGTGGATGGATGTATGGATGGATGATGGATGGATGGATGGTTGGATGGAGGGAGAAATGCAGGGATGGGTGGATGGATGATGGATGGTTGGATGGATGATGGATAGATGGATGGGTGGATGGAGAAATGCAGGGATGGATGGATGGATGGATGGATGGAGAAATGCAGGGATGGATGGATGGATGGATGGAGAAATGCAGGGATGGATGGATGGATGGATGGAAGGATGGATGGATGGATGATGGATGGGTGGATGGATAAATGAGTGGATGGATGGGTGGATGGGTGGGTGGATGGATGTATGGATGGATGATGGATGGATGGATGGTTGGATGGAGGGAGAAATGCAGGGATGGGTGGATGGATGATGGATGGTTGGATGGATGATGGATAGATGGATGGGTGGATGGAGAAATGCAGGGATGGATGGATGGATGGATGGAGAAATGCAGGGATGGATGTATGGATGGATGGAGAAATGCAGGGATGGATGGATGGATGGATGGATGGATGATGGATGGGTGGATGGATAAATGAGTGGATGGATGGGTGGATGGGTGGGTGGATGGATGTATGGATGGATGATGGATGGATGGATGGTTGGATGGAGGGAGAAATGCAGGGATGGATGGATGGATGGATGGATGGATGGATGGAGAAATGCAGGGATGGATGGATGGATGGATGGATGGATGATGGATGGGTGGATGGATAAATGAGTGGATGGATGGGTGGATGGGTGGGTGGATGGATGTATGGATGGATGATGGATGGATGGTTGGATGGAGGGAGAAATGCAGGGATGGGTGGATGGATGATGGATGGTTGGATGGAGGGAGAAATGCAGGGATGGATGGATGGATGATGGATGGGTGGATGGATGAATGGATGGATGAGTGGATGAATGAGTGGATGGATGGATGGATGGATGGATGGTTGGATGGAGGGAGAAATGCAGGGATGGAGGGAAGGAGGGAGGGAGGGGGAGAGGGTGGGTGGAGGGATGGACAAAATGTGGTATATCCATGCGATGGAATATTATTCTGCTTTACACTGGATGAAGCACTTGGTACATGCCACAACACGGATGGGCCTCGAAAACACGATGCTCGGTGAGAGGAGCCAGACACAAGTGGCCAGATGGTGCATAATTCCATTTATACGCAGTACCAAAGACTAGATACATTCATAGACGCAGCAGTAGAACTAGTAGGGACTAGGGGCAGGGGGAGGGGGAGTTAGCATTTAATGGATCCAGGGTAGGCAAATCCAGAAAACGGAGATCCATAGGGACAGAAAGCAGATTAGTGGTTGCCTGGGGAACGGAAAGTGGGGAGTGACTGTATAATGGGTATGCGGTTTCTTTTTGGGGTGATGAAAAAGTCCTGGACCTGGATGGTCATATGGCATTGTGAATGGACTTAATGCCACTGAATCGCGCACTTGAAAATGCTTACAGTGTTACATTTTATGTTCTGTGTATTTTACCACAATAAAAAAAAAAATTCTTTTTGATGTCTGGACACCCCGGGGGCCCAGTCCTGTGCCTGAGGCCAGCTGACACTCTGCACAGGGTTCTTGGTATTGGCTGCTCAACCCCAGCACATTAGAAGCCTGGGACAACAGGGAGCTGACGGGCAGCCTCACTCCCTGTGTCATTACCATTAATAATAAACAACAATAGAGTGTATTTTTAAAACTTTCCCTAATGGAGATTCCCAAGCAGCAACCAAAACACTCAGATTACCCACTGGTCCCCTGAAGATACTGACACATAAAAGCCGTGTGGGCCACGGAGGCCTGGAGCGAGGTGGATGCTTCCTGGCATCTGGGCAGCGCCCCTCACTTATCCCCACCCCCCAGCAGCGCCCGTCCCCAGCTTTACCCAGAGGTACCGAGGACAAAAGGCACGGGAGGGGGGTTCTTGCCAATACCTTGGCCCCTTGACTCAGTTCTCTTTTCTGCCGTGCACTCGGGCACCTTACACCAGCCTGCAGGGACCATTAGTCCTCTCCCATATATTTCCGATGGGACCTGAAGCCCTGCTGGTATCGGGGAGCACCCCCAAGGTCTCCCAGCACCGACAGCGGGTCGACTGTTAGCTCTTGCATCTCATGCCGCTGCTCAGCACAGACAGAGCAGTCACCAGAGAGACTCAGCCCAGGCCAGATGAGTCACTGACTTCCCAAGCCTCAGTTTCCCCGTCTGTAATGACAGCACCTACCTCATTGGCGGGGGAGGATTAGAGATGATGCGTGTGACATCCCAGTGCCGAGAAAAGAGTGATCATCATTCCGGACGCGAGGCCAAGCGCTGGGCCTGCGTGGCTCACCCTCTCTCAGCTTCCCTGGGGTCACCCGGCACTCCAGCCCAGGGCCAGCCGGCGTCCCTGCCCCACTGGGCTCTGACATGATGAGGCTCATCTTCTTGAACGCTCACTCACATGCCTTGTCCAATGATCCTCCCAGCAGCCCTGGTTGGGAAAGACTGTTGCCCCATTTTACAGATAGGGAGACTGAGATCCAGAGAGGCAGGGAGCTTGCTGATGGGGGTTCAAAAGCAGTGTTTCTGGCCCAAGAACTGTTGTTCCAAACACTATACGATGATGAGCCGGGGTAGCAGTCCCCGTGGTATAGAGCAGGGTCCCTGCAATTATGGAATCTCTGTGTACAGTTTTCTGGAGCGAAGGCACATAGCTCACCAGGTATTCTCAAAGGGATTGGAGACAGACCTCTGGTTAAATCCCAACTCCTCCACCTCTGGCTCTGTGGGCGTTGGGCAAGTCAGTTCCTCCTCCATGCCTCAGTTTCTCCGTTTTTCAAACAAGGGGTTTGACTGGAAACTCTTGGAGGCCCTTCCAGGCACTGTCCTTCACTCCTTCTTGGATCCTCACTTTGGATCTTTTTCCCGTCTCCACTCCCTGGCCCTCACCCCTCACCCTAGTCCTGGCTCCCCACCCAGCCTTGCAAATAGCCACAGGCCTAAGCCAGCAGGCACACCTGGGTAAGAAAAAAGATGTCTTTGGCGAAGGCATGTCAGGGAAAAGGCAGCTGGCCCCCAAGAGCTTTCTGGCTCCTCGTCCCCCACACTCCCTGCTCAGTTCTCCTCTGGGGTCAAGAAGGGCCCCAGCCAGACCCTGTCCAGAGGCCCCAGGGCCCCTCAGTGACCCCTGAGCCAGCCACAGCCCACCCATCCGGTGAGATTTAATTGGTTTCAATTGACAACCATAACAAGAAGGCTCTTTAAGGAAGCTTCGGAAATGGAAGGGAGGCCATTAGGAAATTTACATTTGCGAATATGATGTTTAATTAGCAATACCAATAAATTAATAGGAGAATCTTGCTGCGGTTCTGGGTTCATAAAACACCAGCCTCAGTCGGCAGAAGGAGAATGCGGCAGCCCGAGGCTGCCTGAGGGGAGAGGACCCCGCCATCCGCTCATCACCAGCACCCTGTGCCCCCCGGCCCATCCCTTTGATAGAGCAGGGGATGGGTGGGGCGGGAGGGGGCGCGGAATGAAAGCCAGCATGGACCGTGGAACCAGGAGGTTCTGAGCTCATATCCTGGCCCAGCCCCTGGTTCCCTGGAGAAGTCACTCAGTTCTGAGCCTCCAGGCCCTTGTCTGTCCAGTGGCGACGGTGACGATAACGCCCACCTTCCAGGGGTTGTTGTAAAGATTAAAGGAATTAACGTGGGCAAAAGCACCCGGAATGGAAAGGAGCTGGCACAAAGTAAGTGTTAGTTATTCCTGCTGCTGCTGCCATCATCGTTATTAATGGGTAACGAATGGGAAGAACCTGGCATGGAGGAAGGACTTGATAAATACCGGGTATCATTGGCTTTTAATTTTTCTTTCCTGAACCTAACCTGCTCCTCTGGGCTCCTGGGCACTTGGGCAGGTCGCCCTCATGGCATCCCCAGCGGCCCCCTTGGCGTCAATGGCTCTGCACGGGGCGGGGGGGAAGCCGTATCTTGCTTATTGCCCTACTCCCTGCCCACAGCGGGCAAACGTCTTTGTAAACAAACACGGCATACTCAGCTCTGATGGGTATTTCCCCAGCCCGCAGACCATCCATGGCTCCCAGCTGCTTTCAGGATTTGGCTTTCAGTGTCCCCACAGCCCCCTGTGATCCAGTTTCCTGTTTTCCCACCCACCCCCAGGCGTAGGACCCCATCCTCCGCCAAGAGCCAGGCCTCTCCCCGTCCCCAAGGACAGCCGGTTCCCTCCTGTCCCTAGGCAAGTGCAGGGCTTATCTTGGAGGGCCCTACTCTGGGGCTGATACAAGGCTGCTCTTTTGCAAAGGCCCCGCCTTACCCAGCCCTTCGGACTCCGAGTGAGAATCAGAGTCAGTTCAGGGGGCTGGAAACCGGGGAGCCTTACTCTCCAGACCTCCTTCTCCTCTTCTCTGCCACCACCACCGTGCCCAGCACTTGTAACAAGGGACCTGAGAGTCGGTCTCTATTCAAAGAAGCTGGCGCAAGCACCCTGAGGGGCCTGTCCTCTGGAGGCTCAGATTCCTCACCTTTCATGGGTCCTGGAAGACCTTTCCCGCCCCCGTCCCAGGACTCCTCCCCAGGGAAATCTTTTCTGGCTATTTCTCCAGCTTCCGAGCTCCCACCTCACTTGGTTCATTCCTACACTGCCATGTTTTCCACTGTCCTGTAATTACTTGGCTCCTGGTTGTCTCTTGCCCTAGGAATTGGCTCAGAACTCAGCTTCCATCTCTAGCCCTTTCTAGGAACAGATCCCGCTCTGCCCAGATGGGTGAATAAGCCAATGAATAAATCAGGAAGTGGGTTTAAAAGCTGCCTCCTCCAAGAAGTCCTCCCTGACTATCCTAGCTTGATTTGTATTCATTGCATGTGTTTGCCATGTATCTCTCCCACCAGACTGTCAGCTCCTCAAAGACAGGAACCTTCTTGTTTTGTTTACTATTTTTTTTTCCTGGCACCTTTCCTGGAGCTTGTCACATGGCTATGCTCAAATGTATTCACTGGATACAATGAATGAATGAATGAATGAGTAAATTAATTTCTGAATGAATGAGGGACTGTTGAATGAATCAATGACTGACAGGAGAGTGAATGAATAAATGAACAAAAGAATGAATGGACGTCATCACGGAGGACCGGTGGAAAGAGCTTCTCAGGGCTGGGGGTAGAGCCCAGTTTCTCCTGAGCCCTGGCCCCCACCAAGATCTTGTTTCCCCAACTGTTTATTAAGTTGTGTAAAGTGCGTAGAAAACACGACAATAATTAAAGCAGACACAGCAACAGGTAATTAATTGCATTTCCAAAATTTGATCCATGCATATGAATGAAGGGGAGGTCACAGATTCAGTCACAGAAAGCGCCCCACACTCCCCTATGCTCTCCGGGGAACAGAGGTGGGGAGCTTTGCCAGGTGGAGCTCCCAGAGGTGGAGAGGACATCCCTGGGGAGGCCAGCTCCTCTTCCTCGCCCCCTTTGTTTGGCCTTAGCTTCCCAGCTATAAGGTGGGGGAGGGAAGGCCTTGGCAGGAGGGAAGCTCCCGTGACTCACAGCCCTGGGAAGTCTGGTGGCGACTCCCCGGAGGGGGGTGGTGGGGGTGGGAGATGGGAGATGACCACGAGCTCAGCGTGGAGCAGGGGATGGGTCCTCGACCCAAGTCCTCTGGCTTCATGAGGAGACCCTGGGGTGCTTGCTTGAAAAGGCAGAAGCTTACACCGTCGCCTGAATATTCTGAGTCGGGAGGTCTGAATGGGCCTGTCTCCCTACTTAAAACAAGCTCTCCAGGCATTCTGGAAGCTTTGGGAACCTGTCCCTGGATAATCTCAGGTTGTCCTTCAGGTCCTAGGTCCAGGACTGCCCTCTCTTCTTACTACCCACCATGAGTACCAGAGACAGGACAGAGTCTGGACCAGAGGACAGCCGTCCTGGGGTCTAGGATGATGGAGGAGGCCGGGCTGGCGGCCTAGCACAGCAACAGAAGGAGCTTTGGGGCACAGGGGAGGGTGGGAGATGAGGCCTCTCTAGGCTCCAGCACAGAGAACTGAGTCTCTCACTCATGGCTCTGCTAGGAAAATGTCCCCTCCTCCAGGAAGTCTTCCGGCCCCAGGCTAAGTTGAGGATCCTGTCTTTGGGCTCCTAACCAACCAACCAACAGAACCCCGCCTCTCTCTCAAGACTCATTCGATGGAAAAGTAGGCTTCCTCCCTACCCTCTGGCAGGGCTAGAGCTGAGTCTGGCCACGTCCAACTCCAAAGCCTCGGTGGGCACAGAAGACGACGCGTATAGCTGGAAGGGGCGAGGGAAGAGTGGGCCTTGTGCCTCCGTCGTATCCTTCATCTCGCCCCAGAAGTCACCTGCTGCTTTTATCGACAGTCCCCATCACGCTGACTCAAGCACCCCAAGGACATCTCTTTGGCCACAGGAGCAAGCTGGGCCCACTGTGGCTCTCCACCAATGACAGACGGGAGTTGGTGGATAAATACCCCAGCTGCCCTACCCCCAACACACACACACTCCCTGGGACAGTCTGTGATGGGCTCTCGTCTGTGCAGGATCCCCAGGTGAAGGGAGCCCTGGTTGTCCACGGCAGTCGCTGCACATCAACACACCTTCCGCGGCCTCTCTCCCCACTCCTTCACTGTTCTCCTTGGGGAGCCTCCCCCCTCCCAATGTCACACACCCAGATCTTTGGTCCACTTTGGGGGAAACCCACACTGAAACGGCAACCATCTGAGGATCCCTGCTTACTAACAAGATGTATCCTGGAGGACGCTGGGTTGCCCTACAAAGCCCTGCCCATCCCTTATCTCTCTTGGCCCATGCCACCCCCTGTGAACCAGGCGCTGCTTTTACTGCCATCGTTCCGGATGACGAAAGCGAGTCTCAGAGAGGTCAGCCCCCTCAGCTGAGCTAACAGAGCAAAAGGAAGCCGGCGGCTGGAGCCCGGGCCTTGCTTGAAGGAGCAAGATTCCAGGGTGAAGGTTATAACAGGTTGACATCATCGTCCTGAATTGTTGTTGTTGTTGTTTTAAAAGCCAAGACAACTCAGAAGGTGCTCAACAGATGGGGATGCTGGAGATGCTACCCAGAGGCCCAAGGTCCCAGCGTCTGAAACGGCTGCCCCTCCCTTCTGGCTTACTAAGGCTGGACAGTGGGTCAGGTGACAGCAGGAAGGACTGGGGGAGTGGGGCTTTCAGTAGAATCTGTTCTCAATGTCCTCAGGGGCCTGCAAGACCGGGAGCTAAATCGGCTTCTGGAAAGCTCAGCCAAGACCTCTGCTCTTCTCATTACCTGCTTGTCAGGAGGAGACAGTGGGCCTGGAGAACAGGCAGTCATGGCAGCAGACCCCCAAAGATCCCAGCCATCTTGGGGGACACTCCAGGCCTGGCAGGGGTCCGCTCCTGATTATCACCCTTGACCTGTGCCCTCTGCCACCTGGCAGGTGGAGGGCAGCCGAGAAGGTCTATTCCTCCCAGAAAGGATCCCCCAGGAAGACACTGCCAGGACCCTTATCCTAAATTGTCAGATACCCTCGTGTACACAATGGGCTTCCCTGTGTGTCATTTTGACTTTTTTTTTTTTTAAAGGTGTCTCGATGTTCTAAATGCCCTATAGAAACTTGGAAACACTTGTGAAATTGTTTGCACTATTTTTTTAAAATATCATTAACTTAATCAGATAATTATATATTTAGATATTTACCATGAGCTATAGAGACCCAAATGTCACCAAATCAGTTGCGCTAATTTTTATAAATGAATTAAGTCACGTCCTCTGCTCTCTCCTGCCTCTCAGCTGGTCCTTCCCCGAGGCAGCCCTCCTGGCCCGGCCCAAGTCCTCGCGCAGAAGCCCTGAGATGGGTGGGAGCGGGCTTCCCCCTCCTGCACCCAGCCCCGGGATCACGATGCGACGCCCCAGGCGCTGGGCAGCCGGCCACGCCTCCCCAAACTCGGCTCTCAGTCTTGGGGAGGGTGGAGGCTGCCCCCCAGACAGGGGGCGGGAGGACGACCCGGGGAGGGAGAGAGCTGGGCGGGCCGGGGTCAGGGAGGGAGGCCCCGGGAGGGCAGGGACACCTGCGAGCCCGCCCGGTCCGGGCTCGGTCCCCGGGCGCGGCCGAGGCGCTGTCCCCGCGGAGCCCGCGGCCGCCGGTAGGGGGCGCCTTGGTCATGCATTATTCATCGCCGAGCCGCCCGCCGCCCGCCGCCCGCCGCCCGCCGCCCGCGCCGCCGCCGCCTCCCTCGCTTTCCCCGCGCGGGCTGCGGGCTGCGCCGAGGAGCGGGAGCGCGGAGCCTTCACAATATTGTGGCAGCTCCGCGAGTGACGGCTCAGGGGAGGCGGGGGTGCGCAGCCTTGGCGGCGGGCGGCGGGCGGCGGGCGGCGGGCGGCAGCGGGAGCCGGGGCTGGGAGGGGTCGGGGGTGGGGGCGACGCCGGGTCATCGCGCCTAAAGGGAGTCAGGCGAGGGTGGTGTGTAGTTTCGTGTAAGGGCCGAGCTTTTAACATCCATCCGTCCGTCCGTTCATCTCTTCCTTCCTTCCTTCCGTCCTTCCTTCCTTCCTTCCTTCCCTCCATCAAGGCAGCCAGCACCTAAGGGAGCATCTGCTCTGTGCGCCGTGCAAGGAGTGTAATGGTGAACACGGGAGGCGAGGTCCCTAGCCTGACAAAACTTAATCTCCGAGTGGGGGGCCAGGGGGAAGACAGATAAAAAGCATGTAAACGCACAATTAAGATAATCCCAGATAGTGACAAGTGCTTTGAATAAAACAAAACACAAAGGCGGGATAGCGAGTGTGTGTTGGGGGCGGATTAGGTGGTCAGGGAGGGCTTCTGTGAGAAGGTGACATTTTTGCAGAGGCCTGAAGAACGGCATGGATGAGCCTGACCTTGGCCAGTGCCTGGGCCTCTGGGGCCTGCCTCTCCTTGCCCCACCTCCTGCTTTCTCGGGAAGCTGTAGAGGTCAACCCCGCACAACACCCCAAGAAACAGGGAGAGGGGTGAGGCCCTGAAGGGGTGGAGGGCTCAGTCAGGAGGGCATCCCCGCCCCGCCTGCCTCTGGGCTGCAGGAGCAGGCAGGAGGCCGGGCAGCCAGGCCTGGAACGGGTTGGGGCGGGGCGGGGGGGGGGGGGGGAACATCTGCGTTGAAAGGTGCCCCCTCCTCACCCCTGCACGGGCACCCGGGCTGGGAGCCTCCGCCCGCAGCCCTCCGGGAGGGTGTCGCCACGCCCCGCCCCCACCTCCTGGCGGCTTCCCAGGTCCCCGGCTTTGGGCCCGCGGGCAGGGGGCATGGAGGGCGTGGGCTGGGGGTCATCACCAGCATCGGATTTCCTTTCACTTGTGCAAAGACTCGTTGACGCCTGAGCACATCAATATCCTTAATGACAGTGAGAGGAGCCGGACTCCAGACGCCCGCGCCCCCCACCCGCGCCCTCCCCCCTCCCCGCTGCCTCTTCCTCCTTTTCACCCTATTCCCTGTGTCCTCTCTCCCTCCTTCCTCACGCATGCCTGTCCCTGTCTTCTCCCCTCTGCTCTCTCTCCATCCTGCTGTCTTTCCTCTCCCCCCTCTTTCTTTTCTCTCCATCTCGCCTCCCCCCCACCTCCTCCCGTCTCCCTCTCCCCCTCCCAGGACCCCACAGCTCTTACGCATTCACAAACTTTCACCCCGCAGCTCAGGGGGCCCCAGCTGGGCCAGTCCCTCTGTCTGTCTGTCCATCCCCAGCTGGGCCCCGACGCCTTCCCAGGAGGCAGCCAGCGGGGAGGCAGGGCCCGTGCAGCTGGGGGCCCAGCGACAGGCCTCCGAATCCGAGCTTCTGCCTCTCTCTGCCCTTCGCCTGGCTGGGAAATCAAAAAGCCAAGTTTGGGCGTGGGGCGCCAAGGGAGAGGGGAGAGTTTTGGGGAGGATTTTCTGTTTTGTATTTTTTATGACCATATATAATTTCGCATTTCTCCCCTCAGCCCCTGCCTCCTTGGCTCCCAGATGTGTCCCACATTGAAGAATTATCTCTCCTCCCCAGGGTGAAATAAACGCAATCAATATGAGTATTGCTCTCAGGGCCTTGAAATATTACATTAATGTTCCATGTGGTGACATTTTAGCTGGAATTTTCAAATACATTATGATGGTTCAAATTAATATTTATCAGATCAGCTTTTATATTTTGCAAAAGAGAGAGAGAGAGGGAGAGAGGGAGAGAGGGAGAGAGAGAAAAGGAAAGACAGAGAGAGCATTATTAAAATACAAAATGCAGATCAAGTCTGAAATCGATGGTCCATTTTCCCAGCACTTTCCAGGGGCTGTCTTTAGCTTTCTGGGTTTGTTTTTAAATTTATTGGTATTTCAGGCAAATCTATTGGGCTCCCTCGGCCCCCTGGTCGGCCTCCCTCCTCACTCCCTCTTGAAGGCTACGGGGGCCCTTCCTTTTCTGTCTTTCTCTCTTTATTATCCTGAAATGTAAATTACGACATTAGCCCGGTCCTTATTTTTTTTTAAACTCTCCGATGATTAAATCTGCTACACGACATCCTTGTCCTTTCTATAAATTAAATCATCTTGGCTTTGCACCCTCTAGCTCAGGGCGGCCTCGCCCGGGTGTCGAGGCATCGGGCGGCTGCAGCTGAGGGCTGGGGTCCTTGTCCTCCTCCGTAGCGGACACTGGGGGCCTCTGTGTGGGGGGGGGCAGGGAGTCTCCCCGCTTTTCTGTAAATAAGAAATGTGGACTGGAGGGAACACGTGGTAGCAGCCATACATTCCACTTTATTTCAGTCACTTCCAAACTGATTACTCTGTGAAGTGGAAAATCCGGGCAGATTAATGGTTTAATTCTCTCTCTTTTCTTTTGCATTTTCCCCTCTGTCTCCTGTTTTGTTTGGTTTTGTTTCTGCCCCCCCCCCCCCCAACCCTTTCCTTTTGCATCTTTTTTTTTCCCCCCTTCTCAGAGTTGTGATCATACAAAGGCAGCCGCTTGGGCGAGGTGGACCCGAAGCCGAAGCCGGCGGCGGGGGCGGCCCGGGCAAGGCAGCTGGGAGATAGTCCCAGCCCCACCGGGGGGCTCAGCCTGGAAGCTGCAGGGTGAACTATGCCCACTGGTACCCTTAACTTCTTCTCTTTGATGATTTTTCCATTTCCTCCCTCGAGTTCTGTGTGAGAGTTTGCACCAGCACGAGCGTTTCCGGGCGTGTGCACAAAGGTCACACGCCTGCACGCACACGCCCAGACCTCCCCCCCCCCCCAATCACAGACCGCACGCGTGCACGTGCAGGTGCACACAAACACAGGGGCACGGGCACTCGGGGAGGCTCTGCATAAAGAGAGCTGCCCTCTCCTGATGCCTCTCCGCTGCTGATCCGGCCAAAAGAACGACAGGAAACTTAAAAAAGAAAAGGAGGAGGGATCGATTATTCGACCTGTACTTGAACCCGACTGAAAGAGATAAAGCGGAATTTTCAATAGGTCCCCTGCCCTTTTCACCAGGAGGGAAAGAGGAGAAGAAAAACAAGAGATATTTATATGACAGCAGCTGCTGAAAATAGCATTTCAGAGCCATAAAAAAGGCAAAAAGAAATTCAATGGTAGAAAAGGCAAGAAACTCCTCGTCTGCTCCCCAAAAGGCGAAGCAGGCGGCGAGCGTCTCCGGCTGGAAATGCATGCGTGCCTCCTATAGATCTGTTTGAAATTATACTTGTCATTGAGGGGGAATTTATGCTTCTATTGATCTGCAAAAGGAAAATATTAAATGGTTTGGTTTTGATCTTTCAGTGACCCCAAGGTCAAGGGTAGTAGCGGATTAGTATTCATAGAATTCATCACGGAATTGCAGCCTGCATCCACTTTATGCAAACACGCTCCAAACACGCCTGGTGAAGCAGGCAGCAAGTGGCCAATGACAAGGAAAAAGCCAACGGCACCCCCCTCCACGGGCCTCGCCCCCTTCCTACCCTCCGGGGAGAAACAGGAAGGAACAGCAAAGGGGTGAGTGGATGGATGGGTGAATGGAGAGGCTCTGGGACTCCCCTGGGCTTGCAATAAAGGCAGGGTCCCCCCCCCCGCCCCCCCCACTGGGTCAAGTACACAGGGAAGTTCGGCAGACCACCCACGATGGGGATTATGGTGTGGGGCCAAAAGACCCAGGAATTCCGGAGCGAGTGTGGGAGGCCAGGCGGGTAGGAAGGGGCACCCATACCTGGGGCACGGTGTTGCCAGGAGGGCAACGACCAGACGCACAGGGACACGCATGTGCACACACCCTCAGCCAGTGGAAGCCTGGGTCTTTCCTGAAGGGAGGAACACGAAGTGCCGGCCAACGGACTGAGAGATACACTCCTCTCCAAGGGTGACATTGTTTCTCTTCCACGCTGAGGCACGTCCTTAGAGTGAGGCCGCCACGTGCCCAGCTGGGGAGGGGAGTAAGGCCAGGCTTACGTGCCTCCCCGACCCCCCCAGGCCCTTCCGATCCCCATGCTCTCGGTGGCCCTGGAACCCATGTCCAAATGTGTGTGCAAAAGGGACACTCGTGGAGCCCCTGGGGACAGGCCACAAACACCCCTCCCCACCCTGCATTCAGCACACAAGTGCCCTCTTAACAGAGTCTGTCCCCAGTGGTGGGAACATTTGGTCAGTAACAGTCACTTGCCAATGAACTAAAAATAACCCACCCAGCGTATCCCTGCAATGGCAGGAATTCTGGCTGGCCCTTGTTCTGCTGGCTGGTCAGGGGGCCAGTGGGGGGCACAGATCCTGACTCCCACTGGGGGCTAAAGGAGCGGACTTTGGCAGGGAGGGGGGTGGCGACAGACAAACAACGCTCGATGTCTTTATCGGGGCTCCAACTCTTTTGGGCTTTACCTGCAATGTTATCTCATTTAACACAACCATTCTACCAGGCGGGGGTTGTTAATATCCCATTGTATAGATGAGAAAACCGAGGCTCAGAGATGCAAAGTCACATGCTCCAAGTCTCAGCTCTGTCCTGAGGCTAACGTCCACTCTCCTAACAGCTCTGCTCTGATGGCGGGGCACCATTTGGGTCAATTCCAGGGTTGGCTCACATTTCAGGGTATGGGAGATTTGGGGATGAGGACAGGGGCGCAGAGGCCTTGGGGGGGTTCAGGAGCCGTGAGGAGGGAGAGGTAGAGTGGCCCCAGCCCTGCCTCCTTGTCCCTGTGAAGGAGGACAGCGTTCTGCCTATTAATCATGTTTCATTTATATTAGCTTGACTCGATCTACTGTATATTTGAAATGGATTTAATTTTAGATCACGCACTATGGAAGGGGGCCAGCTTGGTGTAAGGAGCATTATGAATATTTTCCATAAGCTGGATATACATTATCCAGGGACAGATATACGAGCAGCGGCCCAGGGCTCCTGGTTGGGGGAAGGGGGCTGCTCTCTCCTTCTTCCCCCCACTCTCCTGCGGCCAAAGGGCACAGGGCTTTGGAGGGAGCCCTCTCTGACCCTCACCTGTGGGGAGTTGGTGGGGGGATCTCAGCCCCATCTTTCCTCTGCCGGCGAGCTCATCCCCACTGACCTTGAAGCCGCTGCTTCTCCCAGCTCCCGGCCGAGCTGCAAGCCGGCAGGTGTGTACAAGGAGGGAGGGCCCCAGAGCTGTGGGAGGCAGAGGGCCCAGCCTGAGGTGCAGGAGAGGGGGTGGGACCAGAGGGAGAGAGCCTCTCGACTCCCACCTTCAACTTCAAGCTCCGGTGAAGGAGGAAAAAGCTTGGTTCCAGGCTGCTTGGCTGGTGAGTGGAAGATTCCTGTCCAGCCACGCAGGGATGGGCAGGTCAGGTCCAACCATCTCCAAACAACCCCCCCACCCCAGCCCTGGGCTGAGGCACCCCTTTCCTGGCGGTAGGCCATGGGCTTTTTCCTTTTCCAAGGGCACTAGAGCTCAGAGGCCCCTCTCGAGGAATCTAAGGCTCATGGCAGGCAGAGAACAAGCCTGTGGCCACACAGCTGGGAAGCATCAGAACCGAGTAACCTCCTGCCTGCAGCTCTGTGTGCACCGGGTGGGGGTGGGGGGTCCCGCCTACCCCCTGCCCACCCCCAGTCCCCTCCATTAACCCCACTGGACAAGTGGAGTCCATGCAGTTGCACCTTCATGGTGCTTTCTCTAGTGCTCAGACCCTCTACCCCACCCCTAAGACACCCACACCTGTTAGCTTGGCATTGACCTTTCCATGAGGAAGCCGGGCCTCATGTCAGTCTGCTTTACAGACTGAGGAAACTGAAGCTCAGGGAAGGTTGTGACATTTGCACCCAAATGGGAGCCTGCTCTGTCCCTCCACCCTCAAACCGGTCCCCATGGCTTGCCCATCCGGCTCCCCCAAGCTGCATGTCCCGAATCAGGCGTGCATCCCTGCCTACCCCCCACCATCACCATGACCAGCCGTCCTCCAACATTCTCTCAAGGCCGTCCGCTTCTCTCCAACACCATTCCTCTCCTGGAACATGGCAGGGCCTCCCGGAGTGTCCCCAAAGTCCCCTGCCAGCTCCAGTCTGTTCTCCGTACCATGGCCAGAGAGACCTGGTTTCAAATCACTATTTTTTAAGTGTTTTTTTTTTTTTTTTAATATTTATTTATTTATTTTTGAGAGAGAGAGAGACAGAGCACAAGCAGGGGAGGGACAGACAGCAAGGGAGACACAGCATCCGAGGCAGGCTCCAGGCTCCGAGCTGTCAGCACAGAGCCCGACGAGGGGCTCAAACTCAGGAACTGCAAGATCATGACCTGAGCGGAAGTCGGTCCCTTAACCCACTGAGCCACCCAGGCGCCCCCAGAGAGACCTTGTTAAAATGCAGCGCGGCTAAGTTGTATGCTTCTCCTGTACTCCTGGGGTCAAATCCCAAGTCTGTGTGCTGTCCGAGAAGGCTCATCAGGGAGTGGACCCTGACGACCTCCCCAGGGTCACCCGTTCTTCTCCAGCTCCATGTCCCGACTCCACGGCCTTTCTGGCTATTTACCTGACGTGTGCCGTGGTGTCTCTGCCACAGGACCTTGGCACAAGCTGCTCCCTCTGCCTGGATCGCTGCCCTTCCCACTTCACCTGCCTAGCTACTCTTCAACCCTCAGACTCTACTTCGGCTTCCCTGGGAAGACGCCAGATCACATACCCCACTCCCCCAATCCAGTCTAAATCAAGCCCCACTTCTGCCTTTTGCGAATCCTACCTCCCTAAGGGGATATTTGGGGTCTGGTTCTCCGCCCCCAGCCGGCGAGGCCGGGCGTGTGCGGGGGCCCACGCCGCGGGCAGGTACCAGCCGAACTCCTGCCTTTGCCGCCGTCCTCACATCCATCAGTATAATATACCCGTCACCCACCCCAGCCCGGGCTGGCAGCCTTTCAGAAGTGGCATGCGACGCTTCCCTTATTCATTCTTAATTTAAGGTTTTGTGAGTTGTAATAACCCCCCTTTCCCCCAAATCACTGGGGATGGGACCTCCATGTCAGCCCAGGCCAGGAGAGCTGAAGGGTAATTGCATTGCACATATGTTAATGGTTGTCTGGAGAAGACAATGGCAACTGGGGAACTGAGGCTTCTCTGTGCTCAGAGTGCCTGCAGGGTGGGCCCCCACCCCCAAACCGGGCTGGGGTCCAGGAGGCTGAGGCCACGAGCCAGTGGGGAGATTTGGGGACTGTGGGGTCCACAGTCCGCAACAGAGGAGAGGCTAAGAAGGACTAGGGTCTGACTGGGGACAGATGCCCTGGAAATGGGGTCAGGACCCTCTTCTTCCTCCATTTCCTTATGCCTCCCCAGGGCACAGGCAGCTCCCCTTTCCTGGGACCAGAGATGGCTGCCAAGGGGAGGGAGAATCTGGGAGAATGGACATGGGGAGGCAGGGGTTACACAAATCCTGCTTCTGCTTCCCACAAGCTGTGTGTCGTTAAACAAGCCACTTAACCTCTCTGAGCCTCAGTTTTCTCTTTGAGAGTCTTATTTGACTCTAAGTTGTATACAGTAAAAGACGTCCTATATAGAGGTAAATGGCAGGGTGCTTGGGTTCAGGTAGATCTTCAACAAGTGAACTTATTGCTGAAGGTTTTTATTTTATGTTTTAATGGTTATTTTTGAGAGAGAGAGAGAGAGACCCATGCAAGCAGGGGAGGGGCAGAGAGAGAGGGGGCAGAGGATCTGAAGCAGGTCTGTGCTGACGGCAGAGAGCCCGATGCGGGGCTCGAACTCATGAACTGCGAGATCGTGACCTGGGCTGAAGTCGGACGCTCGACCGACTGAGCCGCCCAGGTGCCCCCTGAAGTTTTTATAACTATTAATCTGACGTGGCTCTGCCCACCGTCCGTGGTGAGGTAGAGTGTGGGACTCCTGGCTTCCTTCCTGGAGAAGTGCTCCCAGGATGGAAGGAGGGTCTTCAGGCTCAAATGGCACCTCCTCTCCCGTTAATCTCCATGGGAGCATGCTCTCTGGTCCTTCACTGAGCTTGCAGCTAAATATTTGTGTTCTTGCTTATTGTCTGTCTCTCTAGAGACTGTGGGTTGACCTGGAACGGTGCCTGGCACATAGTAGGTGCTCCATGAATATTTGCTGAATGAAGGAGTAATTGAATGAGGCCCACGTAGAAGAGTGGGAGGCACCTGGATGAGGGATTCAGGGGGAGCGGGGAGTGACCTCCTGGACCCAGCTTGCCTCTGTCTTGGGCCTCAGGAACAAACCCTGCCCTGCCCACGGTCCTGTCCCCGTTCTCTCGCTAGAATGGACCTTCCCGCCTCCCTGCGGATTCAGGAGCTCCTGTGAGATGCTGGTGGAGGGCACGGGGGTGGGACAGAGGGCCCTTTCCAAGCTGGGTGCCCCCAGCGTCCCCTCCTAGGCTTTTCCCTCTTGGCCTGCCTGAGGCCGCGCAGGGTGTCTAGGGCCCCTCACCTCCCAGCCCCTGGGACTGAAGATTCCCCGGGGCAGTTCGGCTGTCCCTCCTCAGGGTCTAAACAGAGGCCTGACATCCCTTCCCCAGGGAGGGTGCAGCCCTTGAACGAAGAGCTAGAGCCCAGTAATTCGAGCAGGGTTCGCAGGGTGCTGGGTGCTCCTGGGGAGTTCATGATAGTGGCCAAGGATGACGAGGAAGAAACCTTGGGTGCCCCCTTCCCACAACCCCAATCCCGCTGGTGCCAAGTTACCCACATCTCACACCCTAACCGAGTCTGGTGCCGAGGGGAGGCCCGAGGCCGGCGGCCCGCTCGCAGCCCGTGCCAGGAGGTGTCTGGGCCAGGCCCGCCTGTGCCCCGGGGCGGAGGAGGCATGTGGGCCACCGGGACACTAGTGACTCCGGAGAACCGCCCGCTCCACCCCACGGGACCCACAGCAAGGGCCAAGCTGAAGCGTAACTCCTCTCAAAAATTCCTCGTCGTGAGGCTGAGGGAGAAAATAGATCTGGGAGTGCTGGTGCTGGAGGACGGGCCTTCCAGCTTACAGAGGCCGTGTACTGGGGGAGGGGGGCGGGCTGAGGGACAGGACAGACGGCCAGGAGGGAGCGGGGAAAGAAAGACCGTCTGGCTGAAAAGGGGCGAAAAGCGACAGGTTTATCTGGAAAAAGATGCAGAGGGGGAGAGCGAAAAGAGGAGAACCAGGGAAACAGAAGCGGAGCCAGAGGGACCCCAAGAGACGACAGAGAGAAGGAGGGAGCGACTAGGAGTCACGCAGACACAGAGAGACATACGGGGAGGGACACTGAGGCAAAGGGCCGGAGTGTGAGGCCAACGGGGAGCCTGTGTGCGTGTGCAAGGCGGACGGAGGGATGGAGCGAGCGTCGGGGCTCCGTGAGTCTGCGTGTCGGGTCCAGGGCTGTCTGGGCACCTTGCTAGGCCAACACTTCAAATCCGATGGAAAATTAAGACGTGGGGGGGGGGGGGGGCAGGTGTTTTGCGTACAAGAGAATGCATGTCCGTCCTCCTCACGTTACCGTTCCCGAGAGTCTGCGATCACATGTGTGGTGTGTGCACGCATGTGAGCGTGTGATGGTGTGCAGGGGGGCAGGGCTCAGTTTCCCCCTCAGCTGTCCCCCTGCCCCCTCGGCGAGGACTCTGTGTGCAGATGGCCCCGGGCTGGAGGGCCCGCAGGGCTATGATGGGTGGGCGGCCTGACACACGCCCTCAACGGGAGGGGGAGGCCAGAGAGCTGTCGGCAGCCAAGGACCAGGCAGGCAGTGAAAGTGAACCGTAAAAGGGCCACTTCTCTGGCCGCTGTTCACTTGACAGTCTCTAACCCAGAAGCCACCTGTTCAGCCATCAGTCACCCAAGGAAAACACAGCTTTCCTGAAACTGGGAATTGGACAGACAGTCCTGGGAGGGGGTGAGCATGGGGGAAATGCCTGCCTTCTGCCACTTCCAGGGGGCCCTCCCCTGGGCGAGGCGGGGACAGGCTGGAGGCCCGCGTCTGGCCTGACAGGCCAAAACCAAAAACCCCCCAAAACCCCAAAACCCCAAAACTTCCCAATCTGGCACCGACGTGACACATTTGGCGGGGAGGGGGCCCGAGAGAGTGGGGGCCCGGAAGCGCCCGCCTTGGGGTGGCCTCGCAGGGGCTGTGCCCCGGGGGAGCTGTGGCGTGAGCTGTGTGTCCCTGGGTGGGGACGGAGCAAGGGCAGGCGTGGGGTGGGGGTGTCCCTGGAGCCAGGCCGGGCCTTGGGGGGCAGGCAGGGTGGCCGAGGCAGGGGAGGGACCTGGCTTGGAGGCAGGCCTGGGGCTCTGCCCAGCGGCGGCACCCCGGCCAGCAGAGGCCCCGCCGTGCCCCGCCTCGGGTAGCTTGTTAATTTCATCGTTTCGCCCGTTTATGGTGTTTCCAGTTGCTGTTGCTTTTATAAACAAGCATTTTGGTGACCTTCCCCTCCGGACATCAGCTCCGCAAGAATCCCGAGCCCTGAACATTTATAAATAAGCCTTCTCTCAAGTTCCACAACAGGTGTGACCTCTCCCCCGCCCCCCTCCTCTGTCCTGTCCGAAAACTGAACAGTTTCAACAAGCAAAGGGAAGCCGCCCAGGCTGTCTTAAAGGGGTCGAGTGGAGGCCACTGTGCGCGTGGCTGCAGGGGGTACTGGCCTGCCTCTTCCTCCACCTCCCCAGACGGAGGGTCCCGAAGGAGAGGGCCAGCCTGGTGGGCAGTTGAACCCCTGACCCCGCTGCCCCAAACACCCCCGTGCAGAGGCTGCGGTAGGAGAGGGCTCCTCAGCTGACAGAGTGTATCTGAGTCAGGCCTCTCCACTCCAGAGAAGTTTTATCAAGCTTCACCCCCCCCCCCCACTCCATTCCCCTCCACGGTCTGCTCCTCGCTTGCTCCCCTCCTTGGCCCCACCCTGAGAAATATAGAACATTTTCCCCTTTTCTTCCCTGCCAAAAGCTCTCTGATTCATGATTTGCAACATTTCATACATTTACTTAACAAGTGTTCATTTATTCAGCAAATACTTCTTGAGCTCCTACTCTGAGCCAGGCTCTGTGCCAGGGCTATAAAGCTGAAGGAGGCTCAGCCCTGCCCCCAAGGAACTCACCATCTAGTGGGGCAGACAGCATAGCAGTAAGACAAGTGAGCCATGGGTGCCAGAGCTGGATCTACGTGGGCAGAACAGGTCCTGGGAGCAGAGAAAGGGCTCTCAACCTAGAAGCGAGGCTAAATGTGTCCTGGAGGGGCTGTTTCTCGAGTTATCAGGGGCTGGTTCGTGGAGGTGTCAAGGGGAACAACACTGCAAGCAAAGGAAACAAGATAGGGCAGGGGCACGCAGGCAAACAAGAACACAGCCCCGGGGAGACCTGTAAGAGTTTGCTCTGGCTGAGCTCAGCAGGAGTGGCTGGGAAGGAAGGACTCTGACAACCCACCATCCACATGCCTGTCCCTCGGAGCGGCACAGGTCTTCAATTTAGAAATCCCAGAAAGCAAGGATCAGGTCTATGACACTTGGTCTAGACCCGGGCGGCAGGGCGGGGTGGGGTGGGGGTGGGGGTGGGGAGAGCGGGCTTTAAAAAGTTCCTTTTAAGTAACATAAGATGACAGTGCTCGTTGGTGCCTATGGTGAGGCCAGCGATGGGGGGGATGGAAATGGTGGGGATCCCATGAGCAAAGGTGGTGATCCTTTGATGGCTGCCATGGTGATGGCTGAATCAAACCAAATGGAGTATTTGCCTCCATTGGTGCCTCCTTGGTGGCCCAAGGGAAGAAGGTGGTAGATCTTAATCACGCCTGTAAGAGGTCATCGAAGTCACAATTCGGTTACATGTCAAGTATGACAATGTAGGCAAGGATAGGCAAGAGGGCAAAAGGCCTCGAATCAGGAGGACTGAGTGCGAGCCGAAGTCAGGGCTTTAGGACACAAGGCACAGGTCCGGGTCTGTTGACAGGGCCCTTGGGTGGGAATTGTTTGCCTAGTGCCTGGCTTGGGTCCAAGGTGAGGTTCACAACCTAGCGGACCAGCAGGACCTAGACTCTCCACAGGGACCAGCCATGGCAATGTGAGTCCTGGGAGCAGCTCAAGGACACAGGCCTGAGAGTCTGACCAAGGAATCTGGGGACCTGGGACCCCTGTCTATATTAGGGACCGAAATATTACTTCCTCCCATGTGTCCTGTGATTCACAGTTTAAAAAGAACTCTCCCTTCCCTTCTCTCTTGTTAACTCCCAACAACGCTTTGAGATGGACGCTGTTACTCGTTTTATGGAGGAGGAAACTACTTTGCCTGGGATTTTCTTTCTCCTCTTCTTACCTTCAGTAACTCCGCTTGTCCTTCTGGCTAGCACAGTGGGTCGCCTCCTCCAGAACCTTCCCTGACCAGCCTCGGATGGGTTGTGCCTACCTCCTCTGGGATGGCCGTGGCGTGGTGCAGTGGCCTGACCATCTGTCTTACCCTACACTCAGACTGAGTGTGAACTTGCTGTAGGCAGTCCCTGCCTTCACCTCCAGCCCCGGGGCCCGGCAGGGGCCGGCTCAAAGAGTGCTCAGGGAATGCCATACTTATTGACCTCGGTCATAGGCTGATTCACAGCCCCTCTGCTGCCCCCTGGGCTCCCCGGTTTGGATATTGCCGCTCAACTGTCTGGTGGGCATGGGCCTCGGGGCCTCAGGAGAGAGCACAGAATGTGGCCAGGCCTGGTTCAGCTCCCAGTCTAGGGCCAGCGGAGGGAGGATTTGGGGCCGGGATGTAACAGCCGTGCAGCTCCTGCGGGCTGAGCCCCCTTTAATGCTCTGTGTGTCCCGAGGGGCTGGCTAATGGCTGACTGGGCACCGTGAATTTAACAGCATCAGACCCAAATGAGCTCTGTCTGCCCTTGACTTGTCCCTCCCCGCCCCGGGGACTGGGGCCTCCCTGGGGGCCTGCCTTGGAAGAGTCAGCCAAGTTGTGCAGGGAGGGGGGGGGGGGCAGTGGGAGGGGGAGCATGGGCTGGATTTTGGCCAGCAGACCCAGGGAGCAGGGGAGGGAGAGCTCCCTGGGCTCTGTGGGTGGCTGGCGTGGGTACAATCAGGCCACTGGCCATGATCCTGAGGACAAGTCACTTCACACCTCTCTAGGTCCTGGATGATCAGGTTAGAGCCCTCCTTTTGCTCTCCTATCTCTCAGGATTTGCCAGTGAGAACAGGTCTATAGCATCCTGCTTATTCCTTTTGGAGGGGAGTCCGTGAAAATACAAGTTTATGATATCGTCGTTGGCAATAACAGCAAAGTAGGGCCCCCTCCCCTTTTGCACTGGGCTGCAGATTCTCAAAGAACAAAGTGCTTTCACACGTTTCAGGACATTTGAGCCTTAGAATATCTCTGAGTGTAGACGGAGGAAGAGGAAGAGTAATAATAGAATAGTCATGGCCCCGCTTCAGCCCTGCTCTGTGCCAGGCACTGTGTTGAGTGCTTTATCCTGGCACCATGGGTCTTCTGAGGCTCAGACATCCCCCACTTGGCCAGTGTCCTGCTCAGTGGCTCTGAACAGATCATCCCTGCCACCCTGCAGCCTCGGCTTGCTGGAGCCAGTTACGGTGCCCCAGCATTCACTGACAGCCCATCACAACCCATTGTCCCGATGGGGAAACTGAGGCTCAGAGAGGAGCAGTGTGCAGAGGGGAAATAACCCCAGCTCTGCTTCAAACTCCCTAGGGAG
Organism: Panthera onca; assembly: GCF_046562875.1. NCBI lineage: Eukaryota > Metazoa > Chordata > Mammalia > Carnivora > Felidae > Panthera > Panthera onca. Next base: position 213,625,950 of record NC_138346.1, read on the forward strand.
GCTTGGTGAGCCCGGCCCCCACGTGGCCCTTAGCTCCCCCAAACCTGTGTAATGGGGGAAGGCGGGGGCACCGGACTGAATAATCTCTGAGGTCCTTTGGTTTCATCCATTTCGCAAGCATTTATTCTGAGCACCTACAACCCGCCCAACACCGTCCTAGCTGTGCAAGCACAGTGGTGAACGGGCCAACACAAGCCCTGCCCTCATGGTAGTTACAGACAGGAGGCAAGGAAGAAAGGGAAACCAGGTGGCGACAAGCCCTATGAGGACAACAGGGCAAGGGACAGTGACAGTGACCGGGGGCTTCTGTGGGAGTGGGGCCAGGAGACTCTTTGGGAGGTGACATTAGCCTGCATGACAGGAGCAGAGGAAGGGCCCAGCCTACAGGCAGCATAGGCAGCATGCACCCTCAATTGTCACCATCTGGGGTCACGTGGCCAGGAAACGACGGTGGCAAGACTTGAACGTGAATCTCCTGGCTCCCATCCCTTTCCATGGGAGCCGCCTGGGCCAAAGCTGGCTGGCCACTGGGAGAACCAGGTGGGCATGCTGGTTAAGCCCGAGGCTTGATTTTGAACCCTGGCTCCACTCTTCACTATTTTATTACTTTTGTTTATTTATTTATTCTCCAGGCAAGAAGACGGGGCAATCGTGGGGCTTACCTTGTTCGTCTGCCTTCTCACAGGGATCACTGTCCAGGCAAAGGGTGTGTCAGCTGCCCAAAGTTCCAAGGGAGGCAGTGATGCAGTCAGGACTAGAACTCGGGGCCCTGGACTCCTGGCCCACCGTTCCTTCCTCTGCCCACTTTTCTACGATGAGTTGGGTGGGGGATCCCAGTGCTTTGGGCCCAGCTGTGCAGAGGCCAAGACCTCTTGGGACAGAGGTGATGGGCAGGGAACAGGGAGCCCAGGGCTCTGGCTTCACAGATGCAGCCCAGGATTACACCAGGGCAGAACTTCTGTCTCTTTCTGATAAAATGGCAGCCTGAAACCAGGCATCAGGACAAGCCAGGCACATTCCTTATGCCATCTCGTATATATCCCACAACTATCTGGTGGGATGCCCTCTGTTTGACTGATGGGGAAACCAAGGCTCAGTAAGGTAAAGGAGGGGGAAGGTGACTGAACTAGAATTTGAATCTGCCTGATGGCTAGGGATTCATTTGGTCAGTCAAATAACACACACACACACACACACACACACACACACACACGTAACTTTTTTTTTTTTTTTTTGAGAGAGAGAGAGCGCCCTCGAGCATGAGCAGGGATGAGGGGATAGAGGGAGAGAGAGAATCCCAGGCAGACTCTGTGCTGTCAGCACAGAGCCCAACTCAGCGCCTGATCTCATGAACAGCGAGATCATGACCTGAGCTGCCGACGGAGCCACCCAGGCCCTCCATGTAATTTTTTAAGTAAGCACCCACTCTGAGCCAGGTGGGGACACGGGCAGTCTCCTCTCTCAGGAGCCCAGTCTGATCAGAGCAGCAGATGCCGGACCAATAGCAAGTTAACCTCTTGCTTACTGTAAATACCAGGTAGCGTGTTCTCCCACCCTCATTAGGTTTTGACACAAAATCCCCTTCTCGGTGAAACTGGGACGTCTCGTCCAAGGTTTCCCCCTGCCCCCTGTTGCTTCGTTGGGTTTTGTTTTTCCTTGGCGCTTATTATCTAAAACACCACATCCTTAATGTATTTGTCTTGATTATTTTCCATCTCTCCCACTAGATCAGGGGCTGGCAAACTACAGTCCTTCGGATCTGGCTCACTGCCTGCTTACGTATGGCTGGTGAGCTAAGAATGGCTTTTACGTTCTTAAATGGTTAAAGAAAAAATGAAAAGAATAGTATTTTGTGACATGCGAAAATGATATGAAATCCAGATTTCAATATCCATAAATAAAGTTTTATTGGAACGCAGCCACGTTCATTCATTTACGTACTGTCCCTGGCCGCTTTCACACTGCAACGGCCGAGCTGAGCAGTTGTGGCAGAGACCGTATGTGCCCGGCACACTATAAATCACCGTGACGTGGTTACAACTCGATTTTGCCTCTTGGCCCGCAAAGCCTAAATATTTACTATCTGGCCTTTCACAGAAGTCTGCTGACCCCCGCATTAGAACGCGAGCTTCACAGGGCAGAGGCTTTTTGTCTATTTGCTTGTTACTGCACCCCCCAGTGTCTAGAACGGCGATTGGACTTCCGCTTCGGGACTGGATTTACCCTTTCACCCAAAGCGTTAAAAAACCGGACAAGATCTATGAAACAATGGTTTTCAGACGATGGGCAACAGAAAACAGATGGCCCAGGACAGTGATCCCTAAGAGAAGGAAAACACGAAGGGAGCCCTACGATCGCCCCCAGCTTACCGCCTAGAGAAAAGTACCGGGCCAGGGAAGGTATGCGTATAGGGAAGGAAAAGAGGAAGCCAAGTGGAGCCTGAGTTGAAGGAATGCAGTTTGGAATCAGGGAGGCCAAGAGGCTGAATTTGTGACTAAGCAGAGTGTGCCCGCAGAGATGTGAGAAGAGGTCCTTTCTCGCACCAGGCAAAGTGGAAAGACTTCACGCTATATGGGGCATCGGGTAGTGTCCTAAGGGCATGGCCTTAGCAGTGGGGCCGAGTGAGCCCCGGACCAAGGCTGTGTTGAACTAATGCTCATGAACCTTAAAAGCAAGCCTTCCTTAATGGCATCAAACTAATTCCATGTAGCCTAAATGCATCTTGGAACAAAGCCAGTAATATTTAAAGGAATACAACTAAATCCAGTCTTCCACAATGTAAAACTTTAAATGTTGGTGGAATGGGGCGCCTGGGTGGCTCAGTCAGTTGAGCGTCCGACTTCAGCTCCGGTCACGATCTCACGGTTTGTGAGCTCGAGCCCCGCGTCGGGCTCTGTGCTGCCAGCTCGGAGCCTGGAGCCTGTTTCGGATTCTGTGTCTCCCTCTCTTTCTGCCCCTCCCTTGCTCCTGCTCTGTCTCTCTCTGTCTCTCAATAATAAATACACATTAAAAAAAATAAAAAATAATTTAAAAAATACTCTTCATGTTTAACAAGGCAGAGAAAAGCAGGAACATCGTGAGAGAAATAAAATTATTCTCTCAAATTCTAGAGATGGAAAAGGCAATATCTGAAATGAAAAATACACTGGATAGGAGCACCTGGGTGGCTCAGTTGGTTGAGTGTCCAACTCTTGATTTCAGCTTAGGTCATGATCCCAGGGTTGTGGGATTGAACCCCGCATCAGGCATTGCACTGAGTGTGGAACCTGCTTAAGATTCTCTCTCTCTCTCTCTCTCTCTCTCTCTCTCAAATAAAATTTTTTAAAATTTGTTTATTAAAAATTTTTTAATGTTTATTTTTCAGAGAGACCAAGAAAGACAGAGTATGAGCAGAGGAAGGGCAGAGAGAGAGGGAGACACAGAATCCGAAGCAGGCTCCAGGCTCCAAGCTGTCAGCACAGAGCCCGACGCGGGGCTCGAACCCACAAACTGTGAGACCATGACCTGAGGTGAAGTCAGATGCTCGACCGACTGAGCCACCCAGATGCCCCCCAATTTTTTTAATTAAAAAAAAGAAAAATATACTAGATGGGATTAACAGCAGGTTAGACACTGCTAAAGTAAATTCAGTGACCTTAGAGTCGCAACAATAGAAGTGACCCAAAATAAAATGCAGAGGGGAAAGAAACAGGGGTAGGGGGATATAACAAAGCCTCAGGGACCAGTGCGACATCACGGGTCTAACATACGTGTAATTGAGTTCCAGGAGGAGATGGTGGGGAAAGGTATTTGAAGAAATATTGCTAAAAATTTTCCAAATTTGATGAAAACTTTATACCCCACAAACCCTCAAAGTGTCTTGAACCCCAAGAGAAGAAACCTGAAGAAAACCATACCTAGAAACGTCACAGATCAATTGCTGAAAACCAACTTGTGATAGGACAAGGCCTGGCACAAATGTTCAATAAATATTTGTCAACTATTGAAATGGATGGAATTAACAAATATACAGAATTTTTATTTTATTTATTTATTTATTTAAAAAAATTTTTTTAACGTTTATTTATTTTTGAGACAGAGAGAGACAGAGCACGAACCGGGGAGGGTCAGAGAGAGGGAGACACAGAATCCGAAACAGGCTCCAGGCTCCGAGCTGTCAGCACAGAGCCCGACGCGGGGCTCGAACTCACGGACCACGAGATCATGACCTGAGCCGAAGTCGGCCGCTTAACCGACTGAGCCACCCAGGCGCCCCTATACAGAATTTTTAAATAAAAGCGAGGAAGAATAAGAAAACAAGATAAGGGCGAAAGACAGTACCGGACCCAGAGGAAGGAGGTTTTCCATAGGGTGGGTCTGATAAGGTTATACTGGAGCGAAGCCTGAAGGAAACAAGGCAACAAGGGGCATGGGTGTCTGGGAAGGAGATTGCAGGCAGAAGGAGAGCATGTTCGGGGGCACCTGGGTGGCTCAGTCGATTAGGTGTCTGACTTCGGCTCAGGTCATGATCTCGCGGTTCGTGAGTTCAAGCCTCGCATCGGGCTCTGTGCTCACAGCTCAGAGCCTGGAGCCTGCTTCAGAATCTGTGTCTCCCTCTCTCTCTGCCCCTCTCCCCCTCACTCTCTGTCTGTCTGTCTGTCTCAAAAATAAATAAATATGAAAAAAAATTAAAAAAAAAAAAGGAGAGCATGTTCAAAGGCCCTGAAAAGGGGTCATCCCTGGTGTATTCAAGAAAGAGCAAGCCAGCCAATGTAACCGCAGTGAGCTGGGGTAAAGGTAGTACATGAAGTCAGTGAGGTTGGGTTTTGTGGGCGACATAAAGACTTTGACTTTACATTGAGGGAGATGGGAATCTTGGAGCACCTTGAGGAATGACGGATCCGAACGGGGTTTTAGAAGGTTCACTCTGGACCTTAAGGGGCGAGCTTGGCAGGAGGGAGACTGTTTAGGGGGCCGGTGCGATAATCTAAGGGGGAAACGATGATGACCCAGACTGGGCCGCATCCATGCGGACGGTGAGAGGGATCGGCGTCTGAGTATGTATCTTTTGGAAGTAAGGACACCAAGATTTGCCAAGGGGGTTGGACGTGGGGTAGAGAGAAAGGCCTGTAAGGGGAAGATTCAAGAGCTTTTGGCTTGGGTGATCAGAGGAGCTGAGTTACCATGTGCAGGAAGGGGAGACTTCGGGCGATTAGGTTTGGGGTGGGGTGGGGACCGGGGATAGCAAAATCTCCTCCTGTCTCCGTGGCACACGTCACTGATGGACCACACCGCGCTTCCTCGCTGACCTCGGGTACAGCCTCAGGATGCTTCTCAACGCAGTCCACGCAGTAGGCCCCCGGTAACTCTCTTGGGAGGCAACAGGTATAGCAGTTGAGAGTTTGTGCTTGGGGACCTGATTCCGTGGGATCAAGTCTTGGCTGCACCACTAAGTAGCTTATGACCTTGGCCAAGTGCCTTCAGGACTCTGAGCCTCAGTTTCCTGACTTGTTAAACGTTTCTGACTTCCCTCGTTTCTTAATACAGTAAATGGGTAATACCCAACACTTATCTCATTGGGTTTTTGTGACGATTCGATGACAGAATGTACGGACAGCCCCACGCACAGGGCCGGGGACACAGTGAGGGCCCCCATTAACAGTGGCTGGCACAGGCCACCGTGATTATCTACCAGCTCGTCAGTACTTGGCTTGAGGAGGGGCCCCTAGGAAGGAGGGAGCAGGCGACAGAGGCCGCAGGGGTAAACTCAGAGGTTTGATCTCTGCCCCGTGAATCCTTAACGGGAGTACTGGAGAACCCCACATGGGCCCAGATGAAAACTCTCCCATTTTTGGACAGAGTGGGCAGTCGCTGAAATATAAGAAGTCCCTGTTGAAAAATGTCCCCGCTGTGAGCACTGCCGGGTGGATTAACTGGCATTCCTTCTCCTCCATTGAGCGGAGTCGCAAGCTAATAAATATTTCAGAATTGGCTATATTCAATCCAGCCCTTGTCCCGTTTGACGTCTGTTCTCTCGGCTTTCAGAAGCAGACAGGTGCAGAAGGATGAAAAGGGATTTAATTACTAAACATCCCCAACCCCCGATATGCAAACATAGGCTGGGCTATGCACACGCCGACTGCCCACGGTCACGCACACCCCGTGTACCCGCACACACGTGCAGGCGCAGCCAGGGGCCCTCAGCACACCCACGCCGGTGCGGCGCTGCGTCCACACGTGCTGCACACAACTCACACGGGAGCCGCATATAAGTACACGGGCAAATAGCCCGTGTGGACAAGCATGTGCCCAAACGCGGAGCATGCGGTACCCCTGCGCGTTAACACGAGCGTGTTTGCAGTCAATATGTGTGGACGTGCGTGCACACATACATCCCTTATGTGCTTACACATTTGTGCACGTACCAGTGAGTGATAGAGCTACCCAGGTGCGCGTGCTCACACGCGCGTGTGTGACGTTTCCGAGAAAAAAATTTTATTTTAATGTTTATTACTTATTTTTGAGAGACAGAGAGAGACAGAGCACAAGGAGGGGGAGGGGCAGAGAGAGAGAGGGAGACACAGAATCCGAAGCAGGCTTCAGGCTCTGAGCTGTCAGCACAGAGCCCCACGCGGGGCTCGAACTCGCGAACCCCGAAATCATGACCTGAGCCGAAGTCAGAGGCTCAAGCGGCTGAGCCACCCACGCGCCCCTGAGAATACAAAAATTTTTAAGTTTTATCACTGTCCAACGGAATTGTTCACTGTAGGCGGAAATCAGACAATTTCGGTGAAAAGACAAACGGAAAGGGGCGCGCAGGCCTTGCGTGTTGAAAACTTCTACCTTCCTTGACACGTGACTGAGCGCCGGCGGTAATACACAAATGCGCGCCCACGCACACAGACCCGCGGGTCCCCGCAGGCGCCGTGCCCGAGATGCAAGTCTCCTCCCCTCTGCAGAGATCGTGGGGGGGGCACACCCACAACACGCGTGCCTTCGGCCACATTCTCGTGCTCACGGGCATATGCACGCATGGACGCGCCAACCCCCACACACTCACCTCTCTGCTGGGAGTCTCAGTTTTTTCTTCCCCTCTGAGAATTTGCCCACTCTTACTGCCGGCCCGGCCCGCTGGGCAGCTGGGAAACTCAGAGGCCTGGGGAAACAGAAAGGGTTTCCAGAAATGCATGGCCAGGCATCTGGCTCCATATCTCGATCTGATACGGAGAGAGGAAGTCATGCCTCTGGATCCCATCTTAGTGGTGAGGACTGATGGGGGGCGGGGGGGGGGGGGGGTTCGAAGGGGGAGGGACGGTTGGGAGGCAGAAGGCAAAGCCGGAGGCTGGATCCTGGCTAGCAGCCTTCAGATCCCCTGGCATCCACCCTCAGGCCACACTGGCCCTGGGGGGACCAGGCCCCAGCTGGTTGTAGGGAACCCATCACCTAAGATCCCACCTGAAGATTTAAGAAGCCCGGGGAGGTGACACCTGCTTTGCCCCCATTCATGACTTTGCTCATTCATAGATGGAATGGCCAGGGAGCACTTTCCTGATGTCAGGCAAGACCTGAGGACTCTTATCTGCTCCCTGCTACTGAGCAATCCCTAAGGGCGTGTTTCTCAGGAACCCCCCCCCCCCCAATCCCACCCGGACCAGGCTTGCGGGTGAGCCTCAGCCCTGGGTCAAGCAGAACCCAACCCTGCTTTTTTCCCCCCAGGCAGGTCCCTTGCAAGCAGACAGGGGTTGGGGAGGGGGCTTTCAAACAACCAATCGATGGGTCTTATGGAAATGTATGCAAATGAAAGATGCAAATCAGCACTGAGTCTTTTTGCATTTGCAACCAGCCTGACCTGCCCTAGGTGAGCACTTCCTTCCCTTTGACAGGAAGGATGGGAGCTCGAGTAGCAGTAGGAAGCGGGCCTCTGGCTGCAGTTAGTTCCGAGGTCCCTGCCTCCTAGCCTGGGGACCATTCCCCTCCCTCTCCCCCCACCACTGCCAAGCCCTGCTGGCTCCCCTGCTTGGGACCCAGGTCCCCCTCCTCCTGCCCGAGCCCCAGCTGACCCCGTCCACACCCAGTCACACACTCTCACACTCACCTGCACGCTTATTTATGCAGTAATTTGTGTGAGCCACGTACGTGCTCATGGACTCATTATACACCCTCATCCTTGCACGCTTTCACTTTGTCCTATACACCTACACACATTCACATCTTCGTATTTGCACGCCCGCCGTAGCACACTTGCTCACACACATGCATGTCACCTACACCTGCTAGCATGCACCCACTTGCACCCCTGCACCTACCAATCCTTGAACTCGAGGGAGCCTTTGGACCTGTGTCCCAGCCAGGCCAAGAGTCCAGGGTGCTGGGAGAGGCAGGTTGGGTGGGTAAGGCCATAGGGCGGGCTGGGTGCTCCCACCCGAGGGCCCGCTTCCCGGAGGCTGCCCAAGAGTCAGCTGTCAGGGCCCAGCGTGGTGCCTGAATGGATGGGGCCCCTACTACAAACACCCCCAACAGCCTCTGGGACAGAAGAGAAGGTGGGTGCTGCCTGGGTAATGCCTCCCTCAGGAAGCAGTAATTGCGGGGTAGAGAATTAGATAATCAGCACCGCCAGGAAGTGGGGATGTGCCCGTGTTGCCTTTGTTCCTAGAATGAATAAGTGGGGGATGGGAGAGAAGGAACCCAGCCAAGCTCAAGGAGGCTGGGGCGGGGAGCAGGGTGCCCTCATCCCTCATCTGCCGCCTGGTGGGTGCCACGGCATAAGGCAGGCCCCGGCAGGCCCCGGGCCCACCGGTGGGGGTGTCCTTGGGGGGGACTTGGAGGGGCCTGAGGGCAGCCTCATTGCACTTGCCTTCTCCTGGGCCTCCTCCTCCACACCATGCACCGGAGAGGCTGACAAGAGCCCAGGGACAGCACGGACCTGAGTTCAAATCCTGGCTCTTTCACTTTGGACTCTGTAACCTCGGGTGAAGCCTCGAACTTTCAAGCCCCGTGACCCGTCCTGCTGGCATGGCACTCCTCGGCTCATGGAGCGCGAACGACAGCATCCACACCGAGCGCTGACCCTGGTCCCAGGCTGTTTGAGGGCTGTGCGTGCTCTTTCTTCGAGTCCTCCCCCAAAACCCATGAGGCCAGGAAACGGAGGCGTGGGAGGCCACATGAATACCTGAGGTCGCACCCGCACAAGCGGCAGAGCCTGGGGTTGAAGCCAGGTATCTGTGACACCAGAGTTCCACCTCCACCAGGCTGCTACCCCTTGTCTGCCTATGGCCCTCTCCTGGTCCAGGGAAGGGCCCCGCAGCCTCTATGACACCTCTCCAAAGAGATTTTGCTTGTCACCCAAAGACATGAGGCGGTCTCAACAAATGCAGGGGTAAGCAGGCCACCTTCTCCAGCCTCAGAGTGGTCCCCACCTAGATCCCCGCCAGGTGCACCGCTGTTTGCCTCCGCGAGCCTCAAGTATCCTCAAGCCCTTGTGAATGCTTCCTCTTCCCAAGGACCCTCCGGTGCATGCCAGGCCCTCTGCAGGGGTCCCTTCGAGGCGCTCTTCCCACTTGATCTCCGAGGGTTCCTGAGCCGTGGATGAAGGGAATACCTGTAGCACTACAGCGGCTGGCGCTTTGTACAGGTTACAGCCCCAGTCCCACTGCACAGATGTGGTCGCCGAGGCCAAGGGTGGGCCGCGGCTTTTCCAAAGGCGTTCTCTGGGCTGTGGTTTCCCCTCTTGTAACATGAGAAGGTTGGACTCCTTCTCAGATCCTTCCCTCTCAGATCCTTCCTTCTCAGATCCTCCTGTCCCCACCCTGACAGGTGTCTGACGCTTTAAAGCCAAGCTCGGAGTGGCAAGGAAGGTCTTCCAAAACGCAGGGGCACTAAATTCACCCCTGCAAAGATGGGCCGAACATGCACCAGCTATGGGGCGCTTTTTTTCCCCCGCCTTCACCATCAATTCTCTGCCTTCTGGTACCAAATGGACAGAGCACTAGAGTGCGAGTTCCAGCCTGGACGGTGTCACCTGCACCATTTTCTCACCTCCGAGCTAGGACAGCAGAGCTCTGCACCCGGCACATGGGGCATGACTTATTATCCTCTCCTCTTCAAGCCTCAGTGTTCTCCTCTGTAAAGCGGGGGTGATAAGTCTACCCCCAGAGCAAGAGTGAGGGGGAATGAGGGGCAGAGGAAGAGACAGAGAAAATCTTAAACAGGTTCCACACTCAGCGTGGAGCCTGACACAGAGCTTGAGCCTGTGACCCTGGGACGATGACCTGAGCTGAAATCAAGAGTCAGACGCTCAACCGACTGAGCCACCCAGGTGCCCTGATAAGTCTGTCCTTCTGGAGCTCCGAGGCTGAGGCCCAGAGTATGGCCTCCTCAAGATTCCCTGGCACTAGGAGAAGCCCACCAGCTCCACCAGTCAGCCCAGTCCTGGCCTGGGGCCTGTGTTCCCCGCCCCTGCCCTGCTCTAGGTGGCAATGGTGATGGGCAGAGAGGCTCCCCCCTCCCCCCCAGACCTTCCCAACCGCATCCATCCCACCCTCTTTCAGGGACCAGAGATTGGGAGGGGCCACTGGAGGATGGGGAGGAGCCAACCCCTCCCCCACCCACCCTGGGTTGCCCACCACACCCCCTCCGTCCCCAGGCTGGAAATCTGACACCCGAGGCCCATCTGCTGCCCTCCTGTCCTCCCGCCCCTGGAGGCTGCCGGCCGGCGGCTGCAGAGCTGTGATTGTTCCGGGCTGAATGGGCAGGCCTGGCGCCCATGCCAGGTGCACCATTGTGAAGGCCCTGACACCTGCCCGGTGGGGTGCAGGCCCGGCCGAGAGGAGCCGCCCACCAAAGCCGGCAGGGGTAGAGCTGGGGGCTAGGCTCCTGCGCCCCCAGGGTGGGCACCCCGACAACACCCTGAGTCTCTGCCCTGCTCGGGTCTGTCTCCCCAGCCCCTTCCACCGCCACCACCTCCCTGCTCCTCTGTCTGCCTCTGAGCCCCGGGGAGAGCCTGTGCTGGAGTCAGTGACACCACCACTTGCTGGCTATAATGGGCAAGAGACGCAAGGTCTCTGAGCCTTGGTTTCTCATCTGTAGAATGGGCTAATCGTTGGACACACCACATAGGAGCGTTAGGAAGATCAAAGGCCACAGTCCGTGCCACTCTATTACCTAGTGGTGACAGAGAAGAGCCATCATTATTATGAAGACCTAGTCGTGTGCAGACAGGAACCCAGGGGAGCCAGCCTCAGCCCCCAGCAGGCCCAGCCAAGGGAGCCCCCCAGCCCGCCCTGCTGCCTGCCTCCCCTCGCCCGGCCTCCCGCCCGCTCTATGAAAATTTAATGCCGGGTAATGACAGTCTGGGCTAATGAAAGAGGCTTCTCTTCTGGCAAAAAGAGAAAAACAAACAAAAATCAACAACCTGCAAGGGGGCATTAACTTTTCATGAGATGCTCTCCCCACTGACACCCGCCACCCCCCTGCCCTGGCTCACCCGGGCAGCACCAAGCCTGCTCCTTCCTTCCTTGTCTCTGAGCTGGGCTGGGTAGCCCGCGGTGGGGGTGAGGTAAGCCCAAGGGAGCCTGGCTCTTTGGGGGGCATCTTCCCAGGGCTCCTCCCCAAGGCACCTGCCAACACTGGGGAGGGAGGGGAGCCCCCGAGGGCCTTTGAGATAGGGCTCCAGGGCGCAGAATCTTCTCTGGGCAGCAGGCAGCCGTGGGGGTGAATGAAACACTGAGCGGGTGAGAGAGAAGAGGAAGGGCTCAGGGACCCCCCTGCCCCCCGCCATCCGCCATCAGCCGCCTGGACAGCGCGAGGCCTCCACAGCTCGGCTGTCTGTTGCCAGCCCGGCTGGAAGTGGTCAGAGGAAAGGCCATGGAGCATCTCTCGCTGCCTTTCCCTCTCTTTGTGGTATCCTGGAGAGCCATTGGCTGCCGCCTGTGATACCCTGAGAGATGCGACAATTAATTTTCTTTTAATCAAGGTTGGATGAAGTAAATTGGCACAGTTCTGCAGCCCTTCATTTTCTGTTTTTGCAGTGATGCAAAACAAATATGATCAAATTATGCTCCTTCTCACCTTATTGAATTAGGAAGCATGACTGATCAGAGGCGGTAGAAATGGTCTATACCGTGTACCCCCCCCCCCCCTTGTGCTCTCCCCGCCCTCGCCTCAGTCTCCCTGGGTTCGTGGGCACTCGAAGCAGATGTGTCTCCCACAGAGAGCCCAGGGTGCTGGAGGACGGGCCCCGGCGGCACGGTCCATGCTCGGTGAACACGTGATTCAATGACTCAATGAACGAACGAACGAATGAATGAGCGGCAGGTGCAGCCGATCATCAGAGCCAAGTCGGGCGAAGAGGAGGACTGGCTCTGCAAGGCCAGACTCACGTCTGCTTACGCTCTTTCTAGAACATCACCACGCTTGCTTATCACGATCTGAAATGATCTTGTTCGTGGGTCTGTGGACACACATATTGTCTGTCGCTCCCTCGCGGGTTTGTGCTCCCTGAGCTCGAGGCCTTGTCTGTCTTGTTCACCTCGAGTCCTCACGCAGAGCAGGAGGTGTTCACTAAACATCGACTGAGTAGGCGACTGATTCTGACACATCCCGATCGAGCGGCTGGGCTCAAGTCCCAGCTCCTTTCTGGACCTTTTGGATTTTCTGCTGCCTTCTCGACGGTGAGGATGAAAATGGGGGGTTCATCTGAGAGTCACCTGAAGAATGAATGAGTGACAAGTACGTCAGCTGTCCTCACGCGGTAGGCACTCGGCGAACGTCAACCACCTTCATCACCATCATTTTTATCTCTATTAGGAAAGGCAGGTTGGGGCTGGATCGGGAAAGGCCTTGAATGCCACACCGAAGAGGTGGACAGAGCCGATAGGCGTGTGGGCTTCTCGGGGTGCTGGTGAACCCAGCCCGAGATGCTCAGAGTGGGGCAGGCAAGTTGGATCTCTGTAAACAAATCCATTTTGCAGGTACTAAGGCAGCCTGCTGTTTGAGGGACTCTGCCAGCATCTTTAAACTGAAGACTTTCTTAAAAGTGAGTGATCTTCCTCCTTCTTGGGCATTGGATTAGCCTGTTAAAAGTTACTTTTAGGGGTGCTGCGTGGCTCAGTCGGTTAAGCATCGGACTTCGGCTCAGGTCATGATCTCGCGGTTCGCCGGTTTGAGCCCCACGTTGGGCTCGGTGCTGACAGCTCAGAGCCTGGTGCCTGCTTCAGATTCTGGGTCTCCCTCTGTCTCTGCCCTCCCCCACTCACGCTCTGTCTCTCTGTCTCTCTCTCAAAAATAAATAAACGTGAACAACAATAAAAAAAAATAAGAGTTACTTTTGCCTACAGCAAGGTTGGCCTGATTTGTCAGTCTTAGGAGTATGCTGGAAGTCTCCTGTTGCAGACAAGGGCCCTTTGGGGGGATTGGGGACAGAGGGCATCGGTGATATGGTTGTCACTCTCTGGGAGCTTAGAGCCTAGCTGGGGGACAAGACGTGCACACACAGTGATAAATGCCACGGAGAAACAAACAAGGTGATACACACACATACACAGGAAAAGAAAAAACAGACCGGAGGAGTTACCCAACAACCCCCAGAGTCAGGATCATTGGGTCCAGGACATTGAGCCTATGGTCCAGATGGCTCAGGGAGGCACAGTGGGGCAGGGAGGAGGCCAGAGAGCTTTAAATAGGGGTGCATTGAGAATACAGAGGCAAGAAGGAGGTGCCCCCAGTGGAAGAAGAGGCATTTAGGGAGCTCATGGATGAGGAAGGTCCCCGAGAGCCCATGAATAAGTGGGACTGTCCCTCTCTCGCTCCCGGGGGGAAGGTCTGCTGTGAAAACACCCATGAATCTCGTCCTTGGGAGCCTTGGAGAAGCACCTTCTGAGTGCCGGGGCCCGCAGGGCGGCTTTTCCTGAGCATCCCATGGTTCTTGGGTTTGGGGAGCAAAAAAGGCTTAAGACTCAGACCAGCAGTATCTCCAGCCAGATTCTGGGCAGCGGGCTATCATGGGCAGGACTTGGGTTTCTTGGCTCTATCATGCCTGACCGTAACCTTGGGCAAGTGACTTGACCTCTCCGGGTTTGAACAGGAGGAAGCTCATGGGACTTGCTATGTAGTCCAGCAAATTCTTTGACGTCTTTGGGTCTGCCCTGCCTCAGGGAAGTCACTTAGCTTGCTCTGGGTCCTCGGTCTGGACTGGCGTATAAAGCGATAGGGGATGCCTGGGCCACTGAGCAGAGAGATGACTCCGGGCATTGCTCGACGGGCCTCCCCAGTGTGTGTCTCTTGCACCTGTGGGACTACTGGGCCACAGCCTGTGGGACCAGTCTTTGGGTGAGGACATCTCGCTAGCTGAGTCATCACCCCTGGGGTGCAGCTATTGACCCAGATGGGGCAAGATCGGGACATATCTTTATCTCTGCCGTCTCCCCAGTGACTCCCCTTCCCCTTCTTCTTCCTGTTGTCCTCCCCTCCTCCAGTCATTGGGTGGGCCAGGCTGACACAGTGACTACTCAGCCCCAAACGTCTCCTACGCTCGACAAGGTCTGTGGTCCTCCTAGGCCTTCTGTCTCTTCTTCTCGAAGTTTGAGGACAATAGTAATAGCTGCCATTGGTGGAGCGCTTACCAATTATGCGCTGCTTTGCATAAGATGAATCTAATCACTCTACAGGCTGGGCGAGGTTGTTACTATTATTATCCCCATTTTACAGATGATGAAGAGGAAGCTCAGAGAAGGTGAGTGGCTTGCCCAAGGTTGCAGAGCGAGGCATGGTCAGGCTGGGATCTCGGCTGTGTTGCTCTGATGCCACAGCGTGTGATTTTTCCACAATGCTTTGCCCACTTTGTCTGCGTTGTGGCCCTCCAAGCTCTCTAGTGGTCTTCCCTCCTCCCAGAGTCACCTGGCCAGGGAACCTCCCCCCCCCCCCATCCCCCGAGTCTCTGTTTCAGGTCCAAGCTCATCAGGGCTCTGTTCTCTTAGCAACCAATCTGAACACTTCATCTGCTTAAATGAATGAACTTGCTCACCGTCAGAGGAGTCCAAAGGGCTGTGTCAGTATAAGGGGCGTCTCTCAGTCTACTCGCACAGTGGACGGGGTGGGGGACTCCCGGGGCCACGTCCCCAAACGGGGAGAGGTGACAAGAGGGAAGGGGCGGTTCCCGGGGTGGGGGGCGCCCAGCTGGTGAGCGGTGAGCCCTCCTTATCAGCAGCACGCTGCTTTTCCAGGTTCGAGTTTCATGTCTCGTTTTCACTTTGGCCTTTGCTCGCACCCAGAGTGGGTGGTGGGTGGGCCAGGGAGGACAGGGTGCGGGGGAGAGAGGATTCCAAGGAGAAACCCCTCCCCCCCCCCGCCAGGTACGAGTATCTGCTGTCAGAAGTGATGCTCCGGGGCCGGGTGACAAGGATGGCCGGGAGCTGGGGCTCGGACACAAGGCCCCCATCTGGACCTCGCCTCTGGCCTGCTCTTGGGGCTACTTTTTTTTTTTTTTGCGTGTTTCAGATAAAAGTAGCTTTGCTGGGCTCCCTGCCTCCCAGCCCCGATTATTAAGGCCACGTACGTTTGTCGCATGAGGCTCAGGCCTTACAGAAGAGAACTCCCCAAATCCTCCCTCCTCGTCGCTGACCCTGGGGGAAGACGAGGCCGGTTTCTACGCATACAAGGTCTTTCTCCACAGGATGCTGTGCCTCAGACAGTTTTCAAACCTGCCTTCTTCACTTCCCATGTACTCTGAACATTTCTCTGTGGCCGTTGAAAAGCTACATTCGACGATCGTACAGGGGACCTCACTGTGTTGTATTTAACCAATCCCTTCAGGCTAGAAATCGCTTCTGCTCCTGGCCCCGCCGCCAGGGCATCTCAGCATCCGCCTCCCTGGCGACAACTTTGCTTTTCCAGCTCCATCCACCGAGGGGGGGGTTGGGGGCAGGGGGGGGTCTCAGCTCACAGGCCACGAGCCGGTCCAGGCGGTGGAAAGGGTTTGGTGCAGCGGCAGGAACTCAGGTGTGAATTCAAGAGCCCTGGGTGTAAGCGGCGCCCGGCCATGTATGAACCGTGAGGACTTGAATAAGCTCTTTACGAACCTCAGTTTTCCCATCTGAAAAATGGGGGAAATAGTGAACTCATTTTTCAGGGCCGGTGTGAGGAATCGGTGAGCCTGTGGGTGTGAGCCGCTCCTGGGCTGGGGCACATGGCGGGGGCTCAGCACGGCTGGGCGGGAAGGAGGGTTTGTCCAGGCGAGGCAGGGGCAACCTGAGCAAAAATGCGGAGGGACTCTGATGGCCTCCGTTCCTTTCTCCTCACACCCACAGATCTTCCCACTTTTATTCTGTGCTTTCAAAAAAAAAAAAAAACTACACACACAGGCTCATTGAGGAGATATCAGAAAACACTAAGGATTCTAAGAAGCAAATTTAATTCCCTGGTGAGTTGACCCCTGTGAATTAACTACTGTGAACATTTTCTGGTCATGGATTTGAAAGGCAGGGCCTTGCCGATCCCCGAGGGCCCTCCGCTACGGAACCAGGAGGTCAGGATGTGGCCAGGGGTGGCTAGGACTTGAGGTAGATTCCGGAGGGACCGTCCTGGCTGAGAGGGTCAGCCTCCCCGGGTCAGGTGATGGAGGAAAACAGAGAAGGAACAGGTGCTTCAGGACCAGACGCTGGGGGAGACCCCCGGCTAGGGCTCTCTGGAGGAGGCAGCCTCCGCAGCACCGAGGGCGGCGGGGGCATTTCGGAGAAGATGGCTCTTACACAAGGGAGGACTGGGCGGCAGGGGAGGGACGAAAGGGGGCAGGGATGACCGTTTGCAGCCAGAACCCTGCGTCTGCGAGGGGGCTGGCGGAATGAAAGATGGTAGTGGGCTCTGAAAATGTGTGTGTCAGCAGTGGGCAGACCCCGCCAACATTTCGAGCCGCCAGGCAGGGAGGCACTCTCAGGGCAAGTGGAGAAAGCACCAAAGAGCCGGGTCGGGCGATCAATCTCTGGCAGGGGCCACCCGCACCCCAAGAGCCCCGACTCCTCCCGCCACCCCTCCCCCTCGGGGGGCCGGCTCTCTGGGGGGAGGGGGTGCTTCCGTCATCCTTCATCATCCTCTTCCCATCGCTGTCTCCCCAGGAACGTCCTTCATCCGGCCCGCAGGGTTCATGTCACCCCATGGAGCGTGGGCTCCGTGCCACTCTACACTTTGGAGAATCATTAGCAGAAATCATTAGCTAGAATACAGCCTCCCCCATAAATCTCCCCCTGCACCTGGATCGTTTGTCCGTGCCTAATTTCCATCTCCCGAACTTTATGATTTGTCCCTCATTTGATGAGCACTTCTCTCATCAATTGTGCCGTAAGTGCTTGCAGAGAAGGACCCCCCGCACTGACCCCATCTCAGACGGACGGGTTTGGGCTCCTTGCCCCGCGCGCTGGGTGGAGGCCCCCTCCCCGGCCCCCTCCTCAGCTCGTCCCTCAAAGGGCAGCTTAAAGACGCCGTGTCTGCAGCCTCCCTCAGAGATGGGAGACAGAGCCGGACCGGGCGTGCAGCTGGGACAAGGCGAAGAGGAGGAGGGAGGTGGGCAGGGCTGGCGGGGCGCCCTGGTGGCGGGAAGAGTCCTGGGGTACGGGTCCAGGGTCTTGATTTGCATCTCTGCCTCAACTCTCTGTGTGACCTCCAGCACGTTGCTTTCCCTCTCTGAGCCTCAATGTCCTCATCTGACGCAGGAGGATAAACGCTGTCCGTCCCTCGCGGTTATGGTGAGAGGTGAGGTCGTTTCATTCATTCGTTTGCTGATTCTTTCACTCGGTTGTGCTTTCACGCATTTAAAAACCACTCAGCAGGTCCATCCGCTCCGTCGGCACGCATTGGACGCCTACTGTATACCCAGTCGCTCTGCACGCAGACAGAATCGGCGAGAGACTTGCAAGCTGGTGGAGCTGGAAACAAGCTTGGTGGTTAAAAGCCAGGGCCTTTGTGCCTGGAAGACGTGGCTGGTGGGTGGGTGGGTATGACCTTAGGCAAGTCATTTGCTCTCTGGAGGCCTCCACTCCCTCGCCTTTAAGATGGGCTTAAGACGAGTGACTGTCTGCAGAGCACCTAACATGTAGTGCATGCTCGACACAGGACACCGGCCGCCATCGTCGTTTTGTCACCACGAGGCCGCAGAGAGAGAGACAGTGGCTTTCCTCAGCCACACAGTGAGTTGGAAAACATGAATGAGGTATTTAGAGAAATGTAAAGGGAACAGAAGCATGGGTCCAAGAGCTTCTGCCCAGAGAAGGGACATTTAACGCCTTGCCTCACTGCCCAACTGGAACGTTCAGAAATGTCCCATAACCCCCAGGAAAGGTGCCGAGAGTAGGTTAGCAGCAGGCCTGGGATTTCCACATGCCACCAAGGAAGGGTGTGCCCAGGGTCTGTCCTCAGATGGCCTCGGGGACGCAAGGAGGCACTCCCTCCCCAGGCTGGGGTAAGGATGTAGAGTCTAGGAAATTGGGAAACCTGGCCGGCGGGCCCTTCCCAAGGCAGAGCTGCAGATCTGGAAGGCTCCCTGGTCATGACGCATGTACCTGTGGGTCTTGGGACACGGAGTTAAGCCCTGTCCGCCCACGGGAGGGAGCCGGGGGAAGCCAGGGCCTCTCTGAGTTGGGGCAGAGCTGGAGAGGCTCTGGAAGATGCTGCGAGTTCCCGAAGACAGTGGCAGGGGCGGGTCACATGGTGAGGAAGCTGGGGAGGGGAACACCTAGTTTAATTCGGGGACTGGCCTCCACCTGGAGGGCAGGGGAGGGGCTCAGCCAGCACCGTGATCACTGCGCCTGGCATTTGCACGGATGTCCTTAATTCCCACTGTGGGTGGCCGGGGAGCCTGGTAGTTGGGTGTATGTGGTGTGGCCCCAGAGGAGTTTCTTAACCTATCTGATCCTCAGTTTCCTCCTTTAAAAGAAGGGATGATAATCTCACAGGCCTCCTCAGGTTGCTGGGGGAATGGACTATAGACCTCTTAGTTCAGTGCCTGGCACATAGTAGGCACTCAATAAATGATGGCTACTGTCACCATCCCGGGAGTTAGCTCCGACATATCTGCCTGACTACCTTCTTGCAAAATCACCAAGGACAAGATATTCAGGCCTGTTTAAAGGTAGAGAGACCGAGACCTAAGTCAGCTCGGAACTGACACGGTTTCGAGCCAGCCGGTCGGTGGCAAAACTGGGACCAGAGCCCCAGCCTCCTGCCTCCCACTCCTCTGGGCCACCGAACGGCCCCGGGGCTGTCTGCCCCAGAGTGCGTGAATTCCCAGGAGCTGCAGACAAAGAGCCCGGGTCTGGATTCATCAACACACTCCCACAGGGGTGACTCACCGAGAGTGAGAGCAGAGAGACACCAGCCCCAGCACATTCCTGCCCCCTGGCCTGGCAGTAGCAGCCCTGCTGACCCAAGGGCCTGGGGAAGAGGGGGTGCAGAGGCGGGCGCAGAAGAAGAGGCCCCCACCTGGGCACACCGCTATGGTTTGGGGCTGCTGTCTCCCCCAGCCCGAGGGTCCCCAATGCCCCAAAGGCCTGAACCCCGGGGGACGCCAGGGTAGTGCCCTCGGCTCGAGGGCAAGAGAGTGGACCTGGGGGGGGGGGGTGGCAGCAGGGTGTGGGGCCCGGATGCCACAGGCTGGGAAGCAGCTTGCAGATTTTACAGGTCACATTATCTTTTATGGGCATCCTAAAAAGAATGTCAGGCACTGGAGGGTTTTTTTCCCCTTTTCTTCTCTCTCTCTCTCTCTCTCTCTCTCTCTCTCTCGACTCGGATCACTGTAGTCGACACTGCAGGATTTTTATCACAGGGCTGGCCAGAGGCTCTGGGCAGCCCACTGGCACCGGCCCCGTGCTGGGTCCCGAGAGCTGGGTATTTCTTCCCGGGGGCAAGTGGGTGTTGGTGCTGTGGCTAGTAGTAGTCACATACTCCCACCTTCTTCAGACTGGAAGGGCCCCTGTCCCCCCATGTAGCTAGGACACCAACTAGAGCCCCAAACACACTCTTCCCTGCCCCACTTCACATGCCTCTGCCCACAGGAGCCCGATTTACTTCCCACATCAGCTCTCTGCCTTGTTCATCCCAGCCTGGGGTGGGGGGCTCTAGACAGCCTCACCTCCTGCACCTTTAAAATGGGTTGGGTCCTCCGGAGTGCCCACCCCAAAGGCATTGTGTTTGGGGCTTTGGCCCTTACCCTTAACATCATTCTGGAGCAGACAGGGGGAGAGCCAGAAGACAAGCGTGTAGGGGTGGGGGGTAAGGGTGCACTTAGCCAGAAGAGGGACAGTCAAAGGCTCTTTTTGTCCCTATGGCTTGGTACTTAGTGGCATTGATTTTGGGTCCCAGCTCCACTGCTTACCACCGCTGAGCCTCAGTTTCCCCATCTATAAAATGGGAGTGATAATAATAGCCCTTACTTCATCAGGTTGCTGGAGGAGGTCACTGAGTTCACAAGGCCTGGCCCATAGTAAGTGCTCAATAAATGTTAATGATCATAATTAGTGTTATTACGAATCAAGTCTGGGTACTTCTGAGCTGCTTTTCTCTGTGCCCAGGGACTCCAGGTAAAGGGGACGTGGCTGACGTGGCAACAAGAGAAACCGAGGTGACACAGCAGGAAGACTCCAGGCCATGATACCAGCGGAGGCAAGGGGGACGGGGGTGTGACAGCTCTTTCCTCCGAAATGGTTAAGAAAGAGAGAGGACCAGCCAAGAAAGCAAGTGCCGCCCAGGAAAATTAGGCAGTGGGCCTAATGAAAACCAGGCAGCGGGCCAAGTAAGAAATGTGACCTTCCTCCCGCCTCTCCTTTTTCTCCTCGCTGAGCCTGGGATAGGGTGGGGCAGGGTCTCTCCTCCAGCTGGGTCTCAGGCAGGAAGTGCCTGCAGGTCAGATGTCAGGGTGGGGATGGGGAAGGATGGGGAGAGAAGACCATGGGGAAGGGTCTGGGGAGATGTCACGGGACCAGGATGAGCTGGTCACCCAACTCTGCCTTTAAAATCAGACAGGTTTTTCAGGCCTGCTAGACTCCTGGAGAATCTCTAGGACCAGCTCATCGTCTTACCTCTAAGAAAACAGAGACCCAAAGAGGCAGGGCGGCTTGAACAGCAGACGGGCGGAGAGCCCCAACTTGAACCTGGGCTCTCAGCTTCAGCACCCGCTGACCTCCCTGCTCTGGGCTCAGCCAGAGGAATTCACAGTCCTTCGGATGCCTGGCTTTCTCAGGCTGGGACAGCTCAACACCTGGGACAATGAGGTCTCACAGAGCCACTAAGAGGGTCCTAGCTGGGGCGTGCTGACAGTGAGATCCCAGGGACCTCCTTCAGGCTTGTGTTTCTCTTAAAAAGTTTACATAGTTTGATGGGGCACCTGGGTGGCTCGGTCGGTTAAGCATCCAACTCCGGCTCAGGTCATGATCTCACGGTTCGTGGGTTCGAGCCCCATGTCGGGCTCTGTGCTGACAGCTCGGAGCCTGGAGCCTGCTTCCGATTCTGTGTCTCCCTCTCTCTCTCTCTGCCCCTCCCCTGCTCACACTCTGTCTCTCTCTCAGAAATAAATAAACATCAAAAAAAATTTTTTAAAAGTTTACGTAAGTGTGAGATGTTATCCCATAATGGATCTGTGCTACTTAAATAAAAGCTAATGCTTTTTCTCCCTGACCCCGCCCCCCCACAGGCCAATTTAAGACAGAAAGTGACGTACTGGGATGATATGCCAGGTTTTTCTTGTGGATTCTTCTCCCCCAAGCATCGGGCAGTAGCTCAGCGGAGGGATAGCTCCCCCCAGCTAGACAAGCTCGGCATTTAATGGGCCACTCTGGACACCAGCCCCTCAAGGACAGAGGACTCCGTCAGCTCTGTTCATTGCCGTGTCATCAGCGCCCAGAACAGGGCCTGTCACACAGTAGGTGCTCAATAAATGTGTTGAATGAATGAACAAAAGAGGTGGCCTGGGGAGGCCTGCCTACGGAAGTGATATTCTAGCTGCAGTTCGAAGGATAAGGAGGTGGCGAGAGAAGGGACAAGCCCTCAAGTCGGAGGGAACAGCACGCACGGAGGCCTTGAGGCAAGCAGAGCTCAAGTGAGTAAATGTTAGAAGAGCTCGAATACGGCAGATGTGGCTGCCGTGGGCTGAGGGGGACGTGGTGTGACCTTGGACAAGTTACTCGTCCTCTCTGAGCCTCAGTCCCTGGGTCTGTCGAATGAGATAATAAAAGGACCCACCTCTTCAGGAGTTGGGAGGATCCAGGCATCAATGCACAGGCCCAGCCTGCGGCCAGTCCTGAGTATGCAGTGGCAATAATAATAATTATTATTATTAATTATTTAACTAATAATTAATAGTAGTGGTAGTAATTATTGTCCCAACTACCACCAAGAAGCTCTGTTTTTCATTTTCGACCATGGCCCCGTGCCCCATCCCAAACCCAGACCGAGCTACAGCCCAGGGGCGCCCCCTTCCTGCCCCCACTCCTCTTGAAGGTCGGGCCTCCCCAAGGTTATCTCTGTTTTTCTCTGGATTCTGTGAAGTCGCACGGGTCACACTCTGGGGCTGAAAAGTGTTGCTTTTTATAGCCTTCCCTGATGGCAAGGAATGCCTGTGGGGCCCGTCCTGGGAAGTCTTGTCCTGGGGCTGAGATACCTCCAGGGGCTGGGGGCCCCACAGTCACGCCAGCCTGACACCCCAGGAGTCCGGGGCCCTTCCAGGCCAGGGATCCCCGCTCCTGCCAGGTGTCAAAGGGGCAGGGAGGCTGGCCAAGAAGGCGAAGTGCCCTAGACAGAGGGTCAGAGTCAGGAGTCCCCAGTTCCAACTGTGGTCTTGGGGCGAGCCACGATCCTCTCCAGGTTCAGTTTTCCCCGTCTGTAAAATGGGACTGCTGGGCCTCCCCTGCCTCCAGGGGCAGCGGTGAGGGGTCAGGGGCCTTTGGAATGAACGGGGCCAGTGTCCCATGGACAGAACCCTGGGATGGCAGGAGGGAGAGGGAAAGGGACCAGGGAAAACATAGGCGGGTCTGTGTCCATGTTGAAGCCTCAGTCGGTCGCTGTGGTAAAGGACTTGGTTGGCGGGAGGAGGGAGGAAGTGTTTCCGTGTGGCAGGCCCCCTGCCTGCTTTACCTCGCTTAATCCTTCCCCTGAGCCTTCGGGTAGGAGCAGTTATCAACATGGTTGACAGATGGGGACGCCAAGGCTGGCAGAGGCGAAGGGGTCCACCCACGGTCACCCGGCTAATAGGGGCGGACCTGGGATTCGGACCTGGGGCCTGTCCCTCATTTGGGTTCTTTTAGCAGGCAGACCCCCCCACCCCACCCCACCCCCCGTGATGGCTGGCACCAGAGAGGACCAGGCAGGGGGCTGTGTCCCTGTATCAGGGCCTCAGCTTGCAAAGTCCCTGCCCACCCTCCTTGTTCCACCAGGCAGGTGCCAGAAGCTCCCCTGCCGTCGCTGTGGCCCCTGTCTCTCCCAGTGTCCCCAGGAAGGGCTTGGCTCAGGGGGTCCTGGCCGGGCCCTGACTAGAGGGCTTGCTCAGCAAGACCAGCACTGCACTTTGCTTCTCCCCCACCCCTCACCCCGCCTCTGCCTCCCCCTCCCTCCTTTTAATCTAGTTCTTATCAGGCTTGATAACATTCAGCAATAATAAACCCGACTCCACTTTCTAACAGCTGATTGCCCCACGCCCTGATGCAGCGATACCGAAGCCGGTGTCCCGGGTGGAGACCTCCGTGCAGCCACCCCATGGTGTCTGCGGCCACTTTTATCACTCCCCACACCGGCTGGCCCCCTGGAAGCCTCGGGGGACAGGATGAAGCCTCCCGTCTCTAGAAGTATCTCAAAGCTGCCCCCTTTCCTCCAAGACCTATATAGAACACACCCAAGACTCACCCGGGGTATCTATCCACCCATCCCTCTCTCCAAATAACAACAAGCAGCAACTACTGTTTATTGAGCACCTGTCTTGTTCTAGGCGTTTTCACCATAAATCTTAAGTAACAGGTATTGTTCTTAAACCCACTTTACTCAGAAATGAGCAAACTAAGGCTCAGAGAGTTCAAGGGGCTTGCCTAAGATCACACAGCTGGGTAGGGAAAGAGTCAGGATTTGAACTCAAGATGCTAGGTTCCAGGGTCCAGGCGTTGGAGCACTCTGCCTCCTGCCTCCTGCCTGTGCTCTGCCCAGTGGAGCTCACCTGCCAGGCAGCATCCTGTTCTCGTGGAACCTGGGTGGCTCTAACTTGGGAGGCGGCCCCAGGACCCTGCTCCTTCTCTCTCTGCCCTGAGGTCTGGAGTGGCAGGGCTGTGAGTGGGGGTTCCTGCTGCAGCCCAAGCCTGGGCCAGCTGCCAGGGCTGACTGGGGTGCCTGCACACTGTGAGGACCTTTGTCCCTTTAATAGGTCCTCCTTGGTACAGGACGTCCCAGGGCAGAGGGCACAGCCTGAGTGCCAGGCCTGCACAAGCCTTGCCCAGGGCACTCCCCATGCCCTGGGGCTTGGGGGAGGGCACCCACTTCTTTGACTGCAGGCATCTGTTTTCCTGCACACGAGGACTGGGGCCCCCAGTCATCTCCAGCCAGAGCAGGACTTAGGGGTTCCCAGGCATGGCGGCGGCCAGATGGGCCTCCTGGATCTTTCCTAAATATAATTCACAGATAAGACCCTCACCCTCAAGGTTTGTACTGATGCCCCCCCCCCGCACCCCTCCCTGTTTTCAACTCTACAGCCCCTACTCCCCCTACCTTAAGCCTCGCCTCGACCATGCCTAGAGAGTACCCACCCCCTTCCCTGCCCTGTCTTCAAGGCCCTGATCCTAGAGCCTCCCCCAGAAAGGCCTCTCTGACCCTTGCAGCCCACAACAGTCCCCCTTTCCCCCCAGAGCCTACAAAGCTGTAATGGAGACCTCGGTGCCACGTTTTAGTTCTCTTCAGCCACGCAGACGATCCCTGTGCTGTGCTCTCTAGGTGGCGGGGAGAGAAAACGTTGTTATTTTTTTTTTTTAGTTTTTTTTTTAATCTTTATTTATTTTTGAGAGAGAGAGAGAGACAGAGTGTGAGCCGGGGAGGAGCAGAGAGAGAGGGAGACACAGAACATGAAGCAGGCTCCAGGCCCCGAGCTGTCAGCACAGAGCCCGAGGTGAGGCTCGAACTCACGAACCGCAAGATCACGACCCGAGCCGAAGTCGGACGTTCAACTGACTGAGCCACCCAGGCGCCCCTGGAGAGAAACCATTATTAAGACACAGCTCAGCCATGTCCAGGGGAGGGCACCTCATACATTCCCATGGCACTTTTCTAAATAGCATGAGCCCCCCGCCCCACCCCCCCGGCTCCCCAGGACCTCAGGTCTCTCATGCCCAGGGGTGCAGGCGCCCCAGGTTCGGCCCTGGTAGTCAGCTCATAGTAGGCACTCAAACCGTGCGGGAAGAAGAATGACGTGGGTGGAGAAGCCGGCGCCTGTGGCTTTGCTTCACTTCCTCCCTAAGACTCTAAGCTTCCTGAGGGCAGGGACCAGGTGGTCTTCCGCTCAGGAAAAGCAGGGGTCTCAGGGAACGTAGAGGAGGGACGAGCAACCAAGACTAAGGCGGAGAACCAGGGAAGAGCTGTCTCACTGGAGAGCTGACGGTGGAGGGGTAGGGGCTGGGAGCCGCGGGGAAGACCGTTCCTGGGAATGCCGTGCCATGAGCGAGGGCCAGGACCAAGATCCCATGGCCCTTTTGAGGGAGAGCAGAGGGTCAGTGTTAGGATGGGGGGAGGAGAGAGGAGAGGGCAAGGTGGCAGCGGGAGGCCAGACCACATTAGGTGGGACCTCGTGAGTCATGTGAAGGAGTCTGGGCTAGACCATCCTACAGGCCCTGGGGAGCCTCTGATGGTTGTATCCACTGCTGCGTGGATAGGGTAAGCAGGACCAGCCTGGGGCCAGTGTCCTGTTAGGCGGCTGTAGAATTCCAGAGGAGCCTGGAGGCAGCTGGATTCACTGTCCTCCTTCCTCAGCTCTGAGAGTCTGGGGCTTCCAGATCTTAGCCTCTGGGGACACTTGGGGCTCCTCCAGTCCCGCTTCAGCTTCCAGGTGGGAGCACTGAGGTCCAGAGCTGGGGTGAGGTTTGCTCAAGGTTGCAAAGGAGCTGGGGTGAGAACCCGGGCCCCAGGTCTCAGGCCAGGGTGCCCCTCCCCACCATAAAGCAGGGAAGGGTGGTGGGCACCGGTGAGGGCAGGGGTACACCAGGAGGCACATGCTCAGGGATTAGGCAAGACAGTCTTGAGTGGTCCTGGCAAGACCAGGACATTTAGAATGTTCCAGAACTGGGCACTGAGGCTGAAAAGAATCCTTCCAGGAAATGGGGGAGGGGGAGGAGTTAGAGGAAGGGGTTTGAATGTGATATAGGATCCCAAGCCCACTGAGCCCCCAGCCCTGGGGGGGACACCTGTCCGCCTTGCTGCTTTCAGAGAGGCAGCCTGAGAGGCACCTGGGTGGCTCAGTCGGTCAAGCGTCTGACTTCGGCCTAGGTCATGATCTCTCCATTCCCGAGTTCGAGTCCCGCATCAGGCTCTGTGCTGACAGCTCAGAGCCCGGAGCCTGTTTCGGATTCTGTGTCCCTCTCTCTCTCTCTGCCCCTCCCCCACTTACCCTCTGTCTTTCTCAAAAATAAATCGACGTCAAAATAATTTTTTAAAGAAGAAAAGAGGCAGCCTGAGTCATAAAGTCACATTATCATTACTCCAAGTACTGCAGCAGCCACCCTCCGTCACGCACCTCCTATGAGCCCAGCACCGTCTCACTATCTTGTTGAGCCCTCGTGATAACCTGTAAAGAGGTCGTGTTATTGCCCATCCTACAGATGAAGAAACGGAGGCACAGGCCAGTGAGTATAATTTATGGGACAGCTGTGAACGAGTCAGGACTGGACCCCGAGAGGCCTGATCCCAGGGCCGTCGACTCTCAACGCCGCGGGGCCCACCCCGGTTACGCCAAGTTGAGAGTCAGACAGGCCTGAACCTCAGCTTTGCCACTAAGTGACCGTTGCCAGGTATTCTGCCCCTCTGAGCCCGGGTTTCCTCCCCTCCGTTCCCAGTTCCCAAGTGGTGGCGATGAGAAGGAGTTGACCTCAAGGAGCTGCTATAAAGACACAGGAGGTGATATGTGGGAAGTGTCTAGAGAAGGAAGGGGCTCCAGGAGCACCAGCCCCGCAGCCAGACTGGCCCTGCCTGGCCTCTGTCGGTTGCCCGACCCCGTCCCCGGGCACATTCAGTCTCTGCCCCACACTTATCTCCCCGCCGAAGCCAGCCTTGCGGGGTGAGCCAGGCCGGCCTCGCCCCCTCCCTCCTGTGTGCTGCGGGGAGAAGGGCTGGACCGTGGGGCGTCCCACCTGGGTGTGGGGCAGGGCACGGGGTCCTGTGGGGGCTCCTGGCTGGGGCTGGGGAGGAGTGGGCGCTGGGCTCAGAGGGCAGCCATGCTCTCTGGGGGTCGGAGAGTTCTGAAGAAAGGGCAAAACCCCCTCCTCTCCTTCCTGCAGCCCGCTTTCTCAGCCCTCCGGAAAAGGGGTTTAATGAGCAAACACAGGTTTAAAGAGAAGGCCCACTGTGGCTCCTCTGAGATGCTACGGACCCATTCCTTCCCCTGCCTCCCCTGACTGGCTTTGGTTTAGAGGTTGGCTCTGGTGAGCGCCCCCAGCCTCAACTTCCTCCTCTGTATGATGGGATGAGATTTCCTTCCTGGATGGTTACGAGGCTTTAGTAAAAGCTGTTTCAGCTTAACCAGATTTTCTCCTGCCTCACCCCCCGGTCTGAAGATCCTCCTTTGGAGCACCCGGGGAGACCGAGGACCTGTTCCCTAGCTCCTGGGGTGGGGGGGCGGAGATCTGTGGGGAACAGACCCCGGGAGAGCCGGCTCCTACCTCTGCCTGTCCTCAGGGTGCAAGTGCTAAGACACGGGCTCCCCTCCCAAGGGCCCAGAGGAATTTGGACAGCAAAGAAAAAACAAGCCCCAGCCCAGTGTTTTTCATTTTTGTCCTGAACAATGCACGTTTCTGGGCTGATCGCTGAGCAAATATTGCAGGAGGCGGGCCCCACTGCTGACGCAGGCCAAGGCATCATCAGACCTATAGCCCCCGTCCTGGGCCCTGCCACCCGCAGGTTCTGCCGGGGGGACTCCAGGTCCCCCTGTCCGCCCCTCCCATCCAGCCGTCTTTGGGGAGAGGCCTTCAGGGACCCGGGTCCGAGGGAGAAGACGTCATGGAGAGCAGGCCTGCCCCAGCACACCAGGCCTCCCTCCATCTCCATTCTCTTTGGGGCAATGGGGAGCTTGACCAACGGTCCCAGTTTGCTCCGGACTGTGGGGTTTCTTGTGATAGGACTTTCGGTGCCAGAACAGGGATGGTCTTGAGCAAACCAGAATGAGTGGCCACCCTACAGGTCTCCAAAAATTGAGAGATTCCTTGGAGATGATGTTAATGATGCCAACAGCATCCACCACCATCACCACCACCATTTACTGAGTGATTTGCCACCATGAGGCCCATGTTATAGCTGAGAAAATGGAGGCTCCAAAACTGACTTGTGTGACGTCACGCAGCGGGGAAGAGGCAGTGCGGGATGGTAAACCCAGTGGGATTCCAAAACCCTAGCTTTCAGTTATTATCTGACCCATCTAGGAGATTGACCTTGGCCAACCACAGATAGTAAGACCAAGGTCAAGAGAGGTGGAGAGAGCCCAGCCCTAAACGAGTGCTCCCTTAGTGTGGTTGGCTCTATGGGACCCCTGCCTATCAGTATTGGGAGACCTGGATGCCCGGTGGTCCCATCCCTGGTTAGGTCCAGCTGGTTTTGGGGGAATTAGATGCTTCCTTCTTATCTAAAGGGCCCCAGAAATTGCCCCAGATATGGAGGGGGGTCAGTGTGGCCCCTGGAATCTTGCCTTCCCTTGAGGGCCTGTCGCATCAGACAAACTCAGGCTTGCTCATCATGGGAGAGTCACATCCAGGGCTCCGGCCGTGACAGGGTCCCAGAACTCCAGCTCTCACAGGGTTCTGAAAGGGACTGAAAGGCAAGGGACTGAGCTGGTCTGGACCCCCTTCTCTGCAGAGGTTGGGCCTGGGGCTGCCCGTGTGGCCCCTCTCCTGTCTGTCCCCTGTGCTTGGCCGGTGCGTCGGCCTCCATGGCAGGGAGGGCGCTGGCGCTCACTCTGGGGGTCTGTTTGAGGTTTCCTCCAGCGGCTGGTGGCGGCGGGTACAGCTCACTAATTAATTAGCGCTTAAGTACTTAGCATCCTCCTGCATCGTGTCAAACGAGGATTTGAGTCTTAATTCCCTGTGTAGGTAACGGTGGGAATGTGCCTGAGAGAGCGGTCAGGACTTAGAGGAAACGCTTCCCCCGGCTTGGATGCCAGCTGGGAACACCAGTGCTGCAGAGGCAGAGAGAAACCCAGGCGGCAGAGCTCCCAGAGCCCCAAGCCTTCATCCACCACCACCCCCATTCGCTCAGACACCCAGAGAACAGCAGAGAACAGTAATAACGCGGGCTCTGCAGACAGACTGTCTGAGTCTGACTCCCGGCCCCACTGCCTGCTACCTCGTGCCCGAGGGAGTCACTTAATCTCCCTGGGTCTTGTTTTGCGTGTTCAGAGGTGATGATCATGGTACCCACCCACAGGATTGCTACAGAGATTAAGCAAGCTAACTCGTGGAAATTCTGTAGACCGCGGTTGGTCCCCCAGTAAAAAGGAGCTAGTCTCATTCATTTATTCACTCTCGTGGTCATGTTTTTATTTATCCCACAGGCATTGATCTGGTGTCTGCTATGCACCTGCCTGGGTGCAGGGGGCAGGGTTGAACAAGTCTTTCCCCCCCTCTTCTAAGCCTTAGTCTGACCACCAGTGGAATGGGGGCGGGGGGTGGTGATGACAGACTCTCTCAGAGGGACAGAGTGAGGCTTCAGTGAGACGCTATAAGTCAAAGCCCTCAGCCCAGGGCCTACCGCGGGCTCAGTCCTATTGGCTGCTGGGTGTTGGTGGCAGAAGGAGGAACAGAGGCCCCAGGAGAAGTGGGGGAGAACTGGACAGGTGGCTAAACCCCTGGGCTGCTGGGGTGGGGCCAGGCCGTGGGCAGGGCTGCTGGGGCTGCACGGGAGGGCTCCCCCACTCAGTGCCAGGACTTCGGGACATGGCTAAGCATCTCGATGGGTCCCCTTCTGTTTGCTGTCACAGAAGTGCATGGGTGGGGCCTCTAGCATAAACCCCCTGCAATGGCGGGTCTCTGGCGGGAGGGCATCTCAGCGGTTGCCCGTCCAAAGGTGCCGGAGAAGGTCCCAGGCTACACCCGTGTAAGTGACAGGTAAGATCAGAGGGTGGAGGCTGGGGGAGGGGGCGTAAGGCAGAGGAGGGGAGCGGTAGAGGAAGCTCTGTTCCGTGACCTGAAGGAGGCCACGCAACCTCTCTGAGTTTTGATTTTCTTCATGTGGACTAAGCAGTTCTGTAGGAGACGGTGTCTCCAGTGGAGTGCTCTGTAAATTGATAGCACGTCATAAACCTTCAGGCGTCGTGTTGTTTAGGAGCCCAAACTGGCCGATGGTCCTACAGAAACCTTTAACCACGACAGAAGTCTTTCCAGGGACTCAAGTTCTGCTGCACCCACTGTGGTCGTAACACGGAGTTTTGCCCTTAAGAGAAACGTGCGCCATTTTGGCAGGGCCTACTATGTGCCGGGCACTGGGCTGAGAGTCCCGGGCATTCCTTCTGTGTCAACTCCTCCCAGGGGACCCACTCTGTGGTGAGGTGGGCACGCTTCTCCCCTCTCACAGATGAGGAACCCCAAGAACAAGGTGCTTGCCTAAGCTCTTGCAGCTGATAAGTGGGAGAGCCACGATTCAAACCCAGGCCAGTTGCACCCGGCCCTCAGGAAACGTTTCTTGAGTGAATAAAGGAACAAATGAATGAACGGTTGCAGGGAAGTTGTTGGTTAAAGGATACCGAGTGGGCTCTGCCTTTTCAGTGAAACTATAAAGGCAGGGGGAGTGAGGGAAGAGTCCCCCAGAGCTTTTGTCGGCCTTAAGCTATTACCTGTTATTGCACAGAGCTCCAGAAGTTTAAGAGAGATGAGGCGGAAAGAAAAAAAGAAAGAAAGAAAGAAAGAAAGAAAGAAAGAAAGAAAGGAGAAAAGAAGGAAGGAAGGAAGGAAGGAAGGAAGGAAGGAGAAAGAAAGGAAGAAAGAGAAAGAAAGAAAGGAAGAAAGAAAGAAAGAAAGGAAAAAAGAAAAAGAAAGAAAGAAAGGAAGGAAGGAAGAAAGAAAGGAAGGAAGGAAGAAAGAAGAAAGAAAGAAAGGAAGGAAGAAAGGAAAAGAAAGAAAGAAAGGAAGGAAGGAAGGAAACAAGGAAGGAAGGAAGAAAGAAGAAAGAAAGGAAGAAAGGAAGGAAGGAAGGAAGGAAGCAAGGAAGGAAGAAAGAAGAAAGAAAGGAAGAAAGGAAGGAAGGAAGGAAGGAATGAAGAAAGAAAGAAAGAAAGAAAGGAAGGAAGGAAGGAAGAAGAAAGGAAGAAAGAAAGAAGGAAGACAGAAAGGAAGAAAGAAAGAAAGGAAGAAAGAAGAAAGAAAGAAAGGAAGGAAGGAAGGAAGAAAGGAAGAAAGAAAAAGAAAGACAGAAAGGAAAGAAGAAAGAAAGGAAGGAAGAAAGAAAGAAAGGAAGGAAGAAAGAAAGGAAGGAAGAAAGAAAAAGAAAGGAAGGAAGGAAGGAAGAAAGAAGAAAGAAAGGAAGAAAGAAAGGAAGGAAGGAAGAAAGGAAGGGAGGAAGGAAGGAAGGAAGGAAGAAAGAAGAAAGAAAGAAGGAAAGGAAGGAAGAAAGGAAGGAAGAAAGAAAGGAAGAAAGAAAAAGAAAGAAAGGAAGGAAGGAAGGAAGGAAGAAAGAAGAAAGAAAGAGAGGAAGGAAGAAAGAAAAAGAAAGAAAGGAAGGAAGGAAGGAAGAAGAAAGAAAGGAAGAAAGGAAGGAAGGAAGGAGTGAAGAAAGAAAGAAAGAAGAAAGAAAGGAAGGAAGGAAGGAAGAAAGAAAGGAAGAAAGGAAGAAAGAAGAAAGAAAGAAAGAAAGAAAGAAAGAAAGAAAGAAAGGAAGAAAGAAAGGAAGAAAGAAAAAGAAAGAAAGGAAGGAAGAAAGGAAGGAAGAAAGAAAGAAAGAAAGAAGAAAGAGAGGAAGGAAGAAAGAAAAAGAAAGAAAGGAAGGAAGGAAGGAAGGAAGGAGAAAGAAAGGAAGAAAGGAAGGAAGGAGTGAAGAAAGAAAGAAAGAAAGAGAAAGAAAGAAAGAAAGAAAGAAAGAAAGAAAGAAAGAAAGGAAAAAAAAGAAAATCCCAACCCGGAAGGAGTGCAGTTCCGTGGACAATTCGGGCGTTCAAGGCATCTACGGAGCGGCTGTGATATGCCAGGCGCTGGGGTAGGAGCTGGAGACACAACACTGGCGGGACCAGACATTGTCCTGCCCTCATGGTGCTTCTGGCACTGGCAATGGAGCTGGACTGGAGCAGGAGGCCCTCGTGGAAGGGAACACATGTGGGGCAGCGGGTCAGGGGCTTGGGGCCCACCACATCTCACCGGCTTTGTATGCCCGCTCTCCCCTGTATTTTGAAGAGCTTGAGAGCCAGGGCGGGGGCTAATCACATCACCTTGCTTACGTATTCAGACCAGAGCCTGAAGGAAAGCGGAGAGGAGATGAAAGGCACGGGGTTGGAAGACTGAAGTCCTCGTAAAGCCTCCAACCTACTCCTCGACCGAAGGGACAGCTCACGTCCACGGAGCGCTCACCGCGGGCCAGCGCTGTGTTGAGACCCTCACGTGCTTTCCTCGGCCCTCGAAACAACTCGGCTTGACTGGCAGACACGCGGAGGCTTAGGGAGGTCACCCTGCCCAAGGTCAAACTGCTAGTAAGTGGCAGATCTGGGATTCAGACCCCGGGGTGTCTGATCGCAGAGGTCAGGCGGTCAGTGTGCGCTCAGCTGCCCTGAAGAATCCATTCCTTGGGCTGGAAAAGCTCCCCGCAATCTGATTTCGCGCAGCGTGGGAGCGCGGGGAAAGGGGGTGGGGGGCGGGCAGGGGAAGGTTCCCAGGTTGGTAGCTAGGCCCCACCAGCAAGGCTGCCTGAGCGAGCGAGTGAGCGAGCGTGGCCCCAGCCTCGAGGCAGCAAGAAGGAAGGGGAGCTCCGGAAACAGAAGTGCTTGGAAACTCACCGGGGCTCCGAGGTAACGAGAAGCTTGAACAACCTCTCTGAAGATTCCTGGCAGTGTCCCTGGGGGAGCGAGTTCATGTATTTTAAGAAAAAAAAAAAAAAAAATCATTAAAGAACTTAGGACGACGGAGAGGCCATAAACGTAAAATATCGGTGGTTCGACAGTGTATCCCTAGCAGCCCAGGAAGAGTTCATCTTGACAAGGCAGAACGCGGTCCAAGAAATAAATCATTTTGTTTTCCCCAGATGGCTCCCCCCCGATTCTTCCCGGGATGTCTGCACCAGATCTTAATTTGCCCACCTCTCTGGGACCCGTGAAGAGCGTGGCTACATCTGGACAGGGAAAGGACAAAGCGTTGGCAGAATTAGAGAAGGCTGGGCCCCCGGTTGGTAGCCACGGCCTCTTCTGGAAGGGGTGCCCAAGAGAACCACACCTCCACACACCCCCAAGCCCCCCTACTGTGGTTGTCAGCAACCATAACCACGATGCCAGAGGCACTTCACTTACTGGCCATAGAGAGACTCGGGAGTGAGCAGACTTTAAGGTGTTGAGGACCCCCTTGGCCCTGCCAGCTCAGATCGGATTAAAGTCCGTTGCAGCCCAAGCCCGGACCCGGCCAGCTGAGACAGAGTGTCTGAGGCCGGAGGGAGAATTTCCAAGGTCCCACCCTGGCCCCCAGCCCCCACAGTCCAGGGTGACTTCCAACAAACCACCTGACCCCCACCCCCCTCTTCTCAGCTGGGAGACAGGGAGGGTGACATTGAGCGCCGGCTCTGGGGCGTCCTAAGGGTTAACTAATTAATGGTTGGAAAGTGCTTTGAAAAAATAAAGTGCTGGATAATGGGAAGGGCAATTATGTTGGGAGAAACTCCTAATTTGGCTGGAATTGATGTTAATGATAAAGTATCTGAAACATGTAGCAAGCAAGCGTGATTGTATTTTATATGACAGAGAGAGACACTCACACGCAGGGGACATGGAGAGCAGTTAATTTGGTTAAATAAAGTGAAAGATAAAAGGAACGCGGACGTCACGGAACTCGCTGTTTATCTGGACTTGGTGTAACACTTTGAAATTGGATCGGGCCCTTTGGCTCTTATTTATTTGTTTGTGATTGACATAAATGGGGAAGTGCCAGGTTTATGGCTCAAAAAGAGGCCGTGGAGAGCAGGCTCTGATCAGGAAGCCTCTGAACAGGTGCCCGCTGCGTTCCCAGGAAGGAGCCAAGGTCTCCGAGAGAGAGTCAGGGTGGGTGAGGATGTCCCCGCTGCACCCCAGCCTGGAGGCAGAAGATTTGCCCACCTGAGCTGGGGGTACTGGGAGGACCACGAGTACAGCTCTCTCACCTTCCAGAGAGAGAGAATCTGAGCCCCCCAAAGGAACCAACGTTTAGGAGCACTTGTCTGCCAGGCCCTGTGCTAAGATGCTATGGTTCCATCTAATCCTCAAAGCAATCCTGGGGTGGGTACCACTTTCCTCCCCAGCTTACTTACAGAGGACAAAACGGAAGCTCAGAGAGGTAAAGCAATGTGTTCAAGGTCACACAGCCAGGAAGGGGTAGAGCAGGGAGTAGGGCTCAGGCAGCCTGACTCTGGGAGTAAAGCCCCATGATGGTGACTTTTGGACCATCAATATCGAGCGCTCTTGACATTCACAGCTCTGCTCTCCTTGACTAGTTCTGCTTAAGCAGGGAACCAGGACAAGGAAGTGGGGAGAGTTTTACACCTGTCCAGTGAGGACTGAGTGCCGGGCCTGCCGGCCTGGGATCCTCTTGGGAGGGTTTAAGCCATAGCTTTGTGCCTGAGAGGAGAGCATGAGATTGCCCCGGGGAAGAGCGGGAGCCTTGGTTTCTGGAAGGTCTGTGAGGTCCCCGCAGGTCCAGATTAGTATTCAGTATTTATAATATTTCCATAATGGTAAAACAAAAGAAAACAAGCAGAGAGAATGCATTTTTAATCACCAATCATTTCTCTTTGTTTGTTGTGAATGAACAGCGAGGTGAAATAGTATTTCATAATCACCCCATTCGAATTTTCCTCCCCTCAAAGCACCGAGAAATCTCTAAATAAAATAAATAAACAGCCAAGACCTTAAAATAAATTCCAGAGGGCAGAGTGCTACGTGTGGGTTATCACAGCTGTGAGGAGGCAGGGGCTGGGAGGTGGGGAAGGGAGGACAAAGGGACAGGGGCCTTGTCAGTTACCTGGAATCAGACCCCCAGCTCTAGGGGACCCACAGCAGGGCAAGAGAAGCAGCACAATGGTTTGAAGACCCGGGTGGAGCTGAAGCAGACTCTCCACCCTTCATTTCCTCTTCTTTATTCTTCCGGAATTTTCTGCTCTTCATCCTCTCACTGTACACCGAGGGAACTCCTGTCCCTGGCCCCCTGGGAGCTTCACAAGCTCCCTCTCCAAAAGCTACCCATCCAGAGAATCTTCTCGGTAGAGCGCCTGCCTGTCCTCTGGACTAGTCCAACCCTCTCAAGTGATAGAGGAAGAAACCGTAGCAAAGAGAGAGTGGAAGGTACATACTCAAGGCCCCGACCCCCCAGCAAGCTAGTGACAGAGTTGGACCTGGAACTCTGGGGGGCTTGACTCTGCCAGGTCACCCCTCATCTATCTGCACTTATCTCCAGGTATCTTTGAGAAACCCCCTATGCCACTGAGTTTTCTCCATGGGCTGTTCCTGGTATTTCGCTTTGTACATCTCAGCTTCCCCAGACACTCAGGTTCTAGCAAGGGTCTTGGTACATGGGGCACTCACCAGATGTTTGTTAGTTATATGGATGGATGGTGAGTGGATGGATGGAAGGATGGATGGAAGGATGGCTGGCTGGCTGGCTGGCTGGCTGGCTGGATGGATGGATGGCTGGATGGTTGGATGGATAGATGGATGATGGAATGGATGAATGGATAGCTGGATGGATGGATACATTATAGGATGGATAGATGAATGGATGGGTGGATGGATGGATGGATGGATGAATAGAGGCTAAAGCTGATTTGATTCCTTCATTGGCCATTAGCTATCACCAGATAAATAAGCCATTCAGCGAAGTTTAGTTAACATCTGAGGTCTTAATGCCTTGAAATTATGTCTCCAACAATCTCCTGAAGGACCCCAGAAAGAAAAAATCACCTTATAGCAAATCAAACCCCTTCCAGGTAGAAATTTGAGGCAGAGCTTTGGGGCCAAGTAGGCCCTATTTTCAAGTGAGTCATGTGGTGGTAAACAGCACTGGCCTGGGGTCAGGGGACCTGAGCTCTGCTCCCACTCTGCCACTAACTAGTGCATGGTCATAGGTGATAAAGTGGCTTCCTCTCTCTGGGCCTCAGTTGCCTACTCTGAAAATGTTCTCTATTAAATATTCTAGGCTCAGAGTCAGGCCCCTTCACTGCAGAGAATTCAGCCAGAACTCGGAAGAACTCTACCTCCGGAGCTCCTATTTTGAGGTCTGGGCAGCCCCTCTCCCTCTGTTTTTGGCCCCCTCCATGTTTAGGAACACCATTTAGCCCTCCCCAGCCTTCTCCCTGTTTGGGCAGTTGGAATGGGGGTAGCTCAAAGCATCAGGATATTCTCAAAGCCAGGCTGTTCTGGCCACAGCCAAGGCCCACACTCCCTCTGAATCCTATTGAAAAAATAATAAAAAGGTAATTACTTTGTCATTACTGAACACTGGTTTGTCTTTTTTTTTTCTTAAGCCATGACCATAAATAACCAGCCCATTACCCTTCAGAGTGGACACACATATCCATACAGGACCTGCCTCCTTCTAAATGCTGGTTCTCCCCTCCAGGCCACCATGCCCTGGTATATACCACACGTTCACACACACGTGTGCATCAGACACGGGGACGCTGCTCCTTCAGCTGACGTTTTCTAAGCATTTTGCCAGATTCTGGGAATAATAATAATCATTATTATGTGTGAATCCAGGCTAAGTGTTGTTTTTTTTTTTTTTTTTTTTTAATTTTTTAATTTTTTTATTTTTGGGACAGAGAGAGACAGAGCATGAACGGGGGAGGGGCAGAGAGAGAGGGAGACACAGAATCGGAAACAGGCTCCAGGCTCCGAGCCATCAGCCCAGAGCCCGACGGGGGGCTCGAACTCACAGACCGCGAGATCGTGACCTGGCTGAAGTCGGACGCTTCACCGACTGCGCCACCCAGGCGCCCCCAGGCTAAGTGTTTTGTATGAATTATCTTGATGAATCCTTCTGACAGTGCTGTGGGGCAGATACTGAATTTGTTGCCATTTTACAGATGGGTGGTGTAAGCTGAGGGAGGTCGGGAAACCTGCCCAAGGTCAAACTGCTAGTACGTAAGCTGGTAAGTAGCAGAGGTAGGATGGGAACCCTTGTTACCCGGTTGGGAAATCCACGCTCCAATACACCCATTATTTAAACACAGACTTAAAAATCGCGCACACACATACACACACACACGCAGTCTGCTGGGAGAAGACAATTGTAATACGGGGTGATAAATACGGTGACAGAGGAAACAAGGGGGCTGTGGGATGCCCAGCTAGAGGCATCCAAACCAATTTGGGGCAGGGGGACATCAAGGAAGGCTCCTCGGAAGAGGTGATACCTGCTTTGGTGTTTTGTTTTTTTTTTAATGGTTATTTATTTTTGAGACCCAGAGACACAGAGCATGAGCAGGGGAAGGGCAGAGAGAGAGAGGGAGACACAGCATCCGAAGCAGGCTCCAGGCTCTGAGCTGTCAGCCCAGAGCCCCATGGCGGGCTTGAACTCAAGAACCGGGAGATCGTGACCTGAGCTGACGACAGACACTCAACCGACTGAGCCACCCAGGCCCCCCCTGCTTCGGTCTTAATGGGCGAGTGGGAGGAGGACAAGTGAAGAAGGGGAAGAGAGGCCTGGGCAAAGGCCTGGCGGATCTCTAGGCAGCTCCGTGCGGCTGGAGGAGAGGGTGTGCAGGCGCACGACAGAGAGAATGTTGACAGGTGAGGCTGGAGAGGCGGGCGGGCCATCGCTCACATCCGGGCCAGGCTGGCACAGCGGGGCAGCCCTCCCCCACCCACATTCAGCTACCTGGCACTCCTGTCCGTGTGACACAAGTGCACCTCATCAGCAAAACAGCTCTTGCCTGCCTCCCCGGCCAGCCCCACCCTCCGTGAGACACTGTGCCATGGGCGGCGGCTGGCAGGTGCCAGTCGGGAGAAAGCATGGCTACTTCCGGAGTCTTAGGACAGGTTCCTTTTGCGGTGGCCCGGCCGCGCCAACCTCAGGCAGGACTGCATCCCGGGGCCGAGGCAGCCCTACCATGACTGGTCCATTTCGCGTCTACCCTCAGAGGTCTGTGCTGACTTGAGATCTGGGCCAGGTGGGCAGAACCGGGGGGGGGTGGGGGGTGGGCACACTGTGATAAGGTTGTACTCGCTGTGTGGCAGGAGCCACAAGGCCTCGGGAACGTGGCTTTTGCTCTGAGGACAGGTGGTCCCTTCGAGTTCTCCATCACTCGGTTTCCCTTGCTCACCAGAGCCCCAGTGCCAGGGCTGCCCCTCCCTGGCAGGCAGGGGAGGGGTCAGGTGTTGCCCGTGGATCTTTGGGTAAGAGGTGACGTCAGCAGTCAGCCCTGCCCTTCACCTGGCTTTACTTTTCTGCATTCAGGTGTCTGCTGAGCACAGTCTTCCCGTGTGCAAACAGAGCACAGCCGTACCTCCGTGACCAAACCCTCCTTTAAAGGGACGTGTAGCCCCACACAGGTGGGCACACTCAGGCGCACACTCTCCCGTCGCAGATAAAATCAACCATACCCCTCAGTGCCAGGCACGAAAGACACTCCTATCCACACGCACATCCTCAACTCGCCCAGGCAGCCCGCTGGGGCGGGCCCCCAAAGAGGTACCCAGCGGGTTTCCCTTCAATTCATTCTTCTAATCGTTTAATCCAATGCACACCCAAATACACGACTCTCTGCTCGTGGGTGTTTTTAAAAAAATCTTCCGCATTATATTTATATTTGTATTTCTCCGGGTTTCCTGACCTGTTAACATGAAGTGTGAATTACCCTTTTTTTTCCCCCCCAGAAATTTAAAGCTATTTTTTTTTAAGTTAGATGGTTCAGAGGATTTTAAAACTGGAAGGGGTCACAGAGATGAGAGCCCCTGGAACTGGAGAATATTTCCTAAAAGGGAAAAAATTAGTCACCTGCAACTCTTTTCGTTACCAGGCAGGGGTGAACATAAATCCTCAAAAAAAGTGAGTTAATTAGAACATACTAGAAAGGAGAAGCCTGAACGGGAGCTGCGTGAGAGAGCCCGGGCGGGGAAAGC
This sequence comes from Panthera onca, assembly GCF_046562875.1. NCBI lineage: Eukaryota > Metazoa > Chordata > Mammalia > Carnivora > Felidae > Panthera > Panthera onca. The sequence continues at coordinate 213,665,407 of NC_138346.1, forward strand.
AAAAGCAGGTACGATGTGTGGATCTTGAGCTCGGAAAACAGATCGTATTTATGGCACAGAAATCCCTAAGGCTCCTCTGTCAAGAGAGGTTTCTGGAAGGTGTGGGCGCAGAGAGGTAGGAGGAAGACAGAGCTCATCTCTGTGGAGGCTGCAAGACTGAGATAGACCCCACCCCTCCACCCCCAACAGTTGAGCAGATGCCCGAGAAGCCTGGGCTCAGGTAGACGGTCTGCAAAAGAACTACGCTTCAGGAGCCTGCCCTCTGCTCATCTCTGCCCGAGGCTATGGGTCTGAACAAGGCCGCTCAAACCTTGAAACAGCCCCTGCTTGTGGCCAGCGTGGTTCTAATAAGGATTCATTACTAGAATCACAGACTCTTTCACCCATTAAATGAACAGGGGTTAAAAAAAAAGAGAGAGAGACAGAGAATACCAGAGGTTGGACATCTCAGGCAGAGAACGCTGCCAGCGGGAGAGCAAACCCACCCAGCCTCCCCCGGGGCCGAGGGGCATTTGGCAACAGGAACAAAAAGCTTTGAAATGTGCGTACTTTGTTTATTCAACCAGGCCACTTTCAGGACCGCTCGCGATTATTTCTGGACCAGGATATTCATTGGAGTTATTTATACTAATGGAAAAGTGTTGGAAATGAGTCTGATGTCCAAAATTTCCAAGAGTCAGGGACTGGGTAAGCAGATGGTGAGTAGCCCTACAATACAGCCATCAGAAATCCTGTTGGGGAAGAACAGTCAGTGACATTAGAAAATGTTTGCGTTGGGGCGCCTGGGTGGCTCAGTCGGTTGAGCGTCCGACTTCAGCTCAGGTCACGATCTCGCGATCTCGCGGTCCGTGAGTTGTCGGTATTTTCTGAATTTTCTCCGATAAACATGTATTATGTGCAAAGTCAGAAACAAATAATCGGGTACTTTGCAAAACGAACGGGGAAAATGGGCGGTGGAAGGATTTGTCAAGTTCATCAAACTTGGATGGGATTCAGGAACCAAGCTTAGCTTTGGGGAAAAAGCCCCTCTCCCACTCTCCCTTCCCAGGACTCCCAGGAGAGACACTCGTAAATAAAAGAAATGCACTCAGCTTTTTTTTTTTTTTTTTTTTTTTTTTAATTACAACTTGCCCAGTAATCACCATAATCACTTATCTCGGGCATTTGTTTAATTATTCAGTTACTAAGCATCTATTGAGCACCCACTGTGCTGGTAGCACCAGGCTAGGCCCAGTGACCCCGAGAAACAGACCTCGCCCAAGGAAAATCTCAAAACCAGGAGCAGCTTAGGAAAATGGGAGACAAAGCACCTAGTCTGTAATTCTTCCATTTAGAAATAGTCCTTCGTTGTCAACATTTATTGAGTGTCTACCGTGTACAAAGCCTGGTGCTCGGCCCTGTGGTCTCTTTGGTTCCTTTTTTGTCTTTTCCTAGATTGGGGTAAGACTTCCAGTTGAAGGACGGATCTGTTCTACTTCCTCTCTCCTCTCCCAGCGCACTCGCGTTCGAGTTTCATCTCGTTATGAGCTCAGAGTAAAGGTAAAATACGCTTGTTGCTCTGGACTAAGTCGGGGACTGAGGCTTTTGTCACCTCCCGGCCCAAGCAGCTCGTCCTGACGGAGAAAAGCATTGGCTCTGGAGTCAGACAGCCCAGTTCAGCTTTGGGAAAGTTAGTCTCTGTGCATTGCTGTCCTCATCTGTATAATGGGTATGTTGGGTATACCCTCCCCCTCGTTACCGTTGTGGTGATGATCTAATAAGACGATGTGAGTGCTTAGCATGGTGCCTGGCGCATAACAGCCACTCAGCAAATAATAGCGATTGACGTATGATTTGGTGTCGCTTTCCGTCACCGCGGAGGACCCGAAACCAAAAAACTGTGACCGGGAAGCTGAGCTGTGATTCCTTTCAAGTCTTTCCCAATTACACAAACTGAGACAGACGCATTTATTTGTTCAACAATCAGTCATTAGGAGCCTCCTGGGCGCCAGGCCCCGTGTTTGGCACCTCGGCCTTCTGCAACCAAGATGGAGAGCCCCCACTCAGGAAGCTCACGGTCCAGTGGGGAAGGTGGTGAGGACAGGGGGAGGGGGCTCATCTCTGGAGATTCAGAAGTAGAAGAGGCTCTCAGTGGAGGCAGGGGGCCAGATGGATGACCTCAACAGGGGCCTTAGCCGAGCGTCCTTCCCCTCCTGCCTACGAAGGGCCATAGTTGGGGCATAGTTTGCCAGAACTATCTATTTCCCTACTGCCGACCCCTGGCCTAATGCCAGGGAGTGGGAAATTCTGCAAAGCCCCTGTGTCAACCAGGCAACTCCTGGCAGCTCCTGGGTTGTACCAGCCCCTCCTCTTTCCCCCATACTTTGTCCTGGGAACTTTGTAGTTATCTTCCTAAAGCACAGGCCCCTCAAGGACAGGGACCATGTAAGCTTCTCTTGATTCAGTGCCTGCCTCACAGAGAGTGAAGGCCTACTATGTGCCAGGCACTGTTCGAGGGACACAGAACAAAGTCCCTGTCTCCAAAGAGCTCCCATTCTAGCAGGGGCAACTGGACAGGAAATACGAAAACAAATGAATAAGCAAAATCGGTGTAAACACTCCAACAGGGTAAAAGTGAGAGAGAAAGCTGGAGAACTACTTTAGGGAGAAAGCCTCCCTGAGGAGATGACATATGAGCAGAGATCTGAGTGATGCCAAGGAAGCAAGCGCAACAAAGGGCCATCCAGGCAGAGGGAACCAGTGCAAAGGCCCTGAGGTAGGGACAAGCTTAGCATTTTCCAGAAGCTGGTGTGTCAGGGTAATGGGACTGACAGGGGTCAGGGTATTTTATTTTAGGGAAAGCTCAGAAAATGCTAAAAGAAGCAGATGAGGAAAAAAGCATGTGATCTGTCTCTGCAAAGGGCTTGAGGGGTGGGGAATGAAGCACCCAGAGACAGCTTGAGAGATCAGGGGCTACTTTTCGGGTGTGGCGTTCTCTCTCAGCCCCTTGCTTTGTTTTAAAAAAGAAAAATCGCTTTTTCTGAGTTGGAGGAGGGGTCCTCCTCCCTCCCTTGCCAGTTTCCAGCTCCTCCCTCCCCAGATAAGGTTCCTTCAGAGGAGGTAGAAAGACTCTCTAGAGGATGGGAGAATTGCAAAGTATCTGAGAAAAAAACACGGAGGGAAGAATAAATGTCTTAATAAAAGTTTGTGGCTTGAGAGGTGGCTGTTGGGAGGGGTGAACCTTCTAGTGAGAAAGCGAGAAGGAGAAAACCAGTGAGTTTTTCGGCAGCTCCTCAGAGGCAGGGCCTGGCTGGTTCACCTGTCTTCCCTGGGAAGGACCTGCTCACTTTTCGCTGGGGCTCCACAGAAGCCTGCCGAATGAACGCGAGCGAGCGAGCAGGACTCCTCCAGTGCATTCTGGAGGAAGAAAGGACAGAGGCAAAGAAGGGAGAGAGGGCAGGAAGAAATGAGAAGTGGAAGGAGCACTGGATGTCCCAAGGAGCAATGACAATTACTGGCATTTATCGATCACTAGCTTGGCTCAGGCACTTTTCCTGCATTAACTCATTTTCGCCTCTCAACAAGCCCAGGCAGTAGTACGTTTTTATTATCCCCATTTTACTGTTGAGGAAACTGAGGCGCAGAGGGGTCAAAATGCCTTACCAAGATCACCTTGCTGGGGAGTGACTGGGGTCTGACCACCAAACACGAGCCGTCACCCACTTCTTTATACGGCCCCAGGAGTGGAATTAGCCTCGAATCAGTAGCGAGAAAACCTGCCTCGCCACTTCTCAGGTCACTACCCTCACCGTGCCTCAGTTTCTCCTTCTGCACAGTGGCAGGATAGGGCTTGAGCTCTTTGGGGCTGTGTGCTCTGCTGAGTCACCAGGCACAAGGGTCTTAGGCGAGGCAGGCCAGCAGCCAGTTCCTGGAACTGAGGACTGATTTGATGGTGTGGGGTGGCAATGGGTCAGTGGTCCACAGGAACTGTCAAGGTGTTGCTGCTTCCTATTAATTACGGGGGTAAAGAGGGGAGAAGACGAAATGAACCTGAGAAGTGTGTCTCACTCCTAAATCTGGCCTTCTGGTGTGGACTAATCCCAAACATGGGATTCTCAGACCCATTCCAGGTGGTAAGGAGACAAGGTCTATTTTTGAGGTTGTTGTTTTTTTTTTTTTTTTTTTTCTCAGCCAATTTAAAAGAAGTCGAGATCACTCAGCATCTAAGGGATATGGGGATGGCTGGGCCTCCTCTCCCAAATCTGGAGGCTTTATTAGGGGACAGGGCCAATCCTGGCCACTCAGGGCCAGAGGACCATGGAGTCCCTAGTCTCTATCCATTAACCAATTAATTTCAAGCTTAAAGCAAGGCATGGAACGCATCCCAGCAGATATCTGTCTTGGGTAATTACCATCCAGGGCTTCTGGTTACTTCCAGTCCTGAGAAGCTTTGCCAAAACCTTGCAGATTAGGCCCCAAAGTCTACCTACCAGCCTGCAATAACATTTACCAGCCTGCGGTATTTCCTCTTAGTTTAATGCATTCTGTTGAACACGTCTCCAAACTGTGGGTCATACTTTGAATTTGTATTCATTTATTCGACAAATCATTTAGCTATTTCGTTTACTATTGTGGTCAATTTTTCACTTCTCTCTCAGTCTGAGTGTTTATCCATTTCTTTCACGTCTGACGTTATTTCCATCATGCTGTTGTTAAGAAGAAAAAACAGGTACAATGACTCACTGCCTCATCGGACAGGGGTGGCCTGATGGAGAAAGGCAGGACCATGGGGCCAGGACTGTAGCTGACCTCCAAGCTCAGCCCAGTATGGCCACCTCAGACCAACTGGGAGATGGGCAGCAGGGGCAAAGGGAGAAAAGGGGGTGGCTTCTCTGGTGGAATAGGAAGGTCTCCTCCCCTCAAAGAGGCCCTCCTGTCACCTGAGAGAGGTAAATTAGCTCTCCCCAAACACGTTATCCTATTTCCTTGCTTTATTTTCTTCATGGGTCCTTTCACTCTCTGAAATATTATTCATTTGTTTTAATGTTCATTACCTTCACCGCACACCCCCCCCCCCCCCACTCCCAGTCAAGTTCATTCTTCATGGTCTATCTTGCTCACTTAAGGATTTATTTCCTGCACAATGGGCTGAATGAAGAACTCCCTTGCAAAGAATGAGTGCAAAGCAGATATCAAACAGTGAGAACATCACGTTCCTTTGGGTTCGGCAATTCTAACATTCCAACTTGTAGAAAAGACCTAGTTCTTCAGTGGGAAAGTGGGAAGCAAGACTGGCTCTCGAGGGATCGGAACAGGTGAAAGCGACCCACTCCTGTCCCTCCTCTCTTGTCCCCCAGCCTCAGCTCCACTCAACTGGGTTGGGGGTGGGGGGGCGGTGCGGGTAGAAAGCTTCTCCAGCCGCAAAAGAGAGCCGTGCGCTCAGATGCTCCTCCGCAGGCCGCGTCTAGCTGCGCTCACAAGCCGAGCTCAGCCCGGGCGGTGGGTGGGAAGAAACAGGGAGGGGAAGGTCTGGGGGTGTGAGGGTGGAGCGGAGCCCGGCCCTGCGATCCGGCCCGGGTTTTGCATGCCACCCACTCGCCCGCTCGGCCGCGGAGAATTCCATAATCACAGCGGGCGAGAGCGGAGACTGGGAGCGAAAAATCCGGGATCCGGCAACTTTGGGCAGCGCATGCGCGCCCGCGGCGCTCCATCCCAAACACACACACATTTTTCCCCCGGACTTGGAAAGTCACCCAAAGCCGCCCCAAGTGCAGGTAAGAGACTCGGCGCTCCCTCCGCCGCGGCTCCCCCACGCCCCTCAGCTCCGGGGGCCTCCCGGGGTGCTTCCCCGCCTCGCCCCCTGTCCCGGTGCAGCCCCCCACCCCCGAGGCTGCCGCTTGCAGCAGGGAGCGGGCGAGCGAGCGAGCGAGCCAGCCAGCCAGCCAGCCAGCCTGCCTGCGCGCGGCGGCTGCCACCCAACTCCGGCAGTGCGGGAGGCAGGGGGCACGGAGGGCTGGCATCCGGGCGCGGGGCGGCGCGTCGCCCGCCGCGGCCAGGGGAATGCCCAGCGCGCGGCTCCGGGGGAGGGGAGGGCTGCTGCTCCTGGGGGTCACTTACTCCAGCTGAGGGGGCGGCGGGGTAGGGGAGAGGAGGGGGAGGTGCCAGGCGTGAGTGCAGGACTTTACAAATAGGGTGGGGGCGTCCCCCGCGCTGCAGGCTCGGGGCGGGGGGGCAGGTGCTCGCCAGTACCGGGTAATCACTCCTTCCCCCTGCGTTCCACCCCCCCCACCCCCACCCCGGCTGCAGGGGTTCGTGCGCTCGCCAGGGCAGAGAAGGAGGCAGGGGTGAGGGGTGCCTGGGGTGACTTTGCAAGACTTTGCCCAGGGGAAGGGGTGGGTGGGGAGCCCCTCCAGCCGACTCTTGTGCCCCAATACCAGGGTGTAGGTGTTACCGGCAGAGGTAGGCAGTGTTCACTTAGGCGCGGGGTGCCAAGGGGTGCCTCCGGGTGGGAAAACGAAGGCAATGGGTTGCTTGGCTGGGGGGAGCGGCGCCCCCTTTTTCATTTGTGCCTGGGAAGTTTGTCTCAAGTGCGCTGCTTCGGGCGCGGCAAGTGGCGCTCCTCACTCCCCCCACCCCCACCCCAGCGTCCCCGGGCGCAGGACTGGCAGTGCTGGGCACAGGGAGCCGGGGCACCGGCTTAGGGCCATGCGGCTGTCCGCCGGCGGCCGCCTGGGTCCGGGGAAAAGTTCCGGGGACTTGCCGCGGTTGTTGTGTGCGCCGGGAGAGAAGTTGCGCCCGGGGATGTGGGACGTTGGGCTGGCGGGCCGGCAGGCGGGTGGAGCGGTGCGCTCCCAGGGGGCTTGGCCGCGGTGGGCGAGGGTCTGGCGGGGTCTGTGCCCCCAGGGTGGGCTGAGGGTGACCTCGGGGCTTAGCAGTTGGGGAAAAGAAAACCCTAAATCTAGGGACGCAAGGCTGAAAGAGGCACGAGTTGGAGGACAGAGAAGAGTAGCTCGTTAGGGGAGCAGGAGGGCACCAAAGGGGAGAGGGCCGGACCACCCGGTCACTTGGGGTCGACCTTCAGGGCAAAGGAGCGCGTGGTGGCTGGCAGAGGAGTGTCGCGAAGCGGGGCTCCAGGGGGCGCGCGGGAATGGGGTATATCGGGTCGGACAGACTGTCAGGGAGCTCCCGGGGCAGGGGGCCGAGTCGTGCGCCCGGGGTGAGCCGGCCGGGCGGAGCGGCGGCCGGTTTATTTTTACTCGGTGGCATTTGCAGAATGTGCAGCTGATGGCCGTCGGCCGCCAGGAAGTTTTGCTTTCTGTTCTTTCTCTCTTTCCGAAGCCAGCGCGGCCGGGAGCGGGCGGGCCGGGGAGCCGGGCCTGGGAGGGGAGGGGGCGGCCGCTCGGGTGGCAAAGTGCGGGCAAGGGGCGCGCTGGGGCGGCGGGCGGGGGCTGGCGGGCAAGGGTGGCGAGCGGCGCTGGGTCTCTGCGGAGCATTTGGGCGAATGTCTGTCCCCAGCGTTGGGAGCTTCTCGGCGAGGGGAACAGGTGTATGCGCCGTCAATCACAGCGGGAGGGACACTTTGGGGGCGTAGATTAAGATAATAATAATAGATTTTTCTCTAGGGGGTGGGCGCAGATTCTTCTTCCAAGTCGTTCCCGACCCAGGTCCGAAGTTGGGGGCGGAGAAGAGTGCCGAGGGAGGCAGGGGGCTGCTTCTCCCTCTCCACAAGTTCTTCCGGACCCAGCCTCAGCTTGAGAAGCGGGCCCTGGGTGCGGCGAGGACCTCCTTCCAGTCACGCTGGGGAGGGTGCGGGTGCGTGTGCGGGTGCGTATGATTTGTCCACCAGGGAAGCAGCGAAAACACCCCTCCAACAAGCCTGGAGCTCCCCCAAACCCAGCTGGATCGAGGGGGTTTGTTCGTCGCTGTCCCGGCGGAGTCTGGGGGCACGACCTCCAGACTGTGTGGTTGTCCCGCCAACACCCGGTAGACTCAAAGAGATGGGGGCGGCGAGGGGAGAAAGGCCAGGGTAGTCGCGGAGCAAAGTTGGGAAATTTAGGACGTCTCTAAGCTGGTACAAGCGCGCGGTAAGAGCGCGCGAGGGGACTGGAAAACAGATCGCCGGGTAAATCGGTACCCCCCCCCCCCCCGCGGCGCGCGCGCACACACACACACACACACACACACACACACACACACACACACGAACACCACACACACGTCGCCGTCCTAAAGGGAGCTGTCCGGGCTGAGCAGGAGCAGCTGCGCCGGGCGTGGTGAGGGGGGTAGTTGGTCCCCGGGGGCTGCGCCCGGGCTGCGCTCCACGTGCCCAGAGGGGGCGCTGGGCCGTTCGGCGCCCGAGCGCAAAGCTCCGGGTTTGCGCCTCGGAGGCGGCCAGGAGGTGCGTCCCGGGCCATCTCCGGCGACTCGCGCTGCCTCTCCCGACGCCAGTGGCTTTCCCACTTCCTAAACTTCGGCTTTGTGGTCTGCTCCTCACTGGAGCTCTCAGACCCTCTGCAGGGCAGGGTGGGGAACTTTTCCCTTCCCGGCGGCCGCCACCGTCTCTCTCTCCGGAATCCCGCGAGCTAGAGAGATTGCCCCCCGCCCCCATCTTGTTAGCCACCTTGGAGGCGGTTAACGAGAGTTTATGGGGAATATTGTTGAACTTCAGTAATCAGGTTTCCAGCGATCTTATGCCTCCTGTTTAATTTATTAGACTAGTTATTTATTCTGTTGATGATAATCTGTTGCTGGTTTCTATGGAGATGTTAAACTGATCTCTTTCAGAAATCAAACTCCATATGCACTAAAACGTTTAAAGGGGCAGTGCCTCTCTCTCTCTCTCTCTCTCTCTCTCTCTCTCTCTCCCCCTCTCTTTTTGATTTTTGTTTTTAGACTTTGCACCTTGCAGACACTTCGAGTCTTTCCCTGAGTCTCAGTGCTTTTTATTTCCTTCTTACGAAGGAGAAGAGCCGGGAGACTCGCGCTTTGTGGCAAGTACAGCTTATTATGGCTAGAAGAGAGCGAAGGCTTTGATGCCTAAGTTGCATCATCATTTAAAACAGATCATTTCACCGCCCCCCCCTTCCCCATCTTATAAGAGCAAAATTCTTTCAAGATCAAAGAGTCCAATCTAAAAACACACACACACACAAAAACAACTATTGTTAAAAAAAATAGAAAGTCAAATGTAAACCTCTCCTTTATATCTGTTCCCCTGTGTTTAAAGAATTTTTTTAGTGAGAAAAACAAAACTTGTAGCTCAGCTAATTTTTCATACTTATTAATAGTTTATCTGCCCCCCCCCTTTTTAATTTAAAAAGAAGTTCAAAGTTAGATTTCTCTGCCTGTGGGGGTTGAGGTATATTTGCTTCTCTTTTAGATCCTGACCATCTGTTTTTGGAAAATTAGCCTCTGGGAAGAGAGGGAAAGTTTTTACTCAAACTTAATGGAGTACTTAAAAAAATTTTTTTTAATACCCAAATATTTTGCAGTCCTAATTTCTCCACTTTTGGGGGGAATATCAGTAACCTCTGTCTTGTGTATGAGAGCATATCAACTTTTTCTCTTTTTCTCCTCCCCTCCTCAGGTATTTTTCTGTAGACTTTGGGGGGTGGGGAGGAGGGTACAGTGAATTAAGAAAGTAAGGCAGAAAAAAAATTATCTTGGTTTGTGACACTCTGAAAAATTGCAAACCTACTCTGAACTCAGATATTTATCACGCTGACAGATATGATACAAAGCGATTGCATTTCCTAATGATCCTCTGGGACTAAGTTGTAGGTAAAACCATTTAATGCATTTTTAATTTTAAAGTAAGGCCTGGGTTCCATTTTCTTGGAGGTGGGGGGAGTGGATGTCCCTCTCTAGAGCTGATGCTTTCTGAGTATACTGTTTGGCTTTTGCAAGTAGAATCCCCCACCTCCACCCCTTCCCATTTCCATTTACTTTGGGGAGGGGTGAGCCACACACAGGGCATTTGGCTTTCATAAATAAATTTATATCTGGCCAGAAGGTCCAAAACTAAATAAGAGCACACTTAAAAAAAAAAAAAAAAGAGAGAGAGAGAAGAAAAAACAAACCTCAGACTCCACCCCTGCTATAGGAAATAAAACAGAGGCTGTGCTTGACTTTTCCCCCCCCTCTCATGCCATTCTGGTTCTCTTTTACATTATTTTCTTTTGGAAGGGGGTGGAGTGGTTGTTGCTTCTCAGCTCAGAGGAGAGAGGAGCCATTCTTGCTATTTCCCCCTTTGCTATATTTTAAAAATTTGTTTGATTTGGATTGCAAACAGAACAGGCTTACGGGAGAAAAGAGCACACTGTGGCTTTAAACTCAGGAGTTTGCATATTCTCCTTGTATCTTTCCCCTTTGCTAATTATTGTGTTGTTTTCAGAGCAAATATGTCATATCCATGGCGACCGGGCAGGTTTATTGTCTTTCTGAAGCAATAGCTCACATAAGTAATTAATGACTTTCTTTTTTTTCCTCTGGCTTAGGTTAAACAGATCATTCAAGGAAAGTCATATCTCTCTCTTCTCTCTTCTCTCTCTCTCTCTCTCTTTTTTTTTTTTTTTTTAGCCCAGTGACATAAGAACATGAGTTAGAACAAGAAAATACTTTAACCAAGAAGTCAACAGCTTATTTTCCCCCATTTCTTTTAAAAGCTGAAGTGTCAGCTTTCAGACATATGAGGCTGTCATTCTGGCAGCCGTGAGCAGTGCAGTTGGAAATCCATTTGAAGGTTGTGCGGAAGGCAAAGTGTTGGCATGGGGGGGAGTAACCTGAAGGAATTTGCTTTGGAGGTAGGGGGGAAGCACTCCAAAATGAGTATTTCTCCTGTATTTAGCAGAATTTAATTAAATTGTTTACAGGAAAGAATTAATGAGTTGGTAGTAATGTGTGTCCCCCCCCCCCCTTCTTTTTCCCAGTCTAGTTAATTGGAAAGACAAAGTTTTTCTTTTTTGATTCACCTTGAGCTTCAGCTTTCTCCAGCCTTTGTCTCAAGTGTTTTTTCCTGGAAAAGTACCTTTTGGAATCCCCTCTGGTTTAATATTTCCAGAATTATAGCAAAGGGGTTGTTTTTTCCCTTAGCCGTACAACCTAAAGCTGATTTCTGCTTCTCAGGAATCCGCTGTGATGATTGACGATGACCTGGATTTTTTTTTTCACTTATTTTTGGAGGGGATGGCTCTGTGAGGATGTAAAATTATAGAGCCAGCGTATCTCCCTTCTGTATTAAGTGACAGTGTTGGGAAAGGTGTAAGAAATGTTTTCCTTTTTTTTTTTTTAAATCACCATTTATGTTCCTCCCTTTTCAAATGGACTTTTTGCTAATAAGAAGTCTTAGGATGTCATTCCTTAACTTTAGAAAGATACTAGATGTCCAGCTGATACTCTCTTTTGCCCCCCCCCCCCCCCCCCCCCCCGCCAACAGGCAGGCATTAATTAAGCACACTTATACTCTGTTCTCCATCCTTTTGAAATTCCACGTATTCCTAAGGTTTTGTGTGTGTCCTTAAAAAAGGGGAATGAGATAAAGAGAAAAGCATTTCTATTATATTTATACTCGGACACAATGAAGAAGGATATTCTCCCCCCCCGCCACCCCTCCATTTGAAGTAAGTTAAAAAAGGCTGTGAGTCAACTGAATGAATCTTTAGGCTTTTGGCATTAAAAATAAAAATATAAAGCAGAAGAGAGATTTCTTTGGTATCTGATTTCCGAAGAGGAGAAGAGAAGGCCAGGCGAGTCTGGTGCTGAGACTCCAGCGGAGTGGTAATTGAGCCCGTAACCTCTTGATGTCTATATCAGAAAAACAGACATGAGCAGAGCGAACCGAGGAGAGGCAAACAAGCCTTGTAAAGGAGGGAGCTCAAGGGGAGATTCAGAGAGAGAGAGAGAGAGAGAGATTTAATTTATAGACATTTTAAAAACTGTAATTTCATTAGGATCTGTTCTTCCCCTTCTCTGAAGGGCAGCCCAGCAGACCGATCAGGCGGTCCCTCTGCTGGGATGCATGGAGTGGTTTGGTGGGCGCGAACTTGGGCATTCGTGGAGGCTGGCGGGCTCGTTTGCTTGTTGCCTATTTTCCAATGGCTTCCTTATTTGGGAATTAAAAAGTCCCGAATAGCGAAAAGTTAACCATGGCTTCTGGCCGCCTGGTGATCTCCCCTGTGGGTGTCGACGCCGTGCCTCGAGCGGGTCTGTCTCCTGCCTGGCCTTTGGCACCTGTGTGTCTTCATTCTGTCGCTGGGCTGCCTGTGGTTCCAGATGCAGGAAGCCACTGGGGATGGGGGGGGGGGGGTGCCCCATCTCTGCCCCCCGACTCAAGTTCACCAAGTTAAGTTGCTGTGGTGCTGAGGCCACCGTGTGGGTTGGGGGTGGGGGGGGAGCTAACGCCTGTCATAAATTCTGCAAAAATTAATCAACCGTTTAAGAGCCTGCACGTTAACGAGGTTGTGTGGGCAAGCTGGGCCCCTTCTACAGTTCTCCCTGCTCAAAGTCCAGCAGAGTGAGGGGTGGTCTGGAGGGTGGGGAAGTGAAGGGGGAGTTTTTTTTTTTAATCTGAATAATTGAGAACAACTAGGGAGAGGGAAGAAGAGAGAGGGGTTTATTGAATATAAATCCTCAAGTGCCCTTGTTCCATATTGTTGGAATTTTTTTTTTTTTTCTTTTGGTCTGGATTTGTCCTGTGTGTCTTTGGTGGAAAAGACACGTAGAGAAAGAGAGCCAAGGAGGGGGGTGGGGAGAGAGAGGGAAGGATAGAGAAGAGAGAGAGAGAGAGAGAGAGAGAGAGAGAGAGAGACGTGTGGCTCCTTCGAAACTCATTATCATTCTTAATAAGCCTTAAGGAATAAAGAAGAGAGAGCATTGAGTGTAAATGCTGGGTAATCCTAACACTTCTCAAGGTGAGAGGAGTCTTGAGGACACAGAGAAAAGAGAGAGCAGAGAAGGGGGGGCATGCAGTCCTGGGGGAGTGGCAGGCCAAGGGTTTGGGAGGCTCTGCAGGAGACCTGGAGGCTGGGGTGGCGGGGGTGGGGGGGTGCCCATAGAAGCCCAGACCAGACGGTTGTCTGAGATGACACTGGGATCTCCAGGAGAGGGTGACTAGCTGGGATAAGGGAAGCATCTGCCTTGGGTCGGCCCTGCCTTGGGTTGTAACGGGGAGCAGGTGCCACAGGGCCTTTGCTCCCTCCTGGGCACCGTCTCCCCGGCAGGCTCAGCTCCTGTCTGCCCCCCAACCCCCCTCCACCCTGGCCTCAGGTTCCTGGAGAAGGTGGGGGGTGGATGGCTTGTCCTGCTCCCTTGGGCTCCCCCGCATTGTCCGCTCTGGTAAGCCGGAGGGACAGAGCGGCGGCCAGAGCTCAGCTCCGGACACTAGGTGGCTTAGAGGATCTTCGAGGTTTTTCAAGACGAGCAGCCGCTGGCTTCCTCTCTCCTCCCCGCTGGTGGCCTCTGCCGGGCCTGTCCTCTGCCGGGCCTGCGGGCAGCCCTGGCAGGCCGGCAGGAGGGTGAGTGGGCCTTGGCACAGGAGCATGGCACAGCTCCCGGGGCCAGCGCTCCCAGTGACCAGCTTCCAGGCCAGGCAAGGGGAGGCCCAGGAGGGGGGGGGCCAGGGAGGCAGCTGGGCAGGGCCACTTGAGAGGGACAGTTGGGCAGGAGATACTGCTGAGCCCATGGTGGGGGGGGGGGGTCTCTGCTCCTTCCTCTTTTGAGTTCGTGTGCCCCCTTTGAGAATCCTCTTAATAAAAAAAGGTCTCATAAGCATAAATTCTACTTATTCTTTGAGGGGTTTCAGCAGATCTTATAAACCCAGCTAAGGACCCTCTAGGGTCCCTTGCTCTGGTGGGCTTCTTTCCAATTCTCCAGGACCGTTGTGGGGGGGAAGGCAAGCGAGGAGGCAAAATCTGTTCTGTCCGTTCCCATCCCTGCCTACCTCAGTACTGGGGGAGCAGAGTCAGGTCAGACTGTGACACGGCTCCCCGCCCCGTGCAGGTGGACTGGGGCCCACACTCAGATTCCCCTCTAAAGAGCCATACCTGCTCAGGTAGATGTCCCTCTACAGGACAAAGGCAGCCTTCTCCTCATCCGGAGGGGCATTCTGGAGGATTCCTAGGGTATTTGAGGAATGGTCTTAGCCAAGGTCGTGTCCAAACCGTGGGTGATTTTCTCTGGAGACAGAGGAGGGGCAGGAGATACAATTCAGGTTTGACTTACCATAGTCAGGTGTGTGTGTGTGTGTGTGTGTGTGTGTGTGTGTGTGTGTGTGTGTTTTAACTCGGTGTTTCTTTTGGAAAGCAACTTCTGGGGAGCATGCAAAAAGGGGTGCGTGGGAGTTGGAGATGAAGGCTGGTGACTGAGCTGGTGTGAAACCCGGAGGGAGAGCAGGACGGGTTAATGGCGTGTGGATGCTGCTTTTCTGTTGTTTAAAAGCAGTAATGACCAAATCGCCTGCCCTGTGTGCCTTGCTGATGAGATTTACCGAAAGGAAGCCGCGCTGCCTCTCTGCTGGTCTTGGGGTGGGTAAGCGTGTGTGCGTGTGCGTGTGCGTGTGCGTGTGCGTGTGTGTGTGTGTGTGTGTGTGTGTGTGTGTGTGTGTGATGAGAAGAAGGGGTGGGGGAATCGGCTCTGCCAGGCTGGCACTCTTCCCCAGCACTAATTGCTGGCAGAGTACCCACGGGGGCTGTGCCAGCGTCTCCCGCTCTGCCCGCCCCCCTCGCCCCTGGGGAGCTCAGCTGTGCAGCTCGCTATGTGAGGGCCATTTCCGGGCCCACTAGGCCCAGAGGCTCCTTTGGGAATTTCAGGGAAATCTGATTCCTGAGGGGGGGACGACCATGGGCCAAGCCCAGCATCTTTGGTCTGGCAGGAGGGGACAGGGTGAGACTTGGGTGGTCTGGAGCTCCGCTGAGGTCTGGTTATAGGGGTCAGGAGACGGCGTTCCCGTTCCGGCTCTGCACTAAACCGCTGTGTGGTCTTGGGCAAGTCATTGGACCTCTCTGGGCCTCAGTTTCCTCTCTTATCAAATGGCCTCTGACCCTACTTCCCTCACGGGGTCGCCCTGCTGGTCGGCTGGCCTAGCAGCTCTGAAAGTTCTTTGAAATCATGAAATGTCATGGAGAATTGATCTTGGTCACAGAGTCACGTACAGCGTGCCCTCTGTGTCAGATGAGCCAGTTTCATATAATATGGTATCAGTCATTCCCGAGAGCCGTGGGCCTGAACATCGCGTGTGTGTAAGGGTGGTGCTGGGGTTGCGTTTTTACATCACGTTGTGCTTTGGTTCTCATTACTGGGAGCTGGGGACTGAGTTAGTGGGGGGCAGTTGCTTTTCAGACGGTACAGGGGACCCCTTTCAGGATGTGGGGTGTACTTAACTGTTTTGAGCCATGGATTCACTGAGGAGCTGCATAGATTGTAGATTATGCATTCTGGAATTAGTTAGCTGGGGATCAAAGTCACGTCCTTACGTTAGTTACTTAACTAGCCTGTGCCTCGGTTTTCTTATCCGTAAAGTGGGGATATAGCATTGGCTGCCTCGTGGGGTTGATGTGAGGATTAGACGAGCTGAGGCTTGTGCTTAGAACCAGCCTGGCACCTGTGTGTGTTTCAGACTCACACAGGAGTGAGTGTGGACACACCTGCTGCCCACCAGGGCGTGCTGTGGACGAGACAGAAGGGAGAACCCGCTCTCTGTATCTGGGGGCTGGGACTCCCGAAGGTGTGGGGTGCTGTGGTGTTAGAAACTCTGATTTTGTGTTTTATCTTTCTGGGCTACCTTGAGGTCTCCTGGTATTTAAGTCAGAAGGCCCACATTTGGAGTCAGACCCCAGAGGGGACACTGACGAGGGGTTGGTGGGGGCAGCCCCTGGGAACTGCCCCACGGTGCTGGTGGACCCTGCCTGTGTTCACACAGCCTGTGGGCTTAATGCGGGCCCCAGAGGCCCAGGGATCAGTTTCACTACCCCTCTGTTTGCACATCTGTAAAATGGGATTGGAAGCCCACCTGTGAGCCCCGAGTAAGAGCACAGCGGTCTTTTTTTTTTTTTTTTTTTTTACTGAGTTTTTACTTTGAACGTTATTTCTGGGATGCACTTAGCCGGGTGAACAAACAGCACACAGTAGGGACCGCGGGGTGAAAATCCGAGGAACAACAGGCCAGCCTTGGGCCGAGGCTGAGCTGAGCCCTGGACGACCCAGCGCTAAGCGCTAAGCTCGGTGCTCAGCAAGAGAGTCGAGCTGGGGAAAGCGGGGCACGGTGGGGATGCAGCCCAGGCTTCCCCCTGCCCTTGGGTGATCCTGCCCTGGGGCGGGGGGCATGCCTCCAGGCCTGGGTGGAGGTGGGGAGGGAAGGGCCAGGAGAAGAAGCAGAGGTGGCTGGGAGGCAGTGACCTAAGGAGGCAAGGACATGGGGGCTTTGCAAAGCAGGGGGCACTTGAGGGGCGAGGGGCACTTATGGAAGATGAGGTGTATGAATCGCCACCGGCCTCTCCCATTTCACTGTGCTATGCCAAAACACCCCGGTTCTTGTTTCACTATCTGAGATCTGGGAGCAGGTTAATTTCCATGACGAACTCCAGGCCACGTGCTCAGAGGATTTATCTAATTAAACTGATGCTTTTTTTTTTTTTTTTTTTTTTTGAAGAAAGAAAGGAAGGGAGGGAGGGAGAAAAGAAAGGTAGGAAGGGAGGAAAGATGGAAGGAAGAAAAGAAGGAAGAAGAAATGGAGGGAGAAGGAAGGATGCAATGGGAAGGAGGGAGGGAAGGGAGGAGAGGGGAAGAAGGAAGGAAAGGGAAGGAAGGAGAGAAGGAAGGAATGGAAAGAAGGAAGGAAGAAAAAGAGAAAGAAGAGAAAAGAAGAGAAAAGAAAAAAGAAAAAGATGGGAGGGAGGGAGGGAGACAGATAAACTGGAGGCAGACCAGTGATTTTTAAATCCACGCCGGAATGGAGGAGAGGCTTGGTGGCAGAGATGGGGGTCTTCTGAGTGGGTTTCTGTCTTATGATGCTCTTAAGTTTATTTCCAACCTGACTCTTGGGCTGGGAGGGAAAGGGGCAGCTGGAAGGATTCCGGATCTGGACTCTCCAGTACAGTAACCCTCCCGTGTGGCAGCTGAAATGAACTGAAACGAAAGATTCAGGGGTGCCTGGGCGGCTCAGTCGGTCAAGCGTCCGACTCTTGGTTTTGGCTCGGGTCACGATCTCACAGTTCGTGGGTTTGAGCCCCGCGTTGGGCTCCGTGCCGGTGGTGCAGAGCCAGCTTGGGATTCTCTCGCTCTCCCTCTCTCTCTCTGCCCCTCCCTCACTCGTGTGCTCTCCCTCTCTCAAAATAAATAATAATAAAATTAAAACTTAAAAAAAAAAAAAGGAAAATTCAGTTCTCCAATGAACTAGCCACATCTCAAGTACTCCATAGCCGCTGGTGGCTACTGTGTTGGACAGCACAGATAAAGAGCCTTTCCACCATGACATCAGGTTCTATTGGACAAGAAGGGTCTAAGAGGGAAGGGCGTTTCGCTCGGAGCCTGGGCTAAAGGGATGAGTCCCCAGGGGACAGTGATGGAGGCAGGAGATGGGCTCTCTGCCCGGTGCCAAGGCCCGTGTGGTGCTGGGCCCTTCTTCCCTTTAGAATTGAGTGCACCTTTCCTCCCTTCTGGGCCAGGGCAAGCTGGTGTGTCTACACTTAGCAGGACAGGGTTTAGGTATTTATTTTTTAAAACTTTTTTTTTTTAATCTTTATTTTTGAGAGAGAGACAGAGACAGAGTGAGAGCAGGGGAAGAACAGAGAGAGAGGGAGACGCAGAATCCGAAGCAGGCTCCAGGCTCCGAGCTGTCAGCACAGAGCCCGACGCAGGGCTCAAACCCACAAACCGTGAGATCATGACCTGAGCCGAAGTCGGACGCTTATCCGACTGAGCCACCCAGGCACCCCCCAGAACAGGGTTTAAATAAAGCCTTTTCTCACTTTCTGTCTTTTTGACTTCGGGCAGGGTCGTAACTGAGCATGTGGACGTGCTGACTTGTAGGCACCCTGCCCCACCGGGTCTTCATGGTCATCACCTGAGCGACGCATGTAAGCACTTAGTACAGTGCTGGGCACAGAGTGACCATTTGAAAAATGGGGACCGCGGTTATTATAATAACTAGATTATCGTTGTTGATATTATTTTTATGTGATTATCAAAGAGGTTTTGTGGCTGCCACATTCTTAGGGACGCTCCTGGACCAAATGCTAATTTCCCTATAATCAACACTTTGCAGAATTAGTTTAAATGAGCTCCCCCTACCCCCCCCCCCACCAACCCCTGCCTTCTGGAAGCCTATTTTGGATCCCTTTCCACCTCTCCCCATCCCTTTTTTCTTTGGGCCAAAAGAAGCGTTGGAACCACCCTAGAATTAACTCTTGCAGGCCTCTTCTACTTGTGGGAGCCCCTCCTCCTCCCAGCACACGTAAAATTGTGCCCATGTGTGCACGCACGCACGCACACACACTGCTGGCCAAACTACATTAAAAAAAAAAAAAACAACAACAGAAAAAAAACCCCAACGAAACACCAAAGTATTAAAATAGGGGAGAGCAGATGTGGCCCAGGCGGGGCCGGCTGGATTGTTTGGGGCTGGGGGTGGGGGTGGTGGCCTCTGGGAGGGACGTGTGTGTTTATTCCTGGACATTGCCCAGTGCCCTGTGTCCTAATGTGGAGCTGAAAAGTCCCCTGTATTGTGCCGGCTCCTTTCCCCGTGAAAAGGCAATTGAGTCAGTGAGTTCCGAATGGATTGGAGCTGACAGTAAATGAGAACTTGGCAGTGGGTAGAAAACAAGTTCCCCCACCCCTGCCCCCCACCTCACACACACTCACTTATCCTTCCCTAAACTCCCAACGCTCGCTGGTTGGGGTTTTAGAGGGGTTTTGAAAAAAAAAAAATTCCGGTTTCTTTTTGTATGTATCAACATTATCAGTGGGGGTTCTGCCCCAGCCTGCCCCCTCCCCCAGGGACGGCCGAACCCGCTCCGCATCGCCTCCATGGCTCCGCCAGTGATCCCGAATGAGTTAAAGGCTGAATCAACTCTAGACCCAGCTGTACATTTTTACTCTGGGTTCCTGAATGGAGCGATGTGCTACGCTCAGCACGATTGGAGACTGTCTGCCCCGGGTGGCCCACCCGGCCCCCACCCTTGCTGGGCTCCACCAGCTTCCATGGGACCTGCTCCTGGCAAGTGGGGAGGTGGTGGCCCATGCTGTGGGGACCTCGTCTGGTGGTCCCCACTTCCAGCCTCCCGTTAGAGACCTGTTTTATCTTGAACGGCAAGCGTGCGTCATCTTGAGCTGGTATCATGCCTGGTCCGCAAAGGAGGCTTACAATTTTGAGGTTTGTATGTGCCGTGGGCCCTGCCCCTGCCTCCCCAGCCCCCAGTATTTCCGCCACCCATGGTGCCCACACCAGTAAATTGGTCGGCAGCCAACTACTTGCACCTGGCCCTTGTAATGGCCACTGTGGCACTGTGACTTTAGACACATCCCTAACCATCGGGAGCCTCAGTTTCCTCATTTGCAAAAGAAGAATGGTCACGGTGCCTCTAGCATGGGGCTGCTGTAAGGATTAAATGGAATAATGCTGGGAAGGTACTTGACATGGGGCCTGGCACATGGTAACAACGTAGCTGTTATTGCTACCTATTATTCCTTGCTCGCCAGCTGTTATCAGGAAGGCAGGAAGGCGGAGGGGCTCAGGCCCGTTGCCGTGTCCAGGCCCCAGGATGCCCCAGCCCAGGCTGGAGCCTTAGCACCCCAGCCCAGAGGCTGTGGTCACCAGAATTCTGCCGAAGCATACTTGCCAAACCAGCAGGGTGAAAGTCAAGAACAAGCCAGAGGAGTACAGAGCACTGGAGGGAGCAGGGAGAAGGCTTCCCACACCCAGGGCCGGGTTCACGGACCCCCAAGGTGGCAGCCGCTGGGCTGGGCTGGCCTCCCTGAGCCAGGGGAGTGTTGGCTCCCAGGCGCTGGCGCCATCTTGGTTCTCCTTGGCTTCCCCTCAGCGGTCGGGAGCGTGGCCCTTGCCCTCCCACAGGAGCAGGTGGCCTTTGCAGCCTGGCACCTGTTCCTGGAGGGCGGCTGCCAGGAAGGCGCAAACCTGGGGATCGCCCAGTGTGTCTGCCGAGTCCTTGCACGAGGCCTGTTTACTCCCTGGAGGGGCTCGCCTGAGCCTGACCTGATGTTAGAGGTCAGAGCAGGGCTTGTTCTGTCGTCCAGAGCCCCCCCTCCAAGCCCTGCAGGTGAGTCACAGAAGAGTCCCAGGAGAGCCGGGACCGGCAGCCTGAGGTCTGTGTGCTGGGAGCTTGCTGAGGGAGCAAGGGGGGCCAGGAAAAGGGACGAAAGATGTAGAGGAAATTGGCGAGGATACAGGTGAAGCGTCTTGCTTTTGTCCCCAAGGGGCATCAAGCAAGCCGTGGTGATTTTACATTTGCAGCTTATTAAAAGAGGAAGGAAATAGACATTTTTACTGAGCACCAACTATGTGTCAGATGCTGTGCTGTGACTTTCCGTGGGATTGAAGGACACAAGGCAGGTCGTGGTTTGACTCCCGTTGTACCACCGGTCAGGAAATAAGGCTCAGAGAGGTTAAGAAATTTACCCGAGTTTACCCAGCTGGCTGAAGGAGAGCCAGAGTTGCAATGCAGGCTGGCGTGACTCTGAAACATGTGCCTGGAAAATGTAACCGCATTTTAAATAGGTTTTGAAAATAAATAAAGGAAAAAATTCACGCGTAGTTTAACTATCACCTCTTCTAGTATTTAGTGTATTTCCTTCTGGTGTTTTTTTTTTTTTTTTTCCTTTGGTGACCGTATATATTTGTATAATCTGCAATTTACATAATTATAACCATAAGAGAGTATGGGCTTTAGCTGAGAAGTAAGAGGGAGAGAAGGTCCCCTGAGCTGGGGCCACAGATTGATTCTCAGCAAAATGGAAACCCGGCTTTGGCCGTGAGCCATCTTTTCCGTAATGAGGTTCCCGAAGTGGCGTTGGAAAAAGCCAACTGGGGGGAATGGACAGGCAGAGAAGACCCTTGCGTTCCCTCCTGGGTTGGTTTTGCACAGTTAAGTGGTAGAATTTTCCTTTTAACTCACTTCCTTCTTGCTTTTGACAAATGGGAATATTTGTACCATTTTCCCGAATGACCTCCTCTCCTTGGGGTAATGAGAAAATGAAAGTCTTTGCTAAGTGCTTTGAGATATTCAGATATAAAAATGGAGAGCAGAGTGTTGTCATGGGCCTTTTGCTGCCAGGGCGCTTCATAAAGAGGAAGTACAGCTTGTGGGGGTGAAGGTCAGCGTGGGGATGAAGGCCATTGCTGGAACCAACGTCTCTCTGGGCACGAGGGCAGGGGCGTGCGTGGCCGGGTACAGGATGGGCCGGGTTTCGGTGGAGCCTCTGCTTATCCTCCAGGTTCACACTCCAAGGCCAGGGTGACCCAGCTCTTTCAGGCAAAGCCCCCACCTCGCCTAGAAGCGTGTGTATAAATGATTCGATTCATGGAAAGGTCTCCCTCGGCCCCCTTCTCCCCCTCTGGCTTCGTAGCTTCTCCCCCTCTGGCTTCATCGCGTCAGCCCAAGAATAACAGGGCGGAAGAAATACTGTGTCACCTGTACAAGTAATAATGTTGAAGATGATTTCGAAACATGGAAA
The DNA here is from genome assembly GCF_046562875.1 of Panthera onca. Taxonomy (NCBI): domain Eukaryota; kingdom Metazoa; phylum Chordata; class Mammalia; order Carnivora; family Felidae; genus Panthera; species Panthera onca. Next base: position 213,687,067 of record NC_138346.1, read on the forward strand.
AATGTTTATTACGTGAGTGAAAAAAACAAACAAAACACCGAAGGCCAAGTGAACGCCATGATAGAAACTATATAAAAAATCACAAATGCGGATGGACAAAGCTTGGAAGCTAATCCTCCAAAATGAAAATTATAGCATGGGCGGTGAGACCACGGTGATTTGTTTTTTATTTCACAACATTTTCTTTAAATTCCCCCTGTGATTAAAAACCAACAAAGCCAACGTGGCGGCCCAGTAGGGAGCCTGGGGAGGGGGAGGGGGCGGGGCAGCGCCAGGCGTGAGGGCGCCTGCACCCACGGCCCCCGCAGGGTGCTGAGCTCACCGGCTGTGCCAGCCACAGAAACCTATGAGATCTCCAGAAGCCGAGGCGTATCGGTGACTCAGACCTTCGTGTTATGCTGTTCAACAATAGCTTTTGTCCTTTGCCCAAAACCCTAGGCCAGTGTGTTAAAAAAAATTATAAAATTATGAGATAGTTTGTACTTAACTTACCGGCCTGTGCCAGCTTCGGGTGCTTTATTTATTCAAGGTGGGGAGGCAGGGAAGGCGGGGTGGGGGCGGGGGGCAGACAGAAAGGAAAAGAAAAACAAGGTAGAACTCGGACAAGGCCCAAGAAACGTTTGAGCCTCACCAACAAACTTTCTTTTGTTTCCCCGGTGGGGAGAAAAAAAGAAGGAGGAAAAAATGAAGTGGGCCAGGTTGAACCAAATAAAACTCCTCACTTTTTGTACATGGGGCTGCTTCTTGCAGTGGGTTTTGCCTTTTGTTTGTTGCATAAGAAAGCTCCTTTGGGAAGCTCATCTCTGGGCCAGAGCCTGATGAAGGTAGGACTGGAGGGGCCTGGGTGGAAAGGGCTGGAGCAAGGACAGCAAGGTTGGGCTCTGGTGACCGTGGGTGTTTCGCTTGGCTGTTGTGGCCGATAATGCCCAACTGCCAACAGCCATTGCCCCCACTTCTAGTTGGGTTTAAGTACAACTCCTACATCCTGGTGTCCCGGAAGCAGCTCTTAGCCCGTGGGCCTTGGAATTCCTTGTGAATCAGGAGCAAAAGGTGCAGTGCCAGGTTGGACTAGAATGTCCACTGGAAGACATTTTGAGGACGAGATTCAGGAAGAAAGACCTTGGGCGGGTAGAGTGGGGAGTGGGCGCGTGTGGGTGATTGTGCGTGGTTGTGTGGTTGTGTATGACTGTGACTGCGTCCGTGTGTGTCCCCTTAATCACTTTTTCCCCCAGTTGTAATAGCTGGGCTGAACAAAACCTATGGCGGCCTTATATATATATTTTTTCCCGTATCACCTTGTCTTGTCTCCCTGGCCCCAACGACGCCTCCTAGTGAATGAACCTGTCAGGGAGCCTGGACCCTGGGCCGATTGGTGAGTCTTTCTTCAAGATTAGTTGAAAGGATTTTTTTTTTTTTTTTCAACTTTTTTTTTTTTTTTTATTTATTTTTGGGACAGAGAGAGACAGAGCATGAACGGGGGAGGGGCAGAGAGAGAGGGAGACACAGAATCGGAAACAGGCTCCAGGCTCCGAGCTGTCAGCACAGAGCCTGACGCGGGGCTCGAACTCACGGACCGCGAGATCGTGACCTGGCTGAAGTCGGACGCTTAACCGACTGCGCCACCCAGGCGCCCCTAGTTGAAAGGATTTTGTGGGAATAATCCAGGGTCTTTGGCCGCTGTTTGACCAGTAAGAGAAGGCAGTCATCTATCTATCTATCTATCTATCTATCCATCTATCTTTAAGTTTATTTACTTATTTTGGGAGAGACAGACAGAGCACAAGTGGGAGAGGGGCAGAGAGAGAAGGGAGAGAGAGAATCCCAAGCAGCGTCCATGCTGGCAGCTTGAACCCACCAAGCCGTGAGATCATGATCGGAGCCGAAATGAAGAGTCAGACGCTTATCCGACTGAGCCACCCCAGGTGCCCCAAAGAGCAGTCTCTTAGGTTAGAGGCAAAGACACAGGTGGCCTGTGGTGGCCTGGCCTGGAACTCAGCTGTCCGCGTCTGAGGCCCTGACGAGGCTTCCAGCCCTGCCTCCCCGTCTCACCTTGTCCAGGCCATGTTGGGAACAGATTTGCGGTGGAGCTTCTGAGGCTCTGTGGGCTTTCACGTGCCTTCTTGATCTTTCCGTCCTCGTGATCGTTACTGCGAGGAAGGCAGTACAGGGGTTCTTGTGCCAGATGAAGAAACTGAGTCCCAGAGAGGAGAGGCACCTTGTCCACGATCGCACAGCTAGTCCGTGACAGATGTGGAACCGGGACAGAGTTTGGGGCCATTTGGAAACATGGTCGTCTCCGCCAGTGGCTTGGGGCAAGGCTGACGGGTCCCAGACGAGGACTTCTGCTTTCCTCCTCTTCCGGGAAACAGAGGGACCCTTTTGGAGCATCGGACGCTTTGTGGCTGTGGTTGGAGTGACTGGTCTGGTTTTAGGGACTCTGTTGAGAGGAAAGAGTCCTGGATGGTGAGCCAGGACAAGGGGCCTTCTAGCCCCACCTCTGTCGCCCGTGAGCAGCCATAAGACCTCAGCTTTGCCGTCCGTGTACAGAATGAGAGGCTGGCCCCAGTGGTTCCTCGTCTCGTCCCCCGTCAGGACAGCTGAACTTCCTGCCCCGGTCCAGCGTCCCCAGCTGTGCCATGCAGCAAACCCTCTCCGACAACCTGTCAAACCAGAGGCGCCAGTTTCCTCAGGGCTCCCGAGAGCTCCCTGCCCCTTTCTTATGCCAGGGAGAGCCTTTGCAGGCTTGTGGAGCAGTGCCCCCGGCCCATGCCCCATGCACCTGCTCATTGATAGCTGCGTGTCTGAATGTACCTTGTGTCAGAGCCCTTTGGTTTGAACTTGCTGAGTACTGAGAGGCCGAGACGTGAGGAAATTATGAGCAGGGGAGAGACGTGGTACCCTCTGACAAGAGGCAGCTGTGGTGACAGGGGTAGGCGCCATGCCCAGGGTGAGCGCCATCTGGGCAGGAGGCCTGGCTTCCAGCTGTGGGGGCTCCGGAAGGGCAGAGACTAGGAGGAATGATTTTGAAGGCACTACTATGGAGATTAAGGGGATGAGAATGTAAATCTCAAGTAAAAAGGTAATTGAATGTAATAGCAAACACTGCTCGCTCTATGTTAATTTTAGCTCTTCCCCTGGATACAAGGCGCTGTATTAGTGTTTTATTACCATTTTGTTTGCACTAATAAAATAGTAAAATTTATTTCAAGGAAGTTGAAGGATGGTTTTACAATGCAAATTTGAAGAAATTGGACTTTTCATTTATGCCTCTGCTATTTTAAACCCTGACGGGTGTAAATTAGCTACAGGGACCGAGCAGACCCCACTGATGGGGACTTGGGAGGCGGGAGCCCTGGCAGAGGTTCCAGACTAGCTCAGAGCAGAAAGTAGACAGTGTTCTACAGAGAGGCTGGAGGGGCACAGGGGTCTGACTGGGTAGGACAGGGAGGTGGGCGAGAGAGTGTCAGGCCCAGAGGACTCTGGTAGTAGACGAACATGTACTCACTGAGCCTACGGGAAGACCCACGTGGCCACAGACCTCAGGGCTGTGTCTTTATCCTCTCTGCCCTTTGGCCTCCTTCCTGTCTTGACATTGAGCCTCGATTAACCAGGTGACTCCTCAAGGGGAACTCAGCAACCTCTTCCTTCTGAGCCTAGAAAGGAGGGGTAGACCAGATGTCACACACACACACACACACACACACACACACACACACACACACCCTTTCTAAAGGGGCTGAAAATTGAGGGGAGCAGTAGGAGTGTGGAGGAAAAGACCCTGAGCCTAAAAGGAGCCAAGAAAAAGCATCCCCAGGCAGGAAACCAGCCCAGCAGAGGTTCCGACACGTGTTCCCCTTGTCTCTTCTTCCTTCTGACCTGTGCATTCTTTTTTTTTTAATTTTTTTAATCTTTATTTTTGAGAGAGAGAGAGAGAGAGAGAGAGAGAGAGAGAGACAGAGCGTGAGTGGGGGAGGAACAGAGAGAGAAGGAGACACAGAATTCGAAGCAGGCTCCAGGCTCTGAGCTGTCAACACAGAGCCCGACGCAGGGCTCAAACCCATGAACCGCGAGATCATGACCTGAGCCGAAGTCGGACGCTTAGCCGACTGAGCCACCCAGGCGCCCCTGACCTGTGCATTCTTAAGAAACAGGAAGCAAAACGTTTTTCGGGAAGCCAGCATCCCTTCAGAAGGGTTGGGCCCAGTGGTCCCAGGTGCGGTAGTAACGAAAAGGCTGGAGAACCGAGCCAAAAAAAATAAAAATCCAGTTGTCCGAGTTTTAAGGAAGCAGATGAGGGCACAGGAAGGTGGAGACGGGAAGGAAATAGGTGATCGGAGAGTTTCATTTTGAGTTTTGGGTGAAGAATTCAGGTTGACGCTTGTTTCATCCAAACCGGTTTGTTTATCTCTGAGAAATTATCAGCAGCAGTGGCCCGAAGCGATCCACTGGGGGACCAGCTTCCAAAGGGTAGGGACCCGAACAAGTGTACTGATGTCTGGCGAGGCCTGCAGCGTGTATTGCCCAGGGTTCTCTGGCCGCCTGCCTGATGTGGGGGAAACGGTGAGCTGGTGACACGGGTTTCCAGCCCCCACCCTCGGTTTTGTGGGTTTTTTGTCAGTGTGTTCTCTCTGCCTTGGTCGGGAGTGTCGTGTGTGTGTGTGTGTGTGTGTGTGTGTGTGTGTGTGTGTGTTTGATGCAAAGATTCAAAGTGTGGATACTGGCAAGACTGGAGCTGAGAAACTGAAGCACATCAGAGATGGCAGAGGCAACTGAAGATTTCCTTGGCTGCAGACGGCGTGAGCTCTGGGTGTTAGCGCGCTGTGGGTTGCAGGGAACTTGGCACTGGAGCAGAGGAGGGTGGGCACTCTGCTGGTGGCTTTTCTAGTGCCTGTGGGGTCACGTTTGGAGCAGACTTGGGTGCTGGGACATCTCCAAGGCTCAGGCCTCCGGCCGCAGAGCCGGCACCCCACGTGCTTCTTGCCAGGGCTGGAAAGTTCTGCATCTGGGCCTCGTGGCTTCCTTTTGGATGAGGGGTCTGCAGGTGGCATTTCTGGGGATCTGGGGTTCGTGCAGGAGACGAGGGACTCTAGGCCCAGCCCCATAACAGGCCAGGAACCTCTTGTCCCACTGCGGGGTGAACAGGAGGGCCTGGTGGCTGAGGGGACAGAGCGGGAGGACCTAAGCTGGCCGAGGTGGCCCCGGCGAGGACAGCTTCGAGAGGGCTGCTGAAACAAACCAGAGATGAGGACATTTAAAAGTGGTGCGACTTTTAGCGTCTGAAATGGTTTCCGATTCTCTGAGAGCGGGGAGATGCATGGCTGTGTACCCAAGGATTTAGAGAGTGCATCAGGCAGAGGGGGGTTACGCTCCGGGGGGATTTCAATCCAAAACTGTAATTACATCAAGGAGCAGACGGAAATGGGAAAAGAGGATTAGCGGTGTGGCCTAGTGATGGAGGTGGCTCCAGGGGCACCTTACTTAGGCCCCGCCTCTGTGCCAGCATCACAGCCAAGGTGGCTCCCCCCGGACCACCCCGGGGCACAGCCGGGACCCTGGGCACCTCTCCTCTACTTGTCTACTTGTCTACTTGTCTTCTCTACTTGTCTACTCTTAACTGTCCCCAGGCCACCGCTGGAGAGCGGAGGCTCTTCTGTGAAACTCCAGGACTGCCGCCCGCCCTCTCTGCTTCCCCCCGGGGCTTGCTTTCACACGTCAGCTCCAGCCTGGATAGGAGGAAGCTCCATGTGGATCGATTTGACTTTCTTTTCGGCATATGCCCGTGTGTTGGAAGAGGGTGACCCTAGAGGACACCGTGGATTGCTCTCCTAGGTGGCCGTGGTAGTTCCCTATCTGCGGTTTTGTCCCATTTGGTTTGGCTGGGCCGGTGCCTGCGGCCTGGTCCGTAGCACCTCTCCAGCGGCCCTTTTAACCGGAAGAAGAGGCGGCCAGAACTTCTAGGTCTTTGGCCCACAAGCCTGTGACCCTTCCTGTCATCCTACTCAGCCCCCTGGGGTGTGACGGTGGCATCCCCAAGTATTCCAAACCCCCGGCTCACCTTTCTCTTCTCCCTGCCCCCCTTCCCTGCACCTGTCAGCTGTTTCATTGACTGTCTGGCTTGGCTGCCGCCCATCCTACCTCCCAGGCCAGCTCCTCCCCCGCCCCCCTCCCCCCAGGCCCACACTCCCTCCCTTCCTGTCTCTGCCCACGTCTGTCTCTACCTGCCCGTCGCCGGCACACCTGAGGATCCGAGGCTGCCTAACGGAGCGCGGGGATGGTTCAGGGTGTTTACCAGACAGCAGGGATAAGGTATTAAATCCTGTTGCTGTCTTCCCAGGGCCAGGTTCCTCAGATGGTTTTCCAAATTCCTAATCTCGGTGCCCACATCCCTGCCCAGCCCATGTTTGATGGGAGCTTTCCTTTCCGATTGAAGCTGAACCGAGCAGGATCTGTCGTGAGGCTAGGTCTGGCTTCCCACCGGTGCAATGATAACATGGAGGTCCAGCCCCTTCCTCTCTGGTTCTTCCTTCCTCCCCTCTTTCCTTTCTTTGGGCATCTTAGAGAGCGGGGGGGGTGGGGGGGGCAGGATTCTGCCTCCAGGTGTTCTAGAGCCTTCTTGAGTACCCCTCTCCCCACCAGTTTTGTCTGGAGGCCACCTGTTGTAATGAAGGGGAGGGGATCCCAGAGCGGGCTTGGTGTCCGAGGCAAGGGGGATCCCAGCTTGAGGATGGTCTGAGATGGGAATGAGCAGGTGAAAGACAGCCCTTCCGAAGGACGTCGTTAGGGTTCTTCCCACTCAACGTAAAAATGGCCAGTGTGGAGTTTCGCCCACGATGCTGAATGCCCTGGCTTGCCCCAGGAGAGGGTCGGTAAGGCAGACCTGTTCCTCCACGGTGTCTCTGCCTTGGTTTTGGAGATGCAGCGCTAGGGAGGAGGTGTGCTCCTGTCTGGTGCTTGGGGCGGACACGTGCCCTTGGCAAGCTGGCCTAGCCTCCGGGGTGACAGGAGGGCTCAGACACTTTCCGGTGAACAGGGACATTTAAGCGGCCGGTGATATTTCTGATGTGGGGCAGAGGCGGCTTCCAGGGGGTCTGCCCTGCTCTAGGACATCTGGGGCTTGTCTACCTTTCCTGGGAACCCTGTCCCCATCTTCAGCCTTCTCTTTCAGAAACTAGGCTAAAAGAGGCAGATGAGTTTACCCTCTCCCTCTGCCCCCCCTCCCACCACCAAGGCTGGGAACTTTCTATGAGAGAAGGAGCAAGATTCTGCACCAACCGTCTGATGTTTCACCAAGGGTGGCAGCCTGGGTCTACCCTTCCAGGGGTTGGGGGTACCTGGGACTGATGGATGTGTCCTTTCTCTGAGCTGCCATGTGACCTAGACAGACTTTTAATTTCAACTTCTGTTTCCCTGACTACAGATTCCCTCCTGTGCCCCTTCTCCTTCTTCCCAGTAGTGGGCTTTTGGATTTCACAGAAGCAGGGGCTTCCTTCTCTCTCCAGGTTGCCTCACCTCATTCCTGCCACAGGTGCTCCATGCCTACCCATGCCCCCCCCCCCAAGTTGCCTGGGCAGTCACCACTGTGCTGGGCTTTCCTCCTCTCTCCCTTCCTGAGCTCAGGGCATGGGCAGGAACAGAGGGATCTCTGGGACCCAGTAGAGAGGAGTTTGCAGGGCTGGGGACACAGCAAGGAGTGTGGTGACAGATGGCACGCTGGGTCCTCAGCCATGATGCTCACCATCAAGGCTTCTGTGATCATACAGGCCAGGGCTCCTATTTTTATCTGGGGGTTTCCTTTTCCTACAATGTATCGGGCAAGGATTTAGAAGTGGAATAGACAGAAAGAAGGCCAAGAAGTTCGGAAGATGACAGTTGGGCTGGTGGGAGGAGGAGGTGGAGGAGAAGGAGGAGGAGGGGGGGAGGAGGAGGAGGAGGAGGAAAGAGGTGAAATTAATTCATTAGAAAAACTTGTTTACTGGCTTTGCTTAGGCGCCTCCATTTTAAAAGTCTACGTTTACAATAAGTCGCTAATTAAAATACAAAATGAAGCAACAGCTATGTTTTTTTTTCCCTTACACTTTAATTGCATGATTTTTTGTGATGTAATTTCTGGAAACACCCAGTGTACCTCACAAGGCTGATTGTTTGATAAACTAGAAGCACCTGAAACCAACCCAAAAAATAAATATATAAATCCAAGGGAACTTAAGGTAGATTGGCAATGACAGAGAATTGCAGACAGCAGGGAACCAAAAATCCATAATAATAATAAGAAAAAAAAAAAAACCCTTCTAAGGTAAGGACATTTATCCTCCTTGCCCCGAAAGGAGAACCGTCTATGCCTCTCAGGAGGGGGAAAAAGCTGAAATGGAAACCCGACCACGGAGGGTAATCGCTCCCTATTCCCCACCCCCTGGTTGGTGCTATGGGAAAAAAAGCAAAAACGACTTGGAATCTTCCCTGGTTCCATTTCTACCCAGGCTCAGTACTTGCTGGGGCTTCTTCTTTCATCACAGACCTTTCAAGGGGATTCTGTGTGTCCCCTTGTTCTGAGCCTCGATGCAGTCCCAAGAGGGAGGCAATGACTGTCCGCCCCCCTGGGAAAAACAAGCCTCTCCATGCCCACAGAGGGAAGACAGCATGTCCCAGCCTTGGGCTGCTAGCCCAGAGTTCCTGGCTCTTCTAGAAGGTAGAGGGAAAGGGTGGTCCACGGTAAGAATGGTGTGCGTTGTCTTTTGCAGACAGCCCCATGGCCTGCCGCCTTCTTTAAGATGCAGACCCGGGTGGTGATTGCAAAACTGCTGAGAAACCTGTCAGGAACTGACTCCAGGGTGGGGCTGGGAGGAAACTGGATCCCGCTGCTGGCAGACTGGCTGCTGGAGAATCCGAGGCCCAGCATCGTCTGTGGGCCCCGGGCCTCCTAAGCGTGGGCATCTGGGCAGTGGGAGCGTGAGTCAGAGGGGGCCCGTAACCACACTGCCCTCTCTTTCTCCATCCACAAGCTAGAAGCCCAGTTGGCCAGGCATCCCAGAGATCTCTCTTTATGCTCCCCACCGAGGGAGGAGGATTTGCCTCTTTTTAGGGCTTTTTAAAAAACCACATTTTCTCCCTGATTATCACTCATGCTCATGGCTCATTGGAAAAGACCAAAAAAAAAAAAAAAAAAAGTGTGAAGAAAACAATTTAAAAACATGTAGCGTGGCCATTAAAAGCATGGGTTAGGAGAACAGAGGGACCTGGGTTCGAAACCCAGTTTTGCCCCCCGGCAGTGTGACTTTGGGTAAGTTCCTTAAGCTTGCTGAGTCTCAGTTTCCCCATCTGTAAAGTGGGGATGATGATCGTGTGCATCTTGGATTCACTGTGAAGATCCGTATAAAATATCGAGCACCGAGCCTGGCACACAGCACGCGTAAACGTTAACTATTTTCGTTATTATGGTTAATAGTGATTATTCCACTGCTTTGAGATATAGTAGGCTTTTAAATTTTTTATGAAGAATTTTTTGTTTTTTTACATCGATGAGACTCTCTGTCTAACCCTGCCCCATCCAATACCGTAGCCTCTAGCCCCATGTGGCTTTTTAAACTTAAATTAACTGAAATCAAGTCAAATAAAAAATTCAGTGCCACAGTCAACAGCCGCTGTGCACTGCAAGGACTCCGGAGCCACATGTGGCCAGCGGCTGCCATACTGGACAGCATTCTAAACAACAGAGTCATCTGGGGTTTCCTGCTTTGGGCCAATGTGTGTTAACGGCTGCATAATAGTTCATGATGGGGCTGAATCACCCTTCTTATTGGTGTGAGGCTTTGTCCCTGGGTGTTTGGAACATCTTCCGGGCTCTGATCGGGCCTGCTGGGATGGCCCGGCCCCGCACTGGTGCTGTGGCGCTCTCTGATTGGTGCCAGGCAGCAAGGGGTTCTGGGAGGAACAGAACCTTGCCCGCTGATTGGCTCCCAGTGGTGGTGCCAGAGTGAGGGGCGGGGCTCTGCTTGCCCCCAGTTGGCCCTGGCAGAGCAGGAGGAGGCTGCCTCCCCCGAGCCCCCAGTGTGTCCCCTCAAGCTGGCTCTTGCACACGGTCACCTCACAGGGCACAGACCAGGGAGAGGAGGACGTGTTGGAGGTAGTAAAAATGAGCACTAATGACCCACCCTCCAGTGACCTGAGAGTCCCAGGTGTCCCTGAGAGCCCCCAAGGACCACCCCCTAGCAGGAGCCCCCCCAGGGAGCAGCGGGCAGCCTTCCTTGGTGGGGACTGAATGCCTTGGCTGGGGGGCCAGCCTGCTCAGGCCTCCAGATCCTAGTGAGGGTCTTCAGGCTTCTGGAAGGGCCCCGAGTAAAGATGGCTGCGAGGTTGCAGGGCAGGGGTGCTGGGGATCCCAGGTCCAGGGGCAGCTCCAGGAAGACCTCGCGACGGCAGGTGACCGTCCTGTCACGGGTTGGTGGAGTGAGTGCATTGGGGTGCTGGGGTGATGCCGGGGTTGTGGCTCGAGCCTCTTCTCCAGAGGGGCCGTCCGCGCCTTCCTCACGCGGCTGAGGGCAGGGCTCTGGGTGGGGGGCTGTGGGCAGGACCGCCTGGGGAAGTGATCCCCGGAGCAGTGGGCAAGACAGAGAGGGAGCGCCAAAACCGGACCTGCTGATGTGGCCCTTTCTGCTTGCAGCGGATCATAAAATATGGCTCAGATTTTCATTACGGGCTCTATCGATTATCTTCTGGGACGGATGAATTATAGAGAACATTAAATTTTTTTTAAAAAGCAAGTGAGAGAGGAAATATCTGAATGAGTTTGGGTGGTCGATGGCAGAAAGGGCTGAGCCACCAAGCTTGCTGTGGCCTCCGTCTCCGAGCAGGGTGAGGACCAGACCACTCAGGGCAGGCAGCCTCTGACTCCAGCTTTCGGCCTCCCTGGAGCTCCGCCGGCCTGGCCTTGGCCACAGGGGAGACCTGTGCTCCCCTTCGCGCCCCTCGCCTGTTCCCCGTCCCCTCCAGGGATCTGGCTAGCTTCTGGGAAGGCAGACGGTTGGGCTGTTCGCAGGGTTCTGACCCGGAAGTAGGACCTTTCCCAGGTCTTTGGGCCTCTCTTGCGGGGAGGTGCTGCTGTTGTCTGGAGGTCGCCGCCCGGGCGGGAGGGAAGGCTCGCAGGGCCTTCTCTAGTCAGGGCTGGGATGGGGACTCCTGAAGAATGTGACCACCTGGGCCTGTGGGCCACCTCCACTTTTCCCTGCTCCTTGTTCCTCCCAGCTGCAGTCACTGGCTTTGGAGGATTTCTGTTTTCCCTTTGGAAGCTTGAGAAAAACATGTCTGGGTCCCACTGCTGTGCATTTCGGTCCAGTCTGGAAAGAGAGCCTCCCGAGAGCCCGTCTCTGCCTTGTTCCCTCCCCAACCCCTCCCCTTCCCCTTCCCTTCCCACGCGGTATCGTTTGAAGGTGCCACCCAGGCCTGGGTTCAAACCGCTTCTGAGTGGGTGACCTTGGGTGGGTTATACCCCTCTCTGAATCTTACGTCCTCGTCTATCCAGTTGAGACGATAGCCCCCCTCGTTGGGTTCTTGCGATGATTATACATATTGATGTATTAAAATCCTTAGCACCTACTGCTTAACAAACATCGGCTGTTATTTTCCTGGACTGTGGCGGAGCCTGGAAACCCTACCCCCGCCTTCCTTCAGCCTTTTTGATTTAGTATTCCATTTTATAGACAGGGAAACTGAGGCACGGGGAGGTGAAAGTCGCCGGCCCAAGATTACCTAAATTGTAAACGGCAGAGCCTGGATTCCTACCGGGCAGTCCGGCTCCAAAGCTTGTACGCTAAACACCGTGTGGCACTGCCCCCGTGATCTGGCAGGGTGACGTTACGTGTGTGTGCCTGCACGAGTGCTGTCGCACGAGTCCCAGCAGCCCTGCCCTCCTGGTGGTCTCCGGCCAATCCCTCCTCCCGACCCTCCCACTTTATGTGGTTCCCTCAGGTCATTGGCGACCCCAGCATTTTCTGGGGCCCTGTTCTGAGTGGAGTCTATCTCCCTACCCCCACGCTGTCCTCCCCGTCCCGGCTTCACCTAGGCTGCCGTGAAAAGGTGGTGGTTTCCATGGATATCCGTCTCCCTCTGGCGACACGCCCTTTTTTGTATAACTCTGTTCCCTAGAGTTGATTGTTTTTGGCACACAGCTCTGTAAACTCATCCAACAATTAAAAGGGGGGAGGGGCGGAACAAAAAGGAGACAGTGACTGGGGTGAGCGAAACGCAGGAGGGGCTCCTGGGGCGTGGGTCCCCTCTCTGTCCCCGGTCGGCAGCAGGACGGCACCTGAAGCGCAGAACGGCCGCATAACCCGCTGGCCGGGAGTTCTGCTTGCTGAGTTCTGAGAATTCACAGAACTCCACGTTTCCTTCCATTTGAGCTGTGTTCTTGCCCCATTTATTTCTCCCTCAGCAGTCAGGGGGCCCATGCGCGGAGCCAACAGCAGCCATCTCCGGAGGCCACCTGAAGCCCTGAGATGCCAGCTTGGACCAATTTGAATATCTGCTGCCCTTGTTTTGGTTAATTGTGTATGTGTTTGCTCTGTTTGTGTACCATCAAATACCTACTGCGTTGGGCGGACCCGTCGTAGGCCGTGTGAGATCACAGATGAAAAATGCAGTGAAAAACATTTTCGTGCCACAACACATCATGTAGGATTTTTGTATTAAGATGTGGATTTTTTTATTGTTTTTTTTTTTTTCTTTCCCCTTTTCCATACAGCCCGAAGTTGGGCAACGTACACGTCTGTGTTTTTGTTTTCACTCCGGGTGGTTTCTGAAATCTGCTCATTAGGGCTTTGTCCTCTCCACGTCCTAGCCTGACCTTCTACCCCTTTATCGTCTCTGGTGTAGATCTTTCTACAGCGGAGGTCACCTCCTGTTGTCTTCTCTCCCCTGGGGACGATGGGTGCCCTGGCCACACCCATTCACCCAGGTGCAAACTGGGCTCCCCAGTCCCTGTTTCTCAGTCCCACATCGCCAGGCAGATGGGCATTGCAGGTGGTCTCAGTGAGGACGAGCCAGCAGAAATCCATCCTCATGGTAAAGCCCTTTAGCTTGCCCCTTGTCTGGAGAGAAGAAATGGAAGCCGTCCCATTCCCACAGAACCTCATGACTCAGAGTGGCCCTCTTCTGGTGGCCTTCTTGTCCCTGTCTCGCCAGATGACAGCAATGGGCTGCTCAGACCCCTTCCCCCTCCCGGACGCCATGCCCGCAACTGGGACCCCATTTACCAAGTAGGTTCAGGGGTTTCTCCTGCCGACCGGGCACCTCACCATGGGCCTCACCTGCCCCCGTTCACAGCCCAGCCAGAAGGAAACACCTAAGCATTACCTTCGTCCTCCTTTGTGATCTCTGAGTGCTTTCTGCTGGCTCTCGGGGGGTTGATGGAGACCTGTGTGGGGACAGGAGGACTGAGATACCGGAGGGGAAAGAGCGTTAGGTGTGGGTCAGTGCTGAGACCAGGGGTGGGGACAGAGAAGAACTTTGAAGTGATTTGGGCCCCGAGTCCGGGCCTGGGCTGTGTGACCTTTGGCGAGTCACTTCATATCTCTCTGCGCCTCCCCTCCCTAATCTAAACACGGGGCCCTAATGCTTCCTTCCTCACGTTGTAAAGATTTGGCGAGATCACAACGCGTACGATACTTAGCGTGGTGCTCGACAAATAGAAGGCATCACGTAGGCCTGCCGGCAGATGGGGGTGAAAACCTCTCAGCTGCTGTGCCCTCCACTCCCGACGTGCTCTCTGTCACATAGTAGGAGCTCCGTCGATACTTACCGGCATCCTCTGGAGGAGGATCGGGTAACCGAGCGGTCCCCGTGAACCTGAAAGTTGCTCATTCGTGGCGCTAATGTTGGAGCGGGAAAACCAAGGTGCAGGCTGTGCTTAGGGGAACCAGAAGGAAGGGAGCCTGAAAACAGCCGGCGAGGTGTTCTGTCGCTGGAGAGGGATGACGCTGTGCCGGGCCCGTCTGATCCTGACACGAGATCAGGGACTAGTTCAGCTCCACAAACACTTACGCTGCCCACTGTGGGCCAGCTGTTGTGCTAAATGCTGAGGACGCAGAGGTAATTAGGACCTGGTCTCTGCCCTTGAGGAGTTAAAAACCCAACGGCGGAGACAGACTCGTGAACAAATTACTTTAGTCCAGTATGGATTTAAATGCCACAATGAAAGATGTGTGAGGAGCGGAGCAGAGAGGCATATGGCCTGTTTGGAGTGGATTCTGGAAGGTTACCTTGAAGAGGTGTGGAAGAAGAAGGTGGTGGTAGTCGAGGACATTGCTGGAGCACCGGTAACACCTTGCTCATCTCTTGGGGATGACCCTCCAGCCCTGCTGGGTAGGAGGGAGAAAGGTGTCCTCTCCATCTGTGAGGAAAGGGGGGCCCTAGGGAGATCATGTGGCCTGTCCCATGGTCCACGGCAAGTTAGGTGGCCGGACTGGGGCTCAGACTCACATCTTCTGATTCTCGGCCCAGTATTATTTCTGTACCTACACATGGCTTCTCACCCCTTCACCCTGGAGCTGCTGGCCAGAGAGCTCTGTCTTCTGGGCTCTCCACCTACTGACCGAGATTCCTGCTGTTGCCACGGCCCCCGGGGCCTGTGCCGTGGGAGGGCCCCGACCATGGCAGGCCCCAGGGCCTGTGCCCTGGATTGGTAAATAGGTCAGGCTGCTTGCTTGGGGACAGTCCCTGAGCAAGGCCACACCTTGGCAGGGCTGGAGGATGGCAGGAATGGGGAAGACTGAGGAGGAGGGGGAGGAGGAGGCTAGGCCACACCCTTTATTCAGTTGCTCTTGCTTTGCCAAGGCGAGAAGCTCCCTCTGCCCAGGGCAGGCCCCTCCCTCAGCTGGAGGAGGCTGGACAAGGGCCCCACCAGGGCCTGGGACACCCTGGTCCCCTGTGACTGGAATCCCCTTCTGAGCCAGGGCAGAAGAACCCGGTACGGTTCACATGCCCATTTGCGTGTGGTCAGACCCTGGTCTTTCTCGCTCTTTGCCAGAAGTCAGGGAGGTGGGAATGTTTCCCTTGACCTTTTCCCTGGGAAAGGTGTGTGGCCGGAAGGGGAGAGTGTGAGCCACCCGTAGAAGATGCTGGCTTTTCAGGTGGGGCAGGGGTCGTTCTGACGGGATATTGGAATAGAGTCGTCCCTCCCCCCCCCCCCCCAGCAGAAGAATGTTCTGGGGGCGGGGAGATGTAGGTGGTCTGAGGCACCCCTTCCTCTGGCTTGGAGATACTTAGCTGGTGGGTGGGTTGCCCAGGGCTTTGGGGGATCCTGGACCAACAGGCAGGGGAATGGCAGAGCCCAGAGAGTAAGTCTCCCTGTGGCCCTGAAGTTCCCATTAAAGTGTTTTTTCCTCTTTTTTAAAGAAAAAAATATTCCCAAACTGGAAAACAAAGGAAATCCACTTCCCCCAAATCACACGAAACTCACATTAGGGGCCTGGCGGGAATCCATGGAAACCAGGAAACCCGCTGTTAACCCTGTATGGTGCTGACGGGTGGGGTGGGAGCGGGGCGATCCAAGCCCAGGGCCACTATCACTGGCCCATCCCCGTGGCCGTGCCCCAGAGCAGAGGTGGGGGCAGCGGCTGCTGGAATCTGTCACCTTCACTGCCCAACAGCCCCTTCCACTGGCCCGACCTTGGGAGGCAGGAGAGGAGGGGTTCGTGCCCTCGAGGGAGGCTCGGGATCAGAGGGCTGGGCCATGTTGCAGAACCTGCCGGGTAACTGCCCACACCATGCCACGCTGTCGAGTCAGGCCGAGCCCACTCACACGCTTTGGGAGCGAGCACACAGGTGGTGTGGATGCCCCGGTCGGTCGAGGGAGGAAAGGACTGGAATTTCAGCCACCCCACTCCCTGATGCCAGCCCCGTAGGCCCGGTGGGTGTGGGAGCAGATGGAGAGCCCCCTTGGAGTTTCCGTACCCCACTCTCACGCCCATCGGGCTGCACCTCCAGGCCTGGGAGCGTGTGCACGGAGGTCCGGTGCCGGGTTTGTGCTTGCACACGCACAGGCTAATTTTTCTAAAAAGGCCAAAAATATTTACAGATTTGAAGTTGAAACGCAAACAGGAAAAGCCCTTTAAAAAGTGAGTGTAGTGGATATTCAAAACAGGAATCACCATGGAAACACCACAATATTTGCCTAAATTGACACAAAGGTTGCTGGTCACAGGGCACCAACTTTCTTTGGCCACATTTTTTTTTTTTTTTTTTTTTTGGCCCAACACCTATCACGAATGAATCTCAGCGGCCCCCTTCTGGGCGCGTGCACTCACGCTCTTTTCTTTTTTACGGGGTGTGACGGCGCAGTAGCAACGTGGACGGTGGCGGTGGGGGGAGGGCAGGAGGAAAAGAGAAGAAACCAAACTGACCCATCCTGGGTAGCTGCAGAGACACCTGTTGATTCTGTTTTTAGAGACTCCCACAGGGCCACTGGGGGGTCATGGGAGCAGCTGGGAGCCGGCCCAGGGAAAGTCTAGAGGGAGTGGAGGTTGGGGAGCCCGAAGCTTGGTTCGGTTGCGTGGGTCTGATCTGGCTTCCAGCGTCAGCTTGATCCACCGTCAGGCTGACCTCTCACCCGGGGTGCCGAGCCTTGGGTGTGATCACTGTGTTATTACCTGGGGGTGGCATCTGATTGGCCTCTTATTGTTTCTACCTGTCTGCTTCTTTTGTTAGCTGTGACAACTGCTTTGCAATTGGCTAATAATGGTGCAAAGGGTGCACTGGTTGTAGGGTCAGACCTGGCCCTCACCGCAGCCATGCCGTCCGCCGATTGGCAGGCAGGGTCCGAGAATCTCTTAGCAGCGACTGCCAGATGGTTCCCTACGGCGCCGAGTGTCGGAACCGTGCCGTCTTGTCGTCCTGTCTTGAGGGGCCACGTGGGTCTCAACGGGAGTCTAATAATCTGTTTTCCCTTCTCGTTCCGGTAGCAAACAGACCTCGCTGACTGAAGGCCAAGACCCCTTCCATCCCATCTGCCCTTCCGGCCACCACGGTTGTCAGCCCTCCCGTAGAAGGGGACCCTGCAGCTCCAGTGGTGCACAGTGGAATGGACTTTGGACCCCGGTCTCTTGGGACACAAAGGTAGCTGCTCCTGATTCCCAGATGTGTCTGGGAGATGTGGGTCGGGGCTGTAGGTGGCCGGTGTGGGGGTTCCTTGTTGGGAGAGAGACCCAGTAGGCCTTTCTCAGGAGGCTTCTGACCTGGATGGGGGTAGCTCAGGCACCCTAGGTGAAAGTAAGAAGACACAGGATTGAGGACGGAGCCCGGGCCTAGGAACAGGACACTGTATATTGGCCCTGGCTTTGACATTGACTCACTGCTTTCTCGGTTTCCCCACCTGTGATATAAACAGATTGGAATAATGGCCTCTAAGAATCCTGCCACCGAATGGTGCCAGCAGCACGCGGGTACTCCAGGGGAGGCCTAGCGTCCTTTCCGAAAGTCACCTCTGGGAGCGGTGGGTCCGGACCCTCTGGACTGCCATGCTGTCCGCAGGCTGCCACGCTGCTCTGAGTTCACATGTGACTTGCTGGGGGCTCTCTCCAGCCCAGGCAGGACCCTCCTTAGAGGAGAAGCCACAGGTGTCTTTTGATCCAGGCTCAAAAATCACCCCTCGCATAAGGCAGGTCACTCATGCCAGGGATGGGTAGTCTATGAGGCTGCTACTGTCAGATATTTGCCTGCAGGTATCAGACGTGGTGGGTTTTTTTTGGTGGGGGGAGGGTGGCGGGTGGGGTTGACACACAGCAGGTGCCTCACTACCTATTGGTCATTATTCAGTGTTCTCTTAGGATCCCAAGGGAACCAGCCCAGAGAGGTTGGTAGGACAGGGGCAGAGGTTGAGGGTCTGGAGAATGGTTGGGAGGGTAGAGGCCGCGAGCCACGCCTCCCGTGTGAGCCACACAGGATTCAGCGGCCCCGGCTTACCACCCTGCGCTGTTCCTCCCCAAGGGCGCCACAATCAGGCGTGTCTTGCCCCTCCCTCCATGGCCAGGCTCTGCAACTCTGGACTTTGAACTTGCAGGGAGGAAGCGCTTGGCAGCGATGGGTGCCTTGGCGCCCACTGGGGTTTGAGAGGTCCCCAGAGCTGTAGGCCTGCTTCGCGCCAGACCGCGTCACCTCAGGGACTAGCAGAAGCCTTGGATGCAGCCAGGGATTTGCAAATCAGATGTAAATGTGGCCCTGGGTTACTGTGGAGGAACAACTGTGTGGCCGAGACTCTTCTTCCCGGTGTCCAGAATGTGATCACGCTCCAGGAGTTGGTGTGGCCACGTTGGAGGCGTGCCGCTGTTGTCCGCCGATGGCCGTGTCGAGACTGTCGGCAGGACCATCTTGCTGGGGTTTTGGTGCCAGCGCCTGCGTGTGTCTCCACTTCTGAGCTCTTGTTGCCTGACTCTGCTTCTCTGATGATCACGGGTCCTGGGAAGGCAGGCCCACGTGTCTTCGAGCCTCTGGCTGCTGGCCTCCCTAGCCACGCCTGGGCCCAGTGCACGAGCAGGTTGCCAAAGCGCCCGTGGAGCCCCCTTTGAAGGGGGAATGTTGCCCGTTCTGTTCTCAGTGGCAGGCTTTTTGTTTTCTTTGTTCCCTCGGCAAAACATGCCCATTAGTTTTTCCCTTTCCGAAGTTTCCACTCACTGTTGACTCCCAGGGGCCATGCCGGCATAGGGTACGGGCTCCACGTGTCCCGTGGGGCTCCCGCATCCTGGCATCGGCCGTCTGGGGCTTGATGGTGAAGCTTGGGGACTCCGAGGGCTCCGAAAGGGAACGTCGCGGCCAAGCCCCGCTGCACTCACTCACTCCTTTCCAGGTACTGGGTTTGGCCACGGGCCCATGTCGTCTGTGGCGGGGCTGATCTGTGGTCTCAGAGGTGCCCTACCTCAACTCACCAGAGTGCGGGAGAGGGGCGAGTCCACGCGGGCACCTGGTCCGCAGCCCTGTTCCCGTCTAGCTCAGATTCTACCTGTTTCTGGCTGCGCCACGTAAGATCTGGTAATGTTTATTCAACAGATCCTGAGGGCCTGGTGTCTGCCAATCGTTGGGGGTAGAGTTGGACAAGACAGCCCTGGCTCTCCTGGAATCCTGGTTGGGCAGGCAGACAAGAAACCCACAGAAAAGAACGAGGCCACCATTAGTGCAGAATGGACATAGGACGGAGTAGTGTGAGGTGTGTGGGCAGTCAGAGGAGGCCACTTTGAGGAGGTAAGAGTTAGCTGAGAAGGGAGGATAGGAAGTCGACAAACATCTGAACCATCTGAAGGCAGAAGAATATTCCACAAAGAGAGCACTAGTCTTAAGGTCTTGAGGTGGGATGAGCTCAGTACCTCTGGCAACAGAAAGAAGGTCCTGGTGGCCGGGAAGTGGATGGGGTATGTAGGGGTTAGTGAGCTGGGAGAAGCTGGGATTTTATTTTTTGGGTGACAGGAAGCCACAGGAGGGTTTCAAGCATGGAGGTAAAGTGATCTTGTTTTCGTTTTAAAAAGACGAAAGTGTGGGCGCCCGGGCAGCTCAGTCGGTTAAGTGACCGACTTCGGCTCAGGTCACCATCTCCCATTTCGTGAGTTCGAGCCCCGCGTCGGGCTCCGTGCTGACAGCCCGGAGCCTGGAGCCGGCTCCAGATTCTGTGTCTCCCTCTCTCTCTGCCCCTCCCCTGCTCGTGCGCGCGTGCTCTCTCTCTCTCAAAAAGAAATAAGCATTTAAAACAAAATGAAAAAGATGGCTGGGGCTGCGGCGGGGAGAGTGGGTTGCACGGTGGCAAGGGCAGAGACCAAGAGGCCAGAGGGGAGGCAGCTGTGGCCGCTGAGACGAGAAAGGTGGAAATGGACAGAAGGGTACGGAGTCCGTGTGTTGAGAGGGCAGGTCCACAGGGTTTGCTGATGGAGTGAGCTGCGAAGAAAGGAGCCAGTGTCCTGGCTCCAGCTTTACAGATGCCCCCTGTGGCCCTGCATCTTCTCCCCTCTCACGCACCCACCCTGATGGTGCCAAGAACCACCCGTGGCTTTCAGGGACACTGCGTCTTGTCTTGTGGATTAGGGAGAAGCACCATCCAGGGCACTATGCTGGTTGCTGAGAAAGCCTGGCAGAGAGGATTAGGCATCTCTTGGTCGGCCGCATGTGGAGGGAGGGCCAGAGGCCTGCTTGTCTCTGGCACCGTTTTCGGTAGGGATTTCCGAGCTGGCTATCCTTCTGGCCCTGAGACTGCACCGAAGCCTGTTTTGTGCCTCTGCTCCACGAGTTCAGTGCCGGGTCTGAGGTTGGACCCAGTCCGTACAGTTCCTCTCACTGTGGCTTTAAATGCGATCCGTGTTCTCGAGGGCTGAGCGTCTATGGACCCTCTCGCCCGTGCATCCGGTCACGTAGAACCCAAAAAAAGGGTTTGTCTAAGGCCTCCTCCTCATTTCCATTCGGGCCAGCTTAACCTCCAGCCCAGTGTATGGGCAGGGATCCTAGCAATCTTTCCACGTGGAAAGTCTTTTCACAATTTACAGTGTGAGTTCCCGTAGGTGGCCTGTCAGATTTGACGTGGGCCACTGTCCCTTTTTCCTGGGCCTTTAATACAAGGCTCTACTTTCCTGGGTCCTGGTGTCACCTGCTCGGGTCAGGACGAGGCAGGCCACCCCAAACAGTGTGTGTGCTACACAGCCCTAACCCTGGAGCGAGCACGAGGCCGTCACAGCCGGCTGCGGGGGCCCCAGTGAGTTCTTGCCCATGTTGGCAACATATTCCCAGCCATATGGGCCAGCTCAGCCCTCCAGGAAAGCTCTGGAGGCTTGACCTCCAGGGGGAGTGACAGGAGAGAGCAGAAGGGCAGGCTGGGGACGTCTTGCAGGGGTGACAGGGATGTCCCAGGCGTGCAGCTGGTGCCTCTGCCTGGCTCTGAGGGGGTGTCAGCCAGCATCAAAATGCCAGGCTAAGGCAGGGGGGGGCATGTGTGGGTGGGCAGGCGTGTGTGTCTGTGCATGCGTGGGAGGCTTTTCTGCTTTCTGCCTCCGCGGCCTGCACTAGATCCGTGGCCTTCCCTCCTAACTGGACTGGACACTTCCAACTCCATCCTCCCGGGCTTTGATCTGATGTGGGGCTGGCCGCTCCAGACAAGCAGGGCTGGGGTCAGGAGAGGTGCTGGCTGAGGGGCCTGGGGGCCCAAGCCCTTTGCCACCCCTGGGTAACTTCATGCTCAGGAGGATGGCTGAACCGAAAGGCTTGGGAAGAGTTAACGATCCTTCTGGTTTCTATTCTGTGTGAGAATTGGGCCTGATCTTGCCAGCGCCCCAGCCCTGGGCCTTGTTCCTCGGTTCTCCCTTGTTCCCTGGCAGAGTCAGGAAGCCCCCGGGCCCCAGCAGGTGCAGACCCAAGAGGAGAGGGTTGGGGCCGAGCTGGGAGCTCCCGCCTGGCCAGAGCTACCCAGGGGCCCCTCTTCATTTGATGATGCGGTCGCTCCAAAGGAACAGCGGCCCATGGCTTTGGGAGGGTTAATGTCTTGTGGATGTGGACGAGGGCAGAAGCACTTCTGCCCTGCCTCTGTCCTTGTGACCTTGGAGCCTCCACACGGAGGCCTGAGGCAGCGGGTGTAGGGACCCTTGCGTGGCTGCCGACACCATTAGCTGCTGGTTTTCCATTGAATCCGCTCTGGGCAGCTTCCTCACCTTCCGCTCCCCACCCAGGTTTTCTCTCTGGTTTGGTTTCTTGGGCCCCCCCCCCAGAACAGGCACCTTTTCTGCCCCTGAGCCTCCATGTGGTAGCCTGGGGTTGGGACCCCCGTGGCCAGGGTGAGTGGAAGTGGGAAGGTGTAATTAATCACTAGTTTCTTCTCCAGAAATGCTAATCGGGAGAAGCAATTAAAAGCAACTTTTTTCCCTTAGTAATCTGCGTTAAAAGCTGGTAATGAAGTTTAGGGCCGTCGTGACTCAATATTTCAGCTTCACCGACTCAAGTCAAAACAATCCAAGCCCAGGAGTTTGCCGGCAGCTGAGCTGGGCCCGGGCAGCAGCTGGGAGTCCCCGTTCCCTCTCCTCACCCCTCATCGCTACCCCCTGCCCTAACCCCAGCTGCTTCTGGGTAGCAGGCCCAGCCAGGAGAGGAGGGTCTGGGTGGCAGGGGGATGGATCCCCCAGGCCATCCTTCAGGAGACCCAGAACCGGAAATACATCTTTAGGGCAAATGATAGGACCTGTAAGAGGACCACTGTGTGGGGGCAGAGCTGGGGAAGCAGGGGATGGGCCTGGGAGGAGCCGGTACCTGGGAAGCCCCCAGGGCAGCCCAGGGCCCAGCCACAATGGGCTCTGAGTCTGAAGAGGCGGTGGTCCAAATCTTGACCTTTAACCTCTGGTCTTTCATGTGTCTTTTTCATTCATTCATCAAGCCGTACTGAGAGAGGCTGCGAACCAGACCGCAGCAGTGAACAAACCGGCCGAACTTTCCTGTGCCGCGGAATTTGCATTTTAGTGGAGAAAGGCAAATGACAAACGAGATAAAGAAATAAAGTATTTGTTGGATGGCCACGTGTGTCCAGGAGAAAACCAGCAGGTTTCTAGAATAGAATGGGGAGAGTGCATGGCAGGGGAGGGGGGGGCGGAATGGTTTATAATTCCGGGTGTGGCATCCAGGGAAGGCAGCGCTGAGATGGTGACTTTCGGTAGGGACGGAGAAGGTGAGGGAAAGAGCCCTCCTACTACTTGGGACAAGAGTGTTCCCACCGGGGTGAACGGCAAGCGTGAGCTCCCAGACACAAGAACAGCCTGGCTTGTTGGAGGACAGCTCGCTGGGGAGAGATGCTGTGGGAGGTCACGGGGGTCGCGTTGGGGGGCCCCAGATCCTGCAGGCCTGGTAGCCGTTACCCCAAGTGAAATAAGAAGCTTTTGGAAGAGTTCTGGGTGACTTGATCTGATTAGGCACAAGCTCTTTTCATTAAAAAGCAAGACCCAACTGTCACCAACTCATCCTCTCAAGGGGACCCTCGGTGCCCCATCTAGGTGCATCTGTACTCACTGCCTCCCCGGGGTGGGGGGGTGCTCTCTTGAGCAGGTGAGGGGAGTGCTGAGGGCGCCGTTGGACACCCCCCGCCCTAGCCTCCGCCTGCCCGTCCCCCAGTCCTCCTTAGGGAGCGGTTCAGAAACAGGCTCTTGTCACTTTAAGCAGCCCCCCGCCCAGCTTCCCTGGCCTGCTTTATCTGAAGTCCAAGCGCATGTTGTTCCAGGACCGATCCGCTTTAGCTAATTAATAATCTGACAGGAGCCACCCAGGGGATTAGCCGCTGAGCTGAGCTCCACCAAGCCCCAGCAAATGAGCCCTGTACTCCTTGGGGACGTGGAGGTGACTTTGAGGGGTGCAGGGAGAGGGGACCCCGGCGGGCGAGCCGTGGCACTGGGCTGTGCGGTAGTGACCACGGAGGGGAGAGGGCAGGCCGGGGGGCAGTGACGAACGAACGGAGCCTCTGGAAAGGAGGCTGCTGTCCTGAGATGGGCGGGAATGTCCATTTTCCCTCGCTGCCCCGTACAGTCCTGCTCACCTACCTGCCAGGTGTTAACCTGCTGGGAAGCGGGCTAGAGTTGCCAGAGTTAGCAAATGAAAATACAGGATGCCTGTCGTACACCTGAAACCAACAGAACGCTGTATTTTATGGCAACTAACTGGAATTAAAATAAAAACTTCAAAAAAAAAAAAATACAGGATGCTCCGTGACCTTTGAATTTCAGATAAACCACAAATGAAGTTTTAGTGTAAGTACGTTCCGGGTAATATCAGGAGCATACACTAAAAAAGTAGGGAAGATTTCTCTGAAATTCAGATTTCGCCAGTCATCGTGCATTTTCTCAGACAACCCTGAGCGGGGAGGGCCGCAGGCTGCTGGGCTCCCTCCCAAGAACAGCCCAGAGCTCCCTCTGGAAGAGGTAGCACCCTTGGGGAGCAAGGCGGGGCCAGTGCCGAGTGACCTCCGGTGCCAAGTGCCGCAGGTGGAGGAGGCTGGAGCAAAGGTCAGCTGCTTGCCCGGGTCTCTCACTTCTATTTGGGCCCAGGTGGCCCTTGGGTGAGTAGAGTGCAAATCTCCTTCGAAGGAGCTGTGGCTCCAGGCCGGGAAGCAAGTCCCAGGGCCGTCTTCCCCAGGCGAGACTGGTGTCTGGGAAGAGCCTGGGGTCTCTCCAGAGGGAAAGGCCCGAAGTTCCTGGGGTAATCTGGGCTAGGTGGTCATCCGCCGAGGGCATCGATCTGCTCTGAGCCTCCGGAGAGGTCAGCAGGGATGGCCCACCGTGTGGGAAGGGCCAGGCCAGGTCAGGCAGGAGATAAGGGACCTCGCCTGCCGTGCAGGGTCGCCTCCAGGTTCCAAGGCCTCTGGGCACTGAACAGAAATGCCCATCTGCTGACCTCTCCGCCCGCACCCCCAAGGCGGCCGACTAGCCTGAATAGCTTGGGCCAGTTTTTCCGGGACGTGGTGCCACGCAGTGGGGCCTGGGATGTCATTCTCGGCGCAGGGAGGGGTGGTCTTTATTGGAAGCCTTACTTACTATGGGATCCTTACTGCTCCCTCTCGTGACCCTTCTCACCCCGGCTCCGTTCCCAGTGGTCAGGGTGCTCAGGGCGGTGAGAGGGGCCTGCTGCCAGCTGGTGGTTGTCCAGCCTCCTGCAGCCAAGGGGCCCGATGCCAGGCAGGCGGTGCCCCCGAGGTGGGAGCTCTCTCACTCCTGCTGCGTCCTCTAGGAGTTAACAGCATCCTGTGCCCTCGAGGCCTCCTCTCCCCCAACCCCTGGGCCACCCTCCTCCTGGCCTTTCCTGGCACAACCAGCAGTGGAGCCTCGTGGTGGGAGCAGAGGGGGCTGGGGGTGCCAGGCCGGTGGGAACCTCTTCCGCTTCCCGAGCTCTCAGCCTCTTCCCCAGCGTGCCCGGCGGTTTGGCCCTGTTTCGCGAGCCGTCTGCTGCCCGTGCTGCCTCTGACCGACATCGTTAGCGTGGGTATTTATATTTCATTAACGACATTAAGCCCAAATGGCATTAAAAGCAAAGCTGGTGATAAATAGCTTATTAATAAACAGGGAGTGCTCCGTGCTGCCTGGCCTCTCCCAGCCCCGGCGTTAACCCTTGCTGCCCTAGATAATCATGTTTCATCCCCAAGATCATCCCCCTAAGGTGGGCCGGGAAGCGCCAGTCACATGTCGGAGTTCTGGCTCCTCAGAGGTCAGTGCCTTGTAGATCCCGTGTGGGCCAGTTTGGGATCACTCGGGCCTGTGAAACGTGGCCAGACCCCTCACGGCCTCTAATGGAATCTCCATTGCCCTCTCTCTCCTTCACTAGTTTTGATTCTGGGCTGAAAATTTCAGGAAATGTGGCTTTTCTAGACTGTAAGCTCAGACTTTCCCCATTTGGAATCAAAAACGATGCAGGGTGCCTGGGTGGCTCAGTTGGTTAAACGTCCAGCTTCAGGTCAGGTCATGATCTGGGTCAGGTCATGATCTCACGGCTTGTGAGTTCGAGCCCCGCATAGGGCTTTCTGCTGTCAGCGCAGAGCCCAGCCCGCCTCGGATCCTCTGTCCCCATCTCTCTCTGCCCCTCCCCCAGGAGCGCTCTCTTTCTCTTTCAGAAGTAAATAAAACATTAAAAAATAAAAACAAATAAAAAGTAAAGAGCAGTGCTCATGAAAATGATAGTAATAATAATAATGACAGCAATAATCTCAGCTGGCGTCTCGAGCGCTGTGAGCAGGTCTTCTACTGGTGGCTGCCATGCAGCAGCTCTGGAATGTTCCCTGAGACCCCACGGGTCATCCAGCTCAGGTTCATTTTTATAAGTGGGAAGCCAGTGCCCAGCAAAGGGAATGCGGTTTACCAGCTGGAGCCCACATCTCACAGGTGCTGCCACCGGGGCATCGGGTGGCTTCCCCAAACAGGGCCTGATGCCCTCGCCACTCCTCGGCCTCCCGGACCCACCACGGCTTCTCAGCTGTGGCCCCAGCCTTGCTTGACCCTAGCTCCTTGCCCTTGGGATTGTGCTATTCCATTCCTCGATGCCTGGGGGAGCGTGCCTACACAGGCTGACCACCTGGAGGGCACAGTCATGCACCTTGCAGGCCACTCCCCCCGCCCCCAGGACCCAGAGGTGTCAACGGAGAGCCAACCGGCAGGGCGGGGTGGCAGGCGGTCTGTGGTACCACAGAGGCCCCAGCGAGCTGGAGCAGCTTCTGTGTGGCGCCCTCCTGGGCCAGGGTAGGGGGGACCGGCCAGCCTTGATTGTTTGGGCTTCTAAGTTCGTGTTTTTTAGATACAGAGTCATCCCTTCACGCTTGCAGGAAATAGGGGCAGACTCAGCCCTGGGTCCCCCACCCCGTCTGCCCTAGCCGAATTGCTTGAAGGCCGAAAGAGAAAGTGGAGTCTTGTCTAAACTTTGGCTCCGTTTAGACCTCTCCCCGCTGCAAACCTGAACCTGGGTTCTCTTTGTCGCCCCTGTCCCTCTGGGGCTCTCTGGGCCCCGGGCCTGGCTGAGGGGGAGAAGGGGCTCTCGGGGTTTTGCAGTATAGAAGGGAAAGGTGGAGGTGGGATGTAAGGTGAAGATGTTGTGTCGTTTTAAGGGAGGACGGGAGTGGACGGCGTGTCGCCGGAACCATCTAGTTGTGTCTGGTGAGCACTTGGGGAAGACAGAGAACCAATTAATCAGCAGGACTCCTGCTGCCTCTGCCAGGAGCTTGGACTGCTTCTCCCATCCCGTTCCCAAGCTAGGAAGGAAGTTTGGAAGCAGTGGCCATAGGGCTCATCCAGGAGGAATTCTACTTCTCATCCTGATGGATGGAAGCCTGTCCACCCCCACAGAGCAAAGCAAGCAGGAAGGGGCCAGCAGGGAGGCCAACCTGACCGGCGTGATGATGCTGGGACTGCCTTGACAGGTCAGATTCACACCCGCTTCTACTGGAAAGACCTTCCAGCTTGCTCTGGCCATAGAGGCCTTGACCCTCACCACAGGCCATGGTGGGTAGCTCGGCACGGAGTCGTACGTGTCGCCCGCTTTATGCTCTGAGCGCACAAGGCACGTGCATTAAGCCAGTAATCAGAGGGGGCGCCTGGGTGGCTCAGTTGGTTAAGTGTCCGACTTCGGCTTGTGTCATGATCCCACGGTTTGTGGGTTTGAGCCCCGTGTCGGGCTCTGGGCTGACAGCTCAGAACCTGGAGCCTGCTTCGGATTCTGTGTCTCCCTCTCTGTCCCTCCCCTGCCCGTGCTCTCTGTCTCTCTCTCTCAAAAATGGATAGAATAAACATTTTTAAAAAATTAAAAAAACAAACAGTAATCAGAGAATCCAGCAGCTGGCGGGGAGGGGTCAGCCAGGCCTAGAACTAGTGGTCAGATGAGAGAACTGGGTGGGGGAAGGAGAGGGTGATGAGGGACAGGCTTTGGAACCCGGCCCAGCTGGGTTACAGTCAGGCCTACCCTTTGCAGGTTGTGTGGCTGTCTCTTCACCATGCGTAGCCTCAGTGTCCTCCTCTGTAAAATGGGCACGCTAGTACCTTCTCTGCAGGGATGTGGTCTCTACAGTGCTCACGACAGGGTCAGGGCCCCTTAGGTGCTGAATGAAGGGCAGCTACCGCCCTTTTTGCTCTTTGGCCTGCTGCTAATCTGTGGTCACTAATGTTCTGTTTGACAACTGGGAAAGGAAATGGGTAAAGAATACAGCCTATCTGGCAGGGCATGGCCCAGCACTCCTGCAGGGGGATCGTGGCAGCAGCAGGTAAGGGCGGGCCCATCCATTTGGTGGGGTTTTTGGAGCACGTCCTCCTCGGCTAAGCTTAGAAGGGGCAGGGGCAGGGGCGCCTGGGTGGCTCGGTCGGTTAAGCATCCGACTTCAGCTCAGGTCATGATCTCACGGTCCGGGAGTTTGAGCCCCGTGTCGGGCTCTGGGCTGACAGCTCAGAGCCTGGAGCCTGCTTCGGATCCTGTGCTCGTGCTCTGTCTCTCTCTGTCTCTCAAAAATAAATAAACGTTTACAAAATTAAAAAAAAAAATAAGGGGCAGGGGGCAGAGGAAAGCCTTTCGAGAGGAGCACTGTGCACCCCACTCACAGCAGGTGCCCGAACCGGTGGGGGCGCCGGGTGTGGGTGTGACGGCCACTGGTTCCAGGCAGCTGTGGTGACATGTGAGGAAGCAGAAGGACAGGGGTCTTCAAGATGGTTGTCCCGCTGCCTGTGACAGCACTCCCTTGGATGCGCCCGCTTTGGTTGTAAAGCCGCCGCAGCACCCTGCCGCACTGCACGGGTGGGGGACCAGGCCGCCCTCTTCGGCTCTCTTGATTGATGCAGGCTGGGATGCGTTCGTCTCCTGGCTTCTTCCCTGGGTGTCTGGGTGGACCTTCTGTCTTCTGCCACCGGGACCAGCTGTTACAACGTCAGTGGAGGCCGTAGCTTCTGCCGCCGTGTGGCACGGTGGTGCTGATCTCGGCGCTTTGCAGGACCCCCTGCACCGTGGGATTTGGTTAGTCTACTGGGCTGCATCTGTTCGTATGAAGGGCGAGAGTCTGGACGCTCTTCTGCACACCCCCGCCTTCCCTTTCCTTTCCAGCCCCACCCTCTGTCCAGGGTCCGCTGCGTTCTCCAAGGGCCAGGGCTGAGCAGGGGCTCAGGAACGGGTGACCGGGAGGCCGGTTCCGCCTGGAGCACAGGGGCTGTGCCTCTTCCCTTGCCTGGGCGGGACGGCACGTTGTCACCCCGAGGGTTCTGGAGAACACGCCTTCTCGCACGTGGAAGGACTATGTGAGGAGAGGCCTTGGGGGCATCTGCTGTACCTCCTTGACCTCAGGGCCATCCGACCCCCCACGGGCCCGGGACGAGGGTCTGGGGTCACAGCCTGGAGGAGAGCTCCACGTAGTGGGAGCGGTGTCATGTGGGTAGATCGGTCGGTGGCCAAGGCGCCGGGCCTCGTGGCTTGATGGGCAGATCTTTCAGTGAGTCAAAGGCCGCTCCAGACCCAAAGCTTTCTCCTTTCCTTGCTCCCTCGCCTCCAGAACTGATAGGAATTGCTCATCTTCCCCTCGGCCCCATGGCACCCCAACGCTGGGCCAGCCTCCTCAGAAGGGGTGTAGGAAGGTCCCGGGAGAAGGACCCAGGACCAAGGCTAGCCCTCTCTCGGCTTCATGCCCGCCCTCACCATGGGCAGTGCCCGCTCTGATGCCCACCGTGGGAAGGCTGGCCTTTCTCCGAAGCCCCTGGACTTGGGGAGGGGGAGGGTCCACATGCGTCCTCCCTCCTCAGGGAGCCTTGTCCTGTGTTCGTTTTCTTTTTGCCACTATTTTTTCTTGGGGTCTAATTAAAGACTTGGAGCTGTTTACAGCCTGTGGTTGGCTTTTTATTTGGGTCTTTGGCAATTACCTCCTGCCCTAAAATAAGTTTCGATGGAACAGGGGTAGGATTTTTCTTTTTGGCCAAGTTCTTGGCTTTAATTTTGCTGTGTGTATGCGCACACACACAAGCACAAGTTGCACGTGCGTGCGCGTGTGTGTGTGAGTGTAATGAAGGCTTTCTGTCCTCGCTGTTCCAAATCCTGCCTCCTTCTTCTCACCGTCCCTGTCTCAAGTGGCCTGTGGCCAAGGCAGAGCCTGGACAGCAGGAACAGTATGCCCTCAGCCTTGCCCTGCCTGGAGGCGGCTCTGTGACAACAGGCAGGTTATCTGTTGACTCTGTCCCAGTTTCTTCAGCTGAGAATGGGGCCAGTGGGCTGGACGTGCCAGAGGCTTCCCTACGACACTGCTTTGAAAGCAGCCCTCTCACCACAACCTAGTAGGTCATCCTTGGGGCGGGAGGAAGTCACCACCGACACAAACCAGCCTCACTTTCCCCTCTTGGTCAGCGCACCCTGTATTTGGATAGGAGCGTGCGGTCGTGTGGCGAAAGCCCTTCCCCGCTTTGCCTGCCTCGGTTCCCCTGGCCACCTCGAGAGCAGGCGTGATCACCCCACTTGACAGGCGAGGCTCTCCCTGCAGCCAGAGATAATAAGTGACCTTTCTGATGTCGCTCAGCTTACAGGGGGCAGAGCCTTGGGATTCAAACCCAGATCCTCTGATCTCCCAAAACCCACACCCCGGACCGGCTACAAAATTTGCAGGGCCCAGCGCAAAATGAAAACACGGGGACTCTTGTTGTAAATTATGAAGAATTTCACGACAGTGGTAGCGTGTGCCCTTTTGAGTGTGGGGCCCTGGGTAGCTGTGTGGGTCGCCCACCCAGGCAGCACCCCCCTGTCTCCACCCCCTTGAATTCCCTTCTCCTGTTTGCCAACATTCCCACCTGTGTGCTGAAGGGCCAGGAAGTTCAGTAGGGGGTCACCTACTGTGCTCCAGGTCCTTGGCTACTGTGGCTTTTTCCTGCAGGTAGAGAGGACTCTGGGTTCTCCCGATTCTCGGCCTGTCCCGCCAGACCCCTAACCTATGAAGAAACACTGCCTTAGCATGGTGCAGGCTTTCTGGGGTTCCCTGAGTCTCTTAGCATCCTCCAGGCCTACCTAAGGCCTCCTGAGACTTTAAGTAAGTGAGAGGGGGGGAAATATAAAAAAAAGGATAAAGAGGATTTGGTACGAACTCCCGTTTCAAGGGTGGAGGGTGAAGGTTTGGGGGATTGATTCCCCGCCCCAGGCCCATCCCGTTCTGCGGATCTCTCTCATCAAGATGAAGGAGGCGGTGACCTGCCGAAATGTCCAAGTCACCGTGCTTGGGGCAGAAGGTCAGGTGGCCATTCCTGGGGCCGATCTGGAAACTTCCTGGCTGGTTGTCGGGGGCTTGCAGTAGCCACAGCATGTTGTGGGGTCACAGAAGTTTCCCAATAACGGATGGGTCAACAAGAGCACCCGGTGGGGCATATGTCCACGCGTACGGTGGGGTGGGTGCATGTGCATACGTGCGTTCTGGTGAGGACACCACACTCTGTGTGCCAGGCAGCTATTTAAATAAGAGCTGTCGAGATGAATGGCTTTAGCTGGCTTCCCCGGACCCAGCAGCCTTTGCCTGCCCGTCTGGGACCACGTTCCTGCCCCTTACATTCTTTCTCTCTCCTCCTAATGCGCACACAACCCCCCCCCCCCCCACCACCAAGAAGTCTGGGAACCAAAGTCCCGGCCCCAGGACCCCACCCCTGGCTCTGTCCGTGGCACCACTGCTTCCTAGAAAACCTTCTAGTTTCTGGACCTTGGACGAACTTCAGGATAAAACGTGTGGGAAGTCAGAGCAGCTAGTTTTATGGAGGGGGGACAACTTTATCTAAAATCGGGGGGACAGGGTAGGGGTGGGAACCCCATCGGCGTAAGGTCTAAGGCAGTTTGACTATAGGAGGGAGAGAGTGCCCGAGTTTCCAAGGACTGATTAGATGGCATGCCAAGTGTATTAAATTTTGCAGACATTTTAACAGCAATATGCTAGATAGTTGGGTGTCCCCTGAGGCGGCTGGATTTTTTATATCCTTCACAGAAGGTCGGAACCCTCTTCTGCCTGCCTCCCCCCTCCACCCCATGCTCCGTGCTCCTCTCTCTCTCTCCCTCCCTCCCTTCCTTCAACCATTTTCCTTGCCTCTTGCTCTCTGCTCACAGGGAACCTGAATGACACCTCCGATCTCCACCCAGCAGGGCATTCTGCCCCTCCTGCCCACCTCTCCAGGGCAGGGGATGGGCACAGATGAGGGGCTTGATTTCTCTGTTCTCTCCCCTTCCCCTTCCTCCCCGCATTTTGGAGACTGTTGTGAGACCTACTCCCCCCCACCCCTCCTTATTTTTATAGAAAAAAAAAAAAGGCAGGAAAAGAATCCATCTGGCATATGAATAATTGAAATGGCTCAACTCTGTTCCTGTTGCTGCTGTTTGTTCTTGGCTCCCCGGCCCCCAGCCCAGCCCCCTGAGTACAGGTCTCTAGGCGGAGGGTGTGCGGGCATTCTCAGAAGGTTCTCGGTAGAGGCCTAAGCTCTCCTGAATCTTGAGCCCTTTCTCCCCGTGAATCCGTCTGAGATGCAGGCATTTGGAGATGGGGTTGGTTTCCTCCTCGCCACCCATGCGGCCAGCCAGCTTCTGGCTAGAGTCTCCCCAGGTATCACTCAATCTGGAATGGTTCCTTCGGACCTTGGGCCTCAAGGGACAGTGTCCTGTGACCATGATTTCCCCCAGGGGCCCCCTGGAATCCTGTGGTCCATGCCCAGACTTCTCCTTGCCCCAGCCCCTGCTCCTCTGTCCTCAGCTTCAGGGGCCGGGGGACTCCTGTCCCAGGGAAGAGTCCTCACCCCACGCTCTCTTGGCACAGCCGCCCCCAGGCGCTGACCCAGGCACCTTGCTCACGGCCCCCTTGTCAGCTGCACCCCCGTCCCCTGCCCTCAGCTTGTCCAGCTGCGGGCTCACATGCTTCTCCACTTCTGTGGGACACGGCCTGTTTGCCGGGAGCCGGGAAAGCCAGAGATGTTTAACTTTCTCTCTGCAAGTTGGGAGAGAACACAGAGGCAGGAGGGTGGAGCAGGGATAGAAAGATAATGGACTCAGGCCTGGCTGGAATCGGCCGCCTGTTCGAGCCTGGACCAGCTGCACACCAAGCCCCCGAGTCCGGATGGAGAATTCACTGTCTCTTTAAAACCATTTAGAGGAAAAACAAAAGAACTTTAGTGCGTTAATTCTGGTTGAAGATGGGTCTCCAGATGACAGGCTGATCCACATTATTCCCCACAAGACAACTCCCCCGCTCTCCCCCTCCCTCTCCCCCCTTCCGGCCCCTCTGCCCCGTTCTTTGTTGCCCTCCGCGGTTTGTGCAGAGGGGAGCCGGGGCTCTCCGTGCGTGAGGCGCGATCGTGCGCTCTGGGTTTGAAAAGTCGGTACTTTTGTTGGTCTGTTTGGGACATCACGGTTGTGTCATGTGTGAGGTATTGACTTGCAGCCGTGGGTCCTGTGGTTGTAAGCGAGTGTGCGTTTCAGAGATGCCAAGTGGCCGTGGGAGGGGCGGGCACGTGTGTCACCACAGAGGGGTGCGGTGTCCCTTTCCTCTGAGCTTTCTGGCTCAGGCCCATTAGGCCTCAGAAAATGCCCCCATAGAAAGAGGGTCTGAACAGCCCCCAAATGCTCTAGCTCTTTTCCGGGTCCGTAACAAAACTGCTCAGTAAGCAAAAAATTCAGGTGAAATTCAAATCAGGTTCGTTAACATACAACCATGTATATATATATATAACTATACATAACCACACATACAACGATATATACGTGGGTAGTTATATATGTGTCGTTTGTAAAGACTCCCACACATGTTATAAAAGCTGCAAAATGTCTGGCATTCCAGGGCCTGGTACAAATAATTAGATATTTATATCCAATAAAACTGGTTTGATGGGGAAATCGTTTCTCTCTGTGTGGAATCTCAGTGGAGGACGAGTTTCGGTGGTTGGGTTTGTTTTCTCCTGGACAATAAAACCAGGGCTTTGGCACCAACCGACATACTTCCGGTAAATATCTAAATCTTTTCCCACCGTGGCTTCTGCTAGATGGCCCGTCACGCCAGCCCAACGCTGCTGTTCCCTCCCGCCTTTCCACGTGCGCTCCAGAAATGCCTGTGTGTGAAGCCCCGCCTGCACCCCATGCCCTAGCTCCCGACCCTGGGCTCGAATGTGCCTCATGTCCCCGTCCTCGGTCCTCGCCCAGCCCAGGGCCACCACCCAGGGGTCTTCTCTCTGTACTTCGCTCTTTTTTTTTTTTTTTTCCTTTGAACAGTTCTCCGGAATGGAGCTTCTGCCTCAGTATCCCTTAAAGCTCAGTCTAAGTATTTCTCTGATTTCATGAAGCACTTCTTTTCCCCAGTTTTCAGTTTCTCTTCCTCTGTCTCCTGCTTCTAGACCTTTCTCTCCCCACTTTTCCCGAACTCTGCTTAACCTCCCGGCCCGTTGCCCTCAAGGCCTCTGCCGCAGTATGGAGCGGCCCTGGGGAGCCCGTCTGCCTCACTGCCCCAGCTCGGGGAGCCTACCCGCCCCCCATTCTCTTCCATCTGTTACACAGTTGTGAACAGAGCCAAAAGAGCCATAGATGAGGGCAGCCTCCCTCTCCCATTATACAGATGGAGAGCTGAAGCCCCGTGTGGGGCAGGCGGGGTTCCTAACTGGGACTGTGCAGAGCTGGGGCAGAGAGTGTGACCCTCTTGCCTTCCAGCTGGTTCTGGGAGTGTGAGAGACCCCCAGACCTCACTGCCAGGTGGCAGTAGTGTCTGTGAGACTTCGGGCAAGTGGCCTCACTCACCTCTCTGGGCCTTGCTTTTCTGGACTTGTAACTCGGAATTGGTAGTTCTTATGCCGTAGGGTCACAGAGAAGAGTAAAGGCACCCACGCATGATAGGGCCCTCGCTGGGTGCTCGGCCTGTGGGGCGCCCTTCCATGGAAGGTGCTGGTAGTCAGTGTTCGCCCTGACTGTAAAACAAGGACCCGTTGTGACATGGGGCTGAGATCTTGCCCACCAAGGGTGCTACCCACGCAGCAGGATGACCTTGGCCCCTTTCTCTCTCCCTGAACGGCTGAGTATCACCCCTTCAGAAGGACCCTGGCTGGGATCACAGCACCGTGTGGCTTCCCAGAGGTCAGGCCCTGACTAACCTCAGCCACGAAAAAAAAGCCAGGAACAATGGAGGCGTTGGCCGACTGAGCGTGCCAGAGTCATGGCGGTCTAGCCAGGAGCCAGAACCCCAGAGAGAGGACCCAGGGACACGGGAGAGGTGACCCACAGCGGCTGCTCTGGGGCAGGGGCCCCGTGGTTTTGACAAAGGCCTTTCAGATCAAGGATTCAAAGTCTCCTGAAGGGTGTATGGGAAGACGAAGGGGCCAAGAAGGCTGGAGAAGGGGGGAATGGGCCCGGGGTAGGGGGGTGGGGGTGCTCTGGAAAAGGTCTGTTAGCCCAAGTGGGAGCAGCCAAGTTTAATTACAGAGCAGCGAGTGGAGGGGAAATAGGCAGCCCTTGATGTACAGCTGGGGCTGCAGAGCGACCGGCACGTGCCCCACCCCCCACGCCCTCCCCCGCCCCCCTGCCCTGGTGCCCTCCTCTGTCCTCTGCAAGGGCACTGGCCTCCCAAGGTGTTTGTGGCAGGTGGTTCCGGGCCCCGGGGAGCACATTCCCATCACGGGCGCACACAGCGGCACCCTAGAGCTTCGTCTGCACCGGTACCCGAGAACGGGAGTGACCCAAGCACATGCAGCCAGATTGCCCGTGCGCAGCCTGGGTGGCTGTGGTTTAATAACACATTTCGTGCAGAGGGGATTGGACCCTGGCCTGGAAATAGAAACTGCCCTTCAGAAGACTCCTGGGTGTCTTGTTTTCTGTTGTCCCTTTCTTTCTTTTTTTTCCTGCCACCTCCCCCCACCCAAATTAAGAAAAAAGAGAAACTCAACAAGAAGCAGAGCCCAAGCTTCCTATGACTGGCTCTCGGAGAAGCCAGTCAAATCTCCCCTCGTTGAGAACATTTTGACAGCATAAAATTGCTGCCGGAATGTGACTTTAGCGAAAAGTAAAAAAAAAAAAAAAAAAAAAGAAAAAGAAAAAAAAAATCCTTCCTTCATGCATATGGAGTTTTTTGGAAAAAAAAATGGTATTTTAATGCTTTCTATTAAATTGGGACTAAAAGTGGTGTCTTAATTTGCATGCATTAGCATATTTGCATATAGATCACTGAAATGGTGGAAGAGAGAAGAGCCTTTAAATGAAAATTCTTTTAAAGGCACAGGCCTGCCTCCCTCTCCAGCTCCGTCTGGAATTTATGCGTAGTCTTTGCCTCTCACCTCCCACCCCACCCTTTGTGTCCTCCTTGCAAGGGGATGGAGGGTCAAGGCCGTCTGTCTGGAGCTGGCCCAGGGGGGAGTTAAGGGGCAGGAGCCAACCCTGGCCCTTGGTCACCCTGTGGCCTTGCAGCCTTCCAGTGCGGGCAGGACCCCACATGGGCCATGCTGCCTGGGCTCCCTTCTGTCCTGGCAGCGGCTCTGTCTGGAGGATGGGCCTGTGTTCACAGCTACCAAGCAAGTGGCCTCATGCACCTAGTCCTCTGCCAGCGGTTGTCCTTCCCCCCTCTCCATCCTACCCCTCCTGCCCTTCCCTAGGCCATGTTGATGCTCTACAAGCTTGCCTCAGGGTGCCTGTCCTGCCAGCCGTGGCCTTGAGCCTTTAGGCACCTGGCACCAAAGGAGAGATGGGTGGGGTGCTCCTACTGGCATTTTCTGCTGGATCAGCTCCTTGGGACTGAGACCTTTCCCACCTTCCTCGACCAGAAGGCCCAGGCTGCCATGTTCCCTTTTATCTTTCTGGTCTCTGGTTGAAATGTCACCTCCTCAAAGGTAGCTAAAGTAGCCCCACTTCTCTCCTCCATCACTATCACAGTCCTTGTTTTATCGTCTTCTAGAACCCCTTAGTTTTTGTTTACTCGATGGTTTGTTCCCATCCCCCCCCCAAGGTGAAGCCCCATGAAGGCAAGAGTTTGGGTCTGTCCTGTTCACAGCTGTACCCCCAGGACCATGTCTGGCACATCATGGTGTCGGGGAACTATCTGTTGAATGAAGGAGTGGGTGCCGGGACCCCGGTCGGGGCTGAACCTGCCCCCTGGAGTCACTTTCCAGTGGAACACAGTGTCCCCCCGCTGCCAGGTGCTGAGCCTCAGTCTGATATGAGGCCCTCGGAAAGAGCGTGGTAACCCACTCTGACTCTTTCGGACAGTAGGTTGGAGCCGGGGCTGACTCTGAAGGCCAGGAGGCCAGGGTGGCCCACGGGCAACTTCCAGCTCAGGAGAATAGTAGAGGCTAAGGGAGCCGGGGGTCCCCTTGTGGCAGTCCAACCCTACGGCCACCAGGTTTGCTCTCAGGCGCCCTCACTCCAGACACGGAAGAGGGAAGACCCCCCAAAATTTCAGGGCCAGCCAACAAGAATCTCAGCTTTGCGTAACTGGACTGCACTTGCTGGCTGGCCCTGCCGTGGGTGGCGGAGTCCCAGGGAAACCCCACCACCCTCTGTGTTGCACAGGGGCCGGCCAGGGAAGTGAGGTCTGGCCGCTGAGCTCTGCACCCCCCTGCTTCACCACTATGGTGGGTGGGCTCTCTGAAAGGCCCCTCCAGGCTGACGGCAGGCTGACGGCAGGCAGCCTCGGGCTCCGTGCCCAGCCTGAGGGGGGAGGGCCCAGAGGGGTGAGGGGGACGCCCAGGCTTGGAGCGGGGCTGTGCCTCCACCGCTAATGAAAATCGGAAACCAATTGAGCAGGACAAGGTGCCCAGCCAGCAGGTTGTGGGAACGAGGGGCCTAATGGATGTGGCCAGGGGGGAGCGGATGCCTCATTGATCGCCCAGTGGCTATATTTATCCACCTTGGGTCTGTGGCCCCAGCAGCTGGATGGTGCAGGGATAAATAAATGGCCACTGAAATATTCATGAGCTGCACATGCACATCCGTGGTCAGGGGGACCGCCAAGGGCCTTCTCTTCCTTCCTCCGCCCCATCTCTCTGCAGAGGCCTTTCAGGAAATTCCTCCCACCTGGGCCAGGTGAAGTGTGGGCCCACCGTGTGCTCAGCCCAGCCCGGTACCCCAGGGGAGCGCCTCCAGCCCTGGGCTGGCCGAATCACTGCATGTCTGTCCCTGCCTTCCCTTTGTCCCCACCATCGCTCCCGCGCTCCCATGTCCCTGTCCCTTAGTGATGGATTGGACACGTTGGGCCATGTCTGTCTGCTTGACCCTCTGTGTCCCCACTAGACGGTGTACTCCTCAAGGACAGGCTTGCGGTTCCATTGGTCCGTGTGTTTCCCACGTGGCCTGGCATGGTGCCTGACGCAGCCTTGAGAGAGAGGGGGGCATTGCGTGTGATGGGTGACAGCTCAGAGGTGGCTTTGAATCTCAGCTCTGCCTCGGCTTCAAAAGTGACTTAACCCGGCGGGGCCTCCATTTCCTCCTCTGTAAACCGAGCGTACAAAACCATGTTGCCCGTGCTTCTGAAGTGTGGGCCTGGGACTGCCTGCATCAGACTCTCTGGTGGAACAGGTTAAAAATAACGATTCTGGTCCCTCCACATCCAGCATCAGAAACTCTGAAGCTGGGGCCTGATGACTCTTCAGCTTCAAGGAGGTTCCCCGGCAATTCGCCGCTCACTAAAGTTTGGAACTCCTGGTTTATTGCCTCATGATACCTTTGTCCAGGTGGCAAATGGGGCCTTCCTCTGTGAGCCTTCCTCCGGAAGCCAAGAAACAAGGCCAGGAGCAGGAGGCGGGAGGCACGATCGTAAAGCATCTATCAACCGGGCGTTCTGATGAACACCTGGCCTGGGGGTTCCCAGAGACGGAGCTGAACTTGGTCCAGTAGTGCTTAGTGGCAGGGCTGGCCCTCGGCGACAGGTGGGTGGCACTGGGGCATGGGCATCTGGGCTGCCTATTGCTAGCAGAGCCCCCGGAGGGCAGGGGCCCCGTCCTCTTCTGCTTTTTGCTCTCTGCAGTTCTTTCCCCATTCAAGGAAGGCAGGGTCGAACCGCCCTGCCCGAGGGTGGGAGAGAGCATCATCAGTAGTGTGGCTGGCTGACCGGAGCTGGCTGGAAAAGCACATTCTTCAGCCAGATGTCTTTGCTGCCACCCGCGGTCTGTCTCTGGATACCTTGGACATCTACGGTGAACGCTGCCCGCTTGGTGCAGCGCTGGCCGTGCACTGTTTGCCTGTCGGGTGGCACGGGGCCCGTCCCCTGGTAGGCAGATGCCTGTGACTCAGAAACCATTTGACCCCATTTAACTGAAGAGGGCAAGGTTAAGCCGGCCATCTGTGGAGGGCTCTCTGAAGGCTCAGGGCACAGAAAGCGGGAAAGTCACTTGGGATGGTTGAAGGTAAAACTTCTGTGTCTGGCGCTCAGCTAAGTGGCACCTGCCGTCCCTCCTCCTTGCCCGCCCACCCCCTCCCTGAGCCAAAGTTTGATCCAAACAGAAGCAAACTTTGGGGACAGCCCTGGCGCCGTGTGGAGCCCGCTGAGCCTGCGAGCGGCAGCGGGAGCAGAGGGAGGCAGCCCCGGCAGCCCTGGCACCTGACTCCGCTGGTCCCCTGTCCCCTCCAAGAGCTCCCCATCCGCGCCCGCATTTGCAGGCGCCTCTCTCGGCAGCTCAGAATGCAGCTTGGGGCCCGTGGCGGCTCAACCTTTCCCTCTCCCAGAGCCCCGGTCTAATCAACCCCTATAATTTATGCAGAAAATATGATTTATATTTAATTTCACCACACTTGCATTGTTA
The DNA here is from genome assembly GCF_046562875.1 of Panthera onca. NCBI lineage: Eukaryota > Metazoa > Chordata > Mammalia > Carnivora > Felidae > Panthera > Panthera onca. The sequence continues at coordinate 213,726,273 of NC_138346.1, forward strand.
ATTTGAGATGTAATTAACCCGTCGCCATGACAACTAATTTTGTGATGCCGTAAATTACCGCCGTCTTTTCATCAAAATTCAGTTACTTTGGCTCCTGTGTGCAATGTACTGATGCAATTAGGTTGCTAAGGGCAACTCAAAAGTGTTCAATTTCTTTTGTGCAACTGCAATGGGGTAGAAGCTCCCTTGCGTCCTCCCAGGGTCCCGTTGGCCATGGGGCGGGGAGTTGGGGGTATGTGGCCCGCCCTAGAGGAATGTCGTTGGAAAGCCGGACTTGGGTGGGCGCCTGCTGCCCCCACTTCTCTCCCTCCCACCCTCCTTTCTTCAGTAATTATTTTTAAACAGTGACCCCTGGACACATGCTCCCCGTGCCCCTCACAGGACCCCAGAGCAGGGCAGAGAGACTCCTGTCCAGGCCCTTACACTTCCCTGTCCCAAGCATCCTGGTGCTCTAGTTAGAAAAAGAGGGAAGAAAACCACCTCGTCTTTCTTTTCTCCTGGTGTCTAACTTGTTTATATAGATCTTCCCTTCTCCCTCTCTCTCTCTCTCTCTCTCTCTCTCTTTTTTCTTTATTTAAAACAAAAACCCTCTGTGTTGCTTTTGTCACGTTAATTCCCATTTTGCCAACACCAGGGGCCCAGGCAGACGAGTTACCAAGGAACACAAAATTTTAATTAGTGTATTTTAATCATTCAGGCTTTCCGAGCTAATCCACATGCCCTAGAGAATTCCCGAGATGCAGCTCTGCCCTGCTTTACCATTTATTGTTGAGTCTATTATAATTACTGTTAGCAGGTGGGGACTGGGAGATGTTTATTATGAGTTTTTCATCTTTAGTATAATTACCGAAAAAAACAAAATAAAAAGATGTCGTTGTATTTTGTTTCCTAGAATTTTTTTTTTTTTTTTTTCCAAGGGAGGGCATGGCCGTGGGATTTTTTTCCCCTGCTTCTTTCCAGGCAGGTGACTTGGAGTTTCCATGCTGGAAGAGAACACTCATCAAGATCAGCGCTGAGTCGTGCTCAACGCTCCGCAGACCCGGGAGAGGTGGGCAACGGCCACCTCTGCTTGTCATCTGCTGGGCCGAGCCCTGGGGTTGTCCCCTCCCAACCCATGTGTGCCTGGCATGTGGAGAGGGTCAGGGCTCGGGCTGATAGGGCCAGGGGGTGGGGGTGGGGAGTCTATCAGTGCTCCTACTCTGTGCTGGCAGGCTCTGCCTGGTGTGGGCCAGTCTGGGGGTCTGACCCAGGCGGACCTGTCAGGGGTGAGAATAGGACCTGGCAAGGTTATGAATATAATACTTAACATTTATGTGCCAATCCCCATCTCGTGCTCTTCACCTGTATTATTTCACTTAATTCCTCAGTAACCCTATGATGCGGGTACTCGCGTCACCTCTGATTTATAGAGGAGGCACCAAGGCCTGGGGTCACAGAGCTAAGAAGTAGGATTCGAACCCAAGGCTCCTACCACCTACACTGTACTGTCTCTTCTGAGCAGGCCCTCGGATACCACCTCCTCCAAAAAGCGTTCCCAGATTGCCCAAGGCCGAGTTGGAGTGCTCTGCCTGTGTTCCCAACAGCTTTGCAGTCAAGGCGCCCGTCCCGGTTGCCTGGTTACTTCTCTGAGAGCAAGACTTGTGAGGGTGGGGAGCTTTCTCCCACTGTCCCTGATGGGCTCGTGGCATGTGATACGGTTCCTGGTAGGAAGCCAGCTCTCGGTGCTGTCTGTGGGATGGGTGGGCCTGCAGGTGTGTCTGGTAGAGTGTTGCACCCTAGCCTCCACTTGGGGTACCCGGTGGTGTTAGGGACTCTGGACCTAGATGTTTGGCTGGTTGAACACCTAGGGACTCCCTCTACGATGCTGCTCTGAGCAGAAGCCGTGGGGCCTGTGGGTCCCTGAGCTTCAACTTCCAGGAGGAGGTGACAATGACCTGGGGCCCCAGGTCAAGTTTGGGTGCTGTCCTGGGGACTTTGTGCGTGAGATGACAACATGCCCGGCACTCTGTGTTCTAGGCATACCTGGGGAACCTGGCCTGCCTTTTCGTTCTCCTCTTCAAGATCAGTTTTCAAATGTCTTCCCCTCTCCGTGATGATTTTGAAGTTTTCTTGGAAAATTCCACATCCCTGCACCAGAGCCAAGCTTGGGGCTGAGGACCGTTGGTTTTCCCAGGCAGAACAGAGCAAAGTAAGCTGGAGCCTGCCTTTGCTCATTTCCAGCCTGGTTACCCATGGGGACCAGTGGGGGAAGGTAATTAACACGTCCCTGGGAAGGGGCCCGGGGCATCCTGTGAATTGCACACCAGTGGCAGGAATCCCTGCTCAGCTCTAAATTCTTGGGCACCCCCTCCTCTGGCTCCTCTTTACTTTCCGGCGGGGCAGTGGGGCCCAGGGTGTTACCTCGCCTGCAGCTTGCATTTCCAGTTGCCACCAACCCCCCACCCCCTGCCCCAGCCCTCACCATTCCAGGGGTCATCTCGGAAGTGGCCGCCTCCTCTCCCTCTCCCTCTGCTCACTCGGGGTCTCTGGGTGGTTCTCCTAATGTTTGTACTATCTCACCCGGCTCACCATCCTGCCCAAGGTTGTATCTCTCGCCACAGGATGTGTTGTGTAATTCCCTTCAAAGGCCCTTACTGAGAATTATCCCTGCCAGAGCCCTGTTCCATGAAGCCCCACGACATTTGTCCTCTGCTCCCTTCCTGCCTGTTCCCTGCTCCCTGAGCCAGTGGTTCTAGAACCGTCAGTCTCAGCACCCCTTCACGCTCTCAAAAAGTACTGAGGACCCCAAAGAGCTTTGGCTTAATGTGGGTTATAGCTATGGATGGGCTTCCAGGTGGCTCAGCCGGTTAAGTGCCTGACTTCGGCTCAGGTCATAATCTCACGGTTCGTGAGTTCGAGCCCCGCGTTGGGCTGTGTGCTGACAGCTCAGAGACTGGAGCCTGCTTCCGATTCTGTGTCTCCCTCTCTCTGCTCCTCCCATGCTCATGCTCTGTCTCTCAATAATAAATAAAGGTTGAAAAAATTTTTTTAATGGAGGCAAAATATTTAAAACTTGCTTATTAATTTCTGTAAAGATAACAGTGGTAAATCCATAGCCTGTTAACCATGAGAACATATTTTCAGGAGAATTACTATTCTCCAGAGCAAAATTTTAGCGAGAAGAGTGGCATTGCCTTACATTTTCACAAGTTTTTTTTAATGTCCGATGTAAAAGAGGACAGCTGGACTCTCTTATGTGCTTCTGTCTTCAATCCTGGCTGATCTATTGTTTTGGTTAGTGTATGAAGAGAATTCAGCTTCCCACAGTTGTGTGTTTGGAAAAGGGAGGAATATTTAAGTAGACTTTACAGATAATGGCGGGCATTCTTCTTTGCTATTACACTAAAACTCGGCGAGTGATGTTTTCTCAAAGGTCAGTTGCAGTGTGGAATCTGAAGCCGCAGCTATGAACTTTGCACACTCTTACATTACGACCCACGGGTCCGCCTTGCACTCTGAATGAATCATTTCCCGACACGCGGTTTTGTAACCTGACGCGTGGGTCATTCAGAAAATATTGGTTCACCGAGGAATGCAGATCTGCCAAATGTCGACATATTTCGTGACCTGACACTTTAGAAAGTGACGCTCGTTGGTATCATCGCCAACCTCATCAGAAAAGCCGTGAAGTTTTGGGACGCCGTCAAAGTCGCGATGGCAGAGATTTTTTCCAGAAGTCTTATTTTCACTCGAAAGCTCAGATTTTATCATTGGCAACAAACACGGTCAGTTTTGTTTCCCCCGGTTGAAGCGACAGCCTCACTTTGTTCACTTTTGAGAAAACGCCGAATACCCGAGTCTGAAAAATCATGGGTTGTCTGTCAGTCGCTCTTTCAAGTTAAAATGGTGTTCGGTGACACAAATGGCTTTCAGCTCGGTCACACGAGTACCCGTCCTCGAGGACGCACAGCAGAAGAGTTTTCTGCGTACTTCCCTTTCTGCCCCTCAGAATATTAAAAAGGCGCGTGCTCAAGGATTAAGATTTCATAAAAAGTAACAATTTTTGTAGCTTCATCAAGGGCATTCTTAGGCGAATATGACTCTTTCACTGAAAGTGCGTGGTGTGGCCATGAACAGGACGACTGCCAGTGCGCTGTTTCGTGCGAGGGTGCCAGTGGCTTTACCTGCCGTTGCTTTTCACCATCAGTGCCCGTGTCGCCACAGTGAAAAAGGCAGTTGCATCTTAGCATTATTACGAACGGGTCTCGGGAACCCCCAGAGGCCCACAGGCCACACTTTGAGAACCACCGCCCTAAGCCACCCCAGTCTCTCTCGCTCTCCGTGTCTTGTCTCTCTCTCTCTCTCTCTCTCTCTGGTCAGGACTGAAGAAAAGTGTTTCGCTCTGACACTTGGTTTCGGCCCTCAGAAAAGGCTAAGGTCTTGGCCTGATTCAGCCCCTCCCGCTGCTCCCGCCCTGCCTCTGTCTGGGGACAGGGCCCCTCGAGAGCTGCCATGGGGGAAGACAGTTGGGGAAGGACAGTGAGGAGGTCCTCACAGGCGGCCTCGGGAGAAAGACAGGAACCACCCTGCAGTCTGTGCCTGTGTCTGTGGCGTCCTCCCCCCAGAAAACCCCCCTGCGGCCCTCTGGCTTCACATTAGGGCACAGCCTGTGTTGATCTTGGGCTCCCCCTGCCCCTGCCCCACAGCGGCCCAGTTTCCCATCGGCCACCTGCCTTCACGCGGGGGAGGGCTGGGGGACACACAGGAGCCAGAGGCAGGCCTGCCCCCCACCCCCGCCCCCGTCTCCTCCCTCTGCTTCCCCACTCGGCTTCCCCCAGCTGCCTCCCAGCCACCTCCCCCAGCACGGCAGCCTGTCCGAGACACTGGGTTTTGTCCCCTCCATCCCGGCACCCTGACAGTGAGAGAAAATAGCTGTCCTGTGAGCGGTGGGGGAAGGCCTCTTGTTTTCACCTCTCAGCGGCTGGTTTTCCCAACTTTCCCATCCCAGCTCCCGAGGAACAAAGGGCCTCCGGCTCCCGTGTGCTGGGCCCGGCCCAGTGAGGGGACTCACCAGCAACTCTTTATTGAGTCTTCAAGCGCTGGCCAGGCACTCCATTAAAAAGCCATTCCCCTTTGTGCTGCCCGGCCCCCAGCTGTCCCCCCTCTCATGTGACGGTCGGTCACAGTTGTAAAACAACAACACACAGAGTTGGCAACTAACGAGGCTTTTTTTCAAGCCAGGGTCTCCATGGCAACCCCCGTCAATCACCCCTCAGGAGCGCTTTAACCTGACCAAGAGGGGGAAATAAAAAATAAAATAAAAAAAAAATTAAAAAAAAAAAAAAAAACAAGAAAGAAAGACTTGGAAAGAGGGCGAGAGGCCAGTAGACAACTCGGGGCGGGGGGACAATTCAGAAAGTTTCTGGGGTCTGCTCCCTCAATCGGAACACAAATGAAAATTTAATCGGTTGGACAGGATTGTCCCGGTGACTGGAGGGGAGGACGTTCATTTTAATTTGTACATATAGTGCATATGTTGCAACTGATTTCACAAAGGCTTCTGGCATCTTTCCGCGGTCCATAAAATGACCGAATATGGTCGTGTCTGGACGGAGTGGGAGGTAGGGTGGTCCTGTGGGCCCTCGTGGCAAATAGATGGTACCATGGGCCCAAACCCAGAGATGCCCAGTTTATGGCCTCAAGCCAGCAGGGAGAACCATTCGGAGCCTGGCTGGGGTCCAGCGGACTGTCTCAGCTCTTCCATGTGAGGCCGGGTGCCAGTGGGGATGGCCCATGGTATGTGGTAGGCATGACGCCAGAAGGACATTTGGGGGCCCCGGACTCAGCGCCATGCGGGGAGGGAGCAGACCTACCCCCGTGACGTGTCAGGGGAAGCCCCAAGTGACAGGAGGTGGTAGGACCCCTAGTTCTTCCTACGATGCCATGCCAGCAGATGCCCACTCCTTGGGCACGTGGCATCCCGCCAGGGGTGAGTTCAACCTTCCACGTGTTGGCATGGTGCCGGGGGCACGGAGAGCCTGAATCCTCCCCCACCCCCCACCTCACCCCCTGATACTCATACATGCCGTCTGGCCGCTGGCCAGGGGCTCCACAGGTTCCAAGGTCTGCACAGTCTGGGCACGGGCACGGTCTGGGCACGGGCAGCGGGCAGCCTGGCAGCTGCTGCCTGGCCTTTCGGAAAACTCTGATCGGGAAGTCGGCAAAAGCCAGCTTCTTGGCCCAGCCTGTATCTCTCGGGGCTACCGGCCACCCTGAAATTGGGGGCCCAGGCCGCCTTTCTCCCTGCAAGTGGTGAAAGGTCAGAAGTTCATGCTTCCCAGTACCTCAGGGGGAGTCTTCCTCATTCATGGACTCCAGGCATCGAACTTGGGGTGTGAGGGGAGCAAGGAGGGGACCCTAGAGGGCAGAGCCCGTCAGAGAGTCGGCATCAGGTCTGCACTCGCTTGGCACCGTTAGGCCATGCTGAGTCCCCAGGTCCCTGAGGATAAAAGGGCTGAGGTTCTTGAGTCTGCTTCTGGGAGTCTAGGTTTTTTCTGGACCTACAGGGCCTTGTGCAAACCTGGCACCCAGAATAGCAAATAGCAGATGGTTGTGCATGGAGGGAGGGAGGGATGGAGGGAGGGAGGGAGGGATGGCCTGGCCAGAGCATGAGTTCTAGGGCCACTTCCTGTACTGAGGGCTGTGGGCCGGGCTTCAAAGGCATAGGTATGCCTCGTGGCTCTCTAGCCACTGCTCTGCATGACACCCTGGTCGCCCAGCTTCCCCTGGAAGACCTGGAACTGCCGTGGGCAGAACCTACTCTGCCAGGTTCTGCCATGGCCCTCTCGCTCCGCCTCTGCCTTCACTCGAGGCTGGCTCCCACTGCTCCCCTCTGTGCCTTCACTTCCGTCCCGGGCCCTTCTCACTGGTGCGCTCTGGGGGCTCTGTTCACTCGCAGAGCCAGTAAAGTGAAAACCTTTCCATCCCACCCCCCTCCCCGTTGTCAGCTCTGTCCTTTCTCCCAGCTTTGATGATGGGGAAGCTCCCAGAGGCAGCGCTATTTACATGACATCTCAGTGGGCTTGGCAGGGACTGATGCCCCCCTCCCCCCAGCCATCTTCCCTCAAGATGAGGGGAAGGCCAAGAAAGACACCCTGGTCTCAGGGCAACCCCTGTTCTTTGGCCTCCCTTCAGAGCTCTGGATCACTGCTGGAGTGAAGACCCTCCAGGGACTGGAACAGCCTTGGCCGGGGCTCTGTCTTTGCATCTCTTTTCCTGGGTGCCCTGGGAAGCTCCTGCAGGGAAGGAATGCTAACAATCTGCTGGTGTAGTAAGCTGGCACCGTACCCAGGCAGGGGCCGCTCAGTGCCAGAGCCTAGTAAAGACGTTGGCGAGGGCTCCGCTCCCCATGCCCGGAGTTTCCTCTGTCCGGATTGGCGTGCGGCCTTCAGCCAAGCCCGAGGCAGCACGGGGAAGAGGTGGCACCCGGCAGGCCCTAGCCTGGCCTGCCCGGAGGACCACATGTCCTCGCCAGCTCCCTCTGGCCCCAGCCAGAAGGACCACGATGGGTGCTGTTCTGTAGCATTTCGGGGAAAGGACAAACAAAGTGTGGAGCTGGCCAGAGAAAGATGGGGTCCCAGAGCTCGACTGTTGGTCAGTGGCAGGCAAACAGCGAAGACCTGACTTCACCTCTCAGAGCCTCATTTCCTCCGCAGTAAAAAGTGGATATGAATAGTCTGTCTCCCTTCTCAGGTTTCTGTTACCCTTTAATGAGGTAGTGGGTGTAAAGGCCTTTGCCCTGCCTGGGATATAGGAAGCCCTCCAGAAACATTCACAATTCACATTAGCATTCGTAGCCGTGGTGGAAGTGACAGTAGCTACCCCATAGGTGGTCTCGAGGAGTCCGTGAGATCGTGCCTGTGAAGCACTTAATAGACTGCCTGACGTACAGTGAGCTCAGCAAATGTTAGCTGTCACCATTATTATTACTATTATCATTATTATTTCCTGGTGCACTGAGGTGGAGTCTCTCATACCACCTACCGGGAGCCCTGCTCTTCCTGCTGAAGGATTCTGGGGATGCTGCCCCCTGCTGAGCCTAGCGGGTCCTTCTAGAATGTTCAGTAGGTCCCCTCGCCCCCACACTTACTCTCCAGCACCTGCCCTGCTGTCTTATAGGCCCCCTGCCATCCCCTCTGTGCCCGTTGTCACTCTCACCCACTGGTCTAGGATTCCCCAGGCACCACGCCTGGGGTTTCCTGGCGGAAAGGGCTCCCCAGAACCCTGCTTCTGCCTCCTACCCCAGCCTGGCCTCCCCCAGGCCTGGAATCTGACTGGGTATTGTAACATAGTAGCTGAATGAACTCCAGTTTCAAAGGTTAATATCAAAATCTGGAGTGGATTACCTAAAAATTACTTACAACACCATTAAAATTCTGAACTCTTTTTGTTGTGGCTGTAAATTAATTTAAAATGTCAGGTTTTTTGAGAAATCCAATAAGAAATTGAGCCAACAGAGCAATCTGCAAACTGTCTGGCAAAGAGGAAAGTGTGTCTCTTCAATCGACAAGGAAAAATATGGAGCTTAACTGGAACCATATGGCTTAGTACTTGAGAGAAATCTGCTGTAGAGGGAGGGCGGGAGGGGGAGGGCGGTGGGAGCTCAGCTGACAGCCACACACAGGCAGCGGGAGGCCAGAGGGGAGCGGGGCCAGCGCAGCGGCTTTGGCGAAGCCGAGGGGCCTGGCGGGCACCTGGCACACGGCCTACTTGGCTGCCCCCCATCCACGGTCACCAGGCTGCCCCGGGCGGCGACTCGGTCAGTCCGCGGTCTTAACACGTTCTCTCTGTGTCCATCCCGAGCTCCCTGGCCACTTGGGAATGCCACCCCGCCCCTAGGGGAGCCCAAGCCCCCTCCTCCCAGGGGGCCACGGGCATCCAGCATCCCTGCCTGGGACAGCCACCTGTGTATCTGCGAGGGCCGCCTGCCCTTGGCCCTCCGTGGGCTTCCTCCTGGCTGACATGTGGTCCCCATTACCCCTGAATTCCCCCAGATTTACAACACATTAAGTAATTTGTAGGTTATTTCAACTTCAATCTGCCCAAGTTGAGAAAATCAAAATTAAATTCAAACCACAAGGGAACTTCAAAGAAGGAGGAAGAGGAGGAAGACAAGAGCACTTGAGTGCATTCTCTTCCTCAGGTTCCCTTGTGTCCCCCCTTATGTCATCCTCTGGGCGCCCCACTGCCTCCCTTCCTCGGCTTCCCCTCTCCTTACCTGGGTAACCCCTCGAGATAGGGCAGTGACCCCTGTTGCCCCTCAGAGTACAGGTACACAAGTCCAGAAGCAAATCAGGGGCTTGTGCTAGCTGGTGTTTTGAGCCAAGGAGAAGCCCCCCGCCAAACATATAACCCCACCCCACCCCACCCCACCCTCCCGTGCTGGTTGGGTTATTCCAGAACTCTCAAGCCTGTCTGTTTGCTTTTCTGGCCCATTTTGGGGGAATCTGCACCCGTGCCGTCCCAGCTCCCGGTGTGCCCGGGACAGCTGACAGCTGGTAGGTACCACCTGGCCCCTCCATTTAATAGCTCAGGTTACCTTATTTTGCTTTCTACCCTTTAAAACAGCCTTGTAAATAAGCAAACACTCGGTGCCAAGCACCTTCGGCACTTCGCCAGGCTGGTAAATATTTTAGTAGTGACTTGGTAACAGTTGTGTTCACTTTGATTTCCTCAGAAAGGTTCTTGGTGCTGGGGAGGGGGCCGTGGCTCTGGGAAATGATTTGCTGGTTATTTATAGTCCGGCTCTGACCATGTGGCCTTTGCTCTAACCCTGCGGATTGTGTGCCGGGGTATTTTTAAAGCCAGTATGGCATTAACCTTATACCCCTTTCGGCAAGGTTGGGGGAATGCTTCTACGAAGTCTCTGAAAGTGACGCATGGTGAAAGAGCTCCGAGGTCTCGGGGTTGGGAAACAGATTCTAGACTCATCCCCACCAAGAGCCCGAATGATCTGGGAGGACCCTAGGAGACCCTAGGGTTGGGTATGAGTTTGGGGTTGACTCATCCTGATGTGGTTTGGACTTGGTGAGAACCCTGAGGTCCTAGGGAAGGAGGGCTTTGGGGAACGAGGTGCGTGACGCCATGGCCGTGCTGAGCTGGGCGGCCACCTGAGACGGCCGACGTAAAGCCGACAGTGGAAATAGCCAGGCTGCGGGAGGAATTTGGGGGAACCGCAACAGTTAGACATGTTTTCTAGGCGTCTGTTTCTAGACTCATTCCCCAGGAGGATAACGCTGGACGTGGGGTCAAGGAAGACTGGCGGAGGGAGAGAGATTCCAGTTTGGTGCCCTAGGGTCTTGACCCTCCCAGACAAGAGCACCTTCCAAGGGCAGAGCCTCTCTGCCCGGTGCCAGGAACCTGGTCTGGCTCGACCCAGACTCGGTCATCACGCCTTCCATAGACCGGTGCTGCTCCTAAGCTGGGCACGAGAGGAGGGGTGAGGCGGTGGGATAGGGGGGCAGGCGTCTGGCTTTAACAGACTGCTCAAAGCCACGGCCACCTCCTGTGTTTTATGGGAAGGTTTACTGTACAGACGGGTTGGTTTTAAAGGGGCTCTATCTAACCGATGGCACCGTGAGACCATATCGATGTTCCCAGAGCCCCGCAGGCTGTGCCCGTGAGCACCCGCGGGGCAGACCCGGGCCGAACAGGAAAGGGGCCTGTCCCCCGTCACTCAGCCCGTGGAGGAGACCAGGCCGGGGGCAAAGTGGGCGCTTGCGGCCAGGGGAGAGCCAGGCTCGGTGTTCTGGGAGGACCCTTCGTCCCCTTCGGCCCTAGCAGGTGGGGCCTTCACACCTGGGGCTTACAGTTGGAGCGCGGTTCCTGTTCAGCTGACCGGCCCACCTGCTGCCGCTCCCCCGCCACCCGCCCTTCCCCCTTTGGCTCCTGGCGCCGTGATGCGCGCCTCCCGTCTGCACCCACGCACACCCCATTGGTGCTCAGCCGCCGTGGGCGCGAGTCAGGTGAGCGGCAGACAGAGTGGCAGACCCAGCTCACCTCCTTCCCCGCGGGACTGGTGCCAGGGCTGCGCTCTTCCCGGAAGGCTTCCAAGCTCCCCCGCACGGCATCCTGTTGAGCCTGTTCCTGGGGTGCGGGGGCAGGCCTTTTGGGGGGAGAGTGTCTGCCCCGCGCTGCCCTGGCGCCAGCTCTTCCTGGAGGCCCGTGTTCGAGTTGCCAGAGGGAGGCAGCTGGGCCCGGGGCAGGAGAGGGGGACGTCTGAGATGGGCGTCGACCGGGATGGAGCCACCTCCCCGCCAACACCGCAGCCCCGCTGGGGACGGCCTCAGAGCCCTGGGCGGATCTGTGCTGGCGCCCAGAGGTGGCTGTTGGCGGGACGGGCCCTGCAGGATGCAGAGCCCCGCACTGTGCCGCCAGCTGTGCCCAGCACCCACGGAGGTGCTCGGGGACCCTCGTGGCTCTTTGACCTTAACCACACTGGCTCCCCAAGCCCCGTTTTCAGCGTCCTTGGAAACTCGAGGGAGTTCTAGGGAGGAGGCGGGAGGGGTCTAGCAGAGGCCTTCTGAGTGTTCAGAACATTTGAGTTCAGCTGGTAAGAGACCAGCCTTCCAAGCTCCCGGGCCCCAAGTCTGTGGCCTCCGGTCTCCTCTGGTCTGCCGGCCCCTGTGAGGGAAAGAAGGGTGCTCTAGTGAGTCTTCTCCCTCTTGGCCTTGAATTTGGAACTGGGTGACACCTGGAACCCTCTGGTCCTTCACCTGGTATCTTGAGCGAAACGTTTCCCAGTTTTCCCCTTGGCCTTTGGGAGTGAGGATGCCCATCAATACCCATTCCTTTCCCCACTCCTCCGAAAGGAAAAGGTAGCCCCGTGGTCCTGCTGAGGGGTGTAAGCGGCTCAAGGCAGCTGACCCACCCACTTCAGTGTGCAGTCGTGGGGTGGGGGCCAACTGCCTAGCTGCGGTGCGTGCCCAGCCATCTTCAGACATTTCCATAGACTCCCTGTGTCATCTGAGCGGAGGACGCCGTGCCGTGCCTCAGTTTCCCCAGGTGGCTTCCCTCGACAAGCGCTGTGTGAAAGATACTTCTGGAGGAGCCAGGGAAGAGAGCGGCACCGGGAGGACCCAGAGAGGTCCCCTCTCCTTCCTCTGAACACTTCCTGGCAGGTAGGAGCAGACGGCAAAAAAGCACCTGGCCTGGAGTCGGGCAGGAAGGTGTGCCGCCTGGGCCTCCCCCCGGCCTGTTAGACCCAGTAGACACTGAGCCTCCCTCTCCCCGGTTTGCAGGCCAGCTCCTGGGTGAAGTGCAACATAGGAAGGGAGAGCGACCGGCAAAGTCCCGTAGAAGGTCCCCGACAGACCCGTGGGACCGGAACCAGGCGGAACATCCACCCTCTTGGGCCCCCGACGTAGGTCTGTTGGGGAGGGGCCACACCGACAGGTAGCCAGCCAGCCGTTCTGCCCTGTTTCTCCTTGATGCCTCCGTGGACGAGTCCTGGTTTCGAGCTCCCTGAGAGCTAGGAATGGAGGAGACCCTATGAAAATGATGATATGTGACAATCAGTCACAGCAATTAGTGTTTTGGTTAACAGGCCTTTTTTGTTTTCTCTCACCCAGACAGAATGTCACAAATAAATCCTCTCCTGCATTTGCATATTAATTGGATCGGAGACGTCAAGCATCTTTCATTAAAGAAAATGATCTGCATATTTGGAGACATAAAATAGTTATTTTGATGGGTTTTTTTTCCTAAGATCAGGGGGTGGGGAGGTAGGTGATGGGTGCAGTAGAAATTGAGGTAGAATGAAGGCAAAGGCGGCCCTCTGTCTGAGTTAACCCTGTGCGGTCTGGAGTTGATGGGCCAAGGTTGGCCAGATCATTGATACGTAAATAAATCCAGGAGCCGAGGGGCCCCAAGGCATCGAGGGGCTGCCCGGGAGCCCAGCTTGGCCCCTGTGCAAAAGGGATCCCTACCGGAGCTGTGGGCGAGGAGGTAGGGTGCAGGCCTGACTGCTGTCCTGGGTGCGTTTCCCCAGGGCAGGGAGTAGTGGGCAAGGGGAGTGGTTCCGTGCCCACCTGTGTCCTGGGGCTCTGGGCTTGCTTTGCCCAGCTCTCTGTCCGTGTCCGTGGACTCCTCTAGCCTCCTGCTCTCCCCTTCCCCTTGGCTTACCCATCTGTGCCCCCTTTCTGCACGCTCTCTGACCTCGGCCTTCCGTGCGCCCGCCGCCCTCCCTGTCCCCACGCGGAAAGTTTCCTGGGGGCAGCAGAAGCAAAGCCTGGAGTCATTATCACAAGCACTGGAAATAACCCAGAAAGCTGCGGGGCCCATATTAGGGCATGAGTTCCCAGGAGCGCTGAGTGAATGCAGAGTTTTTGATAGGCAAATGTGATTGCAGAAAGTCACCCTGGTTTCCCCCTCCTGCCTTAAACTCTAGGACTTTGTCAGCTGGCATGAGCCAGTCTGCTGGGCAGGTACCAGGGACCGGCTCCTTGAGACATTTCGGAGCCCCCCCCCCCAGGAGCACAGCAGTGAGGCCGCCTAACACCTAACTTATTACTCTGCGGCCTCTCTGCCCTCGCTGGGCCTAGAGCTACAGTCCCTTGTGCCTGATCCTGGTTAGGTGCTTAGGTGATGACGGTGTGGTGATGGTGACAACAAGGGTGACTGCCACCACTTTTTGCGAGTAGGAAATGTGCAGACACCTTGCTAAGCTTGGCACTCACCGTCTCCCTGAACCCTCAGCACCGCCCTCGGAGACAGGTGCTATCAGTGCACGCATCTGATAGATAAGGAAACTTGACCTCAGAGAGGCCAGATAAGGGGCCCGGCGGTGCCCAGCGGTGCCCAGCGGGGTTCAGAAGTTGCAGCCACAGCCGTGCTCTCCACCCCAGGCCGCGGGGCCTCTGGGCAGTGGGGACCAGCGGGGGTCTGGCCCCTGGTGTGATGGTAGCCGACTATCATTTCCGAGTATGAAATCAGAGGCCATGCGTTGAGACTCCCTCTCTGCACTGCTGCCTCCTCTCACCCCACTGAAAAGCTCTGCCCGTGTCCGCAAGATGTGCCTTCCCTGAGGGGCAGAGAGCGGTCTCCAGGGGTTCTGTGGGCCCTTGAGCCAGAGGGGCCCGTTCCAGACCCACCCATGCTCTCCGTGTGCGGTTTTGCTTAGAATCGGGAAGTGTCCCCTTCCTCTGGTCTCACACCCTGCTGGTCCTTGCACACAGTGCCATGGGCTCCTGGACTCCTAGCGCCTGGGCGTCCCGTGGGAACCTGTTTGGTTAGCGTCGCTGCCCCATAGTGCTGCTTCTTGCGGACCCCTTCTCTCAAGCACCCAGATCCTGAATGTTCGGTGTGTGCAGCCTGAGGCCATCACCTTGAACTTCAGGGTTCTTTCACTTCTGCCCCCTTCATCCACTGGCCGCGTGCTTGGGCAGGAACACTGCTCCTGGGTCTAAAGGGAAGGCGGGGAAGTATGGTAGAAAAAACCAAGGCTTTTCATTCAAAATGTATCACTTTGGACTCTGGCCTGGCTGGGGTTTTTTGTTTATTTTATTTTATGTTATGTTATGTTATGTTATGTTATGTTATGTTATGTTATTTTATTTTAATTTATTATTTTTGAAGTTTATTTATTTTGAGAGAGAGAGCGCATGTGAGCAAGCAGAGGAGGGGCAGAGAGAGAGAGGGAAAGAATCCCAAGCAGGCTGTGTACTATCAGTGGAAAGCCCAGTGTGGGGCTCGAACTCATGAACTGTGAAATCACGACCTGAGCAGAAACCAAAAATCGGACGCTCAACTGACTGAGCCACCCAGGTGCCCCTGTTTGTTTGTTTGTTTGTTTGTTTTTAGAGACAGAGAGTAAGTGTGCAAATAGGGGAGAGGGGAGGGGGGCGGGGGCGGTTAGGGAATCCCAAGCAGGCTCCACACTCAGCACGGAGCCCAACAGGGGTCTCAATCCCACAACACGCAGGATCATGACCTGAGCTGAAATCAAGAGTCAGATGCTCTGGGGCGCCTGGGTGGCTCAGTCGGTTAAACATCCGACTTCGGCTCAGGTCATGATCGCGCGGTGTGTGAGTTTGAGCCCCACGTCGGGCTCTGTGCTGACAGCTCGGAGCCTGGAGCCTGCTTCGGATTCTGTGTCTCCCGCTCTCTCTGTCCGTGCCCTGTGCTTGCTCTGTCTCTCTCTGTCTCTCAATAATAAATAAATGTTAAAAAATTAAAAAAAAAAAAAAAGAAGAAGAAGAGTCAGATGCTCAACCAACTCTGCCACCCAGGCGCCCCTGGCCTGGCTGTTTTTATGCATCTAGGGCATGGTTTCTTCCTTGCAAAAAGGGAGCAGTAATCCCATGCATGGGCAGGATCTGAGGGGTAATTCGGCTCACCTGTGTTGAGTGCCCAGTGACAGGCCTGAGATAGGGTAGGCCCCCACAAGTGCTCAGTCCGCAGTGGGTCAGGACTCTGGAAGGGCCTCCCCGGGCGAGGGGATGGAGGTGATCATTTCCCAAAGGACCTCGCAGCCTTGCCCGGCCGTTCCTTTCCCTCTCTGGCCCTCAGCACCTTTGACAGCATGTGCTTCCGGCAGGGCACAGGGCATTCCTGGAGAAGGGGCCTTGGGGGCCCTCCTTGGGGAGCCTGTGGACAGGCCGGGTGTTTTATGGAGTCCGGGGGAGTCCTGCATTAGCTGTATCTGTTAAATGCCAAGAAGCCAAGTTGGTTTAATATGATTGTAGCTGCTGCTTTGATAAATCAAAATAATTAAAAATAATAAATTTGATTCCTCAACCAACAGGCCGTGTGTGGGCACAGGGCCTGGGCTGCCGGGCTAGGGCCGGGGAGGTGGGAGGGGGCCCTGGGACACGGGAAGGCCTGTCTTTGTGGGATCATAAATGAGGAGGTGGACGGCAGCTCAGCAGATCGACTGGGGGAAGAGGGTCTTTCACTCTGCAGAGCTGTTGGCCAGCCCGGGTGGGAGCCCCAGCTGGGCCTGCCGTGGGCTCTGAGGCCTGGGGCTGCCCTCGGTTTCCTCATCCGTCCACCTGCCTCACAGGGCCGTGTGAGGAGTCCGGCCTGCCCGTGAATGCCGGTCAGCCCCGTGTTGCGTAGGCCCCGGTGGCCCCTCTCGGTCATCCTTGCGCCCCGCGGCCGAGGTGACCCCACACGGTCACAGCAACCGAGTAGCTCGCCAGGAGCTCTTCCTCCAGCTGCCGGCTGTTGTCCTAACACAGGATTGTTCTGTTTATGAGGACATCCCCGGTTGTAGACGTTTCTATTGATAGCTTCCTTCTGCTTCCAGAGTTGTGGCAGGAAGTACATGCCACTCCCCGTGGACCCTGGTCCCTGGTCTGGGCGCTGGCAGCTCTGACATGGGTGGGTGGGTGGGTGGGTGGGAGGGGGTAGGGCGGCTGGCCCCTTGGTTTCCACTCCGTCCCCTTCCCCCCCTCGCCCCCGTTCCACAGCCTCAGGAGCCGTATTTGGTGTCTGATCCAGAAGAGCCTGAGCAGCTGGAAATCTGAACTGAGTGGAGGGGGCAGGGGCTGGTGGGGAGGGAGGGACAGGGTGTCTGTCTCTTTAAATGCACTTTGTGTCAGTGTGATAAGGAATTTGATGGCTTTATCAGAAATACCAAAGCTTTATTTAGCTGGGCGAGGCCCACACCACTCAGCTCCACACAATCTGCTGATAAATTGCAAAAAAGAAAAAACCCAACATCTCACCAACACCCAGCACAGCAAGGGAGAATAGGCAAGGCGGACGGAAGGGCAGGGGAAGCAAACTTGGAAGCTTGGGGGGCTATGGAGGTGCAGGGGGTGGGAGCGGCCATGGGTGCAGGGCTTTCTGGAAAAGTGCTCACAGGCAGGCACTCCTCCATTCTCCACTGGTAGCCTTTGTTGATTTTTCTGTCATTCGGCCAGAAATACAATAATTATCTTCATTCTTCCAGGGAGAGGGCCGGTGAAAGAGACCTCTCGTCTTCCTTGGCTGCTTTTATCTCCCGCTCCTGTCCCCCCGCCAGCCCAGCCCACCCCAGTCTCTAGGTGAATCCTCCTGGCCACCCGACTGGCAGAGCTGGTGAAGGCAGGGCTAGCCTCACGAGGGGGATATGTTTGGCAGAATGCAGGAGACGCTGTCAGGGGTGGGGAGTTGCAACTGCAAAAAAGGGGGTCCCTGCTCCCTACGGCATGGCCAAGGCAACTGGGGAGGGACAAAGTCTCTGCCCAGCTCCCAGGAGGAAGCTGAAGGCGCAGTGGCAGGGCCCCCCCCCTTCGCCTACTGTGACATTCCAGGGCTTTTCCATGCTATCTGCCGGTTGGGTGGCTCTTGGGGAGCCCCCTATCCTGGCCACTCTAGATTTCTGCACCTTCTGGAGGGTCAGCAAAAGGGCAGAATGACATTTCCATCTCTGTTTCTTCCTCCTCAAGCTTTCTCTCCGCACCCCGTGTGTTTCTTCTTGGCCCTTTCTCTTGGGGAGGCCCTCCCCTGACCTGGCTCTCCGGGCCTGTGCCCCACAGGTGCAATCAAGGCAGCACCCGGTCTTCCTCCTGACTGTCCGTGCCCCTCCTTCTCCCCTCTGCACCCCATGAACCTTTTGATACGAGCAAACCGAATTGAAGCCCCTACGGTCCCCACGACACCTCTTTGGGTGTGCTTCGAAGGTTTTCTGCCTTCCGGAAACTGAGGCAGGTACCCCCTCTCGGGGCCCATAGGAGAGCCACACGGAACGGGAGTGTGTTGGGTGCTGTGTGTAGGTGGCAGCGGAGGCACCTGTTTCTCCAGCTTCCTGGGGGCTGTCCTCTGCCCGGCTGCACAGGGACACTTCCTATAGCCCAGCTGCCTGGCTCCCGGGCCCCTCACGCCCTTCTAATGGCGCCACAGTCTGTCCGGGCCAAGGGCTTGGTGTGGTCACCACGGGCCCTGCCTATCTCAGGTCCAGGGCTGCGGCTGCTACTTTCCCCTACCCGGTGTTCCTCTTGGTGCCTCATTGTGTTGGTTGAGGAGGGGACATCTCTGCCCACATGGCCATCCCGAAACATGGCGAAAGGGCCAAGGCTGGGCTCAGAGCTTGGGGCTCAGGGCTCAGGGCTCATGGCCCATGAGCTGACCCCTCAAACAGGATAGAGGCTGGGTGAGGCCAGAGGATGCTTCCGGTGCAGTTATGGGGAGCCCCAAGTCAGGCGGCCCCGAGGCAAGGGTGAGCAGAGTCTATGAACAACTCTGCACTAAGCACCCTCACTGGAGCCGACGAGGAGCCGTGCGCAGGAGCTGAGCCCGTGTGCTCTCTAGAGGCAGGGAACCGGAGGGAGCCCTGGCCGAGGTGAGGCCAGCGGTCCCGGTGCCCTGGCAAATCAGCCTCATAGGAATTCCTGCGCTTTAGAGAGTGGCACAGCGGGATTAGCCCAACTGCCTGGAAAGGGGAAATGCTGGGCGGAGAAACAGGGGAGCTTGGAGGAGAGGGCGGGGGGGCCGGGCCGGCCAGGGAAGGGCAGAGGGTGGAGGAAACTGTGGCAAGGCCGCGGCCGGGAGACAGACAGGAGGAGTAAGTGGAAGTGACAGGGTCAGGCCAGACCTTTGTCCTCCAGCCTGATTAGAGAGTCTGCCCTGGATTTCTGAAACTTTGGGATGTTGTCGGACAAACTGGAGCTTAATTCTGTCAGAGCGCCGGGGAGATTAGAATTGACATCCTGGGAGCACATTCCTGGCTGGGCAGAAATCCAGCCCCCGCTGGGAAAAACCTGTGAAAGCATGGTCAGCCCAGGGGTGGCGGCGGGGGATGCCCGTCGGGCCCGGGGGCCACTTCGGCGCTGTGGGTTGGAGCCAGGAGCCTTCAGAGGGCTGGGCCGTGTTGCGGGAAGGCCCCGGCCCAGCAGAAAGAATGGAGGCAGAGCCGCTTCCGAATCTAACTGCTGGTTCTGCGCCTTTGCGTAGCGGTGCTGCCTTGGGAAGTGAGCTTAAGTTGGTGGAGTCTCAGTTTTCGCACCTGTAGGAAGGGCCAAGTCTGCCTTCTGGACCCACCGAACGTTCCTTTGAAGTTGAAGGTGTAACCTTAGAAAGCTGGGAGGAAGGGGTCAGACTCTTCTTCGTGCTCAGCCGCAGCAGAGACAGGGCCCGCTGGAGGCCTACGAGGGCTTTGTGCCGTCCCTGTGGGCTGCTACAGCCGAGGCCTGAGACGGTGCCTGTCCCTGCACCAAGGAGGGCCTTTCCAGCAGCCAGCCCCGTCAGCTGTGAGAAGCCTGCGGTAAACCCGTGCCCTGTGTGTCTAAGAGCTCCAGGGATCCCCTGCTGAAACCAAGCGAGCCCCAGGAAGGGACGTGGGCCCTCCGGGAGCATCCGGTCCAGAATGGCTCCTCGCAGACCAAGAGGTGGGGTCAGAGGACTGGAGTGAGGACCGAGCACCTTAGCCCCAAACCAGGCCGTTTCTAGAAAAACAGAGTACCCCTCCCCGCTTCCCTCCTGATTCTAATGACTTCTAAATATTGGTAAATATTTTGGCTAATGCAGGCTCTCATGGCAGAGAGCAAAGCTGTCTGCAGTTCAGGACCTACAAATTATTTATTAAAGATCTGAGATGCGGTGCAATTATGTGGAAAGAACCCCCCAAAATTAAATAAATAACTAACAAAATAAATAAATAACAGCCACACTGGCCTCCTGAAGGCTTGGGGAGCTGCATACATGATTGCCGTCTTGATGAAATCCCCCCGGATGTAATGAGCTGATTTTCTGCTGTTAGATGAAGGGTTCGTTAGGATAATGGAACGAAGCTAAAATATAAATGACTCCCTGTCAAGAAGCAGCTTTTGTTTGTTGATCTCCTGACAGTTCCCGGGCCAAGGCAGGGGTTTATGTGTGCACACGCATTCAGGAGCGGGCAGGAGGGCGGGAGAGGGCTTAGGGAGCTGCCCCGGGGCCTGGCTCTCCAGTCATCCTAGGCTTTCCCTGCAAGGTGGCCCTCCTTACTTTGGGGAGCCCCAGAGCCCTGGTGGGGTGTGGGGGGCAGGAAAGTCCTTGATTCAGACCCTCCTTCCCCACCCAGAGGACAGACAGCTTGTTGCACGAAGCGGCTGGGGAGCGGCAAAAGTTATCTGGGGAGCCTGGCAGAGACGGATGGGCTGGGCTGTGCATGTGGGGAACCACACACGAGACGAGATACGCCGAGCGAGCATGTGCAGGGGAATGGTAGCATCGAGGATACGGAATCCTAGGCTCTTGAGTGACGTATGCTGAGGGGAGGCCCAGCCCTGGAGCCACCCTGGCCTCTCCATATTATCTTTTCCCTCAGCGGTCCCAAGGCGCAGCCTACAGAGAACCTAGGAATACTGGGCAGTTAGTGCACGCCAGTCTCCAGGAAGAAGGGGCCCCTCTGAAATTGTGATGATTCACCCTCCCGCCCCCTTGCTTGGCTTTTCTAAGACCTATGCAGAGCTGCCGCATGGGGAATAGCTTTCTCCTTTCTCAAGCTGCTGCTGCTGCTGCTGCTTCGGCTGTATTATTTTACTTTATTGTGGTAAGATGCAACTTCACGTAAAATTTGCCACCGTAACCATTTATTTTTTTTTTAATTTTTGTCAACGTCTGTTTATTTTTATTTTTTTATTTTTTTGAGAGAGAGAGAGAGAGAGACAGAACTCGCGCGGGGGCGGGGGGGGGGGGGCGGCAGAGAGAGAGAGGGAGACACAGAATCCGAAGCAGGCTCCAGGCTCTAGGCCGTCAGCACAGAGCCCGATGCGGGGCTCGAACTCGTGAACCGCGAGATCCTGACCCGAGCTGAAGTCGGACGCTCAGCCGACAGAGCCACCCGGGCGCCCCTGTCGTGACCATTTTAAGCTGCACACGTCAGTGGCATTAAGTACATTCGCAGGGTTGTACACCCGTCACCAACATCCAGTTCCAGAAATCTTTCATCACCCCAGACAGACACTCTATCCCTACGAGCAGCCACTCCCCAGTCCCCCTGCCCCCTGCCCCTGACAACCACCAATCTGCTTTCTCTCCCTATGGATTTGCCTGTTCTGGGCCTTCCATGTGAATGGAATCCTACGACACGTGACCTTTGTGTCTGCCTCCTCTCACTTCGCATGTTTTCAGGGTGCACCCGTGTTGCGCTGTGGGAGACTTTCCGTTCCCTTTCAGGGCTGAGTCATAGTCCACTGCATGGTGTTTATCCAGCCATCCTGCCGCTGGGCGTTCGGGCTGGGTTCGTTCACCTTTCGGCTGTTGTGAATGGAGCATCTATGAACATTCTTGTCCACCTTTTTATTTGGGTCCGTTTTCCATCCTTTTGGGTGTATACTAGGAGCCAGGTTGCTCCAGCCTCTTCAAGTGAGTAACAAACTATATATTGAGTGCTTACTGTGTGTCGGACCGTAGTGCTACGCGTTATCTCAGTGAACCTTCACAACGGCCGGGAGAACCTGATGCTCCGGGAGGACTCTCTTTGGTTTTCGGCGGTTCTCCAGGCCTAGGACAGCATCCGGCATAGAGGAGGTCTTCAAGAAATATTTGATTTACTGAACCAGCTGCCTTTGAGGTGGGGACTCAAAAGCACCCCTGCTTTTCCGACGAAGAGGCTGAGGCCTGGAAAGGCTAAGCGGCCTGCCCCACCAGATCCCGCGGTGGCAAGTGACAGAGGCGAGATTCAAGCCCCATCTCCCTGACTCTGCTCTTTTTTTTTTTTACATTTTTTAACGTTTATTTATTTTTTGAGAGACAGAGACAGAGTGTGAGCTGGGGAGGAGTAGAGAGAGAGGGAGTCACAGAATCTGAAGCAGGCTCCAGGCTCCCAGCTGTCAGCACAGAGCCCGACGTGGGGCTTGATCTCATGAACTGCAAGATCATGACCTGAGCCCAAGTCGGACCCTTCACCGACTAAGCCACCCAGGCGCCCCTCCCTGACTCTGCTCTTGATCCCTATGTTGTAGGTTTTATCTTCCTCCTGCCTAGCGCCATGCCATGCACACGGTATGTGCTCCATGGAATACCTAAGACCACTGCAGAGCAGGGGACAGAGAGAGATCTAGGGTCGATTTACCTGCTAGAGGGGCTGGGTGAAGCCTGGAGCCGGTGGTGTCTTTCTGTGCATCTGTGTGGCAGAACGTGCCCATCTGTCCAAGGAGGCACTGCCACCCCCTCATTGAGCCCTAAGCCGGCAAAGACTGCACTGGGCACTGCGGAAACCTTGTAGGCAATCTGGCCAGAATTACTCCTCACCTTGACCTTTGAGGCTCCCCGATGGGGGACAGCAAACCCGGCCACCGACCTGGATCCCTCTTATTAGGGAGAGGATGGGTCCCACCAGGAGGGTCTCAGGCACCTCCGCCTTGAGTGGTCAGGCAGGGCCCCTGGGAAATTGGAAGAGTTTCTTCCCTCCATGGGGTCTCAGGAGGGGTGGGGAGGCCTGCTCCTCTCCTGGAATCCGAGAGAGTAAGGCAGGAATGGGGACCCTGCAGGACAGCATCCAAGGCCAAGGCCTGGTCAGGGAAAGACTGAGACACAGAGGGTGAGCGAGAGGGCCTGGGTCTGGTGGGGGTCAGCTGCGTACTTCCCTGCTTTTTAATTTATGTTACTTATTAAAAACATTTCCTGGGGCGCCTGGGTGGCTCAGCCGGTTGAGCGTCCGACTTTGGCTCAGGTCATGATCTCATGCCTCGTGAGTTCGAGCCCCACGTCGGGCTCTGTGCTGACAGCTCGGAGCCCGGAGCCTGCTTCGGATTCTGTGTCTCCCTCTCTTCTCTGCCCCTCCCCGGCTCGCACTCTGTCTCTCTTTCTCTCAAAAATAAATAAACATTAAAAACAAAACAAAACATTTCCTGAGCCAGGACTTTGACAGAACAGGGCGGGAAAACCCCTTTCCTGCCCCCAAACAACTAGACTCTCTCTCCCTGTTGACCTGTACAGATTTTTCAGGATTCTGGCCAAATTCCAACCCAGCTTGTGTTTGGAACCACCCCCACCCCCACCCCTACCCCAGTCGAGAGTCCTGATCTGATTGCTGGTGCTGGGCCTGGGCGGCCAGCCCCACCTGCCCCCTGCCTGCCTTGGGGTGTCGGGTTCCTTTCCCTAGGAGGGGACAGGCACCTGCTGGATTGTGCAGAGCCCTTGGCCCCCTCTTTGTCCCGCTAACCACTGTGTAAAAGTTTCGGGCTTCCTTTGACCTTTCTGTTTTGCCTGGTTATGCTGAGGCTGTCCCACTGACACGCATCTCCTGGCGTGTTTGCTGGGGTAGCTGCTCAGCCCCTGCCTGCGGCCTCTGTCCCTGGCCCTTCTCCCCTGGCAGAACTTTCTATTCTTTCTTTTTTTCCCCCGGTATTCCTCTCTCTCTCTCTCTCTCTCTCTCTCTCTCTCTCCTTCTCTCTCTCCCTCTCCATCTCTCTCTCTCTGTCTCTCTCACTCTTTCACTCTTTTAACATGGTTTTCCTAAAAAGTTTTTTAATCAATCAAATTTGAGGCAGAAAATAGGTTTTGTCACGCCTGGTCCCGGGGTGGTGTGGCTCTCACTCAGGCTCCTGACAGCTTCTCAATGCAGGAAGGAGGCCAAACAGAATATTTCTCGGGGAAAGTGCCCGTTTCCATGACACTGTCCCTTGTTGTCTGTGCTGCCCCCCTCCTCAAGCTGCCGGCTGACATGGCCTCAGCTCCTGTGAAAGGGCCGTGGAGAGGGTGTGTGTGAGGGTGGGGGAGGGGGCAGGGGACAGCGCTGGGGGGTAGATGGGCGGCCGACAGCTGCCCCGAGCCTCCACGGCCTGAGAGGGCTGGGGAGCAGGTA
Source organism: Panthera onca (assembly GCF_046562875.1). Lineage (NCBI taxonomy): Eukaryota > Metazoa > Chordata > Mammalia > Carnivora > Felidae > Panthera > Panthera onca. The sequence continues at coordinate 213,750,025 of NC_138346.1, forward strand.
GGGGCGGCAGGGACGAGGAGCCTGGCCTGGTGCTGCATAATCAGCTGAGCCTCATAAATATGGGGCCGGGGAGCCGTGGGTGAGACGCTCGGAAGCCAAGTCCAGGATAGTCGGTGGCTCCAGCCAGAGGGGACTACAGCTGGATGAGGCCTCTTCAGGTCCCGGTATGCTGGACACAGCAGCTTCCTCTCCCTTCCCGCTGCCCTCTCCCTCCTCTCCGGGGCTCTGGCCCCACCCAGCCCTCCTTCCACCCCAGCACTCCTTGTGCCCGGAGGAGCCTCCAGCGTCCCAGCTCCCCGGCCCACGGTGCCCCCACCCAGAGCTCCCCGCGGGCCCCCCGGGTCTCCCCTCTCCTTCCCACTTCCCTCTGTCTCCTTCCCGTTTGGGTCTTTTTCTCCTTCCCCTCTCTCTTCTACTCTTCTCACTCTCTTTTATAATTAATGATTAGTTTTAATTGGTTTGCTTAGGCAGCCTGACAGCAAATTAACAGAAGCCAGCCCAGGGCTGCCAGGCTCGGGGAGAGCCCACTGCGCTCCGGCACTGGCCGGGCGAAGGCAGGCCAGGCTGAGCCCGGGCCCGTGGGCGGGCTGGGCGCGCTCCAGAAGGAGAGCTGTCACAGCAAGGGTCGGGCCACACCTGGCGGGTGCAGTGGCCAATGGGAAGAAGGCAAGAGGATCTTGGCACACAAGGCACGCAATCGGCAACTTTCTCTGTGCACTTCTGTTCTTATCCTCCTCCTCACCGCCCTCCCCCCCGCTCCCCGCCCGTTCTCATTCATATAAGACATCGTCCATGTCTTTGGAGATGAGGGCCAGGTATAAAAGGAGGGCGGGGGCCCTGCCTGCAGACTGGGGCAGGGCTCACTGGCAACCCCACCCGTCCGCAATCATGCCGTGGGCCAGTGGGGTTACCAGCTTGACGCCTCTGGGGCCAAGCTCTTGTTCTTTCACATGGACAGGAGGGCCAGCAGGTGACCAGGCTGTCGGCCCGGTTAGCTCAGCTGCCTGCCTACAGTCCCGAAGCTCGAGGACCTGGTTCTGTTTGTGATTTGCCGTGCCCTTCTGCACAGAACTCAACCTTTTGGCCCTCGGTTTTCTGGTCAGGGTACTTAGGATAAGTACCCAGAGGGTGGATGGGCCCGGTGGGGGGGGGGGGGGCGGTGCATAGACAGCTGGCAGAGAATAGATGTGTTGGCCACGATCCCTGAGCACGTCACGTCTCGTTCTTAGCCAAACGTAGGGTCTCCTGCTCTGCTCTGTGTTCTCCCGCTCTGTACCTGTCCCCACCCCCCACCCCCCCCCGGCCTTGCAGAATCCTTTCTTAACTGCAGCATCTTCCCTGGTCCTCTGCCGGGTCCTGGGTATGCCCGGCCACTGGCTCACACAGGACAGACCAGACGTCAGGGACAGTGAGAGGCAGAGAGAGAGAGAGAGAGAGAGAGAGAAGATGCCCAGGGAAGAAGAAAGAGGTGAGGCTGAACTTCTGAGGCTCCCGCTGAGGTTCCAGAATGCACCCAACCAACCTCCCTGCTCCTGTCTGCCAGGCCACCCGCCCCAGGGGCCGCTGAGGGACACCACCCCGGTCCTGGTCCCCACGGTCAGCAGTCCTGCCCCGCCCCCTCCCCACCCCGACCAACTCCCGCAAAGTTTCCTCCGAGTGTTGAGTGTTGTGCGCGATCAGATCTGCAAGTTGCTCTCTAAGCTTCTTGTCACATTTTGACTTAATGAAGTGCAACTGCTGAGGGATTTGGGTTCAGCGCTCCGGCCTCCCTCGCTCCCTTGTTGTCAGAAAACAGGGGCGGTTGGGGACGGCAACACCGCGCTGCAAGTCGTTATCATTCCGGTCAGTCTGTTTAACACAAAATTAAACAAAGAACTAATTAGTGCCTCATGAATTAATAAATGCACAGTTGCAGGGGAGGATGGGAGGGGAGAAAAAGGTGGTGGAAGGGAGATACTGGAGCTACGGGGTTGGGGGGCTTTTGGGGGTTCAAGGGAGGCTGGCCAGGGTGCCTGGAGAGATCTCAGGCAGAGCGTGTGGGACGGACGGACAGCCAGGCCCCGGGCCCGCCGGCTGGGATGCGAGTCTGACAGCCAGGCCTGCCCAGCGCAGTGCCTCTCAGCGGAGGGGAGAGGCCGGGCTCTCCAGCCCCTGCCCTGCCGGCCCCGCCCTGGGCTCGGCCTCCACGTGCCCAGCTCCCCTCTCTGGCCTCCTCCTCTTTCCAATCTCCCGCCTCACCAGCCTCCCCCTTCCTCTCTACTGCCCCCTATCTCAGTCCCCCCAGTTGCCTGCGGACCCCCAGCCTCTCACCATCTGGGCCAGGTGGGCATAGGAGGCCCGTGGGGCAAGCCTCCCCCACTGCCAGATGCCCACAGAGCCCTGTGTCTGGCAGGGTGAGCTCTGCCCGGGTGGGCACCTCTGCCCAGGCAGCCCGGCAAAGGCAGCAAAAGCTGGCAGGAGACCCAGCCCTCCTTAGGAAGACCTGTCAAGTACAATTAGCATTATCTGTCCAAATATGTCCTGGGAAAGAGAGGGAGGGCTGCAGGACTGGGTGGCATTCCGGGAGCCCTGTGCAAGGTCACCTCACCTCTTGCAATCCCCCCAATCTGATTTGGGGATTACACAGCCTAAGGAAATTGGTGTTACTCTTCTTGCATCATTGATAAGCCACAAATGAGGGAGTGGGGAGGAATAAACATAATAAACAGGAAACTCTTCCCAAGTATGGGTAGGGTTCTGAGGCCCCAGAGCTGGGGGGAAAGGGCGAGGGGGGAGAGAGGGGAGGGGGGGAGGGGACAGAGGGCTCCTTGGGTTTTCTATCCACATCAGGAGTTCGTCTCATTGGAACCTGGCTCCCCAAACTCCAGTACCAGGCAGGAGAGTCTGAGCCTGGCAAGCTGGGCTGAGTTATATGTTGGCTAAAGACCCTCTACGTTGTTGGACCGTGTCCCTTGCCCTGCGTGGGCCCCCAGCGTGGGTTGTTGCGTCTCATCGGTAGGACCTCAGGCTAGAAGGTGCTACCGTAGCACCCTCCTGGGTGGTGACACCTGTTGGTGCCATGGCCCCTGGCCCACCTCTCTGTCACCCACTTGCTGTAGCAAACAGCTTGGCATATAGCATTTGTCTTTTCAGGGGCTGGGGAGGAGAGTGAGGGAACGGGTGCTGCTGTATTCTGTGGTCCCCGGTCCCCTAGGCTTAGCCACTGCATCCCCCACCCACAGACTCCTATCTCTGCCTCCACAAGAGATGCGTGCAGTACGTTCTGACTGTTCCCTCTTTGGTTAAGGGTGTCCCGAGGACTGCATTTCTGCTCTCAGCTCTTACTGCTTTCCGAACTTTTTCAAATTTTGGTTGGCATATACTTGAATGAGCCCAAATCCATTTTTAACCCCCTTCACCGGTCCTGGAGCATCAGCCCCTTGGCGCATAGGTGGCAAGGACCCCTTGGGCACACAGCAGGATGGAGGGCGAACACTGGGGAGTTGTGGGCATCCCGCCTTGAAAGGCTAACGGGCCTCTTCTCTCTCCCTCCCCAGGATGAAGTGACGCCCCTACTTTGAGAGAGGAGCCTCTAGGACCCGCTGCGAGGTAAGGCCTGAACCCCCTCCCTGATCCTTGCGTCCTCTCCCCTACCAGTGACCACTTACCTAGTACTGGCGTCCCTCCGGGGTTAGGAGGATTGGGAAGATGGAGACAGGGAATTGGAGGCACGCTGCCCACTTGAACCTGGCAAGAAAAGATGGCCCCGGTAGGAGAATCTCCGATTGGCTCTTGGGCTGGAAATGGGCAGGGGACATGTGGATTGCAGACTTTGGGCATGGAATGCGTTCGAGGTGGTGTGGGGCAAGGAGGCATGTCTGGAGCCAGGGTCTGGCCACCCTTCGGTGCCATTCCCAGGTCTCCGCTGTGGCAGCCGCTGCTGGCTGTCCCTAGAAGCTCTGCTTGTAGCTCTTGGGGAGCCCTGCGGACTTGAAAGCCTCGGAACTCCAGCCCTGCCTCTCTCTTTGGAGCTGCCGGTCCCTGGTGGCCTCCTCCTCCCTCCATGAGAGGCTGGCAGGGAGGAGGCCTCAGGCCCTGAGCCCAGATCAGGCTGCTGACCCGCCCTTCCCAGGCCCAGGGCTTCCCGGGTCTGGCCGGGCCTTCACAGCCTGTCTCAGTCCCCGGGTGTCTCCAGGAACCTCGGGGGCCACCGGGCCTCGGCCCCAGGCAGCGCGGTGTCAGAGGTGACCGGTGGAACGCCAGTGTTATGTAAATAGCGGGACCTGCCCGGCGGGCGAGCTGGCTGGCTGCAGCCATCCATCATCCCCGCTCGGCGGGGCGGGGGACAGACACGGCACCGTGCGCCTGGCTCCAAACCTGTTTGTTTTCCCTTTGTCTCACGCGTTTCGGGCCTGGCTGTGACCGGCTCCGGGTTTTGTCCCGCTGGCCCCCTCCCCCGGGAGGACGGGGGGGGGGGGGGGGGGGGGGGAAGGGAGGAGATTCGTGCTGCTCCCACCGCGGCATCCCTTTCGGACTTCAAAGGCTCCCCCAGCATTGTCTGTGCCTGCGGGCAGTGGCCCTGAAAACGTGATCAGAGGCGGCCGGTGTAGGGCAGGCCCGGCCCGCGCCCTGCGCTCTCACTGGGGCCCGTAGATTCCTCCCTTTGCAGCCAGCTCCACCCTGGTTACAGCCCTCCCCGGGCCTCTCTCCTCGCCTTCCTCTCCCCTGGCGTCCCTTCTGGCCAGCCCGGCCCACTGCTGCCCACTCCCGTCCCCTCTTGGCCGCAGGGCAACACCTCTCTTGGGGCATCGAGACTCCTAGAGTGTCGAGAACTCCCAAGTCACTCCCTGCCCCTTCATATCATCCACGAGGATCTCAAGCAAAGCGAAGGGCCTCTTGGCATGCTGGGCGCTGGAGCCAGTTCCTGGACATCTGTTTCCCAGACCAGCGCTTGTTCTTTCCCCTTCTTTTTATCTACTCTCTGCTGGTAATGAGGGCCTGACGTCCACCTGAGGCCTCTGCCCAGCCCTTCCCTTCACTTCTTGGCACGGTCCAGATTGGATACTTCTGTCCCCAGGTGGTGGGACCCCATCTTGGGTCTTGAAAGTCCAGCCCTAGGTGCTTTCCATTCTCTGGAGCAAGGCGTGGCCCACTGCCCTTTTTTGTAAATAAAGTTTTATTGGAACATAGCCACACCCATTCCTTTGCATATTGGTTCTGGCTGCTTTGACTCCAGCTGCAACAGAGAATGTTTGGCACAACAAGCTGAACGTATTTACTCTCTAACCCTTTACAGGACAAGTTTGCTGTCTCCTGACCTCTGCTCTTTTCTTTAAGTGGCAAAATATACATAACATGAAAATTACCATTGTAACCATTTTTAAGTGTATAGTTTCCTAGTGTTCAGTATGCCCGCCGTGTTGACTGTCACGCTGCCCTGTGCCCTTGTCTTCCGTGGGGTTGCCCTGAGGGCCGCGGGCAGTTGTCCGGGAGCCTGTCCCAGGGCTGTGGGCTGCCTGCGGGCCTAGTCTGTTTGGGGCCACCCCCTCTCTGTCTCTCTGTCCTCCTCAGGGCCTCATTCTCTGCTCAGTGCCACCCATCTAGAAGTCCTGGCTTGTCTTCCCTCTGACAGCCACCGTTTCCTCAGAGCTCGGCATCCCTTCCCATGAGCCCTGCGTTAGCCTTTAACCTTCACCGAGCTCTCAGATCAGTTCCCTCTTCCGTAAGGTGAGCAGAATAGCTACTTTGCAGACAAAGTTATTGGGACAAATGAGTTAATGTGGTCAAAGGTGTCTGGCCTGGGGCCTGACAGGTAGGAAGAACTCACATTCCCTCCTCCCCTCCTACCTTTTCACCTCCCAGAGCACCAGCAGTCCCTGGGCAGGTTCCAAGGGGTTCCCCACCCCTGCCCAGGGACTTCTGAGTCTGACTTCTTGGGGGACGTGAGTCTCCTCACTCCAGTGGGCGCAACGGGAGGAAACGTCCCCCACCCCGGGTCGTGGGCTGAGGGGCATTGGGGTTCTCGTGTCTGTGCCCTGTCTTCCCCATCTGCTGCAGGGCCCTGGGAAATCGCATACCTTCTCTGGGCCCCAGTCTCTCTGTCTGTAAAAGGGCTTCCTGACCACCATGCTCTCTGCTTCAGAGGCTGTTGCAAGTAGGAGCCAGGTGCTTGGGGGAGAGCTGGGAAGGCTGTGTTCGTGGGTGCTGCTGGGGGCGAAGGAGGACAAAGGTAGAGTCTGGGTTTGAACCTGGGCCCGTTCTGGGGGAGGTGGGAACTAGGCCATAGTTCCTACTGAGAAGTCCCTGGAGGTTACATGGTGGGCACTTGCTCTGTATGGGCACAGGGACCAAGCTGCCGTGACACGTTGCCGGTGCCGTGAGCTAACCGGCGGGGAGGGAGGCCAGGGGAAGGGGAGGGAAGGTGGAGCTGGGCAGCAGTCGGAGGTCTGAGGCCAGAGCCGTGTCCACTGGCCGCCCACTCCTGCTGCTGCTGCTGCCGGCTCTCTTACTGCGTCTTTTCACGGGCTCCTGGCCTTGCGCGTGTGTTTTCCCTCCCAGCATCCCACCGGTCTCTCTTCCTGCTTGCCTTCCCGCCACCCATACTGCCACCCCCAGCTCCACGGCTCGCTCTCTCTCTCCCTCTCTCCCTCTCTCTCCTTTTCATCTACTCCGAAGGCTTTACTTTACTTCCTTGTCACCCTAATTGATTGCATTAACCTTTCAGCGTATTGGATTTCCTCGGCATCGTGCAGAGAGCCCTGCGCAATATGCTTATAATCTGAGCCATAATGGACAGTTTGCAGTCAACAAGCCCCTTCTCCCTTCTCTGCCATCGGCCCCGTGACATCTCTCTTGCCCAGGCCACCATGGCCATTCCCCCCCCCCTCGCCCCCCCGCTGGCAGGGGTGGGGCAGTGGGTGAGGCTGGGTGGAAGCAGACACAGCTTGGACCCACTGATGGATCTCCCTGCATCTCCCCTCCTCCCGGCTCTGCCCCCCCCACCCCCCCGCCCCCGCTCTGCCTCTGCTTCTCCAGGCCTCCCAGCCCAGGTCCTTTGCCAGGCCTCTGGTCTTCGAGAATCCTCTCTGCTCCGCTGTCTGCTTCTGGGACTCTGACTAATGAAGGGCTCACGGGGCCAGCTTGGATTTGGGGAATAAGACAGTCCCCTGGTTCCACCGGATGGTTCTCAGAGCAAACCATCACTCCTTTGCTTGCCTAGGAGGCTTTGGGGAAAGATGATGGTGAGCACTTCAGGAGATGGAGAGACGTGATACAGGCCGCGGGGCAGTAAGTCGGAGAGAAGCTCCGTGAGGCAGGATGGCTTAGCCTCACAGGAGACTCGCATGGGGGAGGCAGGAGAAAATGCGAGCTGGCTGCTCAGGTTAGTAGGAAAGGGCTCCCTCGGGTGCGTTCCAGATGGGCACCTCCTCATCCAGCATCAGGCAAAGGAGCCAGTCCGTGCCAGCTGCCCCGTCCCGGGTGCTCGGCGAGTCCCGGCCCCGTAGGTCCTGGCTGGGGCTGCCAGCCTGCAGACCCAAAGCCCGGTCAGCTGAATCTTTATTCACAACAGGATGGATGTCGGGTTGAATACATTAGTGTCAGGCCGGAGGAGCGGGACGGAAGCTCCCCTTAGCGCTGGTGGTACTTCCTCTCTCCCGCGCTGTTCCCCCCTCCCCGCCCCCACTCTCTGTCCATCATCTTCTCCTTCTGAGCATCCCCTCCTGCCATCCCTCCATCACTCCGAAGGGCAGGCTTTGGCAACAGGGGGGCCGGACTAGGTCCTTCCCACCCTCTCCCAGGGATTTTGGGGGTGGGCAGAGGGCACAGCAGGGAGAAGCCACGCAGCGAATTAAAGTTTGGTGATTGTCAGTGTCAGGAGAAGCTAAATAACCCTGTAACTAGTATGAAGGTGAAGTCACGGCCTGCTGCACATGGAAAATATGAGTGCTCTGGGAGACAGGGAGAGTGAGCGGCAGAGTCTGCCTGCCGTGGTGGGCAGCCTCCTCTCCAGGGACCCAGCCAGAGAGGCGGGAGGAGGGCCATGCCCTCTCCCACCGCTGCCAGGGAACGGCCGCCCAGGACCCCCTCCACGTGTGAGGGGCAGCTCAGCTGCTTAACAACCTGCTGGCCCAGCACTGGGGACCCGGGGAGATGTCCGTAGGCACCCAGCAATATACACTCGTGGACGCCAACCCATCCGCCTGGGGCCATGTCAGTCCTTCCTCGCTCGTCCCTACTAGTGCCAGGCTGTGTGCTCTGCCCTGTACGACAACTCTGTGCAGTAAGTGCTATTGTTCTCCCCCCCCTTTTTGTCCCCACTTTTTTATAACCCACTTTACTGAGCTATAGTTTACACGCAGTGTACAATTCATTGGCTTTTTAGTATATTCCCAACATCGTATGGTCGTCACCACTATCTAATTTTAGAATGTTTTCATCACCCCAGAAAGAAACCCCGTACTCATTAGCAGTCACTCCACCTTCCATCCCCAGCCCTGGGCAGTCACAAATTATTCTCTTTGATGCTGAGAAAATGGAGGCTCAGAGAGGGTCAACGACCTGATCAAGGCGGCACAGCCAGTGAGTGATAGAACCGGGGTTCAAACCCAGGTAGCGGGACTCCAGAGTCAGTGCTCCTCGAAGGACCGCCCGATGTCTTGGCTGCGCCCCCCTCCCCCCAACATGCCCTGCTACACGTTGCTAACAGCCCGGGCTCAGGCGTGTGTGAGCACCATCCAGACACGTAGGCCCAGGCGGCAACACGCATCTCTCTCCCGAGGTAGACTTGCGAGTCCATACAGAAAAATCTCACACCCCTCAGAAGGACAGCCAACGTCCCCTCCTCTTGAACCTTCTCTTCCAAAGCCCAGCTCCTGGAAGGGAGGGTTGGCTGGCACAGGAACCAGCAGCAACAGGGGAGCTAAAGTGGCCAGCGAGACCTAGGTGGTTTGAGAGTTTTAAAAGGAGAAATCCCCGTATCGCCTGTAGCCGATCACTGTAACTAAAATCCAATGCCAACACAACATTCCAGAACAGGTCCCGCCCGGGTTGGGGCCACCGGTTGGGGCCACCGGCTAGGCCTTGCCGTGCCCACAGGAGGACTCAAGGAACTCAGCTCCCACATCACACTTACTCTCTTTCCTTCTGACTCTCACTCTGCCCTTTGCTTCTTCTGTCCTTCCCCCACCCCACCCCACCCCCCCCCCCCCCCCCCGCCGCCTCTTTCTTCCTTACACTCCTGCTTTCACTCCCCAAAACTTCAAACAAACAAACAGACGAACGTTTGTGGCCATCCTCTTGACTCGAAGATTTGGGAATTAACGTGAAACTCTTGCTGCCTCTGATAAGGGATGAGTACAGGGAGAGACAAAAGGAAAGGTAGGCCAGAGAAGGAGTCTGTTGGATTTGGTTTGGGGTTTTTTCCTCCTTCTTCTCGCTCCCTCCAAAGCGGAGGATCCGGCCGGGCCAGTTTGGATATTTATTAAGAAAAAGCCAAAGATAATTAACTTTTTTGTTTTTGTTTTGTTTGCGGGTGCCTCCCCTGCTGGCACTGCTGACTGCCTGGCAAATTAAACCTGCTCCCTGCCCCGGCGGCGGCGGCTCTGCTGTCGGCTGTCCCGACACCGCCGGGGCCCATCAGCTGCCCACCCGGCCACCCACCTTGGGTTTCAGACCTAGGGTCGCTTTATGCCACCATCGATGCCACGTCCCCAGGCTCTTGTGACTTCTAGAGCAGCCTTTAGAGCTGGGTAAGTGGCCTGCGGGGAGACAGAGAGGAGGGCTACTGTTGGGGTTGTGGCCAGCATTTCCCTCGGAGGAGAAGGGGTGAAAGAGTAAGGGCTGCCAGGGGGGCCAAGGCACACCCTCCGGCCAGTTCAGGGTTGTCAGCTTTCCAGAAGAGGGTGAGGAGAACAGAGAATGAGCTGCGAGGGCAGGAGAGGCCAGATTTGGGCCGTGCCCACCACCAGCCTTCTCCTGGGAGGCCGCTACACTGCGAGGACCCGCGGCCCCTGGGAACGCTCTGGAGGAGACCTGGGGCCACAGCACCATCCCCTGGTATCTGTCCGCCCTCAACACTGCCCCCCGTCCCCCTCCCACCTCTGGTGCAGCCTAGGCCACGCGGGGGCCCTGCGGAGTGGTCAGGGAGCTGGCACTGCCTCGGATCTGCTGCCTTAGAACCACACAGAGCCCTGAGGCCGAGCTCCGACCTGAGCCCGAGCCCTGTCCTGTCCGTGGGCCAAGTGACAGACCTCTCGATGGGCAGACAGAGTTGGGAGCCAGGACGGCCAGTGAGGAAGGCAGGTCCTCTTGAGGGGCCAGCCAACCCCAAGCTTGGAGTTGGAGGTGTGGTTTGCCCCTCTGCTAAATTAATATGCCTCAGCCCCTCCCCTGGCAGAGACCGCTCCTCTGTCCCCCCGGCTTCATCCGCAGCTGGGCAAGGAGGTAGCGATGTGAGGTCCTTCCAGGAGGGGAACCTGCTTGGGAGCTGGGCACAGAAAGGAGGGCATTTTTTTCAAGGATTTTGCTGGCCCTTTTTTTTTTTTCTCTGAAATATAAGGATGTGCAATTTTTTTGGTTTCAATTTAGCATTGGAGAATTTTATAATTTAGTAATTAAAATCTCTGATAGGCTTTAGAAATTGCGGCTAATTGAATTTAATGGGAAGATGATTTTCAATTTTATTTGATTACCGGGACCCCTGGCATCGGTATTTATGGGAAAAAAATGGGAAATGTGCTGTGTGGGCTAAGATGGCATAATTGAATTAGGGATAATCGGATTTCTCCGTCATGAATTTCACTATAATTTTCCTATAATTTTCCATTAGATATCTAGTTTACAAATATTCACAAAGAAATGAAGCTCTTTCGGAATGGAGATTGCTGGCTAACAGGATTACGGGGCCGGGCGTGTGGTTGTGCCAGCCTCTACACCGCCATAATGCGATCCCTGTATCTGCCTTCTACTTAGCTTAAGCCTGGCCTCAGCCGTGCGCTCCCCCACCCACCCCACTGCTCCTCTCTGTCCCTGTCTGCCCCCTGCCCCGACACCCGCCCGTCCACGGCCCGCGACTCCTTGTGCCCTGGCAGACGGTCCCGTCCCCACGCCCCGGCGCTTCCTGTCCGCACGGTGCGCGCTCGACGTTCACCCGGACAGCCCTCCCTCCGTCAGCCTGAGGAGCACACTCACACGCAAACACACGGACTCCCTCGCAGGTGCGAACATGCTTATTCACATGCACACACACTCCTTTGGCCAAGGCTTCTGTGCCCTGGCCCAGTCGCCTCAGAGGGAACCAGTTTATTGGGATCCTGGGGTGGGGTGCAGGAACAAAAGGAGCTTTGTTCAAGTTTATGTGAAAGTTACAAATTCAGAATGAGAGCAGATAAAGCCTGAGATATCTGGTGTGTAAACAGGCTGGTGAGTGAGAAGGCCCCGGGCTCGGGAGGGGGAGAGAATGAGTGGGCCCTCTGGGGGTGTGAGCAGACCGGGAGCCAACCATGGAAGCCGGCCTGGGGAGCGCCGCCGGGTTCCCCTGGACTCGTGAGAGGGGCCTGGTGGGTGGGCTCGCTGTGCACAGCTCCCCATTCGCTCTGGGGGTGGGGCGTACAAGGACGAGCCAGCGTCTCTGGGCCCAGGGCCTCAAGACTGGGAGGGACGGTGGCATTGGGCTTTCCGTCCCCCGAATCCCAGGCACAAACGTCCTCCCTGTGGCGTGGCCTCAGGGTCTAAGAGGTGTCGCCACATCGGGGTCCTCAAGGCAAAAACGGGCCACAGCCTCAGAGATGCCAGAGATGTGGGCCTCTCCCCTTCGTACGAGCACACACCCAAAGAGAAAGAAAGAGAACTCTGGGGACCCCTCCATTGTGCAGCCTCTGACTCACACCTCGCGCATGATCTTGATGCCTCAGCCTTCTTTCTCCTCAGGCCTTCTCGAATCGTAACATGCCAAGATGGCCTCATTCTCTGTGCCTCCCTGGCCTCTTCTCCACTCTTGGACAAGGCCTCTTAAGCCTGCAATGGCTGATCGCGGCCATCGCCTTGGCAGCCCACGCATCCCTCCACCACTTTGCTTGATGGGTCCCTCTAGCTGGCCCTGTGTGTTCTGTGTCCTTCCAGCTCTCCAGCCTTTGTCAGAGGCCCCAAAGTCACCGTGCAGCCAGTCCAGTTGGCCTTGTCTGGGGAACTGAAAGGCATGCCCTCCCATGCCCTGACCACCATCGGCAGAAGCCACAAGGACATTCAGAGACAGCCAGTGGGCCGTGTGGGTCACATACGCAGGGGACTCCTGATAACGCACATCATCCAATAAACCCTGAACTCGTACTCTTACGTCTTCAGGCTTCCTTCCACACCCTGGTTGCCCAGGTGGAGAAGCAGGCACTCAGGATTGGGGCTTGGGATTAACTGCCTGTTGTGACAACCCAAAGATGTAGGCCTTACTTTGGAGAGCCACAGGTGAGAGCACCCAGAGGCATGTGGAGACTCCAGAGTAGTTCTGGACGCAGAGGTCCCCTCTCCAAGATCCCACGTGGGGAACAGAGCCCAGGGTCTTCTGTGCATGATTGCCCTGTACCAGCACATGTCCTAGCCTCCAGGTAGCACGTGGCTTGGCCTCTGCTCCTGTACTCAGGGCGTTGGGGTCACGGGATGCTCAGTAAAGCTTCTGGGCCTCTCCAGCTACTCTTCCTCCAAAGGGACAGGGCAGGCCTGAAGGGTGGAGGGTTGTGTGTGACAACCAGCAAAGGGGGTTGCCAAGAGTCAGCAGGGGAGGGTGGTCAAATAGGGGAGAGATGCAAACCTCCTCCTTGTGAGGCCATTTGGAGCTAAAAAGAAGACGAAGAAGAACAATAAGGGGAAAGTGGGAGAAAGAGTAGATTGGTTTTTTTCTCTGACTTCTTTGCCCCAAGGTTTCCCTGGGCACCTCCCTTGGCAAAGTAGAAATACTGCAGAAATAGGCCAGTGCCATTTTGCTGAATGCTGCCCAAAGACCAGAGAAAACCCAGGGTCTGTTCCGTTCCCCTCACTGAAGGCAGCGTGGCCTTCCCTGAAGCAGGAGGAGAGGAAGGCAGCAGAATGGTTACACAAGGAGCAGAGGGAGAGCTAGAGACAGATCCAGGTACTGTACCAGCTAAGCTGCCCACGTTCCTGTTCCAGCTCGCCTGGCTGTCTCCTTCCTTGAACACCCCCCCCCCCCAAATCCAATGGGTAACTTGGATCACTAAAATTTAAGGAATTCCACATACCTGTCTGCAGCAGGGACGTCTGGGGGACAGGAGACCCACAAAAGTGCTTTCTGGGGGGGCGGGGGGGAGTGCCTTCCAGGGACAAGGAGAGCACAAGGAGTCCTGGTCCAGAGAGGAACTGGCAGGCAGGAAATGCCGCGGCTGTGGGGCAGGTGGCTTGACCCTCGCTCCTTGGTTCAGGAATACCTCTGCCCTCTGTGCCCGGATCCTTACCGGGGCATGGCGGAGGAAACAGGGTGGGAGGGAAGCCCACGTGATGGCATGGATCTGTGTTGGGGTGCTCCGAGTAAAGGCTGCCCAGGGGGGTGAGGGAAAAAAGAGGTGCTGGACTCCCCTCAAGGCCCGAGGGGCTGGGGGCTGAACTTTGGAGGAGAAAGGCCGGGAGAGCAGATGTGTAGGCGGCCAGGGTTGGCCTGGGTCGGTCGGGAGGGCACCAGGGCCCAGTCAGGGCAAAACCAAGAGGAAGTGGCTGAAGCCTAGGGTCCTGGGTCTCCTGGAGCCTGCAGCGGCGGCTGGCTTGCAGAGCAGCGCGAGCGGACTCACGTGTCCCGGGCCACCACCGTCCCCCCCCCCCCCCCCAGGCCGACCGCTCGGCAGTCTTTCCTCCTTGGAAGTGAAAAGCTCCGCCACCCCCCCCCCACCCCCCCCACCATGAGAGTCGGGTTTGAGGGGACGTGGACGCTTTGCTCCCCCGGCACCCGCAGCACTCTGGGCGCCCGCCGGCCGCGCGAGGGGGAGCATGAGGGCGCGGCCCGGCGGGCGCGACCCCGTGGCGCTCACACCTGCGCCCGCCGGGGCGGAAAAGTTTGCGCGGCCGCGCGCGCCGTGAGCCCTCGGCCGGCGGACGCCGTCGAGCGGCGCCCGCGGGGCTCCGGGCGCAGAAGGGAGCGTGCGAGCGCGCGCCCGCCGGCGTCCGGCCAGAGTTGCTCGGGGACGCGAGCGTCGCCAGCCTCGCCCCTCCCGCCCCTGTCCGCGCGCCGAGTCCCCGCCTCCCTCTTCCCGAAGTCTAAGGTTTGGGGACTCGCAGAGCCAATGAGGCCGGCCGCCAGAGCGGGTGCGCTGGGGCCGCGCGCGCGCGCGCGCGCGCGTGGGGAGAGGCGGGGGCGCGCGTGCGGGATTGGGGCGGGCGCGTGCGTGCGGCGCGGCGCGGAGGGCGAGCGCGCGCCCATTCACTCCGGCACCGCGGCGGGCGGGCGGGCGCGCGCGGGCGGGCAGAGCTCTGCTCTTTCACCTGCCGGGGCGGCGCGGCCCGGCCCGGAGGAGGCGGCGCCGCGGCCGCCCTGCCAATCACCTCGGCGCCTGGCAGCGCCCCCGGCCGCTCCCGCCCGCCCGCTCCCTCCTGCCAAACTGTTACCCTGAGTGTTACCGTCAGGAGCAATGACATCAGGGCTTTAAAACAACTTGTTATTCGGGGAGTAATCAGTTGCAATTAGGCATTAATTAAGTATTATGAAAGTTGATTATTTAAGTGAATTCGGCTTTCGACTCTCCGACTATGGTGAGTACGGGAGTGGGGCGGGGGGAGGGCAGGGGGCGCCGCCGCGGGGCTCGACCCCGGCGCGGGCGGGGGGCGCGGGCGCGGGCGCGGGCGGGGCCGAGCGCGGGCGGGATCGCCCCTCGGCCTCGAGGGCCGCCCGGGCCCCCCGACCCGGGCCGCGTCTATAAATAGTTTCTCTTTTAGTTTAATAAACTCGAGAGCAGAGCGGAGCCGCTCCGAGTGTGCAATGCCGGAGCGTGAGAGCGAGCGGGGAGGGAGGGAGAAACTTTCGCTCTCCCTCCCGGGCCCCCCTGTCAGTGCTCGCCGGGTCCCCGGGACTGGTCCGGCCCTCGCTGGGGGGTGCGGCGAGCGGAGGGGGGCGGGAGGGGGGCGGCGGGGGGCACCGCGAGAGACTAAACAGATGTTTTTTCTTTCCTCTTGTGTTTTTGGCGTTCCTCGAAGAGTTTGGGACCAAGGAGAGGAGAATGGATCTCGGTACAGGTACCGGCGGTGGGAACCAGGGGAGGCTCTTTCGCTTTTCTTTCGGTTCTTTTACGGAAGTTATTATTTTTAGCCCAATGAGGTAGCAGCTGAGCAGGGGGTGGGGGCCGGCCTGGAGAGGGTCCGGCGCCCGCTGCGCTTCTCGCCCTGGTTTCTGGATTGCGAGGCTTCTGATGATATTATTGTTATTATTTGTTACTTGCTTAGTGACTGTGACTAATTTGATGCTTGTCATTATGAAAGAACCGAGGGGAGAGGGAGCTGGGGGGCACCCAGAGAGAGGATTTAGGGGTTTTCTGTGGGGGTTTTTGTTCTCCGTGTTTTTTGAGTGGCTCCGTGGTGTGTGTGTGTGTGTGTGTGTGTGTGTGTGTGTGTGTTTGTGGGTGTTTCTTTTTCACTGCAAAGATCTCTGTGTGTCAGGCTGTGGGGTGTGTGTTTTTATTTTTTCAGTGGGGGGGGGTGGTTTAGTTTTTGAAAGCAGCGTCCTGTTGGGAAAGGTGGTTAGTCTGGTTTCGGGGCGACTGTCTCAAGGTAAAGGAATTTAATTTATTTGGGACAAGGCTGTGTCGGATGATCAAGCTGCTTATTATGGCTAATGAGTATTTTTCACCTGAGAATCCGTGGGATGCGGCGGCTGTTATCAGTTCAAAGTGAGGGGCCCAGGACGCTCTCTCATCCCCCCTTTTCGCTCCCCTCCCCCAGGGGGACACCAGACAAACTACTAAATTTGGATTCTGGGTTTTAGAGGGCCTAGTATGGCGCCTTAGGCTCGGGTTCCCGATAGCATGATGCTGGCCTGGGGCAGTTTATCCTGATATTTTGGAGCTTTTATCGGTTTTAATCTAAGTTTTTCAATATTTTGCTTCTCTTTTCATCTGGGGTTCCAACCCGAGCCCAGAGTGAGGTTTACCATAAGCTCCTCAGGCTTTCAGTTAGCCAGGTCTGTTGAAACCACATTGTGACCAGGACCCTCAGATCCCAGCCTGACAAAAGCCACTGTCTTCTTTCTAAATGTTTTTGAAAGAACTCAGTAGTAAACAGGTTGAAAATTCGTTGAGGCTGATCTCTGAACCCTTGTGTTTGATTTATAGAAGAATAGGGGGCTGTTAGGCTTGTTATTTGTAATGGGCCCAAGTTCATGGCATTGCCCCTTGGGACCCATGAGCTGACATTTGACCTCCTGAGGTCAAAGGGGAGTGGGCAGAGAGGGCAGGAGGCAGCAGGGGGGTGGGCAGGGCCAGTGACATGGTGACCGACTTCGGGGAAGTGGGTGTGTGTTTGTGGGGAGAGGGTGGCTCAGAGCTTGTGATTGCATCCAGCCAGGTGTGATCTCTGGTAATCAGATGTGGAGGTCCTTGGGACCTCCGGTGCCCAGGAAGGGGGTGACACCCCCTGCTGGGCAAAGTGGTGAAGGTGTCTAAGGCCACTTCTGTCCCCCTGCCTCTCCCTGGCCTCCACCCCCACCTTAATCAGTGCCTCCTTCTCCCAGGCCCCACCCCCTTTCTTCAGAAAGAGGGCCCCCACCCAACCCAGCCCAGAAGCAGACCTTAACAGATGGGCCTCGGTTGGCACCACCCCCTACCTGGGGCATAGGAGCCTCTGCTTGTGGGCGGGCACAGTGGACCCAGGCATTACTCAGCTGGAAGGCGGGCCTTCCTCGTCTTCTTCCTGCTAACCTGGGTGCCAACTGGAGCTGGCGTCCATCCTCCTGCCCTACACCGACCAGTCCCTTCCAGTCTGCTAGGGGCACAGGGCTCCAAAGTGCCTCTGGAGGGTGTCCCCGACTGGAGAGAGAGCCTCCTGGGCCTGTGGGTGGCAGAACCTCTTGTAGCACCTCTCCTGGGCTTTAGGGAGACTCTCTTCTCCCCGCATTCCAGGGACAGCCTCTGGAAACTTGTCCTAGAAGCTAGAAGAGCCACTTAGGTGGACTGGTCCCTCCTGCAGCTGGAGCGAGGCTCTTCGAGCGGGACCCGGGCCTGCCCTCTAGCCACTCAGTGAGGGGAGGTCAGGGTGTCAGAGTTCTGACTGTTTCCTGGAGGAGCAATCTGGTGATACCCCTCCGCCTTTTCTTTGAACTTGGAAGTTTCACTTAATTTCAGAACTTCAGAAGAAAAGCGCTTTTTCCCCTGTTCACAAAAAAAGGGAAGCAGGTGGGAACTCTGAGATCCCCTCTGAGACCATCTCTGGGCTGGCTCCGTGCTGGTCTTCCATCGACATCTGGAATGTTCTCCTGGACACAGCCGTAGCCAGAGGCCTTGTCGCTGGCCAGGGCTCATTGCTGGTGCTGTGAGGGGCTCCTTCTTGGGGAGAGTGGAGGGCGGACCACGGACAGCTTCCACCAAGGGCTTCTCTGGCACAGTACAAGGCACAGGCCCCAAAGAGTCGCTGGCACCAGGGATCCTATAAGCATTGGGTCATGGGTTAGCATCATCTCCAGCCTGGGACAGGTCCAGGTCCTGAAGCACTCTGGCCGTAAGTCATTCAGTGATGGGAGAGCCAAGGCTTCTCAGGAGGGGACAGCAGGACCTCAAGATCCTCGGGGACCATGTGGACCCCTATTCCCCCACCATAGTTCAGCCAAGGGCTGGATCAATCTGGACGTCTTTAGCAATAAAAAATGCCGATGTCGTCCTAATTCACCAGGCCCCGAGATGACAGCAAATTTACATTTTTTAATTAAACTAGCAGCCAGTTTTTATGAGAGGGGGTTGGGTTATGCAAATCAAATGGTTGTGTACGGAAGATTAGGAGAGTTTGGGAATAAATTCCACAAATGCTAATAAAAAAAAAAGGAAAGGGAAAGAGAGGAGGGAGGGAGGAGAGAGAGGAAGAGAGGAGGACATAGTTCCATTAGGCCCTTTTAGAGTGATTTCCCTGGGGGAGGGAGCCGGGCAGGGGAGGGGCGGGGGAGGGAGCTTTCAGACACAGGTAAATCCATCCTGCAGTTGGGAAACTCCCCAGGATTAGGCCCCACTAGGCCGATTGCTAGGCCCCAACAAGACTGGAGGCAGAGGCGAAATGGCTGTGAAGCAGCAGCCGAGCTTTGAGAAGGACCTTGCCCTTGTCCCCCCCCCCCCCCCCCCCCCCCCCCGGGATCTGGTTGTCACTGCCCCACTTTCCTCAGGGGGAGCATGAGAAGAAGAGGAGGGGCCGTCCAGGGCTAGAGCTGTCCGTCAAGATCCAGGCTGGGCTCTCCCAGGTGGAGGGCCAGATAGGCAAGAGAGCGAGTTCAAGGGGATGGCCACGGACTGCACAGAGGGCCGGAGAGGGCTGGCACTGTCCACTTGGCACCGTGGCTGCAGCCATGTTGTCACCGTGAGTCGGTGGGAGGAATCGGGGTTGCTCGCTGAGCCAGACCTGCTTCTTTTTCCCTGGGATAAGGTCTGCCGGAACTCCAGGCCGGGGCACCCTGGTATTGTGTACCGACCCCCCCCCCCCCCCCACACACACACGTGCGACCCACCCACCACCGTTGCATCCTGGCCCTGGCCCTCAGCTGTGGAGGAAGCCCAAGCAGGTTGCCCTCGATTTTCCTTCCTCAAGCCTTTACTTGGCCAGATACACCCACTCGACCAGTCTAAGCTGGGGCCAGTCCCTGCAGTCAGGTTGGGCACCGGTTTTGCCAGTCTGCTGCAGGGGGTGGGTACTCCGGTGCCATCTTGGCAGGAAGGAGCCGTCAGAGCCAAGGACAGAATGGGCTGTCTGGGAAGTAGCGAGTTTCCTGGTACCATTCAAACAGAGGCTGGCTGTGACGTTTGCAGGGACTTGAGCATCAGATGACCTTTAAGTCTCTGGCTTTCCAACTCCCAACTTGATTTTACCGGGGAGGTTCCGTCTTGGGGGGCAGGGTTGAATGGACGAGGCGAGAAGCACATCATTTGGGCCTTGTCTTTGGAAGCAGGCGTTTGAGAACTCTGGACCTCTGGACGGCCTCTGGACCGTGAAGTGGCCCTTGACCCAGCCCTGGTCCGAGCTATCAGACATCAGAGCAGATCTCAGGATGAAAGTCCTGGTGTAGCCGTTCTCCTGTAACAGGAGGCAGAGGCAGCAAGGGCCGATCTGGAAGGATCCCTGGAGGGGACTCACCCCAGGCCCTTTTTTCCTGTAGGGACCAGCCAGGAGAACCCATTAACTCTTCTCCCCAAGAGGGGCACCGGGGTCAGTTAGTCAGACCTCCGTGCGTCCTCCCCATTGCCCTGACGTTCCCCCATCCCCCACGGCCAGGGAATCTGGCTGAGTCGCAGCTTGGGTTTTTATGATGGAAAAATAAAATAAATGGAGGCACCTTTGGAGGGCTGAGCCACGCAGCAGCATCCCCTCATTAAAGCTGCTGCCCCTGGCTCAAGTCCCTGGGCTGGGGATTGGGTGCGGCCCGGGAAGCCTCTGGGCGCCCACTCCTCTGCCGGGACCCCGCCGGGTCAGTGGTGCGCCTGCCTGGCCCGCCGCCATCAGCCTCCTCTGGCCGGCCCGGCCCACCGTTCTCGGAGGGACCAGGTCGTTTCTCCACCCCTGGGCCCCAAGGCGTGTCCTTTACCACTGCCCTTTCTGAGCTGGTTTTTAAACCTTGACCACCCTGGCTGCTGCCACATCTCCTTGTCTCTCTCCTCCTCCTTTTCCTTGTCTTCGTCTTCATCTTTGGGGGCTGGGGAGTGGAAGTTGCTCTGTAGTCATTCCAGCCTGTGGGTCCCCAAGGCAAGCAGTAGCTGTTCCAGGGTAGCTGGGCCAGGATAAGGCAGGGGGAAGAAGGAGCAGGGGAGCAGAAGAAGGGCTGGTGGTCCCAGGGTGCAGAGGAAGGCCTCCTTCACTGGGACTCGTGGTGACAGGTGGCAGCTTGGTGGTCCAGCACTCACCTCTCTGGCTGCCTGACCACAGCATAGCATCCTCACACCCCACATTCATCAGGACGTAGTCTGGAAAGAGACCCCACGTGGGTGATGAGGTCGGAGATTCGGTAAGCGTTTGGGAGAGTGCCCGCTATAGTTGCTGCACAATTGAAGGCCGCCTGGTCCTTCCCTGGTTTCCAGGACCTGCCTGCTGCAGGGGGACAGGTGTGTTCATCTGTCACACGGGGCAAAGGAGCACAGAGTGGAGAGCGCAGGGAGCTCTGTGAAAGGGTGGCCTTCGAACTTGACAAAGGATGGGAGGTATTGGGACAGATGCAGACGGATGTTCCCTGCACCCCCCACACCTTCTAGGCTTCCACACGGCCTTTCTCTGTCTTGCCTTGTACTCCTCACCACCGCCCCCGACAGAACTCCTGCTTCCATTGTGCAGCCACAGCCTTCTGCCCTTTCCGTCCAGGCCACCCAGCTCCCTAAAGCAGGCCCTCCTGCCTCCCTTGCCCCCTCCTCCTTGCAGGCCTCATACCCACTTGGTCCTGGAAAGAGATAAGAACCAAGAGGCTGGCAGGAGGCCTGCGTGTCCGTGGATCTGGTCACGCCCTTGGCAGTAGTGTGTCCAGGTGGTGCTCAGACTTCCGTACCCTGGTCCCCAGGAGGTCAAGGCCAGGAACCCACTTTCTTCTGCTACTCCTGTTCCTAATGGCAACCATTAGATTTAGCTCTGTGTTGACGTCTCCCAGCGCTTGGTACAGGGCTGGTCTCGCGCCTTCCCCCCGTTAGGGCTGGTGGAATTGATTGATTGATGTGCCTCTTCGCCAAGTGCCTCCCGGCTTAGTGGGGGCAGCAGGAGGCAGGCAGGAAACGTTGGCCGATTCCCTTGGGAACCTGCGTTTTAGTTCCTTGAGAGCTTTCTACAGCCTGGTTTACAGGAAGGAGTGGGGCTGGGATTAGGAGGTGACATAAAGGGGGCACAGGATAAAGATGGGCATTGCGTGGCTAGATGGGGGCCTGCCATTAGCTACTAGCTGACCTTGGCTTGGGCCCGGGAGGATCTCGGCACACGCAGCCTGCTACCCTGTGGGAGATAAGAGGGCAGTAGCCAGTGGGTGGTCTGGGACTCTCCTGTGCTTCCTCCCCTGCCCGTCTCCATCTGCCCCCAAGCAGACATCATGGCAGCATGTCTGTCCTCTGAGTCCTGTTCCCAGTCCCGGGACCCCTGCAACGAGGTGGACCCAGTGCCAGAAAGAGACCTGGGACTTCTGCCCCCCGTCATGGCGTTTGGGCTCCTCCTGAGCCGGCTGTGGTTCTTAGAGCTTCCCACAGACTGCCTCTGGGTTCCCCCTGGCTTCTGGCCTCACAGTCTCGGCCGGTGCTGGTGCCATAGGCTCTGGGCCGCTGAGACTCTTCTGAAAGCCAAGAGGACCCTCCCTGTCGCCTTCTGGCCTCAGGCCAGGGCACTGCCTGCAGGAGCAGGGTGGAGGAGGGGGATGGACACATTTTTTTGTCTTCAAAGACCAGGGGTTCCCAAAGGAAACCTTCTGGACTTGAGCTTTGGCCTGCATTGGCCTTTTCTTCTAGGGCTTTCTCCATGAACTCGGGACCCCTGGGAGGGAACATGCTGAGGAGATGCAGCATGTGGGGGCTCCACCACGTCACCGTCAACCAGAAGTACATCTTCTCCCTGGCTCAGATCGTCCCCTCGCTGTAGACCAGGGCCTGCCTCCCTGCCATCCCCTTAGGCCAGGAGCTCCAGGCCGCAGCAAGCCAGGTGGGCTGCCTTGGGGAGGGACTGGCCAGGTGCCACACCACCCAGCAGGGGGCGCCCCGGCGTATCTGCTCCAGTTCTAGGGATAGAGCTTCCCCATCCTCGTCCAAGGGTCTGGTCCAAGCCTTCTGGCCGGGGAGGGGCGGGGGGAGGGCTTCCCCTCCCCCCACCCCCAGAGGTTCCTCGGCGGAGTTTGTTTTGCCAGGGTGACCTGTTTAATCATCTCATTTTCTGGTGGCCGTTTATTCCTCGTTTCCACGGTTACGGCCCCATTAAGGGGAGAAGCAATAAGGCAGCGAGTCAAACAGGTAATAAAAACATTAAAGCCCATGTGCACTGAGGGAGGGCGGGTGGGTGGGAAGGGGGCTCAGTGAGGTGAGACGGCCGGGGAGAAGCAGAGGTAAGAGGCCGCCGGCCTTGTCCTCCAGAGGCCACCAAGCGGGCTCCTGGCCGGAGGGAGCAGAGCACCGCTCCGCGTGCCCCTGCTCCTGGGCCGCACCCTTTGGGGGCCAAGACCCAGTACTAGCTTCGAACCATCCCCAGCCCTCGGTGCCCTGGCAACAGGCTGTATGTTGGGAAGTAAAACAGGAAGGAGAGCCGTGAGAGTTGACAAAAGCCTCCCCCAGGACTCTTCCCGGCTAGTCGTGCCGTCTGGTCCAGTCGCAGGCCTCACCTCACTCACCCTCATGTGGTGGGGGCGGGGGATGATTTCTGACATTGTTTTGAGCTCTAGAACTTTTTTTCTGCCAACTTTATCAGAAAGCATATTTGTGGTGAGTGCCGCTAACAGGGCCGGTCTGGTGAGTAAATACTCCTGGCGTGGACAGCCCTGTGACCTTGAGAAGGAAGCGCACAGCAGGGGGGCCAAGGGCGTGTAGGGAAAGGAGACCAGGTAGCCCCTGGGCTGTTGGGGGGACCTCCTGGGAAGGGCCGAGGGGGCCGGAGGGTTTGGGTCTGTGCCTGGCGGGCTCTTCCCGGCAGCGTGGTCTGTCTCAAGCTAGAGTGACACTTGGCTCGGGCTGGGGCGTGCGGCTTTCCTGCTGGGGTCTGGGCCACGAGCCCTCGGTGTTGCACTCACAGAGGAGTTTCCGCCAGGTTCTCCCGTGGGCTCCGTAGAGACGCTGCCCTCCGGAGATGGAAGCGGAAAGGAAAGTCAGCCTCTTGCCAACCCCGTCTGAGCCCAGGGGCACGTGCCTCCTTCCCTAGGGACCTCCTGAGTGTCCGCAGCCTCTCGGCGTGGCCCTCAAGATGGGCAAGCGAGCGACGGTCAGTGGGGTTGACCGAGAGGGGAGAGGGAGAGACTGAGTCTTCCTTGGCCAGGCAGAGCAGGGCTCTGGCAGGAGTTGGCGGTACTAAGCAAGTGTGAGCCAGCCTCTGCTGCCCAAGAGCCTCGGGTCAGTGGCTCAGAGAGAAGAGCAGAGGTCCGTTTTGGGGCACCTCTGGGTGAGGAGCCCCTACTTCCTGCGCCCCTCCCCTTCCTGCTGCCAGTGCTCTGATCCTTTGCAAACCCACCGAGGTCTGTGTCTCCAATTATTAAATTTCAAAGTTGATTTCTGACTAGAGAGGGAGAGAGAGAGGAAGGTCTGGGAAATGGGGGAAACCCTCTGGCTGGGAAGCGTGTCTTGGGAACGGACCTAGATGAGTTAATATTCCGATCAAACAATTAAAAATAGAAAATGCTCCCGCGGCACCAGCTGCTGGGGCTTTTCAGCAACTGTCACCAGTAGGTTCACGGGGCAGGTGGTGCTGGAAAGGCGTTTTTCCACCAACGGCAAATATCCGAGATTACGGCGTGCCCCCCACTTCCCTCCCAGGACCCAGGACAGGTGTCTAGGGGCTCCCGGCTCCCCCTGAACTCCCCGCAGGGGCCTGGAGCCAGGGGTCTGTGCAGCTTCAGGGCGGCCCTTCTCCGCTCCAGGGCCCGGCCACAGCGGTGAAGTCATCGCCAGATGCCTTGTTAATTGCTTTAAGAATCTAACTTAAAATAAGATGAAAACTTATATTCCTGGGTGAGGAGTAATTTCCCATCGAATAGTAAATTAATGGAAGGGTTATACCAGGGGGCCTGGCCGGGAGGCCATGCTCATCTGATAAATCCAGGTGGCTTGGGCAAAACAGGTCTAGACCAGTGGCTCCCCTAAGCCTCAGGCCAGGCCCCGCTCCCTGGCTCCTCGGGGGCTCCACTATGGCCTGCTGAGTTGAGAGGACGTGTTCCATGTGTGCTCAAGGTCCCTGTCAGAGACGGGGACCAGCTTTTCAAGACCCCCCAGGTAGGAGAGGCTCAAGCATGAGATGCCCCCAGGCATGAGAAGGTCCTGGATGGCCTGGCCGCCCAGGAGGTAGAGCACGTCTCTTGACGCCCGAGGAAACAGTTTCAGAAGCACTTTCCATCGGTCACACCGTGTAGTCACCAGCATGGTGACCAGCTGCCCCAGTCCGCCCAGGACTGGAGAGATCCACGTCCTGTGAACGCCTCAGTTCTGGAGGCAGGTGGATGGACTGATTGACATGGCCCCTCCCTTGGGGTCCGGGAGAGCCCACACACCTCGTGAACTAGAATAGTCTCTGTCCAGGATGGGTGACTGACAGCTGGCTTCACCTCAAACGCCCAGCTCCGTGGGCTGCTGCGTTCAGCTGGGTGCGCGGAACCCGGCTGGGCGTGACGCACCCCTCCCCAGGCACGGCGGGGAAACCACTGCCGGACAGAAGAAAGGACTTGAACCTGTGCACCCCCCTCCACGCCCCACCCCTTCAGCACTGAGCCCTTGCTCCCATGGTGAGGATGCGGCTCAACGGGCAGCATGATCAGAGCACCCGTGAGTTTATCGAGTACCTTCCTTCTGAGACATTCAGAGCACGCCACATTTAGGGTCCCATTTCTCCTGTCGGTTCCCTGGGAGGAACACAGGGAGTTGCCCTGTTTAACAGGCGGGGAGACAGGAGGCCCAGAGACGCTGACGGGTGTGTTCCCATACGCAAGGAGCAGGACTGCCTCCCACGGAGAAGAGGGACTCTCTGGAGAACCATTCCAATGGCAGCCCAGTCCTGGATGTTTACTGTGCTGCCTGACCCCACAGCCCCAGACGTCTCCGGGCCCCACCTGTATCCCACCTGTAACACGTGGACACATCCCGGGGCCTTCCCTGCAAAATAAAATGCGCTCATTATTACAGTTGTATTTTGAGCTTTTTGGAGGAAGCCTCCCCAGGAGGCATTCATTCTTGCCCATCTCCTAAGAAAGGGGTCTTCCCATCTGTTTGCAGGGATGGGTTGAAGGGCACTTGGAAAACATTCTGATTTGTCTCTTTGGTGAAATGGAAATGAGCAGACTGGACACAGGGCCCTTCAGGAAGAGAGTCGAAATGAATGGGCATTCTCCTAGGAGACAGGTTGGCAGATGTGCGACTGTCGGACGTGTTTCTGTGTAAGCATAGTCTTTGCTGGAGGGGAAGATCGGGCCGTGGCCCCTGGTTCACCGGGAGACCCTTGCAGCTCGGCCTGGGGATGTATGTCGCCATTGGCCCTCATTGCTTCGAGAAGTAATGGGTCCTCCTTGGAAACTATACAGGATAAACTTGCTGCTTTACAGACAGCTGTGCCTGCGTGGGGTTTGAGCCTGGGGACCGTACTGAGTGCGGCAGGTGTAATCCTAGAGAGGACCCAGTCAGCTCCTTTCTTGGCATTGACCACGCTGCTTTGAGAGGTAGGGAGCCGTCAGGTGTTCTTGGGAGGACTGGGGCCACTCGAGTGGCCTCCTTCCACCCTCCCACCACACACCTACCCCCACCCCAGAGGAAGGAATTATGGGGCAGTAGGACTGAGAATTCCTAGTCTAAACAACTCAGGAAAGCATGCTCCGAGAGTGAGCCAAGCCGGGACCGCAGATGGTGTGATCCTGGGTTGTAACTACAAGGACAGTGGCTGTGAATGTTCCATGTTATGTGGCAGTTGCTGTTCAAGCAGACAGATTGGTAAACTCTAGACTGCAGGGATCTGAGCAAGCTCGCCTCTGTTCATCTTCTCTCACCCCCAGGGTAAGGGAGCGAGGGTGGTTTAGACAGAGCAGACAGACAGACAGACAGACAGACAGCCCTAGAAAGGCAGGTGGAAGGAGCAGGAGATAAGTAGGCAGCTGGGAGCACCCTGGCCCCGGCCAGAGGGCGTGGCCCCTTGCTTGGACCCCATGAGCCCCTTTCCCTGGCCTGCCTGATAGGAAGGGTCATTTGGGGGCTCCTGGGAGGCGAATGAGGCTCTTCCCTGGAGACCCCAAGGCAGGGCCAAGAGCCCAGAGAAGGAGACGGGGATGTTTTCTGTTTCTGGGTCCCTTGGGGGCCCAGGGGCAGATTGAGACAGGCTCCTTGCAGGGAAGGTGTTAACAAACAGCAGGTGATTAAACATGACAAGCGGTGACATTTCTGTGCAGGGTTCTCAGAGTCCCGGCAATGCCAAGAATGAAGCTATAAACCCTGACATTTTGTGTTATGCACTGAGAGGTTTTTAATAGACCTCTCTCCCTCTTCCCCAGTCAACTTCTCCTTCCCTCTTCCCACCCCCCCCCACCCCCCCCCGTTGCAGCCACTGCCCCCACGGACACCTCCTGCCTGCCCGGTGCAGCCTGGCCCTGGGAGCCTTGCTGGGCCCTCGGTTTCCTGCATCTCTGCAGGCCTCTGACCTCTCCCTCCCTCGAGGACCTTAGCAGGGCCAGGTCTCCCAGATCCCCCGCTGCCCTCCACAGCCTCTCCCTTCGCTTTGATCTCTCCCCCCCTCAGCCTTCACTCCCTTCTCCTTTTTTTGGGCCCTGATCTCACAGCCTCACCCTCTGCTGCGGCTGTCCCAGTTGTTTGCAATGGCAGGTGGCTGTCCCTGTGCCCTCTTTGTGTTAATAACATTTTCAGACAGACTTGTTAGGGGGTGTAGGGAGGTGGTAGGGCTTGGGATGGGATTTTTTCCCCCCCATCTTTTTTCAATTTCCTTTTCTCCTTTTTGGGACAGAGACAGGAGGTGGAGGGAGAGAAGTGCACCACAATACAAACAGTTGCTGGGTTTATTCTGAAAGGGCCTGGCCAGCAACAGTTGTTCCTCTCCCAGAGAAATGTTGGGACAACTGGGGCCTCTTTTGTTCTCGAGGCAGAGCCCTGCGAAGGGCATTTGGAGGTGAGCCTGAGGCTCAAGAGGGTCAGAGACCCAAGAGCTCCTGCCTCAGTCCCACCCAAGGGAGGAGAGTCTCCTAGAGCTCCACAGGGCTGGCTTGGTACGAAAGTCCAAGGCCACCCCCCCCCCCCCCCCACCCCTCGCCCCGATCCCAGCTCTTCCCCTGATGAACTTGAGAAGCACTTAGTTTTCTGTATCCATTCAGTAAATATTTATTTGGGTCAGGCGCTCTGCTAAAACAGTAGTCCCATCCTACGGGTCCTGCAGTCTAGGGAGACAGAAGGGTAATTAAACAAGTTATTACAGAAGTGCTACCGCATGGAGCAGGACGTCATGAGAGGACGAGGAAGGGACCCTACAGAGCGTGGTGATCTCGGAGGGCTTCCAGGAGGAATGAAATTTCTCCTGGGACCTCCGAAGGATGCGTGGGTCAGGGTGGGGCAGCCGGGCCCTGGGTCGAAGGAGGTGGGTGCTTCCCTGTCGCACAGGCGCTGGCCGGCAGGTTGATGGGGAGCTGTGTCGGCCCCAGGGCTGTGCTCCTTCGAGCCCTGGGTAACTGGCCCAGAACTCACTCTTCCAGCCTCCCTTCTACCAGTTCCACCCGTCTGTGCCAGGCCTGGTGCTTGGGGCAGAGCAGGAACCCAGCTCAGCCCTGTCCCTGTGGGAGGGAGAGCAGCCAGGAAGTCAGCAGGTGCCACTGAGGACAGGCCTCTCTGATCATTCCTGCCTCCTAGGCACCTCTGCTGATGACTCACTGACGAGGGGGCAGGAGGGAAGAGGCAGACCTGTGTGGCAGGCAGCCCTGCAGTCGGAGTCGGAGCCCCGGGGAGCCCAGCTGGGACGGTGGCATATCTGTGTGTCTGCTTACTACCCCTCTTTACCTCCTGCACCTGCTGGCCTCCCAGGCACAGCCAGGGCCTGGGCTCCAGGAAGCCCTCCTGGAGCTCACAGCTGGCCTCCCTCCTGTGCCTCCGGGGGTGTGTGGAAGGCCCCAGTGCTGCTGTGCCTTCCCCATCAGACTCGGAGCCCTCTGACACCCGAAACCATCCTCCCTGAGTCCCTGACCCTGGAAATACACGCCTATAGGTGCCTGGGATATATTTGAGAAACTCACCTGGACCCCGGAAGAAGAGGACGTGGGCTGACCCTTAGCGCAAGACCAGTGAGGAGCCCGTAGACAGACCAGTGGGCCCCTGGCGTCCCAGAGGCCAGGCTCTGGAGGTCCAGGTTCGGCTGCCCCACCTGACCACAGTGGCCTCACACCCTGGAGTCATGCAGCCACAGCAGCCGGACAGCCCTAAGCTGCCTACGAGAGCCTCAGCAAGCCTTCAGAGCTCTTCCTTCCCCACCTGGCTCTGCCTTTGCCCAGAAGTCAGACCCGGGACATCCCGACACCCCGCCTCCATACCCGTTCCCTGAGGAAGACCAGCTTAGCTTCCTGCCCCATTAAAGGGTCCAGGGCAGATTTCAGCCATAATTCCCCTTCCCCACCCGTCCTGATCCTGCCTTTCTGCCAGATTCGCCCTGGGTCCCTTAATGGTACCCTATATCATCCACTCGTCAGAGTCCAGCCAAGACCCCAGGAAGGACCCGGAGGCTCAGCCATCCTGGGCCCTTGGCAGCTGAGAGGGAGGAAGCAGGCAGAAATAAATGGGAGGGCAGGGGAGTCCCAGAGTCAGGACTTGGCCCCCTGCCCCTGTAGATCCGGAGCCAGGTTTTACCGTAATCCCTACATCCTGTTGCAGATCCTTAATCAGCTGGAGCCCAGGTCGGGCTGGACCCCGTGGTGACACTCAGGGCTGTAGCCGGGAAAACCTGAAGTGGAGCTTCCGGAGTTGGGGCTGGGGGCCGTGAGGAGGAGGCAGGTGGAAGGGAGGAGGAGAGCGCCGGTGCAGGCACAGGATGTGGACAGAGCCCAGACCCGCCACCCACCCTCGCCCTGCTGGGGGTGGAGGAGCAGCTGTTGCGGGCTGGGGACCGGGGACGAGAGAGGGCCAGGAGGGGCCGTGCGGAGGCCCCCTGGAGAACACCAGAGTCTGTGGGGGCTGCTGCACTGCCTCTTAGCACCACTGAGACAGCTGGCCCTCGAGTGGCTCCGACCGGGAGCAAGGACCCCGGCCCGGAAACGGCGGACAGGGGACGCTGGGTGACGTCGGTTCCAGGGGTCTACACTGACCAGGGCCTGCGTGCGAGCCTGGAAGGGCTCCTGCCCTGCCAGGAGCTCTGCTTTCTGAGGAGGCCTGAGGCCGAGGGCCCAGAGCCGGCTGCTCTGGGCTTGGGCGGCCAGGAGACTAGGCTCCCCAGGGGAACAGCAGGGGCCCCTTAGCAGGAAAGCAGGGTCCCAGGATCTGCCATTCCTTAAGCCAGGAGCAAGCCCACCCTGGTTGTCCAGCCCAGCTCCACAGGCCCTGCCCGAGTTGGGGGGAAAAGTTGGAAGGTGGGGGGGAGTGTACCCTCCGGGACCTCAACTCCATCCCCCCTCCAGGAGCAGCGGTGGAACAGAGTGGGGGTGGGGAGGCACAGGCCAGAGACAGCCACGGAGCGCAGGCCAGGAGTGGGCTGGCTGGCAGCGGGCGGGCAGACGGGCGTCTGTCCTGCCAGGGGCCCAGGCTGGCTACGCAGACAGCCTCTTTTCTGTATGGAAATGAAGAATTTAGGCTAATGGAGCTCAACCATCTCTAATTTTGCGATGGCAGGAGGATTTTGATTGAAAGTAATTAAGCAAGCTAGCTGTAAAATTAATTAAAGCAAAAGGGGGGGATTTTTTATTGGATTGGATAGCGATATAGCGTCTGTCAGGCGGGGGACGGATGGGGGTGACCTGAATCCTCTGCCCTCCCCCCTCCCACTCGGGACGTTTATGTCACTTTAATCTCCTTACAGCGGCTGCTGTGCATTTGTTTGAAATAATCAAGGAAATATGGTCAGAAATTGTCAGCTTTCAGATCTAATTTACCTGACGGCCCCTGCGCGAGCCGGCGCGGCCCAGGGAGCGAGCGTGCGTGAGCGGGCGGGGGAGCCTGAGTGGGCACAGAGGACACCAGGCTCTCCAGCCCCCTCTCCAGCCCCCAACCCCCTCCCGGGGCAAGGGGAGGCCCTTCCCAGGCCTGTGGGCACCTCCCAGGGACAGGCCCCCACCCCGCCCACCTGCTGCCTCCCCCTCGAGCTGTAACCAGCTTTGGGTTTAGGGCTATAGGATCAGGGAGGTGACGGTAATTCCTTACTCCAGATGGCTGACAACTGCTAAACCCCTCCACCAGGGCCACAGTTTTAAAAATACTCCTAAATTAGGCCCCTCGTGTCGTTGGCGGCCTTAGCAAGGGGATTGTGGAGATGGGCCGGCTATGGGGTGGGGGTAGGGGTGGCAGTGTCGGCCGTGGCACCTCTCTGCCACCTGCTGCCGTCCCCACCCTCTCTCCTGGAGGTTCCTCTCTCCCAGGCCCGTCCTCTAATCCCTCTGCTTCCCCTTCACAGCACAACTCCTAAGTTCTCTGCAAGAGGAAGGCCCCCTCCCTCCAATACACCTGCTCTCCCCGCCCCCCACCCCCACGCACCCAGGCATGCTCTCCCTCACCTGGTCACCCACCCACATGTTCTGCCCCTTTCCAGTGGGCGAGCCAGGCCACAGAGAGCCAGACTCTACTTTTGCTTCCCTTAGAGAGCGGAGAGCCTGAATTCCAGGCCCTGCACCCTGGAGGTGCTGGTTCAGAGCCACTTGGGGTCCTTGCCCAGGGGGGCCGGTGTGGGGTTGAAGCTTTTCCAGCAGGGAACCCTTGTGGTGTTTGGGGCCATTGGGCCCTGGAGCATCCCCCTGGCATGTAGAAAGTTCCCCCCTTTAAAGCACAGATGCGTAGCAGTTTGATCTGCTGGCCATGAGAGGGCCGGGATGGGGAGTTGGGGCTCTGGATTTGTCTGGTCCTGACAAGTTAGTGAACGGGGCTTCTGACCAGCCTCTCAACCTCTTGGGCCCCACTTCCCTTCCAGTTCTAAAGTTCTGTGCAAATCTAGGACAGTCTGTGCTCTGATAGCTCCCACCCTCCCGAGCTCCTTATGCAGCCAGAGCTCCTCACCATGCCCCTGGGACAGGGGGGAAGGTGGAGGGTTCTAGAAACAGGGCAGATTAGGATGAACAGACTGCTCGTGGTTTGCCCATGTTAGAATGCACCTGTTAAAAGCCCTCTACCTGCCCTCCTTCCACCAGTCCTTATCCTAACCCAGAGCGTGTCTCCCTTCTCCCGCCCCAGCTTTGGCGCTGGGTGCCTCAGGGGGCCTCCTCCAGCAGCAAGGGGGGTTAAGCCCCTGGCTTCCTTCCAGGCTGGCTCCTGAGCAGAGCAGCTGGGGGGGTGGGTGGGAAGCGTCACCTGCCCCCCCCCCCCCTTCTTGAGCTCCCTCTGCCTGACCCTCCACTCTCCTGTAGCCATGAGTCACTCATCTTGGGGCAAGGAGGTGGAGCCCCAAAGAACTCTGCCCAGGAAAGAGGGGGAGGAGAGCTGCTGGCTCTTCTCCACGTCTTCAGGGCAAAGTTCTCCGCGCCCAGAGCCCAGGCGGCACTGAGGTCACTTGGGCCCAGCACTCTCCTGGCTGTGCCTGCAGGAACTTGGTGAGAGGCAGGGGCATGGCTAGGCACAACGGGGGCCAGCCAGAGCCAGACTCCCTGCCCTTCATGCCTGCCAGCTGCCCAGGAACCAGATCCCAGGAGACACAGGGCTGGAGGGAGTGTCTGGCCCCGGCCCAGCACCTCACCTCCACGTGTGGCTCGCAGCTGCTCACGTCAGCCCCTGCAGCTGTGATGTGGAGGAACCAGCCTGGGAGCCCGTGCCAGGGACCCAGCGGGGCTGCTCTCCCTGGGCGGGGGGCTGCTTTCTGGGCTTGATGCTGGTCCAGGCTGCGGGGGCAGGCACCCAGGTGGATCCCCAGGCAGGCCTGGGCAGGTTGGTGCACCGCGCGAGGCACAGGGAGGTGGAGAAGGCCGAGAGCAGGCTGAAGAGTGCTCTTACGGTCCTCATGGTGTCCCCACGTCGGCCCTTTGCTCTGACCTAGTGGGAAGAACGTGCACTGGGGATGCTGTACCCAAAACCACTTTTGGGAATGAATCCTATGTAGTGGCTTCTCCTTGAGGGACAGGCACAGGCAATGGGCAGGCGGGGGCAGCAAGGCTGGCCAAGGGCTTGAGATCGTCAGGTCAGAGAGAGAGAGGGAGCCTCTCTGGAGGGAGCCTGGGACAGCCCAGCCAGGGCCCAGGACAGCCCAGCCAGGGAGTCCGGGAGAGGGAAGAAGCAAGGGCATTTGGGGGCTGGTAAGTCCAAGGCCAGCCCAGCAGTACCTGGTGACCATCACCTGGCTGGTATGCGATAACACACGTGCATTGTGGCTTCCAAGGGTTCCCACCAACGCTTCCTCGTCTGGCCCCCAAGGCTTTAGGAGAAAGCAGAACATGCTGGCCGCATCAGGGTGGAGGCTCCCCTCTTCCCAGGGCTTCTCCCCTGCTGTCTGCCATCCCCTACAGCTGGGTGTCTGAGCCTCTAGGTGGAGCTTGTACGGGGAGAACCAGAGAGGGTGAAAGATGCCTGGCCTGGCCTTGGACCAGCCCTCCAGGCCCAGATGCCTGAGGCCCTTTGTGAGGGAGGACTCCAACCAGTGGGGGCCCACGCTGACCTAGGTAGCCCCCTGCTTCCTCCCTTCAGGTGGGGCCCAGCATGAGTTGGGCCAGCTCATCTCCCCTTCCCAGAGGGCAGAGAGGAAGTTCTTTTCCCAGAGGCCTTACTCCTGCTTAGTAGTGGCCAGTAGCTTCAGGAGAGTTCTCAGGGGTGTGTGGCTCCCCCGGCCACAGGAGCAGGGAGAGGTACCTGCCCAACTGGGAGAGAAGCCCGAGTGGCTGGGGTCCAGCCCCAGGAATCATTAACGGCAGGGTCTGGCGATGCCCACGCCGCTCCCCCAGCCAGGTCCACGCCGGAGTTGGCTGAATGTGACCGAGGCACTGGGCTCCCGGAAGTGCCTGAGGCCAAGCTGGGCTCTGGCCTAGCGAAGCCTCAGCACCGGCTGGGCGGTTTCCTGCCAGCATCAGGCCTTCTCTCCTGCTCATAGGGAACCACCCCCCACCCAGCCTCTCCGGATCCCGGTGGGGCTGGTGGCCCCGCACAGACCCGAATAAGCCCCCTGGGCCCCTCTTCCCCTCCCTCCGGTCTGCCTTCGCTTCCTTACCCGTTAGGCCCGAAGCCTCCCTGGCCCTGTCCCGGCCCCGTCCCGGGCCCGTCCTCCGTCCCCCCTGGCTCCACAGTCACATTTTGCTGCCAGCACAGGGCACTGAAAATCTGCTGGCACTGCCGAAAACCCTGTGTGCGCTATGACTCCCCAAACATCCCTTTATTTTTATTGTTCTGTTAATTACTGTTTAAACTTTAATAAGTCACTTCGTCAGGAGGGGGGACCTGCCGTGAGCTTTTCTGTGCAAACACGGGCCCGGGAGTGACTCGGGTGTAATATAACCCTTTATGCGATGTGGGAATGTTTAGATTGTAACAGAAACTTGTTATTTTAATGACAGTTCGGGGGGTGGGGGGGAGATCTGAACCCAGAAGAGGAAGAGGGTGGGCTCCCCTTGGGTCCCCACTGAGGGCTGGGGCGGCCTGACCGTGGCGGGCGTGCTCCCTGGCTGCTGCCACCAAGGATGCGGAGGAGCCCTTCCTGGGCTGCCGGGGGGGTCAGGCTCACCCAGAGGGAGGGAAGTCTCCCAAGAGATGCTCTGAGACTTGAGGGCAGGAGGGTATCGGGCCCTCAGCAGCCCAGACGGCCGAGGGCCCAAGGAGAGAGCTGGGCTCTTTGGGGGGGGGGGGGGGGGGGAGGGAAGCAGGACAACCCAGAGTTCCCAGGTCTCGGGAAGGCTGGGCTTTCTGCCCTGCCCATGCCAGCCCCGGGCCAGGGAGGAAGCAGCCTTTCCACCTCCCAAGGCAGGACCCTGCCCGCGGTCACCATCCAGTAGAAGGGCAGGCTCCGCATGCCAGACATGTCACTCGATGCCATCCTGGAAGCCCTGTTTCAGATGAGGACACTGAGGCCCAGGGCAGAGACCTAACTTTCTTAAAATTGGGGGGCCAAGTTTCTGATGTCGACTTGTGTGATTTGGAAACTGCCAAAGTCCTGGTTGCCCGAGCATGGTATGGAGGGCCAGGCGCGGCCCCGCAGGGTATCCCTTGGGCAGGGCTCACCCCTCGGTCCCTACCCTCCCCCCCCCCCCCCCCCCGCATCAGGATGAGAGGGGCTGCAAGGTGAAGAGAACTTAGAAGTACAGTTGTCCCCAAGTCTGGGCATACATAGGCCACTTGGCCTCTTCTTCACAAGGCCTGGCTCCGTCTTGGGGAGTTGGGGCTTGGGCCCAGGGTAGGGGTGATGGTAGCCAGGCCGCCCCCTCTCACTCCAGTGCCCCCCATCCCCTATACCCAGAGGCACTCCTGCCCCAGACCGGCTTCCGGAGCAGGTGACACCTGGACAGGGGGCCTTTCTCCAGCACCTGGGCCTGAGGGTATCTGGGCCAGGTTTCCTACACTGTCTTCACTCCATCCCTCCATCTGTCCATCAGAGCTGAGCTTCTGCTCTGTGCCCGCACTGGGTGGCAGAAAGGCATGAGCCCTGTGCTTGCCCTCCAGGGCC
The DNA here is from genome assembly GCF_046562875.1 of Panthera onca. Classification (NCBI taxonomy): domain Eukaryota; kingdom Metazoa; phylum Chordata; class Mammalia; order Carnivora; family Felidae; genus Panthera; species Panthera onca. Next base: position 213,784,633 of record NC_138346.1, read on the forward strand.
CATGCCTAGTGGGGCTAGAGAAGCAGTGTGGGGAGAGAGCACGACAAGGGGGACTGTCCCCTGGCCTGCCCGGGTGCTCTCAGCTAGCCAAGGCGGAGAGCCTTGGCTCCCTCTGCTCTCTCCCCTCCCTTGGAGGGCTGCCCGCCCCCCACAAGGGCCCCTCCCCCTGACCTCCTGCGGGCAGGGCCAGAGGTTCAGGGCCCGGGCTCCCCTGAGCGCTGGAGGCGAGAGCCCCCCAGATGGCGGCGGCGTGGGTCACGAATCGCTGAGGTTTTCCTTTTCCGAGCAGCGCGTTTCCCTAAATTGTCTTTGACTGCGTGCATGGGTAATGAAAGTTTATGCCCTTGTTAGAAGGACAGGCGGCCAGTTCCAGTTAGAACTGGGGCTGTCTCCCTGCCAGCCCCCCGCAGCCCCCCTCCCCAGCAGGAGAGGGAGCAGGAGCACAAGTGTGTGTGTGCGTGCGCGCGCGTGCCCGCACACCCTTCCCTGGTGGATGAGAAGGCTGTTAGGGGAAGGGAGAGGGGACAGGGAAAAAAAGAAAAAAAAAATTTCCATATTTGTGTAAGTTGCTTTAAAAGCATTTTATCATGTCATAAAAAAGGGAAAGTACTCTCAGAAATTGATCCTCTCCGCCAGCCCATTGGACAGAAGGACGTTGGGATGTTAATGGCCATCCTGCTCCAGGGTGGCTTATTAAAAAATTTATACATAAATGCTTAAAATTGCATAAATTATTTAAAAAAAACCAACAAAGTAAGCAATTTGAATTCCCTCTTTTCCTCCTCTTCGCTTGGTCCCCCTTCTGCGACCCCCCTTTTCCAGCCCCTCATCGCGGTCCTCCTGGTCCCAGGGTCCCCCCCTCCCGGGCCCCCATCCTCGGGGCTCTCCCCCCCCCCCACCCGCTTCTTCCACTTCCCACCGCACCCCTAGCACCCTCCGCCCTGCCCTCCTCTGGGGTTTCCCAGCCTCACCCACAAATTAACGGAACAGCCGGCCCACCACCAAACACTCACATGCACACGCACTAATAAAAACACCACTAATAATGCCCCAAATCGCGAAATTAAATATTAAGGCCAGAGGAGGCGGACGTGGAGCGGTGCCGCTGCCTCCGTAGCCGAACTTGGAGCTGATGAGTGTGTTTCTCACAGGCGTGGAATGTCACCCACACATCCCGGAGACTGGAGTGGGGAGTTTTATGATGGTTTTTCATTGATTTGTTTCCCCAGCGCAGCTGCCGACCTCTATTGAGGGACAAACATAATCAGCACTGACGCAAATTAGATGGTTATTCGTTTTGAAAATTGACAGAAAAACAATAAAAAAGATGAAATGCTCCCAAATCAATAGATATAATGAAATTCAAATAATCCGAGAGATGAGGTCTCCATGGCAACTGATAATGTGGAAAAGAAAACAATTTAATAAAGGACAGACACACTTTGAAAACAGATTGGGCCCAGGGAGGGGGGCGGGCTGGCGGGCGGAGGGCTGGAGCGGGCTGGCGAGTGAAGGATCACTGTCCGTCCCAAGGACACCCGCCATAATTAAGCGAGGCTTTCGGCCCCAGAAAGTGCAGATTCAGGTTTTAATACACAAAATTATTTCAGGAGCAGTGAATCGGAAAGTCGTTTGTAATGACCTTCCTGAGAGGCCCGGGCGCGGGGCATGTTGGAGGCTGGGCGGCCGGGCCGGCTGAGTTATGGCATATTTGTGTTTTTATAGTGCGGAGGGGAGGGGGTGGGGGGGAGGGGGGGAGAAGGTTAAACAGTATTTACAGCTCAGTTGTTTTCAGAGAGGAAAGAGAAATAGAGTTCACGGGAGATGCGGCGGGCAGGCGGGCGGGTGAGCCAGGAGGCCTCCGGGGCGAGGTGGGAGAGGTGGGCCCCGGGCAGGCCTTCCACCCTGGGGCTGCCTTGCCTTGTCTTGGGGATCCACAGAGGGTGCCAGGGGAGGCCTGTCCCACTCGGGTGCCTGGTGTGGCCCAGCTGGTGGGTCCTTCCAGGCCTGGGGCCCTCTCTGGGGATGGGGTGGGAGCCTGTGTCCGAGCTCTGTGCGCCCGGCCGCACGTACTCCGGTCAGAAGGTGGGGTGTTCCTGCGGAAGAGCGGCTCTGGACGCCCAGCTAGCCTCAGCACCCTCCGAGGCAGCCGGCCGCTCCTTTGGACGGGGCTACCCTTCTTGAGCCGCGTGTTGCGTCTGGGGTGTGCCCGGCCTCGGGCACGGCTGGTGAATACCTAGGGACCGCAGCATGCCCCGCTGTGGGGGCCTGCAGCCCACAGCCTCCCTGCCTCTTTCCTCTGGCTCCACCTCCCTGCCGAGGGCTCACCTTGGGCACACAAAAGGGGAAAGCTCGGTCCTTTGGGTTTGCAGTGGCAGGGGCCACAGAGAGGGGAGGGGACCAAGCAGAGACGCTCCACAGCCCTCGAGAGCCACTTGGCTGGCCAGGGCAGCTCAGGCACGAGAGCCCGGCCCTGGGGGCCCTTTGGAGGCTCCCCTCCCTCAGGCTCCGACTCCCTTTCGGCCGCGGGAACCCTGCTGGTGCTGTGTTACCGTGACCACACTCGGCGTTGCCAGTTTCCGGGCCGTTCTGCATGTGCACGTGTGAATTATAATATGATTGTACAAACACGGAGACGCCCGAGTGTGCGCGCGCGTGCACGGTCTGTGTGTGTGCCGTATGTGTGTGTTTTAAATCTCCCCTGGGTGGTAACTCTTTTTTTCTCCCCTTCCTGTTTGGCTGTGACCTGGGGGAGATTGATAGCCAGCCTGTGCGGTGGATGTTAACAGTTCCCCTGATTTATAGAGTTACTTACGCTAAGTGAGGCCACTTAGACGCGTCTGGATAGTAAACCTTTTAACTGGACTAAAAAATCATAATAAATAAATAAACAAAGGGGGGCAAGTAGGGCCCAGCAGCCTGGCCCCCCCACTTCCCGTCTTAGAGCTGTTGGGGACCAGGGGGCCTGGCTGAGAGTCCCGGGGAGCAGTGACCACTCTCCTACCTATGCAAGCTGGGCGGCCCTTCTGTTCTGAGCTGGGAGGGGAGGGCTCAGGCCCAAGAGAGAAGGACACCCTTTCCTATGGGACAGGTCTTGGCTGGGGTAGGGGGTCACAGCTGGAGGAGATAGGGGAGTTAACACAGAAATTGGCTGGTGGGGCAGGTGAGGAGAGAGATGGGAAGGATGGTCGGGGAGCTTGGGGGGAGCACGTGTCTCTAGGGACCCTTCCTTGCTTCCCAGACTCGCTGTTCCTGTGGCACCTGGACTTTTCACCACAGTGATTACGCTTATGGTGACTTGAACATCTGTCCCCTTGTCTAAATTGAGCTGCCCGTGGTGGCAGGAGCCAGGACAGTCTGTCTTGCTCTCATGCTGTCCTCAGGATTGAGCCCAGGGCCTGGCCTGTAGAAGGAGCTCAGAGGGTGTCTTGAATGAACATAGATGCATCACTTGAAAACTGGGGCCTGTCAAGTTCAAGTTCTTAGGGATGGCACGGTGGAAGCTCCGACATTGCCACCACCCCAATTGGGAGGCTGGGGAGCGGGGAGGGGGGCGTGTGGGGTGTTAGACCGTGGCCTTGGGCGTCCGAGCCCCATGGGATTCCGATTCCAGCACTGACACTGAGTGACCGTGGGCAGTTACCAATCTCACCAGGCTCTCTCTGCTTCCTCATCTGGAAATGGGGACAGGTCAACAGCCTCATGGAGATGTTGGGGGGGGGGGGGTGTCACTGAAGTTGACATCAGGAAGTGTTCAGCACGGTCTCCGGTACAGGGGAGGTGTTCAGAGGGTGCCAGCCGCCCTGTCACTCTGGGCCGTGCCACAGGGCGGCCACCAGTGGCCTGGCAGTGTCTGTGGCCCCTGAGCTGCCTGGCAGCAGGCAGGGGGGCCCCGGAGCATCCCTACCCCAGGGGACCGGTGCCTGGCCCCTGCCTCCCCACCTCCTGATATACAGCGGGCATTAGGCTGCCCAAAGGGGACACTGCATCCTTAGGAAGAAATATGTCCTCATTTTTCTTAAACACCGTTTCCACTGAGTGAAATGTTTAGAAGGGACGCACAGGGAGAACTTTATTTCCTACCAGGGAGTTCAGAGCCACCAGGCAGAGCCCATAAAGCACCCGGAGCCTGGTAGCTGACAGGCCGCCCGGCCCCGAAACACATTACTCACAAGTGGGGGGGGGGGGGGGGGCTGCTGCCAGGCCTGCCAGGCCCCCAGGGACTGCCCCCCCACCCAGGGCAGAACAAGCAACTTCGAGCCCCAGGCAGTGGGCGCTGGGCACTGGAGCCTCTCGACCCCTTGACACAGGCTGCCCGGGGCAGGGGAGGGTCTGGCCTCAACCTGGCAAGGAGGTGGAGCCATTCCAGCCACCCCCGACCCCTTCATCCCCAGAGATCAGGGACGGGGCCCAGGTGCGGTGGTAGGAGCCCCCCTGTCTCCCCCATAACTGGCAGGAGCCCTGGCCTTCCCCAGCCTTTGGAGGGAGTGATGAGGTTCCTGCCATAACGGGCCCTTCTCCCGAGGCCCTCCCTTCATTTGATTTCTGAAGCTGGCTGATTTGAATATTTATAAATATCAGTAAATTATTTATTGTAGCAATCTGCTGCACCATTTTACCCATCGCAGTTAACACTTTAGGGGGCTCCGTGTTATGGGAACCAGGAGAGGGAGTGAGGAGGAGATGGGAAGAGAGGCCTGGGACTTCCTAGAGCCCACCCAGAAGCCTTAACTGGGGACACGGTGGCTGCCCAGCTCCTGGCAGAGCCCGGGCCCCTTGTGAGCCTGGGCTCTGGGTGTCCTCACGGCTCCAGGATCAGTTGCCTCTTCTGTCAAATGGGATGATGACAGTGCCTGCTTCACGGGGTCATCACGAGGCATCAGGAGACCGTACCTGGAGATGTGCATGGTCTGGTTTTTGCCCCTCCTTTCCTCCACCCTGAGCAGGATCTGTTCAGCTTACACAGGAGAACTGCTTGCAGGGGGCTGGTTGAGTTTGGAGCCCTGGGAGAGGAGGTCGGAAGACCTGGGAAGGGGTCGTTTGTTGCTGAGTGGACAGCCTGCCCCCAGCCCAGCCCAGCCCCCCAGCCTCTCTGGTGTCCCCTCTTTCTTCTGGCCCCAGTGAAGTTTCCTGGTCTTGGGATCTTGTGCCTAGAGGTGCACCACACCTGCTTGCTTGTCCCTCTCAGGGCTCAGCTGCCTTCTTCCAGGTCCTTGCTTGCCAGAACCCTCTCGCCTTACAGTCCTGTGGCCCTTTCCCAGGGCGGGAGCCTGCCTGGGGCCCTTTCACCAACAAGCGGGAGAGCCAGGCTATGCCCTCATGCTGTGCCACCTCCTGGGGCTCACCCCACTGATGCGGAGGCACCGGGGCCAGAGACTAGAAGCTAGGAGAGCCCTTGGGCCGGCTGCCCACGTGCGGGTACCCGTCACTCCGTTCCCCAGTTTCCCCTGTTTCCCCCAGCCTGACTGGGGCTCACCTCCGCTGCCCCGCCCCTTGCCTCCTTTCTGGAGCCCGGCCCTGGGTAAGCGGTGCAGGACTCCCCTCGCCTTCCCACCCCCTGGCCCAAGCCTGCCTCCTGGGCAGTATTGTTCCCAGAGGAAGTGTCCAGTGTAAATAGAGCAGCGGGCAGGCTGGTGGCGGGAAGGAGATGAAAGGGGCAGTGACAGGGCCGGGGACGGATGGCTTCCTCCCATTGAGGCCCGGCCACGGCGTTTATATTTTAGGGAAGAAAGTCGGGGGAATGTTTACATGGACAGGAGCCTGGGGTCAGACCACGAGGGGGGTAGTCTGTATGTCCCAGCGCCCTGATGGAGGGGGAGGGGAGGAGGACCCCACGGAGTGGGCCGGAAGGCGGATGGGCGAGCAGCTCGGACCTTGGCTCCTTCATACTCCCCACCCGCTGCCCTAGCCTCTGCCTCCTGCCCTGCACCCCAGGCCCACACGCCTTCTCCACCTCTACTCCTGGGACCGGCAGTAGAGTCAGAGGGAGGGCAACATCTGGAAGGCAGGTGGGCTGGGGCAGAGCGGCAGCTGGAGGGCAGGTGTGGGGGGTGTAGGCGGAGCAGAGGGGCCTGTGGGCGGGGGGTGGGCCCTGGGTGCACAGCTGCATCACAGCTGGTGGGGGCCCAGGAGGGACCGAGCCAGGCACACGCCGGAGAGAAGGAGGGGGTGGGCTGGCCTGGGTGGGCCCAAGTGCCTCAAGGCTCCAGGATGGGTGGGAGCCCAGGGAGGGGGTGTCACCAGCAGCAAGTGCAGCCCTGGGAGTTTCTGCTTCCCTCTTCCTTGGGATAAATATTTATAGATCCATTTGCTGTCTCCCTTACACACTTGGCTGCTTACCTCCTGGTAAAAATAGAGCAGGCTCCCCCACTCTCCCCTTCCCGTCCCCACCAGGGCAGGGGACCAAGGGGGCCAGGTGAGGCCTGCTCCCTGTAGGTCTGCTGGAGCAAGCTTGGTGTCGTGCAGCCTGGCAGCTGGCCCAGAGGTTGGGTGGGATGCTGTGACTAGGGGAACCATCATTGAACTTTGGAGAACCCACATCAGCACTTGGAGACCTGGGTGTGGGCGGCACAGACTTGGAGATGCGGATGAACTTGGGCAGAGTAGGCCCATGGCCTGGGCAGGGGTGGGGCCCGGCAGAGCCAGGGCCCCAAGACTGGGCCGACTGGTGTGAGCCAAGCAGACCCTTCTGGGGCAGTCGGCTGGCTGGACTGGGCTGGGGCCGGTGGGTCCCTGGGCCAGGTGAGGCCATACACACTGGCAGCTGGTTTCGAGGCAGGTCTGGGGCCGCTGGGCAGACCACCTGTCTGTACGAGCCGAGTCTCCTTGCAAGACAGGGTCCCCAGGCAGGCAGGGGTGGCCGTCCTGTGTGAGCATGCCTGTTGGTGGGCTTTCGTGTGTGGGGGTCCGCAGGGTGTTGGTCTATTCCAGGGAAGCCCCTTCTGCCCATGGCCCTGGAAGCCGAGCCCCTGCCCTCACTTGGCCTTTTGACCAATGTGGGTGGAGACTCAGACACACCCATTCCTCTGCTGGGGGACACACGAGGGAGCCCTGCCACTGAGAGGCTCCCGCGGGGCCCCCTGTGCTCAAATCGGCTGAGGCCGTCTGCCATGCACACCGCAGGGTCTGGCACACGATAGGAGCCAACTAAACGGACAGATGGAAAGGTGGAGGACAGGCAGACATATACACAAAATGTGTATGTGTGTCCACCCTTGGCCTTGGTGGCAGGTCCCAGGCTGTGTGGTGAGTGGACCCGCCGTGTGCTCCCGACCCTGGACCCCTGGGCGCCCCCGCTCAGCAGCTGTGAGGGAGGTGGCGAGACCCCGGCAGCCGCGTTAAAGGAGTTTCTGTCGGGCTGCCGTGTCGTTCAGGAACAGCAACTGCAGCTTCTGGGCCTTCCGTTGGGGATCTGAGAAAGCCCAGCCTGTTCCAGCTGTGGCTTCTCGGGGCTGGGAAGTGGGCTTTCTGGAGTCAGCCAGGCCTCCGAGGGAAGGAGCTGTGGCTGTGGCAGAGAGGGCAGAGTGGGATCCTCGGACAAGGATGAGCGGTTCTTGGAAACACTGTGAGCAGTTCTGCCCTTGAGTGGCCCTGATTGAGGCTTGAGGAAAGGAAATGGCCAGAGAAGACAAAAGAGGGGAGTGAGGGAAAGCGGAGGCCTTCAGAGGGCCCTCGGCGGCCGGGAGAATGGGAAGAGATGCCACGGCTCTCCAGTGAGCAGAAGTAGGAGTCAGGTGGGGTCCAGGGACCAAGTCTGGCAGGGGGGTTGCCAGGGACGAGACAGAGGGGGAAGGGTCCCAGCCACTAGTGGCCGGGACAGTAGGGCAAGAGGCTGGCTCGGGCCGGTCCCTGGCTCTGGGTGGTCTCCTCCCCACGGGGCAGGCCACGGCGGGGCTCCGTGTGTGCCCGCCTTGAGCGCCCGCCTTGAGTGCCCGCCTCTCAGAAGAGGAATTTAGGGCCAAGCAAGTGTAGGGAACGCTTCCGGGAACCAGGTGCTGAGAAGCCTGCCCCTCGTGTTTGAGGAGTCGTTCATTCATTCGTTCGTTCATATGTTCATTTCCAAACCGTCCTGAACCACCCAGTGCACGCCGGCCTCGGTGCCAGGCTCTAGGGATGGAGCGCTGGGCGAGCAGGCCACTGGAGCTCACAGTCTGGTGAGGGGCGCAGACATCCTCCCCCCCCCACCGCTGCCCCCAGCCAGGGGCAGTGTGAGGAAGGTGGGATCCGGAAAACCTAGGGCCTAGTGGGGGGGGGGGGGGGTTGGCCGCCAAGGTGGTGGCCGCACCCTCTGACCTCTCCCTCCACCCCCGCAGCTGAAGGCACCCGGTGCACCGACCCGCCCGCAGGCAAGCCCGCGATGGCGGCCAAGCGCAAAGGCGGCCTGAAGCTCAACGCCATCTGCGCCAAGCTGAGCCGCCAGGTGGTGGTGGAGAAGGGGGCAGAGGCGGGCCCTCAGCCCGAGGGCAGCCCGCTGCGGCCACGGGACCGAGAGGCCGGCGTGGCCCGGGGCGTCCGCAGCGAGGAAGACAAGAGGCGGGCGGTGATCGAGAAGTGGGTCAACGGCGAGTACAGCGAGGAGCCCGCGCCCGCGCCCAGCCTGGGGCGGATCGGCCGCGAGGGCCTGGAGCTGCCGCCCGAGGGCGTCTACATGGTGCAGCCCCAGGGCTGCAGCGACGAGGAGGACCACGGCGAAGAACCCCCCAGGGATGGCGGCGGCGTCGCGGAGGAGAAGGAGTCTGACGGGGCGGCCTCCAAGGACGACAGCGGCCCCAGTACCAAGCAGGCTTCGGGTAGGTGCCTGAAGCCCTGGACAGACAGCCGCACGGACAGATGGCATAGCCCGTGGCGGGGCGGGCAGCAGGGAAGGAGTAGGGGGGTCCGCAGAGCGTGCCCGCTTCCCCCACTCGTGCTCCGTGTCCCGGCACCTCATCCAGCCCCACGAGGCCTGGGGCCGAGGTACTGGCGCGAACAGGGAAGACTTGCTCAGGGCGGGAGGGAAGCGCTCCAGGTGTGAGCCGGGCTGGGGGCGGCTGTGAGCATGGGGGGCCTGAGGAGGTGAGGGATGGCTGTGCGGACGTGGGACCCACGACAGACCGTGGGACTGTGTCTCCACCCCTGCATCACAGGAGCCTGCGGGGTCAGCCCTAGAGCCACAGGAGCAGAGCTCCAGGATAGACCTGTTCTGGCAGCTTCCTCCCCTGCCCCTTCCCGGAATCCTTCTCCTTCCCAGGGACCCCGGCTCTGCTAGGCAGGACCTCTCAGGGGCGAGGCACAGGGCCTCAGGATGGCTCAGCCCGGCCCGCAGATCCCGTTACAGCCACCTGCCCCGGACGCGCTCCTCTGGCTGACCTCTTTCCCACGAGGTGGCTGAGGCCTGGCTTTTCTGCTGTCTCCTTGTCCTTATGACTCACAGCAGCCCCGAGCTTCTCACACTCCAGGGAGGGAGGGCCTGCAGTTTTGGGTGGAAGGGGGTCACCGTGGCTAGGATGGAACCCCGGGTGTGGGGCCTTTTCTCCAGCTCCTAGCCTCCTTCTCAGGGCTGTGCCCGGTGCCCCGAGCCTCCCCTGCCTGCTCCCCTATCCCCTTCCCCCTGCAGCGAGGGGCGCATCTCCTCCCTGCGCGGGGAGCCCTGCGCAGCCACATAATTATGCATATAAGATATAAACAGAGCTGTTTAATTATCCTTCGCCACATCAGTGACAGAGTAATTAACAAACATTGCAAGATCAATGAGGAAAAGTGTGACCTTCAGTTTCCTCTGATAGGAAAAGCCCTTGCCGTTCCCAGACACAAGGTGATTGTGCTGAGCCAGAGGAGAGGGAGGGACGGGGACAAGGGCCGCTGTCCCATCAGGGGCCCGCCCCACCCCCCCCCCAGGCCCAGCCCTGCCCTGACCCCTGCCTTCTCTCACCCCAAATGGAGAGCTGGGACAGTAGGAGGCAGGACCGGGACTGCCAGTGGCCTCGTGACCTGGGCATCGCCCCGTCTGACACCTGGGGCAGCCTGCTCAGCCCTGGGCACCAGAGGAAACCAGCTGGAGCCCTAGCCACCGCCAGGCTCAGACCACCTTCTCTGGGCCGGGGGGCTCAGGAATGCAGGCCTCTGGGCTGCCTCAGACCCCCACCCAGCCCCCTCCCTCCTCTAAGCTGCCTGCCCTTCAAAGCCTTCTGTCTCTCTGCCATATATAGTGAGGGCTCAGCTGCCTCCTGCTATTTTTAGCCCCTTTCCCTGGTCCCTGAGCCACTGAATCTAGCAGCCAGAGCCCCCTCCTCCCAGGCTGGGCCCCCAACCCCATGTAGCTTGAGGTCAGGACAGTGGCCCACCGGCCACCCCGTCCCAGGGAACAGCCATCTGTTGGCTCCCGGGGTCACTCTGCCCACCTGGGGTACCAGGTGCCACCTGTGACTGTCCTCTTCCTACACCGACCCGATAGGTTGCGATGAGGGTTGGGAGGTGACCCTCATCTGCCACCCTGCTGGGGTCCTGGGCCTCCCACCCCTTCTTCAGCCATGCCTTCCCCCTGGCTGTGCTGTTAGGACTCCCAGCCTGGGGCCCTGCTGCTCTGAGTGAACGTGCCCGACTTTGCGGGCTCAGACAGGAATGGAGAAAACATGTGTGTCCCTGGGGCCCATGTGGGTCTCACCCTCCTATGTGCGCCCACCCCTGATCCAGGCCAGAGCCCATAGTAGGTGTTTCGTGAGTGTTCTGCACGAGAATGAGTAAGCCTGTGTGTGCTGGGGGGTCACACATCTGCTGTGGCAAAGGTCGTGTGTGCAAGGACGTGGGGCTCCAGAGAAGAACCCCAGGCAGAATGGGATCATCTTGCCTCCGCCATCCTGAGGCTCATCCTGGGCAGATGGGTGTGGGGTTTGGGTGGTTCGTGTCCATGTGTGTGTGTTTGTGGGGTTGGGAAGGTAGCTAGGGGATGTGCGTGTATGTGTGTGTGTGTGCGTGTTTGCTCACGTCCCTGTGGGGAGGCCGCTCCGGGATCTCTGTGTGCCCCGGAGTGAACACAGGTAGAGCCTGTACACAGGCTGTCCTCGGTCCCCTGCCTGGGGCCAGTAGGGCCAGCCTCCCAGGCAGACTCTCCTCAGGGTGGCCACCTTTATGAGCGGGCACGAGGATGACGGGGAGGTTCGTAGGACTCCTCACGTCATAATTCTTGACTGGGGCAAGGGGCCTCGAGTGAGTCTGAACAAATGCTTTGGCAAGGCCCCTGCCCCCTCAGCCTTGTGGTCTGGGACCCTCAGTATGTGGGGGGCCGGTGGAGCCGGGGGGCCAGCTCCTGGTGAGGCCTGGGGTAAGCCCTCTATGTCCCAGGGATGAGGGCCTGTGTGTCTGCTTGTGGGGGTCAGGGAGAGTCCTCCAGACAGGCTCAGCCAGGCCCACCCCCAACCCTCAGCCCCTGGGGTCCCTCCTGACTGCCCAGCTGCCGGCCCACATCCTTACCTGTCCCCAGCCCCCGTGTCACCCCACCCTTGGGAGGCAGGTTGGGATCTGGCCTTACTTCCAGTAAAGTGACTTCTCTTTCATATTAGGCCAAGGCGAGAGAGAGGAGACATTTATGAAACTTTGTTTAATGTACTGAAAAGCCATCGGCCAGAACATTTAGGAAATTGATTTTCCTGGCATTGATGAACTCGTTTTATTTTACCCCGGTATTAATTACTTTTTTTTTAAACAAATTAATTTAAGAGTCGTAAAACCTAACAAGTGAGCCAAATGTCCATAGATCATGTCGTGCTCCGCCCCCTCCCCATGCCAGCCTCCTCCCTCTGTGGGTGGGGGCTCACGGGGAGGGGGTGCCCCCCGTCCCTTGGCTACCCTGCTCCCTCCCAGAGGTGACCGGCCTCTCCCCACTGCTGCAGGAGAGGCCTCCTCACTCCGGGACTACGCGGCTTCCACTATGACCGAGTTCCTCGGCATGTTTGGCTACGATGACCAGAACACGAGGGACGAGCTGGCCAGGAAGATCAGCTTCGAGAAGCTGCACGCAGGCTCCACCCCCGAGGTGGCCACCTCCTCCATGCTGCCCGCCTCCGAGGATGCCCTCAGCAAGCGGGCGCGCTTCTCCAAATACGAGGAGTACATCCGCAAGCTCAAGGCCGGCGAGCAGCTCTCCTGGCCGGCCCACGGCACCAAGGCCGAGGAGCGGGCGGGCAAGGACGTGGTGGGGCCCCTGCCTGGCCTGCGGCTGCCCAGCAGCACGGCGCACCTGGAGACCAAGGCCACCATCCTGCCCCTGCCCTCACACAGCAGCGTTCCCATGCAGGGCCTGGTGGCCCGCACCTCCAAGTACGACTTCTTCATCCAGAAACTGAAGACGGGCGAGAACCTGCGGCCCCAGAATGGGAGCACCTACAAGAAGCCATCCAAGTACGACCTGGAGAACGTCAAGTACCTGCACCTCTTCAAACCCGGGGAGGGCAGCCCCGACATGGGCGGGGCCATTGCCTTCAAGACGGGCAAGGTGGGGCGCCCCTCCAAGTACGACGTCCGGGCCATCCAGAAGCCGGGCCCCGCCAAGGTTCCGCCCACCCCCAGCCTGGCTCCTGCACCCCTCCCCAGCGTGCCCAGTGCTCCCAGCGCCCCTGGGCCAGGGCCCGAGCCGTCTGCCTCCCTGCCCTTCAACACTCCCGAGTACCTGAAGTCGACCTTCTCCAAAACAGACTCCATCACCACGGGGACCGTCTCCACTGTCAAGTAAGGGCGCCCATCCTGAACTCGGGACTAGAGTAGCCACTTCTCTGTCCCTGAAGCCCATGCTCGTGGACGCATCCACTCGTACTTGTACACATCCACCGTGCGGCCAGCTTAATACACGCACTGGCTCTCACATGCTCCTGCACATGCGCATGCCTGCGTGTGCACACACGTGTAGACACACACACACACACACACACGGCCTGCGTAACCACCCATGCCCAGCACGCGACACATCTTGCAGTGTGCACACGCGCGTCACACGTCAGGTATTCCCGTGCATGTGCTCATCTGCTAACACACGTACCAGGGACTGCTGTAACCCCCATTTGCCAGTGACAGGCTTTCTGTGCCTCAAATGCAGCCTTGGGGTTGGCTGGGAAAGCCTTAGTCTGGGGTTAGGGCTCTGGGCTCCAAGCCGGTCACCGTGGCTCCCAGGTTCAGGGCCTGGGCCGTGGGGAAGGCAGCAAGAGAAGGCAGGAGTCTGGGGGCACACTCATCGCTAACCCCCAGGCAACGGTCAGATTATCTGTGGATCAATTGTGTGAGGTTCCCACACTCCCTTCCCCCTTGAGGCAGAGCCAAAAACCTGGAGCAGATCTAGGGAGCTGCCCGCTGGCCTGGGAGGGGGGCTTTTCTGATCAAATGACCCCACCTTCTCTTGCTCCTTCCCCAGTGGTCTTCCCAGCATCCTGCTGACTCGGGGAGAGTCAACGGGGGCCAGGCCCCAGCTTCCAAGGCTTCCTACCTAGGCCCGTGCCAGCTTGGGATGGCCCGGCCCTTGCCAGAGTTGGGCTAATTGAACCTGTGCCCAGGTTCCGCCAAAGGGCTTTCCAGTCCCACCTTGAGGGCCTCAGAGCACAACAGAGCAAGAGAGGGAAGGGCCAGGGCCCCAGGACAGGGAGCTGCCCCCTAGACACTTCTGGGGTGTGAAGTTACCCCTGTCGGCTAATCGGCTGTGCCCTGTGTGTCTCTCGCCAGGAACGGATTGCCCACAGATAAACCAGCTGTCACCGAAGATGTAAACATTTACCAGAAATATATTGCCAGGTAGGCCCCTGGGGAGGAGACTGCCCTGGAGAGGTGGTGGGATGGGGCCAGGAATGCCTGGGGACCCTGGGACCACAGGCCCATCTGACCGCTAGTGCCCGAGTGCCTACTGCTTCCCTACCTCTATTCGCCCATGCCCTCAAATTCCCCGGAGGGACTGCGTCCCATCTCAGCCCCTGCCCCTTGATGTGACCTGGGCCACACGCCCTGAAGCAGCTTGTACCCTAGGCGGGGCCAGGGTGCCCAAAGGGGCCTGATGGCGGGGCCTGGCCACAGGTGAGCACTGAGCTCCCGCCACGGCTCATACAGAGTCTGGGGTGGGATTCAGGCCAACGTGGAGCCGCTGGGGATGAGAGGAGGTGTGCGCAATTATCCTCTCTGACGTGGCCTCCGTGTGCTCCCTGGGCCGGGCCTTGACCCTCACCTCCTGACCGCAGACCTGCCCTCTTACACTTTTAAGGCCACACGGTGGGTGGGTAAAGAACCTTCGCCTCGATGGAGGCCCCCAAATCCGGCCCCTTGCTGCCAACACCCGATGGGGCAGCCCAAGGGGCGAGCTGTGCCCCAGCCTGTGTCTTTCTGCTGATCTTCTAGGTTCTTCCTGTCCCTCTCTGTCTTTTCAGCTTTGTTCCAATCTCTTTATTATTATTATTATCATTATTATTAGTGCCTTAGCAGATGGCCTTTTTGGCAGCTTCAGCTTAAATATTTATTTGCAAGTGGTTCTCCCTTTACAAAGGGGTCTCTCCCTCTGTCTCTCTCTGTCTCTGTGTGTGTGTGTGTGTGTGTGTGTGTGTGTGTGTGCGCGCGCGCACGCATGTCCCACAGTCTGAGGCCAGCCTCCTCCCCAGTTGTCCTAGCAGGCTCTCCCCAGAGCCGCCTCCCAAGGGTAGCCATCGCCGAGCTTGAGAACCACAGCCCAGTGGCACTGGGGCCTGGAGAAGGTCGGGGTTTCTGAGAGGCGGGCAGTGGCCAGGCAGCATGGGGCTCCCGACTGCGGACTTGGCTGGAGAGCTCACTCCCTGCCGCAGGAAGCCGAACAGATGCTGTGCTTTAAAAATTCATAACCCTGGGCCGTTTCAAGTGTCAGGAAAGCCCAGGACAGAGAGAGGCTTTAACACCTCTCAGCAGCGGGGCCCTGGGCTGGCCCAGCCAGTGTCTCCAGCACCTGGCTTCACTCTGGGTGCGGGGCCGGCGGGCGGCACCTGCAGGAAAGGCAGTCACCCTGGGGGCTCCTGCCCTCACCGCCTCATCCCATCCCATCCCAGGCCTCCTCCCTGTCTCTGCTCTGCCGTCTGGCCCGCCCCAGCTTCTTCCTCCCCACCTTGGTGCCAGGCCTGTGTGCCTCACTGCGTCCTCATTCCCGAGGCAGGCAGGACAGGTCTGCAGTTCAGTGGTCCTAGGATTCCCAACAGGCCTGATCACTCACCCTGGCCTCTGCCACTTCACCCCCACAGACCACCTCTGCCCCCCATACCCCTACAAAGGGCTCAGGGCCCCTGAACCCCAGCAGCGCTTCCCCAGGGTATGGGCACATATTTTCTCTGCTGCTCTGGCAGCAGAGTCCTCCCTGGGAAGGGAGGGAAGAGTCCTCCCTGGGGCTGATGCCCAGAGAGGGCTGAGCCCACCCTTCCTCTCTGCAGGTTCTCCGGCAGTCAGCACTGTGGCCATATCCACTGCGCCTACCAGTACCGTGAGCACTACCACTGCCTTGACCCGGAGTGCAACTACCAGGTAGGGCCTTGTGGGCACCAGCCCCGCCCCTGCGGGCTGGCCCATCGGTGGGGGAGCCTCTCGGCAGTGGGACGGGGGTGTTCAGTTCTGCCGAGGCCGCCTGAGCTTAACTCACGCAGACAGAGAACCCAGAAAACTACTAGCCCAACAGGCATTTGATAGGGTCTGGAGCCACCTGCTTCCCTGGGATGATCATTCAAGCTCCCTTCCCTGGGAGCCCCACCCCCCCCCCCCACCCGCACCCCAGGGCCTCGGCACCTTGTCTGACTCTTCTCGGTGTCCTCCTGCCCCGTCTAGTAGATGATAACGCTGAGGGGCAGAGAGATCGTCACTTACGGTCAAAGCCACCTGTGATAAATGCAGAGCAGGTGAACAAGAGCGAATCGCAGCCAGTGTGCCCAGGGCTGTCCCCTCTTGCTCATCAGGGAGCCCAAGCTGGCGGCACAGCCCATAGGTGACACCGGGCAAAATGAGCTGTCCCCTGTCAGAGCCGCTGCCTTAAGGGCCTGGCCAGATTCGTCTCCTCTGCTCCTGGGCGTGAGCGCTGGGAGCCCGGCGGGAGGTCACAGAAGGCCCTGTGGCTCTGGGACTTGGGATTGCTCTGTCTGTGGTCCCCTGTGCTGGCCTGGGCGCCACCCGGCTGCCTCGACCCCAGGCAGGATTATTTCCAGGGAGAGCCAAGTGGGCGGGGGGGGGGGGGCAGTGCTCTGGGCGAGGGGCTGGCCCAGGCCCCCGCCAACTCGTGCTCTCCTGCAGAGGTTCACGAGCAAGCAGGATGTGATCCGGCACTACAACATGCACAAGAAACGCGACAACTCCCTGCAGCACGGCTTCATGCGCTTCAGCCCGCTGGACGACTGCAGCGTCTATTACCACGGCTGCCACCTCAACGGGAAGAGCACCCACTACCACTGCATGCAGGTGCCAGGGGCAGGGCCACCCAGGGCCCGGGGCCTGGCTCGGGGGCGGGGGGGGCTGGCTGCGGGGGGCAGCAGGAGAGCGCAGGGAGTCCTGGGGGCGCGGGCCCGGGCGGTGTCTGGCAGGGCCAGGGCGGGGCCGTCCCCATGGCCATACTTGGTGCGGGTGAAATTCAGGGAGCTGTTTATACAGACCAGCATTTCTCAGGCTTTAACACCAAGGGGAGCGTTGCAAATGGTTCCTGAGGAGGTTTTTGTTTAATTCTCTGTTTTAATGCCACGCCGAGTCTGGGCTTTTTCAAGGTGTCAGGTCCAGGGGGAGCGGCTCGGGGTTGCAAATAGCAGCCGCTGCGCCTCCCCCGGCATTTGTCAGGGGGTTGTTATGGGCTCCGTGGAACAACCTGGGCCAGGAGGAGAGGGGGGCTCTCTCTCCGGGCCCTGAGATGGTGCAGACACTGGCACGGCCCAGCCTTCAAGAGTGCTCAGATTCCACGGGTTTTTACTCAATATGGCAACGCTGCCTGCCTTGGCCCAGCTAGGGTGGGGTGGGGAGGGCCCTGTGCCAGGAAGTGTCCACTGAACGAGTCCCTGGGCCGAAGGTGACTGCCGGGCCCCCAGGCCCAGCCCTGCCCACTGCCAGGGGCTTTCGAGACAGAGCCACGGGTTAGGACCCCAGACGCCCCTCGGCGGAACGGGACTCCCACACCTGGCTGTGCCGGGAGGTGCCCGGAGTCCGTGCAGACAACCCAGCCCTCAGCGCAGCCCAGGCCTGCAGGGCCCGGGGGGGTCTTCACAGGCTCTCCACAGCCCAGCTGGATGTTTACAGGGGCCGAAGCTCCCCTGAGCAGGGGGGTCTGTGGCCAGCAGAACCGCGGCTCTGACCTTGGCCCGGGGGTGCCTGGCCTCGGTCCCCCTGACGGCCATTCTGCCCCTGCAGGTGGGCTGTAACAAGGTGTATACGAGCACGTCAGATGTGATGACCCACGAGAACTTCCACAAGAAGAACACCCAGCTCATCAACGATGGCTTCCAGCGCTTCCGAGCCACCGAGGACTGCGGCACGGCCGACTGCCAGTTCTACGGGCAGAAGACCACGCATTTCCACTGCAGGTGAACGGGGAGCCCACCAGGGAGGCTGCTTGGCCTGGGGGAGGGAGGGGAGGCGGGGAAGTGGGCCCGTGCGGGGCTCGGGGTCCCGCCTCCCGGAGGCCACAGGCACAAGGGTAGGGGGGCCGCCCGGGGGTTCTCCGGGCCCCCCCCCCGGGGCCGAGGCGGGAGCCGGGCAGGACCACCTCCGGGCGCCCCCTCCTCCCCGAGGCCCTGCGACAGCCCCTGCCGTGTCCCGTCCAGGCGCCCCGGCTGCACATTCACCTTCAAGAACAAGTGTGACATCGAGAAGCACAAGAGCTACCACATCAAGGACGACGCGTATGCCAAGGACGGCTTCAAGAAGTTCTACAAGTACGAGGAGTGCAGGTACGAGGGCTGCGTGTACAGCAAGGCCACCAACCACTTCCACTGCATCCGCGCCGGCTGCGGCTTCACCTTCACGTCCACCAGCCAGATGACCTCGCACAAGCGCAAGCACGAGCGCAGGCACGTCCGCTCCTCGGGCGCGCTGGGTCTGCCGTCCTCGCTGCTGGGCGCCAAGGACACGGAGCACGAGGAGTCGAGCAACGACGACCTGGTCGACTTCTCGGCCTTGAGCAGCAAGAACTCCAGCCTGAGCGCCTCCCCGACCAGCCAGCAGTCCTCCGCCTCCCTGGCCGCTGCCGCCGCCGCCGCCGCCGAGGCCACGCCCGGTGCCGCCAAGCCGCCCAACAGCAAGATCTCCGGGCTGCTGTCCCAGGGCCTGCCCGCTTCCATCCCGCTGGCGCTGGCCCTCTCCAACTCAGGCCTGCCCACCGCCGCCCCCTACTTCCCTATCCTTCCGAGCCGGGGCAGCGCCTCCTTGCCCGTGGGTGCCCCCGGCCTCCTGGGCGCCATGTCGTCCGGGGCAGTGGCCTCGGCGGCAGCCGACACACCCGCCCTGGCCGCCTCGGGAGCCGGTGACTCTGCCCCGGCCGCCGCCACCTCTGTCCCGGTGCCCCCCGCCTCCATCATGGAGAGGATCTCGGCGAGCAAGGGTCTCATCTCACCCATGATGGCCAGGCTGGCCGCGGCTGCCCTCAAGCCCTCTGCCACCTTTGACCCAGGTGAGCAGGCCGGGCACTGCCCAGGAAACGAGTGGCTTACGGACCCCGGGAGCCCGCCGCCTCAGATTGCAGAGCAGAGTCGGGGGGTGTTGGAGAGGCGTCTTTCTACTCCTGCACCCACGTCCCCCACGCCCCCAGCCCCCATCTTTGCCTGGTCTCTGCCTCCATCCTGTTTGTTCGCTATTGCGGCTCCCTTGTTCCGGCCTGCCCCCCGCCACCCGAGGCAGCTCTGTTCTCTCATCTGTGAAGTGGGGGCCATAGGCCTGGCCTCACCGGGAGCCTGTGTGTCCCGGGGCAGCTGGTCCTTACCACTCCGCACCCCCCAGTTGTCACCCTCCCTCATCGCAAGTCCAGCCGCTGATGAGAGGAGTCCCAGATCCCTGCGCCTCCCTAGGGCCCCCCATGTCACCTGGAGGGGCATGGGTCCAGCCAAGCAGCAGGTGGCCGCACTTCAGGGATGCTTGGGATCTACACCCGGCCGGCCCCTCAAGGCCGAGGATAACCTTCCAGTGTCTCCCTCTCCGTCAGTGCCGTCTGGTAGAACTTTCTGCCGGAACGGAAATGTTCTGTCCTGTGCTGTCTGGTAGGGCAGCCACTAGTCACCTGTGACTGTTGAGTGCCTGAACTTGGCTCTGTGACCAAGGAACCGGATTTTGGTTGGAATCGCTTTAACTTAGTCACACCTGGCCAGCGGCTGCCATGTTGGACAACACAGCCAGACCTCCCGAGTCCCACCTCTGGCCTCCCTCTGGCTTACCACGGGGAGTGGTTCTCCTTCTCAACTTTTCTACTCTTTTTAAATGTTTTCTCTGATCTCTGGAATTCTTTGGCTTTCTGTTTACCTGGCTCCTCTCCCTGTTCTCCCCCTTCTCGGTACTTAGCTGAGAACAGTCAGCTGTCACTTCAGCCACTCATTCAGCAACCGCTGGGCTTGCTGAGGGCCAGGCGCCTCACCGGTGCTGGGGACACGGCAGGGAAGCAGAGTCCTGCCTGGTGGTACTGATGGGGCAGTGGGGGTAGCCTGATCCCGGGCACGCAGCCAGGAGGTGGCAAAGTCCAGACTTGGACCTCAGCGGTCCGGCTCCTGAACCTGCGTGCCCTACTCTGCTGTGAGACCGTCTCAAGACCAGGCAGGACGGAAGGTCCCTGCGGCCTAGCCCAGGGGTCTGCCCAGGTCTCCTAGAGGGCCTGCCGGTGCTTGGCAAGGGGGCTGGGCCATTTCCCAGGGGACCTTGGGCAAGTGACTTCAGGGAGCTACTATCCTGTCCCGAGTGGGACGTTCCCATCAGCTGGAAGCGTGGAGGGACCCACCTTCCGTTCCCAGGTGTGAGAGGGATGGCAGGATGCCCAGGGGCCTTGTGTCTCTGGCCAGACGCCTGTGGGCCGGGGTGGGCCCCGCTTTAGGACCACACTGAGCTCAGGGGCCAGACTGTCAAATTCTTTCTTTTTCATTAGAAAAATCTCCTTCCCCCAAAAGAAAGGTCAAGGGAAGGGGGGGGGGGGGGCGTTTTCCTTTATTTTTTAATCAAATGCCACTTGCTGTCTGTGAAGCAGCTTTCTGTCAGCTGCAGTGCCTTGGGGCAGATTAATATTTCAGCCACTTGGGGATTGTGGAGAAGGGCTCGGTGGACATGTTCCTGTCAGCAACTTCTTTTGCCCCCGCTCTGCTTGGCCTCCCAAATCATCTGCCTACCGAGCTCCAGACTTTCCCCCAATGGCTACACCCCGCCAGCTCCCACCCAGACCCTGGTCCAGCCCAGCCCGGCCACAGTGGGCCTCACATCCCTGCCCTGGACAGCTTGACTGGCGAGGTCACATAGTTTGAACTGCTCTGATTGGCTGTCAGCTCCCATCGCCCTGACACAGCAGATGCCCCTCCTAGGCATGCTCAGTGGAAGGCAGGGCCGTCGCCCCGGCAACAGCGGGCCGGGGACCTGCGGAGGGGCGCAGCTCCCAGTCTAGATCTGCCACTTTCCCTCAGCATTAACAGAGTCTTTAATAAAAGCCTAAGCGGCAGCCCCACAAATCGACTGTGACAGTCGGTGGAGAAAATGAAGGGCCCCCACCCCCGTGCCAGCCCCCTCCCCAGCCTCCCGCCCTTCTCCTCCAGGAGGCCCTGAGCTGGGACAACTTTGACATAATTTTGCAATAATTATCACTTGAAGAATTGCCACACAGGGGTAAGCGTCACAAGCGATCATGTCAGTGG
Source organism: Panthera onca (assembly GCF_046562875.1). Classification (NCBI taxonomy): domain Eukaryota; kingdom Metazoa; phylum Chordata; class Mammalia; order Carnivora; family Felidae; genus Panthera; species Panthera onca. The sequence goes on from NC_138346.1 coordinate 213,805,440, forward strand.
GGAGAATCGCTGACCAGCAGCCAGGGTTCCCCTGGGGCCCCCGGCCCACCCAGCCCACTGCCCTCCCTTCTGGCGGTGGGGGGTTCCGGTCTGTGTCCATAGGAAGCCCTCAGCCCCTCTAACACCATCTTCCCTCCCCTCCCCTGTAGGAAACGGGCAGCAGGCCACCCCCGCCAGGTTCCCCCCGGCCCCGGTGAAGCAGGAGCCCGGTGAGAGCGCTGGCGCCCCGGTTCCCCACGAGGTCTCCCAGGACCGCAGTTTAGACCTGACTGTGAAGGAGCCCAGGTGAGGCGAGGCCAGGCCCCCACCCCACCAGCTTCTGCCCCACTGCAGGAGGCTCTTGGGGACAGCACCCTTGGAGCCGGACCCCACCGAGGTCAGGGGCCAAGCCCTCCCGGCGGGGGTCCTCCTCCAGCCCAGGCAGATGTAGCAGGCGGGGCCGGGGCCTTCGGGATGGGCAGGGAAGGGTGTCTGGGCTCAGTCCCACGTACGTCTGAGCTAAAGCCCCTTGGTTTGTGTGTTCCAGTAATGAATCAAATGGCCATGCAGTCCCGGCAAATTCGTCTCTCTTATCCTCGCTTATGAATAAGGTAAGAACCATCCATCACACGCCTCCCGTTCCCCCACCCAGAGAAATTAAAGCTGTGCTGGGGGGCGGGGGGGAGGTGTTTGTTTTTTAATGTTTTGCCTCTAATAAGATGAGTTTGTACCATTTAAATTTTGAGGCCATTTTTCATCGGATATAATTTCAGAGCCACTGCTTACAAATTAATTTAATGAACTGGCTGAAGAAATATATTCCAGCCTCTGACACCCTTTTTTTCCCTTCAGATGGAGGGCTCCAAAAGCTTTTCCAGAGCCCTCTAACTTCTTTCCCTCTCAGTTATTAATTTTATTTATTTATTTTATATATTTTTTTGTTTGTTTAAAAGGGGGTGGGGGAGGGGCACTAAAGTGGGAGCAAAGCATCAATTTCCACTTTTTGGGTTGAGTAATGGTCTCGGACGCCTTCCACAGAGGTCGCTCCAGAATATTTATTTTAAATAATGCAGGGTCTTTGTAAATTATACATCATCTCAAATATATTTCCCCCCCCCTTCACATGATAAATTTGACTACAGCAAGATTAATTTGGTTACCATACACAAGTGACTGCTGGGGGAGCTGAGCCTGGGCCGGACCTCACGGGTGGGGGTCCCGCTGGGCCCTTGGCAGGGAAGGAGCCTCCCGCCACCCTCTGCCGAGGGCCCCGCGCCCTCTACCTTTCCTCTCTCCCTCCTTGCTCTCCTGCTCTACTTTTCCCTTCTTGGCGGTGGGGGAGGGTGTCACTGGCCCCTGTACCCCCTCGTTCCTTCGTGTCGGGGCCCCACACCCCATGTGGGTCAAGCTTTCACACAGGCTCCCCCTCGCCACTCCCCCTCCTGGCCCAGTAGCCCTGAGCCATCTTGATCTCACCCCCTGAGCCTCCCTCCCTCCCTCTCTGCTCCTCTTTTGTGTGCCTTCTCTTGTTCTCAAGGAATTCATAGGGGTTACCCCCCCCCCCCCTCCTGCACTTCTTTTGAAAACCTGGCAGGAAAATAACCAGGGAGCCACAAAGTCTGGGGAAAGCTGGTCTGGTGTGTGCCCAGAGTCCCGGCCTTAGCTTGAGTGATGGATCTTAGCACCACGGGGTTTGTGTGGAGGAGCCGTGGCATCCCCACGTTGCCTCGGGCAGCACCATTCAGAGCGGACTCGGCTGTGGCCAGAGCTGTGCAGGGCCAGGCGCCCTCTCCTCTCCACTGCTCTAGTGCGTTCGTTGCAAGAGGCCCAGGCGGCCCAGAGCCGCTGCTGCTCCCACGGCGGCCAGCCAGTCCCAAGCACCGGCCCTGTTCTCTTTGCAGATGTCTCAGGGCAACCCCAACCTTGGCAGCCTGTTGAACATCAAGACAGAAGCGGAGGGCAGCCCCGCCGTGGAGTCCTCGCCCTTCCTGGGCAAGGCCGTGAAGGCGTTGGTTCAGGAGAAGCTGTCCGAGCCCTGGAAGGTGTACCTTCGAAGGTGAGGGGCTCCCTGGCAGAGCAAAGGAGCAGGAAGGGCCACGCCCACCCGTCATGGTGGCCAGTGCCCCGGGGTCTCCTCTGACCGCTGCTTCCTCTGGCCAGGTTTGGCACCAAGGACTTCTGTGACGCCCAGTGTGACTTCCTTCACAAGGCACACTTCCACTGCGTGGTGGAGGAGTGCGGCGCGCTTTTCAGCACCCTGGACGGGGCCATCAAGCATGCCAAGTGAGTGGGGGTCCCCAGGGCGCATGGAAACCCAGCCCCTTTCATTCCAGCCTGGCCCCAGGCTGCGTGGGGTTGGGGGCTGCCTGGGTCTCTAGCTGCCTTCCAGGCAGGCGCCGTGTGCTGCTCGCGCCGAAACTCAGAAGCTGAGCTAGTTTCTTAGAAGGTACTGCCTGAAAAAGGCAGGCTTCCCCATCCTTCCACCTGCTCAGCCGCCTGGCGGGGTCCTCTGAGCCTGTCCAGGCTCCACCTGGAGACCCTGAGCAGCTGTTTCTGCCCACCCCCCGCGCCCCTCCCCCACCAGTGTGGCCAGCAGCTCTACCACAGATGTTCCCTACAGAGCCAGCTGGAGAGACCCCACTCTGACCCAGGCAGAGACCTTAGGTGAAGGCCTTTTCCAAGCCACGGTATTGCGTTTGTAGATTTTCTTTGACCTAAAAATAATGAAATTAATTTGTAAACCCACTGAGCTGAAAAGCAGCAGGCCAGCCGCCTCTTGTAATTGAACCCAGAACTCGCAGACATTTAACACAGACCTTGGCTACTGCTGGGCCCCAGCTCAGGCTCCGCTCACTGCTCAGGCAGCCGTTAGTCTGCAGAAGAGCCATCTTTGAGGGCCGAGCGAGACCCACCTTTAATTCTCAGAGCAGATTCTGGAAGCACAGATTCATGCCCCCTGCTGTCCCTGTCCCCTGCTCCGTGTAGGAAGGAGCTAGGGACAGACACAGCAGGAAGATCACAGGAAGGCATGGGAAGGGACACTGGGCCCCTAGGCTCGTGATGGGGTAACATCCAGGGAAAGGCTCCCTGCGCAGGGCCCTCTTCCTCCCCACTGAGCCGCTGTTTCTGCCTGTTGCAGCTTCCACTTCCGGACGGAGGGAGGAGCAGTGAAGGGAAACGCAGAGGCTCCCTTCCCCACCTCGGCTGCGGAGACCAAACCTGCCTTGGCCCCCTCGTCCCCTCCAGCGCCTCCTGTCACCACAGCCTCTCTGGAGGGTCCCACTCCCAGCCCGGCTGCCGTGCCCTCCACCCCCACGCTGCTCGCCTGGAAGCAGCTGGCTTCCACCATACCCCAGATGCCTCAGATTCCAGCGTCAGTGCCTCACCTGCCCACTTCGCCCTTGGCAACGACTTCTCTAGAAAACGCCAAGCCCCAGGTCAAACCCGGATTCCTCCAGTTCCAGGAGAAGTGAGTCCCTCGATGAGCCGGGAGTCCCGTGTCCCCCGTGTGTCTCGGGAGTAGGTGCTAGCGAGGGCAGCCGAGGAGGTGCTGCTCCTAACCCTGCAGTGAGCCCGGGCTGTCCCCAGCCTCTCTGGGACACGGTCATCGGACGCTGTCCTTCTAGCCAAAGAAGCTGCTGCTCTGGCCTCACTGCCTGCTCCCCAAGCAGGCAGCCGGGGTGGGAGAAGGTGGTGGTGGTAGGGGCCGCTGTTCCAGAGGGGGCAGTGTTGGCGCTGTGAGGACCAGCTTAGGTGGGCCGGGAGTGCTGGGCCTCGCCCGGCAAGGCAGGCTGCATCTCACTCTGGGCCTTGCACCCATGGCTAAGTCTCTGCAGAGCAAGCGAAGTCATGGGTGGGGGGCGAGGGGGCTAGGCCCCCACTCCAGGCCCACACCCGTCCGCACAGTGGTCTGAGCTCTCAGGGGTGGAAGGGACCTTCCTCGCTGGATGGTGGTGGCGCCTTGCGGCGAGAACGGTGACTCTGTATCGTTATGTGTGCGGCTTCCTGTTCTCAATAAAAGTAATAAATTGGATGTGAACGTGTACCGCCTGAGTGGCAGCTGTCCCCCCTCTCTGGGCACCTGGGGCGGGCCTCTGGCCTGGAAGGGGACCTGCGTTCCTCTCCGTCCCTCCCCGAGCTTCTCTTGTTCGTTCCGCCTCCCCACAGCGGCAGCGCTCTTAGTCTCCCCAGCGCGGTCGGATTCCCACCCCGGGGCCACCGTGGCGGCAGCTGTGGCACCAGCCAGGGCAGAAGGCCGGGGTATGGCGTCCTCCACACCTGTCTGCAGCCCAGGAGGCAGGCCGTGGGGCAGGGCTGCCGCTCACGGGGCAGGCTGGCATGGGGGCTCAGCCCAGCACCCCCCACCCCCCACCCCCGAGCCCCACCACTCAGCCGGCTGGTGAGGTTCTCTGAGTGGGCGGGAGCCCTGAGCCCCGAGCTGACCCTGGGGGCCCCAGCAGCTGCGCGCCTCGGCGGGACCTGACACCAGGCGCACACTCCCCCTGGCCAGGGCCCCGAGGGAGCAGAGCTTCCGGGTAGGGCTGCCCACCCATCTGCACCCTGTCAGTCAGCCACACCCAGGGCAGTGCCTGTGCCACGCCAGCCAGGCCCTCACTGGCGCCCCGCCAGGGCTGGCAACGCCATCTCTCATTTTCACATCCAAGAGGTTATCGCAGCCGCCTTATCTATAATCCTGAGGTGTGGCCGTGGAAACTACGTGTCCCAGCATGCAATGCTCTGGGCAGGCTGCACACCGCAACCCTTTCTGCACCAGCCGAGCTCCAAAAAGAAGGCAGGAAAGCATGCTGGGATCTGTAGTCTCCTCTGGCCGAGGCCACTTGTTGAGCAGGAAGGCAGCCCCGGGGGCCATTCCTCTGGGCCACACCGCAGGGGATTAGGGAGCAGAACCCCAACTCGACCAATGTCAGGATGTCGGTGGGGAGGGCTCTGGGAACGCCAATGACCTTCTGGGCTGTGGTTTCCTTCCAGCGATCCTTGCCTCGCCACGGACTGCAAGTACGCCAACAAGTTCCACTTCCACTGTCTCTTCGGGAACTGCAAGTACGTCTGCAAAACCTCCGGCAAGGCTGAGTCCCACTGCCTGGACCACATCAACCCCAACAACAACCTGGTGAACGTGCGAGACCAGTTTGCGTACTACTCACTTCAGTGTCTCTGTCCCAACCAGGTCAGCCCCGGGGACAGGTGCGGGCGGGGGCCTGGGGCCCGGGGTGGGGGGCAGGGAGGCACGGGGCCCGGGGTTGGCTCCTCCCGGCAGGGATTCATTACGTCTCTCACGCCCGTTTTGAATTGGCCTCGTCCAGACTCTGGAAAGGGCACTGTCTTGCCCCTGGGCCCCTGGAGGCCCCTGGGCAGGGGTCCAGATTGGTGCTCAGTTGGTGACGTCTGTCATTTCATCCCGACTCTCCGTGCACTTGGCATCATTCTGACCATCCTGGAACTATGCTCCCTTTCCCCAGAGGCCTAGAATTTTAAAATAGCCCACTGGACAGCTAGAGATTGAACTGTCCGTGCCCCAGAAAGGAAGGGCAGATCAAGTTCACCGTAAAGGCCTACCCCAAGACTGGTAGGGGCTGTTTGGCAGAGTGCCTCGAGAAGGAGTCTGATCCTAGAGCTGGGCATTCCAGAGAAGAGTGCTAGGCCGGATTAGTGATGTCTGCCTAAGGCCAAGCATCCAGAGAGGAGTGCTAGGATAGATTAGTGATGTCTGCTCTGGGTGTGGAATTAGAAATGGGTGGCACGATTACCAGGTAGGATGTTTTGGTCAGATTCCAAAAGGGACATACCGCTTTTTAACACGTGAAATTGCCTACACCCAGTTGTGTTTTCTGATTTGAGCACGGAAGAAAAAAGGGCCTGCCACGCCCAGAGCCCTGGGCCCGGTGGGAGCTCAGAGAAGTGGTCAGCCTGGCCCTGACCCTCCCGCCCCTCCCCGCAGCACTGCGAGTTCCGGATGCGTGGACACTACCACTGCCTCCGGACCGGCTGCTACTTTGTGACCAACATCACCACCAAGTTGCCGTGGCACATAAAGAAGCACGAGAAAGCCGAGCGGCGGGCAGCCAACGGATTCAAGTACTTTACCAAGCGCGAGGAGTGTGGCAGGCTAGGTACTGAGGGCCGCGGTTGGGGGGAGAGACTTGCAGCAGGTGGCAAGGTTGTGGCTCTGGTGGCCCCGGCCACCTCTCCTGGTACCCACCTCTTGTCCCTGCACGTCAGACTCTGTGTTGTGTTAAAAGTGCCACTGATGTCACGGGCCAGGCATCATCAAACAGGGGAAACTGTCAAAACACGGAGAGCCCAGGAATAGGGGTGTGAGTGACTCAGAGCACTCCGCCTACATCCGGGGAAAATGCCTGGGGCCTCGTCATCAGAGTCAGGCCTTGGACTTGGTGCTGTTTTCCATTCTCTCAAGAGGGAGTGCGGATAACATAGGAGCCCCTGATGTTCCTCACTCTGGGATCTCTTTCCATGGCTCTAACTACAAGGGCTTTTCCAGAACGGCCCCTGGTTTGTTTGCTCATTCAGCAGATACCTATCGAGGAAGAGCGGTGTGCAGGGCTCCGTGCTGTTAACGGGAGGTGGTGGGGGTGGTGGCAGCTCAGGGTTTTGAGCGTCTCCTCTGGCCAGCACCGTGCTTGGCGGTGGGGGTCTGGTAGGACAAGCAGGTACACTGTGGATCGGCCCAGAGCATCTGTGACCTGGGGTGACCCAGAAGGAGGTGGCCATGGGGCTGGGAAGGAGGCCACAGATGGCCCTGAACTTCGAGGCAGATGCCAGGGAGCTGAGTCTGCTGTTGAGAGCTGGGCCCTCGTCAGGGAAGCCGCCCGGAGCCCTGGACCCGACCGGGGCCTCCGGAGTAGCTCCCTGGCCCCAGCTTGCCCCGAGGATGCCTTTGGGCAGGGGGCAGACCCCACCCACCTGCCTCAGGATGGAGCCACACGTTCACAGGCCTGCAGATGTGGGGTAGGAATCTGCCAGGAAAAAACTGGAAACTGGAAGGCAGGTGGCAGCTAGGCAGGCCGGGCACAGACAGCTGGGCCGCAGGCCAGGCCTGTTGTGACTCAGGTGGTCATAGCAGCAGGGCCTTGGGGGAGCAGAGGTGGGGCCGTTGGCTGCCGCGGACTGGCCCTTCCACAGGGGCAGGGTGAGAGACTCGGCGACTGCCAGAAAAGACAGGAAACAAACCTTTCTTTCAAGTATTAATTCAAAAAGAATTCGTGGCCTGGGAGAGGGTTGGTAACCATGGCAACAGATGTCAACATTCGGTGGCCTGTGCCGTCCTTGGGCTCAGTTTACGGGGGTCAGGGTATTCCGTGGTTGTCGGTATTTACTCAGCTTCGGGTGTTTTTGGTGGTAGTTGGGGCCAAACAAAGCTGGGGGATGATATAAGACACCTGGCCAGCCCCGGCGCCATGGCAACGGGCAGGCCTTCACCTGCCCTTTGCTGACACTGTTGCAGTCTTGCCCGCTGTTTGTTCTCAGCCCAGAGCGAAGCCGAGGTGGGTGGGGGCGGGGCAGAGGTCCACACAGGTCTGGGGGCAGGCACCCGGGCTCCCCAGAGATGTGGAGACAGGTGGCTTGCCGGGAGGGGGCCGACCTGGTGGACGGGTCATTGGGGTCTCTCGCCCAGAAACCCCGGGACCTCTCAGCGAGAGGGGCAGGGGATGGGGCCCAGCCTCGCCACTGTCACCTGCCTCCACGCCAGGCCAGAGGAGAGGGTGGGCCCAGGCCCTGGCCAGCCGGAGAGCCTAGGACCTCTTCCCCGCCCCCCCGGGGGTGGGGTGGATACAAGCCCTCCTCAGAGGAATGCCACCACGGGGCACGTGTCCCCTCCCCAGACACCATCTGCCCGTTGGCCACACTCCCCTGAGCCCAGGAGGCACGGTGGGCGCTGTGCGCGCCGGCCGGGGGAAGCTCACGGCCGGCGGGGCTGTGTCCGCAGGCTGCAAGTACAACCAGGTGAACAGCCACTTCCACTGCATCCGGGAGGGCTGCCAGTTCTCCTTCCTCCTCAAGCACCAGATGACCTCCCACGCCCGGAAGCACATGCGGAGGATGCTGGGCAAGAACTTCGATCGCGTGCCCCCCTCCCAGGTGAGCGCCCGGGGTGCCCAGCGGGCGTCGGTGCGTCCCGCCCGGAGGGACGGCCTGCCTGCCCCCCTGTGGGCGGCGTAGCCCCCGCCCGGCTTCCTCAGGGTGCCCCTTCTTCTCTCAGGGCCCCCCGAGCCTGATGGACACGGAGACAGATGAGTACATGGATTACACGGGCTGCAGCCCAGGCGCCGTGTCCTCTGAGTCGCCCACCATGGACCGGAGCTGCTCCAGCACCCCCGTGGGCAACGAGAGCACGGCGGCAGGTGAGCACACGGCCGGGCGGCGCCGCGACAGCGCGAGCAGCGGGCCAGGAGGAGACATCGGGGGCCGGGAGCTTCCGGCCCAAGGCGCCGCAGGGTCCATCTTAGGCTTCGTGGTCACGTGGCCTCAAAGGAGGACAGAGCCAGCCTTAGTGTGCGGTAGGGCCGGCTGGTCTGGGGGACACAGGTCACTGAGGCCCCCTCCTGCCCGCACTCAGCCCTTGGCTTCGGCTTCCAGGAGAGGAGCTGGGCTCGTCCTCAAGGGCAGGGGGGCCGGGGACCTGCCAGGGCCCAGGTCCCGGGCACGCGGCCTTCCTTCCGGCCCTTCTGCCATCGTCCCGAAGCTCAGTCCCTGGACCCCAAACTGGGGTCGCACCAGGGCCGGGCTCTGGCGCAGGCCCTCCCTGAGCCCACCACGGCCTCTCCCTGCGCAGCCTCCCCTCCCGTTCTCTCCTCCTCCTGCCACCTCCTTCCCCACTCTTCTCTCGTGGCGCTTCTCTGCTCGTCATCTGTCCACGTGTTTTCATATCATACTTGCTTCTGCCATTGGGTTTCTCATTTTGGTTCTTTTTTGTTTGTTTTTTCTTTGTTTTGGTTTTCTTTTTTTTTTTTTTTTTTTTTTTTTTCTGCTTTTCTCCACCCTCTCCAGGCTGCCCGGCTCCTCCTCCTCCTCCTCTTCCTCCTCCTGCTGCCGCTGGCGACGAGGCTGCCCGCGTGGCTCCGCAGCCCCCACTGACCCCATCCTTCTCAGCCGCCGTGCTCCGGGCGCCCCTCCCCTCCCTCCCATGCCTCTTTTCTCCGCCCTGTCTCTCATACTCTCTGCTCAGTGCCACTCTCGGAGCCACCCGGGGCCTGGGCCACCCGGTCGGCAGCCCGCCCCGCCTCCCGCCCGCCACAGCCACCGCAACTCCAGTAAAAAGTGACGTCCCCCTAGTTCAGGATGCTGCAGGTAACTCGCACATGCCTTCTTGCCAGTGTGTGTCACCTCCGCTGACCCTCAAGGCCATGGTCCGGGACCTGACCTTTTCCTGTGACCTGCTGGGGCGAGGACAGGGCCACCTGCGTCCCTCACGGCCCAGCGCCCCCCAGAACCAGAGAGCCCTGTCTCTGTCCCAAGGACAGCTCCTCTGGACTCCTGCTCAGCATTGGGTCCAGGCAGGGCCCTGACACCAGCCTGACCCCCTCCCAGCCCTGGAGCCAAGCAGGAAGAGGGAGTCCCTGTGGCTCAGGCCCCAGGCAGGGCTCAATGGCAGGGGTGCCTCCAGTTCCCACCCCACCCCCCACCCCTGCATATCCGATGCCCCGCAGGGCTGGGACCCGCCAGCCCCTCGCCTCTGCTGTGGCCATCACCGCAGCCCTGCACCTTCCTTCACTCATTTTTGCCTCACGTTCTGCTGAGTGCCAGGCCAGTGCTGTGCCAGAGAGGCAGAAGGTCTCCCTTCTGGAATTCTACCTGTGGAAGGCTGTCACTGCCATAACCACACTGAGCCCTGTGCCCTCAGACCCAAAGCAGCCACTTCTCACTCACCTGGATCTCCAGGCCCCACACCCTCCCTTGTCCTGCACCACGCACCCCCACACCGTTGCTGCCCTTGGTTTCTCTTCACCTGCCAAGGTGGGGGGTGACTGGGTCTGTTCCCTAAATGGACAACGCGGCACAGTGGTGCCGTGGAGGCCGGATATTATTCTAGGCAGGTTCGGGGCAGGCTGAGCAGGTCAGCCACATGGGAGAAGCCTGGAGAATACCCACCCTTGACCCTGGGTAGGGCCAGCCCCTGAAGGTTTCTCTCTCATTCCTAGGGTGTGAGGCCGGGAATGCCAGGGTTGTTGTCCCTCCCCCAGCTGCCTGTGCAGTGCCAGGGGCTGCTGTCCCCTCACGCCACAGCAGCGGGGCCACTCTCAACCAGGCAGCCCTGGCCATGAGCCATCCGAAGTCCAGGGCGCCGTTGGGTCCAGTTGGGAGGGCACAGATGGGAACCCGTCTGCTGGCTGAGCCCCTGCTCCAGCCCCGGTCCCTCAGAAGAGCTGCCCTCTTCTGGCTTACTGGGGGCAGAAGACCCCCACAAGACTTTAAAGAATCTTCTGGCACCAAAGGGGAGGTGTCCCTCAGGGCAGGGCGTTACGGCTCCACACAGCCCCAGGGCGCTGGGCATCCCTGCGGGAAGTAGGTAGGTCCCCTGTGCAGACAGGTGGGCAGCCAGGGAAACTGGTTAGCCGGCCGGGAGAAGGAGCCCGCCTGTCCCTCATTAGAGGCGGGTTCGTGATGGCATCCTGGCGTCCGTCCAACGTGGGTAATTACGCTCTGCCGACCTAGATTCCCCCTTCAGCTTCAATTAGCGCCAGGGATGCGTCCTCACTTCCCACCCAAACTGGCCAGGAAGCGGCCACCACATCCCCCGGGTTGCTTGCTCTGCCGCACGAGGGGCGGATGCCTGTGTGGTCGTCCTGCAGACAGGGGATGACGCAAGGGGAAGCCTGGGGGCTCCCTGGTTCTTCGGGGGAGGGGGAGGGGGAGAGGCCCCCAAAGTCTGGGGAAGCCGACCCCCAGCGCTGCCCTCCGGCCACCACGCGGAGCCGGGGACCCTGCGTGGGTGCGAAAGGCTCCCCGGCACGCGCTGACCTCCCCCCGGCCCCTCCGCAGGGAACACCATCTCCATGCCCACAGCCTCCGGGGCCAAAAAGCGCTTCTGGATCATCGAGGACATGTCGCCGTTCGGCAAGCGGCGCAAGACGGCCTCCTCGCGGAAGATGCTGGACGAGGGCATGATGCTGGAGGGCTTCCGGCGCTTCGACCTCTACGAGGACTGCAGGGACCCGACCTGCCAGTTCTCGCTCAAGGTCACGCACTACCACTGCACGCGGGAGAACTGTGGCTACAAGTTCTGCGGACGCACGCACATGTACAAGCACGCGCAGCACCATGACCGCGTGGACAACCTCGTGCTGGACGACTTCAAGCGCTTCAAGGCCTCGCTCAGCTGCCACTTCGCCGACTGCCCCTTCTCGGGCTCCAGCACGCACTTCCACTGCCTGCGCTGCCGCTTCCGCTGCACCGACAGCACCAAGGTGACGGCGCACCGCAAGCACCACGGCAAGCAGGACGTGATCAGCGCGGCGGGCTTCTGCCAGTTCAGCTCGAGCGCCGACTGCGCCGTGCCCGACTGCAAGTACAAGCTCAAGTGCTCGCACTTCCACTGCACCTACCCGGGCTGCCGCCACACGGTCGTGGGCATGTCGCAGATGGACTCGCACAAGCGCAAGCACGACAAGCAGGAGCGCGGCGAGCCCCCCGCCGCGTCCCCGGGCCCCGCCGTCGGCCTGGACGGCGCGCTGTCGCTGGGCACCGAGCCCGGGGCCCCCCTGCTCTTCCTCCCGCCCGCCGCCGCCGCCGCCGCCGCCGCCGCTTCCGCGGGCCTGGGGCTGGGGCCGGGCGATGCGGGCGACCCGGGGGACCCCGGCCCGCCCGACGGCCCCGGGCCCCGCGACGGCCCCGCTGCACCCGCGCCCGGCCCGGTGGCGGCTGGGGAGTCGTCGCAGGAGGACGAGGAGGAGGAGCTGGAGCTGCCCGAGGAGGAGGCGGACGACGACGAGGACGACGACGAAGACGACGACGACGACGAGGAGGACGACGACGACGACGAGGACGACGACGAGGACCTGCGCACCGACTCGGAGGAGTCGCTGCCCGAGGCGGCGGCGGCGGCGGCGGCGGCGGGGGCGCGGAGCCCAGAGCTGGCGGCCCCGGCGCCCGCCACAGCGTCGCCCTAGCCCGCCCGTCGGGGACGCCTCGCCCGCCCCCCTCCCGTGGTGGCCATTGTGATTCCTTTTGTAAGAGATGCTATTTATCTGTAACGCTGCCCCCCCCCCCGCCCCCGCCAGAGCTACGCGATCGCACCCGGTGCCGGCGTGGGGAGGCGCTCCGGGCTCGGGGCGGCCCCGCCGGTGCTTCCGGACCCCGAGTCCGTCTCAGGACAGAGGCGGGGGCCTCCCTCTGGTGCTCCGGGGCCGCCCCCGCCCCGCCCGCGGCGCGCGGCCAGCGGCTGGAAGGACAGGCTGCGAGCGACCCTCCTCTGGCTGCACTTCGGGGATCTTCTTCAGGGAAACAGAAGGTGCTCTTGTCCGGGGTGGGACCGAGGAGCGGGGGGCCCTGAGGGCGAGGCGGGCGCGCAGACACCCGGGCAACCGCCCCGCGCGCCCCTCCCCGCGGCCGGACCCCGGGCCCCGCGACCACGCCGGTGGGATTCCTCATTGCTCAGGACTGGGAAGGGCGCCGGGGGTCACCGCGACCCCCAGCCCTCACCCCCAGAGGCGGGCCCCACTAGCATCTGGCAGGGCCTCCCGTTCACGCAGCTAAGACCCTCCCTCCTGGCCCCGGGGGGCGGGGGAGGGAGGGGCAGAGGCGCCAGCGCCGGCGACACTGCAGGGACCGCGGAGGAAACCTCACGGAATTGGCAGAGCCGGGGCGCTGTGCCCCGCCGCTGGGCCCTGCCCCGGTGTCTGCTCCCGAGGGCTGGGGCCCGGAAGAGGCGCGTCTCGGCCGTCCGGGGACTCCCAGGCCCCAGCCTCTGCCCACGGAGGGCTGAGGCTGTGTCCACTTCCATACCTAAGAGCGGCAGGTGCTGGCGTGCTGGGCCCGGCAGGGGTCTCAGCCACCCACGTGGTGGGAACAGGAAGGATACCACTGTTTGGGGCTTTAATATTCAAAATGGGGAAAAAAATGCGAGAAAGTTGTACAGTATTTTTCCTGTAAAGGTTATTATTCTACATAGAACAAAAAGAAAAAAAAAGGCAGGTGGGCCGCGAGAGCACAGGCCCGCCTCGGACCAGCCCTGAGGTTGGAGACCGAGTGCAATCGCTCACGTGGGATTTCGTTTCGAATTTATTTTAGAGGCCTTACCAGTTTGAGGCTGTCTGTCTTTACACTAGCACTGACGGGAGCTGCGTGATTCCAACTTTTAACTTGAATTTTGTAGAAACAAGAAAAAGGACTATTACTGTTGATACAAGTTTGTAGTTAACATTTGAGTTTTTCTCTATTGGTTATGCGTGTGGCTTTATAGGGCTTTTCCCCCCCCCCCCCCCCCCCCCTCAGTTTTTATTATTTTGTTTGGGATGCTTCTTTGCCAGTGCAACCCACCCAGACTTGGGTCCCTTTTCAAAACACCCCCACTTCCTGGAGAGGATGAGGCCACCAAGCCCAGTTTGGGGGTGGGGGGTGGGCGCCTGGCTGGTGCACACCAGGCCACAGGCTCTGAGGGCGACAGGGACCCAGCACAGGCGACCCAAGCTTCCCGTGTCTCCAGTCCCGGCCACCAGCCTGGCTCAGGTTGGACCCTGAGACTCTGTCACAGGGAGAGAGCCAAGCCCAGCCTAGAGGAGGCCTGTCTCCCAGAACCTCCTCCCCACAGATCTCCAAGGGGAGCCCCACCTGATGGTGGGGAGGTGGGCACTGGTTTTCTTTTTTTTTCTTTTTGTCCTTGTGTGTGTGTGTGTGTGTGTGTGTGTGTGTGTGTGAGTGTGTGTGTGTGTGTGTGTGTGTGTGTGTGTGTCCTCTTGGCTGCCCACAGCCAGAGAGCCGGGATCATCTGCACTGGACAGAGGGAGCAGGGAGGGAGGAGTGGTCAGACAGAGCGTACCTGATTCAACAGGGAGCAAATCGTTTCCTAAAACGTGTCCCCTACCAGAGCCTCCTGAATTCTGTGGGCGCCTTGCGCTGCTGCTGACGTTCGCCCAGGCTCTGTGCCCTACCACAGAGCTGCTGGGTGTGTGGAGGGAGTTTTGTAAAGGAAAAAAAACAAAAGCAAAAAACAAAACACAAAAACATTTTTCAATGTAGCAAAATTAAACAAAACAAAACAAAAAAAAGACAAAAAAAAAGAAAAAAGAAAAAAGAAGATGCCGACAGTGGGAAGTCTAGCCTTTTGTAAACTCCATATTGCACACTAGGACTATAAGCCATTGCTAGCTCATTTTGAATTTTAATGTGTAATTTTTGTTTTATTTTCTTTCTGTGGGGAAAACAATGCTTGATCCACCAATGCTCTTTTTAATGTTTTATAACTATGTATGTGTATATATATAAATATAAAATAATATGTATGCACATATGTGTGTGTATATATCTATATGTATATACATATATAGATATATAGAGATATATAGAGAGGTTTTGAGACGAAAAATGCAGAACGTGAAAACCGAACTGAACAGCGTGTGCTCTGATTACTTGAATCTGGTCTCCTCGGCACCTGGTTATTAAGAACTGAATATTTTTCCACTTGAATTTAGTGCTATTAGAAATTTAATATATGTGTTTTATTTATTTGATTTTTTTTTTTTTTTTTGCATGACTGATGCAAGGTTTGACATTTTCACTCAATAAAAACTGGAAAAAAATCTATCAAGGTATCTTTTATTTTTAAAATCAGCCTCAAGTGGCTGGCAGTGATCGGGCCACGCAGGACGGCACAACCGTGGCCCGGCTCCATGTGCCAGGGCAGGGACGAGGGGAGGGAGTCGGTCACTCCCCAACCCTGGCAGGAAAGGGGCAGACCAGTTTGGCCCTGGGATGGGGCCGAGTTCCCCCAGGTTGCCGGGGACAGGCGGTGGGGAGCTCGGGTCCTGAGCTCCGGAAAGGTGGCTTCCTTCCCCGGCGCTGCCTGAAGCCCCCCGAGTGAGGCTCAGGGGCTGCCGGAGGGCAGAACTGACTGGCCTGGTAGCCCCAGGCCTCGGGCAAAGGCTCCCCACCCCCCCCCCCCCCGGCCCCAGACCCCAGCCAGCCCCAGCCTCCCGCAGCCAGGGCTACCGGGCAGGCGCTTGGCAGGGTCATCCTTTGCCGCCTCCTTCGGCTCCTTCCTTCTTCCTGCAGGGACCTGCCTGGGCTGGGAACGGCGCGTACCCGGATCCGATCCGGATGCTGGCTCGGCTCCTGCCTGGAGCACGTGGGGGCAGAGCCAGAGGGGGCCGATTCCTAGGTCTGCAGCCACCAGCCCCAGGCTTGAGCTGCCGGCCCTGTGGCCCATCAATGGGGCGGGGGGGGGGGGGGGCTCCCCCAGAAGCGTGGATGGCGCAAATACAGCCACCGGGCCTCGCCCAGAGCACAGGCCTCATGCCTCGTTCACCCTGACGTTTCTAAATGGTGACCTGCTTTCCCATTAAACCTCATCTACACCACCTTGCCGCTCTTGCCCTGAGCTGACCTCCTCCCAGGTGGCCGAAGCATCCCAGGGCCCCGGGGCGGGGATGTGTGTGGGATCCAAGTTCTTCCACTTTGAGCAGCTCGCCGCCGGGTGTCAGGCTGCTGTGATGAGCACACCCACCTCCCAGAGGAGGGAACCAGCGGGGTGGGAAGGTGAAGCCCTGAAGAGCCCCTCTCCCCTGGCTGGGCACCAGTGGGAGGAGGGGCGTGGGGGCGGGGGGGGAGGGTTGCCCCCCCCCCCCCCACCTGGGTCCACACCCTCCCAGCACCCTGCTCACTGTCGTTTCCACCACAAAAGCCTCATTCCCAACCCAGCCCCAGCACAGAAGGCCCTTCCTTTTCTTCTTTCTTCCTGGAACGCAGCCCACAGGCTATTTACATAAATATGTTTGTAACAGACGCGAAAATATATACTTTTTTCTGTCTTATTAAAATGTTCAAGTTGGAACTCGCCTATTGTTTGTGGCTATCTCGATTCTGTTAAATAAAACAGTGACTAATTTATGGGATAAAACACAAGTTCAACAAATTAAAACCATTATTGGAGCTTCACAGGCCCTGGTGGGCCAAGCGGCCCTCCCGTGGGGCTGGGGTGGGGGAGGCGCAGAGCCAAGCCCAGACCTCAGCTGGGTGAGTGGATGGCGTGACCCCAGGGCCGCCTTTGGGTGCTGGGGCAGGGGCCCACCGAGGCTCCCAGGGACTCCCATCTTCAGCTGCCTCTCAGGGGCCTCCTGGGACCCAGGGGAGGGAGGAGAGACTCAAGGCGGACCCCCTAAAAGGCCCCCTCCCTGGCTACCCCCAGGCCTTCGGGGCCCAGATGGATCTCAGCAGAGTCACACACGATGGACAGGAGGGAGGCCCAGCCTGGCCGAGGGCAGGGCCGGCTTCCAAACTGGACTCATGGACAAGGCAGGCCCCAGGGCCCCGAGAGACGAATCAGGAGGGCCTTGCGCCCGGCCCAGGGACGGGGGGCCCCTCCAAAGAGCCTCAGGGGGACAAGGACCTGTGACCCATCGGGACGCTGCACCAGGCCGGCTCACTGCCCTGAGTCCCGGGCACCGCCCCACAGGAGGGCAGAGAGGAGTGGCCACATCACCCGTGATGAGACCGTGTCCCCGCCCCCAAGTGGGCGGTGAGGCAGCTGCAGGGGCACGCACCCCAGGGGCGCCGAGTGGGCCTGGGCCCCACTGCACTCCCTGTGGCTTGTTGGACTCGGTAGGAAATGCAGTAAAACGTGTTTTCCTTCTTGGATTTAATTGGCTGTGGTGCTGTGATGCTCCTACACCCAAACTGGGGCAAATTCAAGAGTTTTGTAACCTCTTGGAAAGAGCCAGAACCAGCTGCACAGGCTCACGCTGAGCTCAGTGGCCTGCCCACCTCCCACAGACCTGGCCCGGCTTGGGTGCTACCAGCCGCTGAGTCATACATGGGAGTCGGGCCTCGGCACTCATGAGCGGCCGTGCTCCCTCCCGCCTGGACCCATGGCGACAGGCCAGCCCCCCTCCCTAGGCCACGTGGCCAGTCCGCCCTGTCAACTTGGGCGATGGCAGCTCGCGCACCAGCCTTCGTGAGGCGGCCCCGGCCCCACAGGCTGGCTTGGCCCGTGGCCAGGGCACAGCAGGTGGCAGGCGAAGAGGCGTCCGGGGAGCAAGGTGGACAGTCGGGCCCTTCAGACGGGCCAGAACCCTGGGGACCTTGTGGGACCGGGCCTGTGCCACCCTCGCAGGGAGGAGCCGCCCCACCCTCTCCGGCAGGCCAGACAGGAAGCAGCTCCCAGGAGGCCCGCAGCCAGCACGGGAGGCAGATGGTGATGAGCAGCCTGACCCAGCTGCTCCTAAGAGCCCTGTACCCTGTGCCCCTCAGAGGGTGACATATGGCTTCAGAAAGACCAAAGCTTTTTCCCCACCAAAGGATCCCCTCGGCCGTGGCCAGAGCCCTCCTCAGACCTGGGTGCTGCACCCTGGACCTAGAAGGCATCCGGGAAACTGCTAGTGCCTGGAAACGATTCTCCCAGGACTGCCGGGCTGGGGGTGCAGAGGGCCGGGCACCGGAGTTTCCAGGGTGTATTTAAAAATGTGGCCCTGTCACCATAAAGCAGATCCTTCCAAGACTTGTCAGGAACAAGGAAAGGCTTCAGGCATTCTCCTTACGAAATAGTAAAATCTTATCTCTTCTAGAAGAGCATGAACTTGAATGTGCTCAGTAACTACTAAGGCTTGTTCGTCATTCAGGGGAAAGGCCCCTACAATGCTGGGGTGGGGAGTGGGGGATGGAAGCTGGGGGGGGGGCACAAGGGGGCCGCAGAGAGCACCCCCCAGCTAGGCCCTGCATGTCAACCTATGCCGGCTCTCCCCAGGAGAGGGCAGCTGTCCCAGGTCGGCACCACACCCTGAAGGGGTCTCACTGTGGCTGCTCCCCCCACCCGCCCCCATGGGAGTGGCTGATCCCAGGGTGCAAAACACCTGTGCAGGGCAAAGCAGCAGGGGCAAGACTGGGGTCTACCCCCCGGTGGGCATTTCCCCTAAGGCTGGAGCCACACCTGCAGGGTCTCACATGCACTTTCATACCTGGTGCCTGGACCCTCTTTTCTGGGTGGCTGGGCAGAAACCATCTTAAACAAACAGGCGAAGAAGCACTAAGAATTAAGTAAACTCCTGAGGTTCAGATCGTCAGTAAATGTCTCCTGCCTGCCCTTCCTCCTCTTTGGGTTCCAGGGCAGGGGTAGGGGCAGGGCTGGGGCAGGGACAGGGCCAGGGCCAGGCAGTCACCAGAGGAGAGGGAGGTTCCAGACCCAGACCCAAGAACCAACCTCAGTGCTCCTGGCCAGGCAAAGGGCAAGGGTGGGAGGAGAGCCTTCTAAGGAACCCTCCACTCCCATTTGGTGTGAGCTCCCAAAGACACAGGATTCACTTGCAGTGAGACAAGCAAGTCACGGGACAGGGTGAAAGGAACTTCCCATCTTTATTAAAATAGAGGCGGGGTTGGGGGGCTGTAAGTGCACCCACAAAACCAGACAGTAGAGGGGAGATCGTGTGCTCTCTGCTCCTCTCTATACTGACCGGAGTTTTAAAACATCTGAGATGTGCTTCCGCAATATCAAAAAAAAAAAAAACAAAAAACAAACCACTTAAAACTCAGCAGCCCCTTCCCTCCCCCAGGAAGCTCCCCTTCCCAGACCAGGGAGCGGGGTGGGGGTGGGGGGGCACGTCAGGGACATAGAGTTCAGGAGGCTGGGCGGGCAGGTCGGGGAGCAGCCTCCCCAGCCTCTGCTCTGGGCTCTGCTCGGGGGACAGTACTGACACCAGGCCCCGCAGAGCCAGGGAGTCACAGGGGGCGGCGGGGGGGACCCCGGGGCCAGGAGGGCCGTCCCGCAGCCTCCCAGCACTGGGGCCTGTTCTTTCCTAAATGACGCTTTACAAAACTACATTGTAATTGAGTTTAATAATCTTCCCCCTTCCAGAAAGGCCTGACGGGCGCTGCCTGCTGCTCACTTCTGCCCCATTCCAAATATTTTTACCTTATTTGGATGAAATGCATTATTTTTCTAATGAAAGGCTTTTTTTTTTCAAAGGGCTGTTTTCCCTCCGTCCAGCAGCTGCCTTTATTAGGCAGCACTCACGCCGTTTTGGGGAGGGGTTTTTTCCTCCCTGAAATCTCGCCAGACTCTCTGTCCTCAGAAGCCGACACTGGAGCTCAGGACCCGCAGGGCAAAAGGCCTCCAGGCCCAGGTCTCCTTCCCCATCTCCTGCCTGTGGGCCCCAGGGACCCGCCACGGACACCCCTCTGCCTCTGGCTGGGGATGGTGAGGCCTCAGGTAGTCCCGTCTGGATGGGGAGGTGGGGTGGCACTGCCCGGACTGCACCCACCCTGATGGCTCCGGCCAGTGCCACCCCAGGCCACCTGCCCTCTGCTCTCCCCGTCCGGTGCCATTGCAGGAGGGACCAAGTTAGAGACGATGCCAAATGGTCACCAAGCTGAATGGGGAGAACCCCGAAGCACCCACTGAGGCCCTGGGGTTCCCATCCACTGTCAGAGGGCACGGAGCCCGGTCTCCGGCCACATCCCACGGATCCCACATCTGAGCCAAAGGCTCAGACCAGGCCCCCCAACCCTCTGCTCATCTGTCTCCGGCCCATGGGCCTGGCTCCCTGACACCGGGAGCCCTGGCCCAGGGCGGGCTCGTCGCCCCCCAGCACGGAGTCCCTGAGGGTTCCGCTTGGCCCTAGGGAGCATGTAGTGGGAAAAGGGACCGCAGGGACGTCCTGGGAGGTTATGAACATCAAAGGTGACGCCCGAGTGGGCCGGAGGCCTGGGCGCTCAGGAAGTCGAGTCACTGTCACCTGACACCCGCACGGCGCCCTGGGCCACAGGGCCAGGTCTGCGGCAGCGGGAAGGGGATTGGGCTCCCGGCCCCAAGGAGAGGCCTAGGCAGGAGAAGAACTGTTTCCTGAGACAAAACAGCACCTCGTTCCCTGGGGCGCCGGGCAGTGGTGCATGGCGGCCCGCGGGGAGCGAGGAGCTCGCCCACAGGGCACACGCCGGGCTGCAGGGCTCCGCCTCCGCGGCCACTGTCCCTGCACTTGGTCCCCGCCTTGGATCTACTCAAGGCCCCCGGGTGTGGCGGTGCCCTCTGTCCGCACGCAGCACCAGGGGCTTGGGGGAGCAGAGGCTCCTCGGAAGGAGCGCCGCGTGTTTTTCTGGGTGCAGCTGAACGCCGTGTGAAGGTTAAAGGGAGACGGGGAGGGAGAGCGGGAGACGGGGGAGGAAGACGGAGCGAGACACACGCTCTCCTGGGAGCACATTCATCCATTTAAGGAAGGAGAGCTCATCACGCTCAACACCAGGTCTATATACAGTAACATGAGGTCCCTTCCCACATCAGGATGTCGCCCTTCCACACTCCGAGCCGAGGACCAAACCCTCCAGCCGTCGTCGGTGAGCGGCTAATGAAACCTGCCTCAGGAAAGGGCCTGTCACCCATCGGGCCCACGGGAAGGGCTGCCCAGGCAACCCACCAGGCCCCCCTCCGGGCTCAGCGGCACAGCCCTGGGTGAGACCCACTCCCGGGCAGAGGATGCCGCGAGCAGACAGGGAGCCACAGGCAGGAATTAAATAGTGACAACTCGTATTTATTACAATTATATACAGTAGTATCTTATATTCTGAAACCTATACCTGATCACACAAATGAACATGTGTTTCGGGGGCGGGGGGCAGACGGGGGGGCCCTGACGCCTGGCTCCTACGTGGAAGTGAGAACCACGTCTCGCCATGGGGTTAGCTGAGTCACGATGCAGCGAGCGAGCGAGGACGGGAGAAGTGCAGAATGATTTCATTTGTCTGGAAGGACGACGGGCGCGGTGGGGCTTGGACGGCGCGTGGGGGCGCAGCCTCTGGACAAGAGCTGGCTGTGGGGCCCCGGGAGGCCCTTGCCGAGAGAGAGAAGAGCACAGGGCCGTGGCTTCTGGACACATGACGAGATGGCCCCCGGCCCCTTGTGAGGCTAGTGAAGCAGCCGCGGCAGGACGGGAGGGCGGCAGGTCAGCAGATACCACATCGACGCGGCTCTTCCTCCGCGGAGGACCGGGAGCCAGGTAATTAAACTACCTCTTGTCATGCACGGTGTTAGGTTAGCTAAGATGCTCAGCAGACACGCCCTGGACACGACCTCCGTCTGGGAGACAGGGCTGAGGTGGGCCCGGGCCCGGAAAATTTGCGCCCTCAGCCGGACGTGAGAACAAGGTCGAGGCCCAGCCGGCTGGGGCCGAGCGGAGGAAGCGGCAGGCTGGGGCTGGCGTTCAGGACAGAGAGGCCGGCTGCACGGAGACTCGTCCCCGCGCACAGAGCTCGGGCCCCACGGAGGCGGGAGGCTGCGACAGCTCGGCCCCACCTGCACGAGGCGGCCCTCCCGGAGCTGGAGGAGGAGGAGGAACCCGGCCAGGCGGCCCAGCGGAGGCCGGCTGCCCTCGGGGCCTAGTCCCGCTCGTTCTCATTGCTGGCACCCTCGGGCCGTCGCAGCTTTTCCACCTGCTCGTTGATCTGGCCGTCCCCACCCCGGCGGTCCTCCCTCTGCACCCCCAGGCAGTCTTCCTCGTCCACGTGGCTCACGTCCTCATCCTCCTCCTCCTCGTCCTCCCTCTTCTCCTCCTCGCCCTGCACCTCCATTCTCACCTGGCCCTTGACGTCCACCACCCCCTGGCCCTCCTCCTGGGGGCCCAGCAGGTGGTAGGTGGCCGTGGAGCCCTCGGGGCTGTGGCCCTCCTTCACGGGCGAGGATGACGTGGACTCGTTGCTGACGGGCGAGATGTCACTGCTGCTGTGATGGGTGGCAGCAGCGGGGCTGGAGGGGGACGGGGACTTGACCGGGATCTGCCAGGACGGGATCTTCGGGGCTGAGGGGGACGGTGGGAATTGCCTCCTGACAGAGGGAGAGAAGTAGCAGGGTCGGTGCCGGTACCCTAGGGCCCTCGCTCGGCAGAGCCGCACACGTCCCCCGGCCAACGCACTCCCCCAGGGCCGCTGAGCCGGGGGCAGGACGCACTGGGCCGCCCACCTCCCACCCTGCCGCCCAGAAAAAAGGCCTCTTGGCTGGTTGGAGGTTGGAGCAGAAGTGGAAGCCAGAAGTGCCCTCAGAGCACCCTGCCTCACTCAGGGTGCCTCCCGGGCCCTCCCTGCCTGGACCAGGCCTGCCTTTCTTGGCAGGTACTGGACAGCTGGCCCCAGGGGCTGCCACAACTGAAGCCCGCTCCCTCCCAGTCCTTAGTCCCTAGGAGAGGGGGCTGGGGATGGAGGGGCCAGCAGGGAACTGAGGCTGAGCCAGGGAATTGGGGACCCAAGCCACGTGGCCTCGACTCCGTCTACCTTATCTCCGGCCTGGGCAGAAGTGGGAAGGCCTGGCCGCTGGCTATGGGCTCAGAGACCTCACAACCAGAAGGGTGACGCCGGTGCCCTGGGCCAGCCCGGACCTAAGCCGATTGCACGAGGGACCCGGGAGGTCAGGTCCGCTTGGCAATGGCTCGAGGGCGGGCAGGCCCATCTCTGCCTGAGCCGAGAGGACAAAGGCTTAGGACAATGGCCTGCTCCCTCCTGGGCTGCCCACGGTCCACCAGCACTGGTCTCAGGACAGCTCCCCCCGCTGCCCCGACCCCACAGCATGGCGTGCGTACAACAAAGGCAGCGTGGATGCTAACAGAAAATGCAGTTTGCGGTTTCCTTGCCTCCAAAGTTTCCACACTCCCTGCTCTCTGTCCCCCTGACCTCAAAGGCTCTTGTCTCCTAGGTTCAGAAACACAAAAGATTTCTCCTAATGACAACCCTCTCGTCGCCAACCTCGGTCACACCTCTCTTAGGGCCATGTTCTTTTCTCCCAAGAGGGCCTACAAGAAGGTGGCTTAGAGAAATGGGTCCCCTGGTTGGGGCCACAAGACCCCTGCAGCCCCCAATCCTTGACCCCAAGTGGGTGTACCTTTGGACCACCTCACAGAGCCCCTCCTAAACCCCAGAGAAGTGAGAAGCCAGGCAAGGCCGACCCAAAGTGCCCTGCAGGCCAGGTGGCCAACCATCCCAGTATCCACCTCGGGACTGAGTGGCTCCTGGGGCACAGGGCTTGCGGATTTAAAGCCAGCACAGGTTGGTCACCCCTCCGCTCAGGGCTGCACTGGTGACACGGCCTCCACTGTCGGGGCTCATGGCAGGTGCTGTCACTGCAGGACAGGAGGAGACCAAAGAAGCTAGGGGCGGGATGGCAGGCACTGCTTCTGTCCCCTGCCCTGAATCGGAGAATCCTTCCAGCTGAGGACTCCCTGGCCTTCTGCGAGGAACTTCTCTGGGACCACACTGTCCACTGAGAGGTCCTGTCAGGGCTCAGGAGGGAGGAGGAGGCGATGGCCCCGCCTGGAGGCCCTGTTTCAGGATGGGGATGTTCTCTTCAGCTCCAGGTCCCGTGTTTTGGCTGCAGCTGTCCCTGACCGGGTCTTGACAAGGCACCCCAGGCTGTCCCCCTTGGAGTGGGGGGGGGGGAGGGGCGCCTCTGGGGGAGGGAAAACAGAAGCTCCCAAGGTTCCCAAACTCAACCCCTGAGTCTCCCGGCTCAATGAGGGGCTGGACAGACAGGGGCCCCTCAGGGGAACTCGTCTCATCCCTTCCCGTGACAGCTGGACAGGCCCCAGGGGCTCCCACTTGGCGGCCCCAGGCTGGGGCAGAACCACAGCCCAACCCCCTCTCTCCTCCTACCGATTTAAAAGCAGCCCTTTCAAGGAGTTAATTTCCGACTTGAGTTCATTGATATTCTGGGACTCCAAGATCCAATTGGTAGATGTAGTGGCCTGAAAGTCAAAACACGGGAGAACAAGGATCAGAGCGGCACCCCCCCCCCCCGCCCCCCGCCCCCCGCCCCGTGGGGCTCCGCCAGCCAGGGTGGCGGGAGGGGCCGCAGCGTCAGCAGGATGCAGGGCGTGCTGTGTCCTGCGTGCCAGCTTGGAGACCGCTTGGGAAGGTTCTGCCACTGCCCATCCAGGGGTCTACCCTCCTGGGTCTTTCTGTTTAAATGACGGCACCCTAAAAACAAATACTGCCACCACTCTGTTCGGGTATCTGATGATATTAAGCAATTGTGACATGCATTTAGCCGTAGAGTAACGGTATTCTGGCTGTGCAAAATACCAGCAGCAAAAGAGCCCCTATCCTTCAAGAGATGCAAACAGGAAGTGTCTGCGATACGTGATGACCCACTGTCTGGCAGGGGCCGCAAAGCAAGCTGGGGGAACGAGCAGAGCCCGGCTGAGACACGCGCCCAGCTGTGCGACAGAAGCACACTGTCCGGGCTGCAGCCCTGTTTCCGTCACGGGTTTGAAACGTCCCATTAAAACCAACTAACAGAACAGGTGACTCCCATCTCCACACCAACTACACCAGCGGAGCCACCCTCCCTGCAGAGATCACCACACACAGGACTGGACTCGGGGGTGAGACCGGCAGCCACCACAACCCCACAGTACGGGCCTACCTCGTTTTACTGCGCTTCGCAGACCTGCGTTCTTACAGAGGGAAGGTCCGTGGCGACCCTGCATCGAGCAAGTCTGTCGGCGCCGGGTGCCCCGGAACCGTTTGCTTTGTGTCTGTGTGTCACGTTTCGGCAATTCTCACAGTGTTTCAAACTTTTTCATTATTATTGTATTCGTTGAGGGGATCTGTGATCAGCGAATAGGACTCTTGCTGAAAGTTCACATGACGATCAGCATTTTTTAGCAATAAGGTATTTTTAAATTTAAGGTAGGTACGTTTTTCTCGGCAAAATGCTACTACATCCTTAATAAAGTATAGCATAAACAGAACTTTCACGTGCACCGAGGAACCAAAAAAGTAACGTGACTCGCTTTCTTGCAATAATTGCTTCACTATGGTGGTCTGGAACCAGACCCGCAGTATCTCTGAGGCGTGCCTGTACTGGGGGGTCAGGGAGACCGCTGGGCACCCGCCCGGCCCGGCCCTCAGCTCCAATCTCAAGCAGGCCCGGAAGACAGGCTTCGCCTCGGAGCACCTTCCCGTGCTCCTGGGAGGCCTGCGTCTCCCTCCTCAGCGGGGTCGGGCCCCCAGGCCGCACCCCACTAAGTGCAAAGCTACCACAGCATGCAGGCCACACAGTCCGTCCACAGTCAGTGTTTGGGGATGACTCTGAAGGCTCAGCAGAGGGAAAGAAGCTGTTCTAGGACTGAACTCCGATTCTCTCCCCGAAGAGGGTCCACGGGAGAAAGGGACAAATACCATCTTTCCATGCACACCTTTCCCCTTTGATTTGACCATTTTCCAAAGAAACTTCAGACAACCATAGCTTTCTTGGGCAAATCTTGTTGAGACAGACAGAGAAGAGGAAAGTCCAAACGGTGGCCCCCCAGGTGGTAGCTGCCGGTGGCCAAGCGGCCTGTGAAGTGTTTATGGGCCAATTCCAGGCATGACGGGCCCAGGTGCGCGGGCCTGCATCCACCAGGCTGGACGCCACCTCCCGGTGGCTTCAAGTGCACTGGTTAGTCGTGCAAGGCCCCGGCTTCCCTGACACCTCTACCCGGGCTGGCAGCGGGGAGGGGCCCTGGACGGTCCCACCAGCCTGGGGTGGGGGCCCCTCTGGGCCTGCTCAGGCGAGCGCTCCTTCACAGGGAGAAGCCCCTCAGAGGGGCCGGAGGTCTTGGCGGGAGCGCACGCAACCACTGCAAACACCAGTCGCCCGCACACACATCCCCTCGGGGTCCTCGCTCCAGACCACCAGACAGCGCAGATCCAGGAGCCACTGTTCTGGCTTCTCTGAGACCTTGAAAGCCATAGCAGCCCATTAACAAGGGAGCAATTTCCACTCACCGGCCTACAAAGGACTCAAATTTCCAAACGCATATGGTGCCAGATGCCAGGATTTAGAAATAAAATCTGACATCTGGGGCTTTTTAGCCAGTCTCTTTAAAAAACAGTTGTAGAAAACTCCCAGCCTTCAGTTTTATGTAGGTTTTTTAATTACTTAACGCTCTTCTTTTTAATTTTTTACAGTGCTGCAGTAGGAGTTTGGAAGCCAGATATAAAAACTTACGTTACAGCTGAGAAAACACAGCTCTGAGTCTCTGGTTTATGGGGTAACCAAAGTCTTCCCTCTTTTGGGTTTCAACACAGCACCAGTGAGCCCCTCATCAGGACAGGAGAGGATGAAGGCAGCTGGGGGTGGGGGTGGGGGGTGGGGGGGGCGGGACCAGCAGGGAGGCAAGCACAAGAAACCCACAGAGGCAGCGCTCAACCACCGAGCACAATCCTGGGCCCCCTCCCCTCTTAAAATGCAACATGTGGTCTTAATCTTAATGCTTCAGGTCTGCAAACAGTTTTCCAATTTCCGGAATGGCTTCTGGCCATTGGCAGGCCACCGCTTCCAAAGATAATAGAGGAGAGTGGGGCGGGGGCCATAATACAGGCTTCCCGCTTGCCTTAAGGGCCGCTAGCCCACGGGGAGTGCGCACAGCAGCTAGAGGCAGCCGTGGGCGACCGCAGCCTCTGTGGGGGAAGTGCAGGCAGCACCTCGTGTGTGGGGTACCAAGAAGGGGAAAGGGGATTCTCGGGGACCCCTCTTCACAGGAGGTACCCCCAGATTCCATCAGAAATAGAAAGATTCCGGTTTCACTTCGTTTTGCAAACGCAAAAGCTTTAAGTGCTGGCTCACATCTGGTGGTGCACCGGCTGGGGCTTCTCCTGGAAGAGCCACTCAGAGTAGGTTCCTCTACAGCACGGGCTGTGTGGAAGCGACCAGAAAGCAGCACAGGAACGGGGATGGACTGGGGAGGACAGTGGACATCCTGGAGCCACTGGACCACTGTCCCCTGGGCTCAGTCTCAATGCCTCGGGAATGACCCTGTCATGCACCTACAGGCCTGGGCCAGAAGCCTGCAATCCCGGGAGCTGACAGCAGCTGGGCACTGTTCTAAGCATGTGCAGACAGTGAAGGGGTGCCATTACAGGTCCATTTTACAGATGAGGAAAGTCAGTCAGGGAGGTTAAGTAACTTGCCTGTGCTCACGCAGCTGGCACGCGGCAGAAGCAGATTTCGACCCAAGAGGTCTCATCCCAGGACCTGATATTGCCAAGACTACTCCAGATTTGGGAAGTAAGGCACGGAAACAGCCCCGGGCAATCCCAGCTGGCGCTCTGTTAGGGGCTCCCTGACTCCCCGAGACCTGGGTGTTGAGAATCTGCCCGTGGATGCAGGGTTTCGCCCAGGGCCCTGGCACACTCCCCCACTTCCCTGCTCCCTGGACTCGCTCTTGAAATGCTGTGACCTGTGGCCTAACGTGGCCTAAAGTGCCAGCGGAGACCACCCTGTGTCTATACCGGCCACCTCCAGAGCGTGGGCGTGAGCTGCCACAGGAGGGGCCGCAGGCAGAGAGCTGCCTCTCTTCCGTCCTGCGAGGAGGGGACACGGAGCAGGAGAGACGGGACGGTGGCCGCCTCCTTTCTCTGCGAGGACTGTGTGGGCCCCCGCTTGTGTATCCGGCATGAGAAGAACAAAGTCAGACCCCGTGGAACGTTGTAGACGAGCAGAGCACCGAGCAGAGCAGACCTGGACCCGAGCGGGTCAGGGACAAGTACCTTGGCTGCGGCCAGTTCGTGGGCGAGCTCCTGGACTTTCTGCTGCTGCTGAATCAGCAGCTCCTGGACGGAGGCTAAAGTCATCTGTAACTGAGTCACTGGGAGGAAAAAGCAGTCACATCTCTGTTAAATGATACACACAGATTCTTCCCTTCTCTGTCCACACACCTATAGCTGCCACATCTAATTTATCTTCAGTCATCGCCCACCCCACAATCCATATAATTTATCTGCGCTCCGGGCGATCTACCTGCACTGCATCTAACCTCTAGGATTTCCACTCCATCTTTCTATTGTGCACTTGTCCGTGGTCAACAGTATATCCGTCCAAAACCTCTCCCCTCCAATTACATGTGCTTAGGATTTGCTTGGCTCTTCTGACTTCGGTTGCGTCCGCGTCCCTCATCTCACGCCCCTCACCGTGCAGTTAGTTCTCGGATTCTCCGAAGCTGGGAGAAACGCCTCTCAGACCCACACGATACCGGGCGCGGTTGAAGACCGCAAATCCCGCTTTCCTGACACTCCTTCCTGCCCTCCGTACCCAACCCGGAGGCTGCCGTAGCTCCCGGGGGCCACGGTGGTACCAGACCGTGTCCCAGCCGTGGGCCCTGGGGTCAGCCTCCCAGGGCCAGATGCACCAGAGCGTTTCTGGGGTCTCTGCAAGTGCACCCCAGTGGGACAGACTCCTGCCTGGGACAGTGGCTCTCTCGCTTGCCTGAGTTTTTAGATTCAGAGCCTCTGTCTAGTAAACAAGTTTATAAAGAGGAAAAGCCGCCTCTGGTGCGACAGGTCCCAGCTAATCTGGGCCATCACTGGGGCACCGGGTAATGAACGCCAGCCCTGTGGAGTCGATGACAGAGGAGGTGGCTGGGGTCCCCGGAGCCGCAGTAATTACAGCCTCTCTTGACCCTGTGCTGGATTCTTAGAGGGAAGGGGGAAAAAAATCGCTGAAAACCCCCCTGAAAACCTCACAGAAGCAGAAATTAAAAATGAACTTTACAGCCCTTAGAAAGGCTGTCATTTTATTCCCCTTATTAATATTCTGAGGTTGGGAGCCTTTCCGTAAAAACATAATTAATTGAGGCCGCGCCGACAGTAAACAAGCAATTTCAAATTAAACCGAAATGACGGCGGCTTCATTTGCAAATGTGAACAGATTCTCAGAGCAGATAAATGAAGTCACCACATAAAGTGGAGGCGAGGGGGAGGGGCGGGGCGAGAAGGGGCTGCTCGGGAAGGCTTGGAGGGGCGACTTGATGGAGTCATTAATCTTTACCTGTCTGTGCCACGCTGCCACTCAGCTCCGAGAGACTTGCCCCCATCCTCTCCAGGTGCTTCCTGTCCTCTCGGCCACCCACGATGAGGGGGAGCAGGTATTTCTACGAGGAGCAGGGTGGGTGTGAGCAGTGGGTGCCAACTTGGGGTTATTCTCCAGCTGGCTTGCCAGTTCTGCCCACCAACTTTCTCTCTGTCACCTCTGGGTTTTGGAAACCCGACACCGACACAAACACCGTAAATGAGATGTTTGAAAGTTATGAGGCTGATTAAGATTCTTTCTGAACGAGGACAAGGACCCAGAAGTAGGGGCGAGGAAGGTCCATGTGGTCTCTTTTTGGTTCTTTCACTTAATTACCTCACGGATGCTACATATATTTCAGTAACAAAAGCTATTTAAAATTCTGCTTTAAAAGTTGTTAGATAAAGGGGCACCCGGGTGGCTCCATCAGGTAAGCCCTCGGTTTCGGCTCAGGTCACGATCTCACGGTTTGTGGGATCGAGCCCTGCATCCAGCTCCGTGCTGACCAGGTGGAGACTGCTTGGGATTCTCTGTCTCCCTCTCTCTCTGCCCCTCCCCTGCTCGTGCACATGCTCTCTCTCAAATAAACTTAAAAAAAAAAAAAAGCTGTAAGATAAAAATGTAGAAGGTGATAGAAGAAAGAGATCCCACTGATGGCCTCCAGGCAGTGGAAGGGAAGCTTTCTTCTCCGAACCTCTAAACACTTTGAACCTTGTGAATGAATTATCTATTCAGAGAAAAATGAGTCAAATAAACAAAAAATAATTTGAGAAACTAGATGAAAATCCACAACAGACTTCTGGGCCTTTGGTCCTTTTACTAGAGAGTAATAGATGGTATTCCGAGGCCATCGAACGAGGTCCCACCTCAAGTTTGTTGTTGTTTTTTAAACTAAGCCTTGAATCCTCAGAACAAGTTTCCTTCAGGTGAGAGTCAAATGCAGTCAAATTCCCCCCAGACACAAGGGCAGCAGGAGAGGAAGGGGCGGAAGCTGAAGACACGGGCTCTGGGGAAAAGGAAGTGGATGCAACAGGTCAACTGAGTGACAGGGTCCAAAATTCAGGAAGCCTAGGGGAGCACGGGGGTCTTGGAACATTCAGGAAGAAGGCAAGGTGGGGCACAGCTGGTAACTGGCTGCCTACTTTGAGGTGCGAAGGGGCGGAAGGCAGGCAGCAGGGTGGCCGCTGGGAGAGCTGGAGGAAAGAACGTGGCTCAGGACTTGGCGCCTCTTGTCTTAGGAGCGTAAGCCCAGTCGTCACCATTAACGGGGTGGGACTAGAGGTAGCACAGCACAGGCTGGCAGGTGTGACCAAGGAACTTTGCTTCCTACTCCATTTGGTGCCCCGATGGAAAAAAAAGAGAGCAACTTCTCCATTAAGGCTATACTGGAGAAGGAGAAGGAGGTCTCTCACGAGGGGTTTGCGGGAGAACTCACTTCAAGAGCGACTTCTCAGCGAAGATCATTATTTAGCACACACATAGAAGCATTTTCTATTTTGCAAAGTGCTTTTCAACCGCTGTGTGAATTATTACCCACAACTGAGCCGAAACTCATCACATGTAGCCTTACGTTCTGGGCTGAAAGTTTCCCGAGTGTACAAGTCAAGAGATTCTTACGCATGTAACTAACGAAAAATTCGATTTCTGAGATCAAAAAAGCCACGGGAAGGAGCGCATACACTACCCGAGCCCAAACTGTCACGTATCTGTAAAGCAAGATGACAGCGCTTACCTCTTTTTTTTTTTTTTTAATTTAAAGAAACTAAAGAAATTCTCATCACCATTGTGACTTATCTTCCAACGTCTCTTTCTTTTTTAAGGCATAAAGATCAGGGCTTCATGGAAAGAACTGAAGATACCTCTGCTTTGCTCCTCTAGCCGCAGGCCATCCGAGGGCGGCCATGTGACCATTAGGTACTGCTTAGGAGAGCTGGGAGTGGTTTCGAGAATTCTTAGTGTTTTATTCTTCTTGATGACTGTAGGCAGTCAGTGACTGGAACCAGGCTTTCAACACACAGGGTCGGGGATGGGGACGGGGGTGGGGGGGGTGGGGGAGGGGTGGGGGCATTTGGTCAGAGGGCAGAGGGAGAAGTCCCAGGACCTAGAACATTTTGCTTCTGGATTTGACATGGAAATTTCCAATTCCAAGAATAGATGTTACCCTGAAAAAATTATACTCTGCTACAACTCTGTCACTAGATTTCGCACTAAGTCAAAAATTAAGAATCCCAGAGCACAGTGTTTAAACATGTTTCACGTGCTAAAAGTTACAATATTGAGTCTGGGAATTCATTCAGACTTTTTTTTTTTTTTAATCTGCAAATGAGGGGTGGAACCACAGGGGCTCAGGAGCGGAGGCCTTCTCCCCAGGACCAGTAGAGAGTCGTCTCTGGGGCTTACCCCCGGCTCTGTGTCCTCAAAAAGACGCGCTTTGCTTCAAATCAAAGTTAGTGTCTGCTGGTCAGTATCTGGTTCGTATTTGGTATCAAGGAAGTACGTGTTCATTTCACGCCTGCACTTCTGTTGGGAACAATGAAGTCTGGGATCCAGCGGGTTGACCATGAAGTTTGCAGGAAAAAAAATCCCAGATTTACATGGATGCCAAGATAATATGTAGGAAACAGAAAACACAGCCCGTAAATAGGATTACAGGGAGATTCTCAAAGCCGGTTCCCAATACTAAAGTAGAAAAATAGCATACAGAATGCTTCCTGGGTGCCAGGCACACAGCACTTCCAAAGGAGCAGGGACTCCTTTGGGCTTCACAACAGCCTCGTGAGGAAGGTGCCGCTGTCCCCGTCTTACAGGTGAGGCCACTGAGCTACTACTAGGTGGCAGAACCAGGGTGCCACACGGCAGCCGGGCCCCAGTGTCCATGCTCTCAAACACCGTGTTATTCTGTCTCTCAGAAATGCCCCGGCCACTCAGCATGTGCCGGGCACATGGCCTGTAGACGGATGGGCCCCACGGTCACCCTGTGCGGTGGGGACGCGGAGGAGCAGTGCTGAGTGCAGCAGACGAGGCGGGGTCTGGAGTTGCCACGCAGGCGGGGGCAGCACGGAGCCCGAGCCAGACGCCCCGCACAGAGAGCGTGTTCCTCCGCATACTCCGCCTCCACACGCGGCCCCTCTCCTGCCGTCGCGCTCCAGGGCTGGGTGCCTCGACACAGGTAAACCCTGGGACGGGGGAGCGTGGGGCTGAATGCCAGGGGAGCCACAGGGAAGGCGGACTTACCTTGTAGAGCTGGCGAAAGCCAAACGCAATGCCTGCCGTGATGACAGCCAAGGCGCCGTAGTCCCTCCATCGGGACCCCACAGGGCCTGAGGTGGGGAGAAAAGGGCGTCAGGAGAAGCACACGCGCCCTTCCTGGGCAGGGGAGAGCACGTGTACTGTCTCAATCTCAGAGGATCGGCATCTGTGACACGCAACTACACGGGACGGCGTGCGACGGTCGGGAACAGCGGCTTGGCGTCGCCTCCCCGCCCTTTCCGGGCTCTCGGGACCACCTGCCTCAACCTCACACCTCCTGTGCAGAGGTGTGTAGCAGCGAGCAAGCCTCGGGTGGCCCTCAGGTGGCAGAGGCGATCTAGAGCACGGTCTCCGCTCTCAGGGAACAAAGGGTCCTGCGAGGCTGACACAAACACACTTGGGTGTGCGTCAATACACGTCCCCACGCCTGCCACCCACAGGGATGAGCTAAGAGCCACTTGAGAGGCAGAGGACGGGGGAGGGGAGACTACACCATCTGTGTATTCAAGACTTCACGAAGCATCCTCTGCGTGCCCGACCGTGTTGCAGGCACGGGGGCACAATGGCGACGAGACCCCCGTGTCCTGGTCTGCTCTCACACTCAACAAGTGCAGGAGACAGCTTCCAAACAACTGAGCAAGGCAACTCCGGAGAGTGATCAAGAAGGCCCAACAGGGCAGGCACCTGGCTGGCTCAGTCGGTGGAGCAGGAGACTCTTGATCTCGGGGTTGTCAGTTCGATCCCCCATGTTGGGTGTAGAGATTACTTAAATAAATAAAATCTTAAAAAAGGGGGGGAGCCCCAACAGAGTGATGTCGGGGAGTCGGGGGAGAGAAGCAGGGGTCGGCAGGGCCTTGGAAGAGGCAGATGCTGAGGCCTGTGGGGTCCCAAGGACAGAGCTCCAGGCAAGGGACAAGCAAGTACAAAGGTAGGGGTTGACTTGTGTTCAAAGGAGAGAAGGTGGCCAGAAGCTGGGTCTATCCGAGGGGGATCCCCCCCCGGGTCTATCCAAGGGGGGAGGCCAGCAAGAGTAGAGAGGGGTCACCCAAGCGGGAGTGGTAGAGGGCAGAGGGGGGAGAAGAGGTGGATCACAGCACTGGGGTCACCGAAGGCTCTGAATCAGGAGTGACCCAGTCAGCTCTGTATTTTGGGAGATAACACGGGGTGTCCTCGAGGGCGAGATACAAGTGGGAGGTAGAGAGGTGAGGAGGCAGGGAAGAGGCTACCAAAGGGGCCACAAAAGGTAAGAGGGACGGGGCCAGGATGACAACATGCTGCTGCTGTGAAGGGACCGGAAATGGGCAGCCAGTCCTTGCGCAGGTGCAGGCCCCAGGCCCAGTGCTCTAGAATAGCCTCCAGGAGACCCCCCCCCCCCAACTCCTGAATGGAGGAGAGAGGGGTTCTCTACCTCACAATCTTTCCCATGCACTGTTTACAAAGTGATTTCGTGTCCATAATCTTCCCTGACGCTCGGCCTCCTCTCAAGGGACCTGCCAGGGAAGGCAGGGCACTAATGCAGGACACTAATCCATCCGTGGCAGCAGACCACAGCGCCCGCAGCAGGCTGCCCAGAAGGCACCCACCGGGGCTGCTATGACAAGGAAGCCGGGGTGCGCACGCGCATTTAGGAGAGGAAAGGGTAGGAGGAGGAAGAGCAACCGCATTCCCGAACTTCTTGAAAAGAAGCACAAGGTCAGGGGGCAAAGCCGAAGCACGGGCAGGGGCAGACACCAGGGGCGGGCGCCGGGGGTCTCTGCCTTCACCTGTCCCTGGGCGCGCAAGCTCTCCAGGTCCTCGTCACATCCTGGCATCTCGTGACCAGAGGGTAGCAGGCGAGGGAACTTCTCAAAGCTCAGTGGCAGGATGTTGGCACTCGGGGAGGAGGGGCTGCTGACACACAGGCCGCGGGGGGGTGGGGGGGGTGGGTCCAAGTGGCAAAGACCCTCAAGGTGGCAAGGGTGCCGCTCCCGCCTCCTCGAGCTGCTGAATGGGGTTTCAGGAGGTGGACGGGACAATGACGCAGGGGCCTGGAAGAGTCTCTCATCAGCCACCTCCCCTCACTACCTGTGTGGCCTACAGACTCCCAACCGGTTTCCCAAGGTGGCCCAGCCCTGGAGTCTCCTGCACTTACTCCCAAGATGCCCACCCCCCCTCAGCCCTCAACTCCCTTTTCTGTTTTACAGTTTTTGAGGAGCTACGAGACGCACACGGTCTAAAAAGCACACGGATCATCTTGTCATTCTACTGCCAACAGCCTCCCTCCAGCATCAGCAGCCACTGTGAACAGCTTCCTGTCTGTCCTGCCTGAGACTTTTTATGCACGTCTAAGGCAACACTGCTCCGTATTATTTGCCCGTTCCCCCTCGTCCTCATTCTGCTGTCTTTCCAGAGCTGCCTAATATTCCATTTAAGCAACTCCCCATTGATTTCCGGCCTCTTACTGTTTCACACAATGCTGCCCCCAAGGACTGTGACCGTATGTCATCTCACGTATACGTCCGAGTACAGCCGTGCACGTCAATCCCTAGGCGCCTAGGTCGGAAGTGCAGGCAATTTGCAATTTGGAAAGATACTGTCAAATAGTCCTCCACGGGGGCTGAACCAGTGGGCTCCCACCAGCCGTGTCCAAGAGTGCCTACTTCCTCACAGCAGCACCGCGGGCTCAACACACTCAGATTTCTGCCCGTACTAAGCAGAAAAGAGTCCCTCACTCCAGTTTTCATTTGCCTTTATCTTCCAGAGAGGACTGAACATCTCTTCCCTGTGTGTCCTTTCTGGGGTACTGTATGTGATCCTGCTCTCCTACTCGATTTCCTCATCAATTTATACAACTTCTTATACTGCTGAAGGGGGCTTTCAGGAGACAAAGGTGACAGTGATGGAGGAGCCTGGAAAATTAGTCCTTTGTCTATGACAGAAGCTGCAAAAGTCCCTCCCAGTATATGTCTTTTGACTCTGCTTATGGTGCATCTTGGAGTGTCGCATGGGCTCTGGGGTGTGGGTTATGGCAAGCCAGGGCCTCCCCACTCCCTCCTGGGGCTGTGTAGTCACTCTCTGGGTCACAGAAACTGTCTCCAGAAAGGAGCTCTGCTGCTCTGCTGTAGTGAACGTGCCCACCCAACAAGCATCTATGCGGATAAGCAACTGCGGCTCATTAAATCAAAAGCTCTGAGACCCCCGACGTAGATGGACATTTCTACCCTGACCCAGAGGAGCCAGGAGGCTCTGAGTCCCAGGCAACCTTCTCATTGGTCGCATCCCGAGCCCACTCCGCTCTGAGTGCCTCGATGCAGTGTCCAACATCCAGTACGAGTCCATTTTTAGGAGGAAAAAGTGGAGACAGTAACCTTGTCACTCTTCAAGAGTCACTGTTCAGGAGGGCTTTCGTCCACACCTGGCACTTCCATCTGTGCTGCCCAAATTCTCAGAGAGAACAGCTTCAAAATGGGTATGTTTCTAGAATATTCTATTCACCACTGACTTCTCAAATACTCACTCAATCTCCTGCAAGAGAACAGCTGCAACGCGCTAGAAACTGGACCAGAACCAAAGCTTGCCCGGTTCCTTCTTTCCTGCAAACATCGTGCCTGGAGAAGCGCAGTCTCTCATTCTGGGTACTGGAGCTGGAAGGCTGAACAGATGCTGGCAGTTCAGGGGTCCACGAACCAGAACCCCTCCTCCAGCGGCCGCCACCTTTCCAGAGCTCTGACCTCCTCAAGCACCAAGCAACACCTGTGGCTCCCTGCCGGCCGCACCCTTCACCCCCACACCGCAACTCGTTCCTGACATGCTCGCGTTAAGAACATTTTATTGCCCCTTGGTTTTCATTATTAATGAAAAGGGACCAGAATGATCTTTCCTAAAGTTCAGAGAGTCTATAAAGACAAGAAGCTGAAATGCCATTTTACTCGTTTTGGAGATGTGTGATACAATTCTGTCTTGTGGCAAAATGAAAAAAGAGAGAAAGTAAGAGGAGGTAACTCTGACCTGCCGCGTGGATTTCAAAGGTAACAGAGCAAAGCACTCGGTGTGATCCCAAACTGGCTCAAACCCCCAACCATGACCACTCGGGGTCTCCCTGCAGCCCACCCTGGGGCCCATTTTTTCCAAGGCCAGTGCAGACCTCCACGAAGGAACAGAGCACCTGGGAGATACACCTCTCTGGTCCCCACCCTCCCCGAATGTCCAGAATTTGAGAGTCAAGGGCAGAAAATGGGGCCAGTCAGTCTTCTGCTCTAGCTTGGAAATAAGGGAAGCAGAACAAATGAGCCTTTTAAAAGCTTCCAAGCCTCCAGTCTGGAAGCAGATGCCTGCCTGCGTACAAGGCAGGCGAGAAGCCGGAGACCAGAGATCCCGGTTCCACACCACCGACCCAGTGGCTCCCAAGGACGTTCTTCTCTTCTTGTCAAGCACAGACCACTTGACTGAAGGTGGCAGAGCTCTGTGCCGTTGGAAGAGTGGAGGAACAATGATATGTTTGTTTACTGTCACTCAGATTCAAACTGTCCACAGCACCTCCCCAACAGGTATGGCCAGCTAATGAGCTGAATGGCCGGGTGCTTTACCAACGACACCTCGTCGCTGGCATCTCACGAAGAATAAAGAGGCAGTCAGCCGTGGAAGCGGTGTTCAGCCTGCACAACTGAGCACTGCTGGGCCCGCGCGGATGCCTTAGGCTGCCGCAAGGTCAGAGGCCAAATCACCGCAGGGAGAAGAGCGAAGGGCTCTTTGAAACTCAATGCCTTCTTTAACCTTCCAAGGACTTTGTCAACTAGCTTGAGCTCGGCCGGTCTGCCTGCCCAAAGCATAGGGTTTCAGATGAACCCACCGCGTGTGGTGGCCCTGTCGGGGGCAGGAGAGATGCATCCCTGTGGCTCCTGAACCATTCCGTGAACACAACTAAACCAACATTACTCCAGTCCTTTAGTCTAACCTCCATCGACCAAGAAATTCTCACCTAGTAGGTGAGAACAAACGGCAAATGACGTATGTGGGGCTGGGAATCCCACACAGCAACACAGCAATGTTGAACTCAAAGCCACCAAGTCATGAACCCGGACTCACCGATATCACGGCAATGCCACGATCCAGTAAGCGTCACAAGATCATGCTGCTGACGACACGGAGAAACTATCAAGGCCTCGGGGAGGCTGGCAGCCTGAGTGCAGGGCGAGGCGGTGCCAGCAACCAGGCAAGCCTAGCTGGGGTCCCCTCCACGCTCACCAAGGCTGGGGCTGTGACTCCACATGGCGCCCTATCCAGCTGCTCAAATCATCCCAACAGCTTCACTCACAAGCCACCCTGGAAATTAAATAAGACAGGCTCTTCCACAGTGAGGGCCTGGAATAAAGCCAGTCTGCCAAACCAGGGCTTGTTACGGCACAGAGTGGCGGGGCTAAATGCACAGAGACTGGCGTCCGGCTGTACTACAGGCCGAGCTGCGGGGGGCCGGCCACTGTATGGGGGCACGCTGGGGCACCCGGCGGAGCATGGTGGCAGCAGCCAGAAGGACAAACCAACCAGAGCATGGCACCGAGAAACACAACAGCTCTGCTCTGAACAGAAGCACTGGGCAGCAAGGGCAAAGGCACCACGGTAGCCCCACCACGGCCACACCTGAAAATTCAAGGCCCTTCATGTGAACATCACACGAAAGGCCATCTTTTCCACTTCTGACAGGCTGCAATGCTATCAGCAGTGTCATCTTTAGGCAGGAAGGGCTCTGACAGTCATATCTATATCCTCACTCACAGATCAAAATATATAAGCTCTAATTAAACTCTAAGAACTCAGAAGCATCCAGGAATAGGCCCAGGCTTATACAGTCAAGGGATTTTTTTTTTTGCCAAAGAGGCCCTGGGAAAGGATAATCTCTGTAACAACTGTGCTGGGACAACTGGAGAGCCACAGGGGGAAGAGAGTGAATCTCAACTCTCACCTTGTATCATACACACACATTAACTCGAAGTGGATCGCACACCAAAGCCAGAAAGCAAAAACTCTAAAGCTGCTGTAAGAAAACAGAAAACAGAGAAGGAAATCCTTGGGGCAAGCAAAGACATCTTCAAATACAAAAAGAATGAGTCACAAAAGAGGAGGAAAAAAAGAACAAAATGGACATGATCAAAAATGTAAACTTGGGCTTTTCAAAAGGCACCAACAAGAAAATGAAAAAGTAAGTCATAGGTTGGGGGAAAATATCTGCAAATCATGTATTTGATAAAGAGCTGTATCTATACAACTCAACAATGAAAAGATACTTTTTTTAGAAAAAAGTGTGAGCAGAAGACTAGAAGAGATACTCCATGAAAGATGTAAGAATGGCCAATAAGCACGTGAAAACATCATCAGTCATAAGGAAGATACAAATGACAAGTACAACGAAATCCTATCACATACACGTTCATATATGGCTAAACCTAAAAACTGAGACTATCAAGTGCAGACCAGGATGTGGAGAAACTGAACCCCCCCCCCCCCCCCCCGCTCTGCTGATGGGAATGACAAATGGCGCAACCACTTGGTGAAAGAGTTTTATAGTTTCTTACAAAGTCAAACACACACACCACGTGTGGCTAAGGCAATCCACTCCCAGGTATAAGACGAAGAGAGAAGGAAGCACACAGGCACACAAAGCCTTCTACTAGCACACGAATGTTCATGGTGGCATTATTCGTAATAGCTCCAAACTGGAAACCCAAACAACTATCGACGGTCGACAGATAAACAAATTGTGGGAGATCCAGAGCACAGAGTAACAGGAGTTAGCAAACTATGCCCGCTTGGCTAAGCCCCACTCAGCCTGCTTTTATTCAGCTGTGAGTTCAGAATGGGTTTTATATTTTTAAAGGAATGGGGGGGGGGGGGGATATGTCACAGAAACATGTGTATTTGTGTGTGTGTGTGTGTGTGTGTGTGTGTGTGTGTGCGTGTGTGTTTGTGTATAACTTGACAGGTAGATGTATCTCTACATGGATCAGTCTCAAAGCATCAAGTTAGGGTAAAGAAACCAGACACAAAAGATTACATGCTATATGATACCATTTACATGAAAATTTCTGAAAGGTAAGAACTTTAGTAACGCAGAATAGATTGCTGGTTGAAAGGAAACTGAAGTTGGGGAGGGGACAGATGCAAAGAGCACAAAGAAACTTTCTGGGGTCATGGACATTTTCTATATTGTGGCTGTAGTGTTGGTTACAGGAGTTGAATGAATTACAATTTGTACAATTCATTAAACTGTACACCTAAAATTGATTAATCTTACTGTGTATAAATTATACTTCAAAAAAAGCTGCCCAGGGGCACCTAGGTGGCTCAGGTTAGGCATCTAACTTGGGCTCAGATCATGGTCTTGGGTTTGTGCATTCGAGCCCCCCATCAGGCTGTCTGCTGTCGGAACAAAAACCACTTCAGATCCTCTTGTCTCCCTCTTTCTCTGCCCCTCCCCCACTCTTGGGCGGCTTCTCTCTTTCTCTGTCACTCAAAAGTAATAAATAAGCATTTCTTAAAAAGCTGTCTAAGAGAAAAATTAATAGAAATCCAGAAATATAAAACTGCCATATGACCTAGTGATTCAACTCCTAGAGGTCGACCCAAGAGGAATGAGAACATACGTCCGCATCAGACTTGCACGCAAATGCTCTTAGCAGTACGATTCACTTTAGGCCAAACTGGAGATAGTCCTCCATCAACTGGTGAAGCCACAGACATAATATGGTACGTCCATACAACGGGTGCACTCTTCAGCAATAAAAAGCAAGTCCTGCTACCTGTTGCCCCATAGAAGAGCTCCAAAAATACTGTGCTAACTGAGCGAAAGGCAGGCACAAGGGACCGTATATTGCAAGATTCCATTTACCCGAAACATCCGGGAAAGGGACAGAAAGCAGATTAGTGCTTGCCTGGGGCAAAAGGGGAGGTGATCAGTAAAGGGGCACAAAGAATCTGATGGGGAAGAATGAAAGTGCTCC
Organism: Panthera onca; assembly: GCF_046562875.1. Classification (NCBI taxonomy): domain Eukaryota; kingdom Metazoa; phylum Chordata; class Mammalia; order Carnivora; family Felidae; genus Panthera; species Panthera onca. The sequence goes on from NC_138346.1 coordinate 213,845,628, forward strand.
AACACAGACTATGAGTGCATCACTCAGTACGTTACCGGAAGTCAGGAACTGTACATTTGAAATGGGTGAGTGTTATAATATGTAGAATATACTCCAGTAGCTTGTTTAAAAAAAAAAAAAATTTTTTTTTTAGAATGCCTGGGTGGCTCAGTCAGGTAAGTGTCCAATTTCAGCTCAGGTTATGATCTCACGGTTTATGAGTTCAATCAAGCCCCGCATCAGGCTCTGCGATGACAGCACAGAGCCTGCTTCAGATCCTCTGTCTCCCTCTCTCTATGCCCCTTGCCTGCTCTCTCTCTCTCTCAAAACATAAATAAGCTTAATTTTTTTTTAAAAAAAAGAGTATAGAAACAGACCCATGCATATATAAACAATTGATTTTTTTTTTAACATTAATTCACATTTTGAGAGACAGAGACAGAGCACAAGCAGGGGAGGGACAGAAAGAGAGGGAGACACAGAATCCCAAGCAGGCTCCAGGCTCTGAGCTGTTAGCACAGAGCCCAACATGGGGCTTGAACCCACAAACCGTGAGATCGTGACCTGAGCTGAACTCAGAGGCATAACCAACTGAGCCACCCAGGTGCCCCTAAACAATTGATTTTTGATAGAAGGACAAATAACTCAATGGGAATAGGATAATCTTTTGTCCATATGGAACTGGATATCCATGCAGGCAAAAATGAACCTTGACTTTCACATTATACCATACGTAAAAATTAACTAAAAATGAATCACAGATCTTGACGTTAAAGCATACACTATAAACCTCTAGGAGAAAACCTCTCCAACCTTGGGGGAAAAGTAAAGTCTTCACAGACAGGACATCAAAACCATAACCTGTAAAGAAAAAAAAAAAAAAATAGATGGCACCAAATTTAAAATCTTTTTTAAAAGACAACCTAAAGGAAAAGAAAAGGCTAGCCACTTTGGGAGGAAATACAAACACCACACACACCTGACAAAGCATGTGAATCCGGAAGACATAAAGAACTCTTCCAACTCAAGAAGACAATTAAAGAGGCAAAAGATGGCAAGGGCCACTTCACAAAGGCAGGCATGCAAATGGACGATATGCACGTAAAAAGATGCTCAGCAGGATTAGCCATCCCAGAAATGTAAGCTCAAACCACTGTGGGATACCACTGTATACACATTAAAATGGCGGACTTTAAAAAGACCCAGAATACCAACTGCTAGCGCCCATACTCAGCCACCGCATCTCTCACTGCTGATGGGGGCGTGAAATAGTACGACCACTTTGAAAACCAGTTTGGCAGTTTCGTATGGAGACAGACATCCACTTACCATATAACCCAGCAACTCTACTCCTAGGCATTTACCCAAGAGCTACAGAAACATACGGACTCGCACCCAAACATTCATAAGAGCTTTAAGGGTAATAGCTCAGAACTGGAAACAGCCCGGAGCCCATCCGCTGGTGGATGGACAAACTGAGATGCCCCTACACCATGGAATACCACTCAGTAATAAGAAGGAAATAAGCCCTGATATGCACAGTGACTTGGATAGAGCTCAAAAACATTATGCTGAGGGGAAGACCAGACAAGAGAGTGTGTACTGAAGGATTCCATTTTATTTATATAAAACCCTAGGGAAAAAAAAAAAATCTCATCAGAAGCAATGGAAGGCAGACCAAGGGATGCCCCAGAGTCGGACTGGCTGGGAACAGGGCACACGGGAACCTTCTGGGGCATTGCAAATGTTCTACAATGTGGTGATGCCCACAGTGTATGCCTGCCAAAAGTCGCATTGTACAAGTAAGTGCATTTTATTTTAGGTAAATGATACCTCAATAAAGCTGATTTAGAAAAAGAAGTTGTTAGAATTTTTAAAACGAGGAGTGGAGCTGGAGGGAGCCAACAGTGATTGAGAACAAGACCCAGCAGCGGGGGCTCTACGTTCTCTCTCTGCTCAGTTAGCAGCTGAGACCAAAGGGAAAAGCAAGACCTGAGAATTCAAATTCAACTTAAAAAAAAAAAAAAATTTTTTTTTAATTCAAATTCTAGTTCGTTAACATACAGTGCGATATCGGTTTAAGGAGAATTCAGTGATTTGTCACTTACATACGACACCCAGAGCTCATCACAAGTGCCCCTTTCTTTTTTTAAGTTTATTTATTTTTTGAGAGTGCAAGCACTAGCGGGGGAGAAGCAGAGAGAGCGGGGGGCGGGGGGGTGCACGGAGAATCCCAGGCAGGCTATGAGCCACCAGCACAGAGCCAGATGCAGGGCTCGATCTCACAAACTCGTGAGATCATGACCTGAGCCAAAACCAAGAGTCAGACACTTAACCGACTAAACCACCCAAGTGCCCCATCAAGTGCCTCCTGAATATCCATCACTCACTTCGCCCATCTCCCACCTACCTCCTTCCATCAGTTTTCAGTTTGTTCTCTATCATTAAGAGTCTCTTGTGGTTTGTTTCCCTCTCTTCTCTTCCCCCCCCTTTCCATATGTTCATCCGTTTTGTTTCTTCAATTCCACATGTGAGTGAAATCATATGCTATTTGTCCTTCCCTGACAGACTTATTTCGCTTAGCATAATACACTCTAGCTCCAACCACGTCACTGCAAATGACAATGTTTCATTCTTTTTGATGGCTGAGTAATATTCCGTTATATGTATGTATATCCTACATCTTTATCCACTCATCAGTCGATGGACATTTGGGCTCTCTCCATTGTTTGACTATTGTTGATAGCGCTGCTATAAACATTGGGGTGCATGTCTGCATTTTTGTATGCTTTGGGTAAATACCTAGTAGTACAATCGCTAGATCATAGGGTGGTTCGATTTTTAGTCCAAATTCAACTTTTAAAAATGCCCTCTGGTAAGTTATGATACATACAAAACAATATAACATTTATATGTTATGAAGCGTAATAATAAAATCAGCAATTCTAAACCCACCTACTTTACCAGCTAAAGCTTTCCAAATACCACTGCAACTAGCCGTGTGCTCCTCTGCACCCAGAGGTAACCATCATCCTGAAGTCAGTGTTCATTCTAACTCAGACTTTCTGTGAGATACGAAAAGCTGGGAACGTGGCCCCCCAGGACAAGGACTGCATTTCTCAGCCTCCTGTAGAGGCAGGTGTGGCCATGTGACCGAGTTCCCGCCAGTGGGCAGGAAGTGAAAATGATGGGGGCAATTTCCAAGAGGTGGGTCCTTTACTCTCCTTCTCCTCACTCTTGCTGGCTGGACAGCAGATGGGAGGGTGGGAGTTGGGGAAGTCACGCTGGAACACAAGACAGATGCCAGCCAGGTGTCAGAGATGCAGAGCAGAGAGTCTCGGCTACCTACATGACCATAACCGAGAAATACTCTTCTGTTTCATTTGGGTCACTCTTATTTGGGGTTTTCTGTTATTTGTTGAGGAATCTTATAAAATGAACACAGTGCACTGTGAGCAAAGATATAATCCGACCTACCACCAACACCAAAGACACCTTCACTGGCCGAAAAAACCTAGGGAATGGATCTCTTCACTTGGTTCCTGCCTGGGACACTGGCCTTCCTCGGTATCTACAAATGGCATTTATGCGGCACCCGCATGGCTCCACTATGGGTGTGGCACAAAGCAAACAGAACGGACGGGGTGCTCACTCCTGAAAAGCTGCTATTCTAAACCAGTCACTTGGACAAAAGAAGAACAATGTAATTTCCTAAAAGTTAGAGAAATGTTTTCTTCAATACACAAACCAGTAACTTCTATATAAGCAAAAAGTGAGATGTGTCTTCAGAAATTCCAAAAGCTCTCACCATTCACCCCAAGCAAGGTGGCATGGGTTAGTCTTTACTGTCCTTCCCCAAGCACTGGTATTCCCTCTAAGTGGTTACATGGCCTCCTGAAGGCAAGGCCCGTCCTCTGCTCCCACGGCCTGCACGGCCGAGCACACAGAAGGTCCCATTCGCTGGTTCCCCAGGAAGCTCCTCCCAACTGATGGTAACACAAGACAGCCTTTTAATTCTCGGGCACATTTCCACCACCATCTATCCACTCAACAAGCACTTCTAGAGCACCTGCTAAGTCACAGCCTTGGGTAATAGATTAAAAAAACAAAACACAACACAACAAAAACAAACAACCTGCCTCTAATCCAAGGAACTCATGATTTAATAGAAAAGACAGTGAATAAACATTAAAGTGAGCAGGGCTGAGCAGGCCAAGGGGAACCTCCATCCCACTGGAATGGAGGCATCTGAAAGAGTCCCTAGAGGGGCTGGCAGCTGACCCCAATCCCAAAGAACAGCAACGAGCTGGCCAGGCAAAGAAGAGGAGAAGAGTTACAGGCAGAACATGTGGACCACCGCCTCATCCAGCACACTCCCAGAATGTCTCCCCTAGCTCCCCACGCAGCATCTTCTCAGATGATACAAATGGTTTTAATATTAGTCTAAGAACAGGATCATCAAACAGGTAATACAGCCTCAAAAATAATCCGATGACGCATCTTGAAGAGAAATACTCAGTGTGCTCTTGACTGTTCCTCCGTGAGGGTGATGACCTGGCTGCCACCTCCCACGCCAGGCCTCCCTTCTGGCACTGCCATCCCAGGCTCCGGCCACTGAACATCACACGGCTTCATGTCCACACGCCTTTGCCTTAGCCTGGATGCTCTCGTCCATCTTGGTTGGTCAATGAACCAGTCACCCCTCCCCCAGGCCCTTCACACCCAGCGAAGCATCCCCTGTTCTATGAAGTGCCGCTTTGCCTCGTCTGTGCCACTGGCCTCACCCGGATCTACCTCAGAGGCACTGCTCTTTGCTTAACTGCCTCTCCGGCTGGACAGGAAACACAGGAGACGGCAGATAGGCCTTATTAATCTTTTCGTCCCCGGGGTCTAGCACAGTGCCTGGCCCATAGCAGGAATATAGTAAAAAGTGCTTGCTCACTGAATGAAGATAATCGAGGGTAAGTATATGCTACTAAACAGGTCTATGAAGAAGCAAACTAAGACCATGCACTCTCAGGATTTCTAATCGAGGTGTCAAAGCCTTTCATCACTCACACATTTACACCCTAACTGAAGCTATAGGTCCGTCTGTGAAAGACCTAAATTGGTTACCAAAGACAGTGAGGGAAAATATTTAAGCCTAGGAAAAACATATGACCCTACAAAATTTACGCTGGCCCTGCCTAACTCTCAAAGCTACCTTGCTTCTTGTTTCTTTGGGAGGAAAGAAGAAAAATCAGCCTGGAACAAACCAATCAGTCGAGCATTCAGCAGAACTTTATGTTTGGGCCTGGGCAGGCACCACAGATGTCCACACATACTGATTCCCGATTCAACGTCGAACAAAAAGAAAGCAAAACGAGAAGCAGAGAACGTCAGATTTCCTCTCGAATCCCAGCCTGACTTTTCCTGAGCTCTGCCCGACTTTCCTTTCAGCCCTGACAACACGGGTTTATTCTCACACCAGGTGACACCGAGTTTCCCTCGGTGTCAGCCTCCTACTGCTTTCACAAAGCCTTCTCTGACTTCTCTAGCCCACATTAATTTTTCTCTTTTCTGCATTCTTACAAAATTTCTTGTCTGTGTAATTAATTTTGGCATTAAATCACAATGTCTTATACTATTATCTTTTCTTAAGAGTTTATCTTCTCTCTCCCAGAGAACCTACAGGATCTTGAAGGATCACGTTTTGTATCTCTGGCGATAGTGTACTGAGTATACGATAGGTGCTTAATAAATGCGGATGGATTGATGCCGGCAGGTGTCCAAGTTCTCTTTGCTGACACACAGGCCATTGACTACCATCTGAAGGTCAACCACATTCACCAAAGAGCCGAGACACCAAAAGAGGCACCGAGTGGGACATCTGCCATGAAGCAGAAGGGCCGGCAAGACCAGAGGTGATCATTCAAGAGCAGTGGGCTCCCGGAGGTGGTCTTGAAAAAGCTATCCTTCCCCGAGGCATGAGCATCTGGGGCTGTGCCCAGAGAATCCCATTTTCTAGGCTTGGGTTCAGAGATGGAATGTCTGTCCTTAAAGAGCCAAGACATGGGAAGGCAAGGGCTCTGGATGTAAAATGGGCAGGAACACACATGAGCGGAGGCCATAAATCCCTCCTGGGACGCAGACAATGCCTCAGTGATAAGCATGCAGATTGCACACCTAGTTCAGAAACTCCCCTGAGTTTGCTTGTAATTAAGGGGGTTAGAAAGGTAAAAAAAATATATAAACCCAATTAATCATTTAAATATTTAAAGTCAGATTTTTTCCTCACTCCAGGATTAGTATATTTCATAACGCCAGCAGCAGACAGCCCTGGTTTTTACTGGGGTTCATTTTAGAGCATGTTTAAACTAGTCAGATTGAGTGATGCTTCCAGCAACTAATCGCATGTCAAATAAAAGATATTTTATGTAATAAATTACCGCTACAAGTAATTCAAATGTCATTTATCAGTTTTATTATCAGTCAGGCAAAGTCTTGTTTCTCTATATTAATCAAAATCAAGCTTTTTTTTTTTTTTTTTTTTTTTTTTGAGCAGTTTTGACACCTCTTGGCAAAAGTACAGAAGTGTAGAGGTAGAGTCACCCCCGGAGCTGAAAGGAGCGGGTGCGGCAGTACCAGAGGGATGAAGCTCAGCAGTGACAAGTAGAAACTTCAGGGATTTAAAATTGCCACTGCCATTGTTTTTACACTAGCGTCAAAGCAGGAAGGAGTCTGTCTCTAAGAAGATGTATTTTATTTTTAGGGCTGGGAGTCTCTTAAAAATACTCCTACCTAAATACCTAAACATGTAATGCTTTTTCTCAGAGAGACCTGGACAGAAGAATAACTTAAATGACAGTCCTGCCCCCCCCCCAGCTCTTTCTTTCACCTCTTTCAGAAAGACCAACAGTGTAAATGACCCTCTGTGTCTACCAAAAGTAGGCACATGCATGATGTTTCAGGCCAACTCTGTGACCAACCAGAAGAATCTGTTCTGAGCAAGAAGTTTCCAAGTAGCTGAGAGACCTGCTTGGTTTTAAGCATGGAGAAAACAGCTGGAATAGAACAGATGTGCGTCTTAGAAAATTCTACACCCCAGCTGCCACTGCCTGTCCTCAACAAATGCCATTAAATGGCTGGGCCCAGGGACACAACCAAAGAAAAAGTGTGGAGAGCTGGCCTTTGGTTAAAAGGAACCACGAAGAGCATGTTTAGTGACCCAAGAAAAACACGATAGATCGGAAAGAATACTGGCCAGGAAGGAGGAGTGAGTCCTAGGCTGACAAGTAGTTGCTACTGACTCAGAAGCTCCAATACAAGGCTCACTGCTGAGCACCATTTCTCTGGTCCCAGAGGTCACGTGACACCGGTGTTCCGCTGGACAAGGTGACCACGGATGAGGTGAAATTGACAGCGTGCTACTTGGCCTCACCCATTCAGCCTCACCCAGAAAGCAAAAGAAAGGGCAGATCTAAGTGAGGTTTGTGACACCCCGGGCCCCTGTGATGCCGGGGCCAGTGAGGAGGACAGCAAAGCAAGAGCCGGAAGGTAGCTCCAGACCACGTGGTAAGGGTCCAATCAAGCCTGGCATTTAAAGCTAGGCCTTTCAAAATCTGATAGGCACTGTTTTAAATTAACATGTTTTGAAAAACTAAAACTTCTGAGATAGACAATTAAAATGAAGACAATTATAGAAAAGGCGTCTTGAAAGACAACAGATCCAAGGCTGAGTTACGTTGAAGACACGAAACTGGAGCTATTTTCCATCACTCTGAAGTCAATTTTAACCATTTTTAGACTTTTTATAAGTGATTTAAAGAAGGGGTTCTGGCTGTATTTTTGAAGGTTTGGACACTCATTACTACTTTGACGAACCTTTATTCCTAAAACAGCTTCACTTAAAAACAACATGGGTCATGTTCTCATGTAACAATTAAAAGCTACATTCAAAAAGGACCTTTACATTTAATCTGAAATTCTCCAACAGACTGTCAACGCATAAATATACATGGTGTAGCCAGGACGAGGAAGGGAGGGAGGGAGGGAGGGAGGGAGGAAGGAAGGATGGAAGGAAGGAAGGAAGGAAGCGGGAGAAAGGGGGTGGGTGGGAGACACCGCCTTAAATCTACTAATATTAACTTTAAAAAATAAAATTAGGAGAGAAGTTATTTCAGTGAGCAAACGAGAATGCAGTCATGAATCAGACGTTCATGTTCTTATTCGTGCAAGAGTGACGGGCAAACGCATGATGTAAGAAACTGGAAACAGAACCAAGAAACACTTCTACAGATTCTTGCTTGTAACCCAAATGTATGAAACAACACAATAAACTCATTTATTCTGGTCCCTTGTCTCTGCTTACACCCTTGTCACATATTTAAAAGTTTGTCTAGGAGGGGATCTGGGTGTGTCACGTTCTTTTGGAAAAACCCAAGAGCCATCTCCTCATCCCGGGCTCTACGCTTGCTTGCGGAGTCTGGGAGGTGGAAGCCCTGCTCTGTGGCCGGAATCCTCAACCCCAATCAAGGTTACAGCAGGCGTTTGAGCGGGTGACTTACTGTACGGCTGAGAAATGAGGTGAGGGGGCTGGACAGGAACCACCTGTGTGCCCGGCCCCAAGGACGGAGGCTCTTCGGCAGCCGTGCCCGACTGCTGGAAAGCCAAATCGATCTCTTCATCCGTCAGCCCTGGGGGAGAAGAGGACATAATTGCAGGTGAATACCTTTTGCCACTGTCCATGGCCGCAACGAAATCTTCATTGAGAAACGACCCCTAGAGCCACAGACTGCCTAGCATCCTGGTAAGTTTCCTCCCCGATTTCGGATTCTCCGGAACCTCTCCCGGTTGCAATTTAACCTTAAGCGACAGAATATTAGCCTCAACACTGCTTCCAAATGTGGCTCATTCAATTTCCTTAATTTATCCTTGAGTTTATTGCTGCTTCTGAAGTCGCTCCGTACTGCAATTCTCCATTCTTCCCCCGAAAACAGATACCATCAACTGCAAATGTGGCTCATTTTAATCTGTAATGGTGTTAAAAAAAGAGGGGAAAAAACTAACAATAATGCATGAAAACAGACAGGGAAACAAAAAACTAATTATTGGGTGAGACGACTAATTAGTCTCGATCGTTTCCGAAGACGGGAATAATTTGCTTTATTTTATGACAAATGCAGAAATAAAAAGAAAAATCAGGACTGACTGTGATTAGTATGAATGGGATATAGAATGTAAAGAAGAAAATAAAACAAGAAAACAGATCAAAACCAGGCCAGGCCCAAACTTTCAGATGGTTATTGCCCCAGCCTAGCAGAGGCTGCCTGTACCGCCTTTGGCTAGCTTTTCTGCTTCCCTTTGTTTTAATCCTCCTGACACTGAAGCACACTGCGCTCGGGACGGACGGCAGGGAGTAGCAGGGCGCCATCTGCAGTGGCTACAGCGTGGGGAGAGGATCTGCCCGTGGAAGAATACAAGGCCGGCGCGGGGGGGCACCGCGGGGACCCCATTTCCCGCGGGCACACACGGCTGAGGCCGACAGGGGCCACCGGCTCTGGGGGAAGAGGACGAGGGTGCCAACCAACCCGGAGCAGAGGAACGGAGTGTGGCGCACAGGCGTGAGAGAAACTTCCCCGCGGGCCGGGCCCGAGAAGTGGCTACAGGGGGTACGAAAGTGCTCGGGCCGCCAAGAGCGGGAGCAGCGGCGGGGAGGTCACGGCCAGCCCACGAAGGCCACCCCGGCCGGCCGGTGCTGCTCCAGGAATCCCAGGATCCAGTGCGGCCGCCACATAAGGCTCTGAAACGAGAGCCGAGAGCTTTTCCCCATCTGGTCGGCAGCTCTCCATTAGAGGCCACATCATGGTGTATCTGCCCCTGGGGGTGCATCAAGTACAAGGAGCTTCAGAGGATCAGCATCTTCCAGAGCCTGGTGCCGCATGCTCTGTGCCGAGGGGCTAATAGATGGGGCACATTAATGCTCCGAAGCACAGCGCCGCCCCACACCTCACGGGCCTGTAGTTGGCCGAGCGCCTCTCCAACTTTTCAGGCCCTACGCAAGTAAGTGGTCAGGGAGAAGGCCCGAACTACTCTGCACGGCCCCGGACCCTTTGTTCCCCTCCCTATGCTGAGCGGTTGAGGCCTGTCCCCATTTAACACTGCAGCTCTGCCCCTTCCCCCTCCACACACAGAGGAGCCAGCCAGTGGTGGGCAAGGCTACCCTGCTGTGAAGCCTGAACGCTGCTGGGGTGGCCCCCGGCGCACCCCGCTCTCAACAGACTGATGTGGCAGATGAAAAGGCTGGCGCTGAGCGCTTTCAGATACAAAAGCTACCTCTGAGTATGTGGGGGGCTATACGGGACGTTCCTCCTCCCAAATGGCCCAGCTTGCTCCCAAGGCCTCCCGAGAGAAAAGGGCAGGATAGAAGGAAAACCCCTGAACCCTGAGCGTGTGCTTCTCGGGCTCCATCCAGCCCGAGAGTGCCTGCCAGTCAACCTCCAGAGAGGGAGGGGAACCCCTTCCAGGGTTCCAGCAGGAAAGGCCCACTCTAACCGGCTCATCATCAGCCGCTTGCTTGGAGAAGTGCGTGCACGTGCGGCGTCAGCACGGGCTGATGGTCACTGGGACACTACAGAATTTCATAAACCTGGTGGTTCGTGTGCCTTGTCAGCCGCTGGCTGCAAATGAGGATAATTTTCCCAAAAGGAGCATTGAGTTGCATTCTCATTTTCCCTTCTGGCTCTTTCAAATATAAACAAGTACGATAATGTTTAGCGCTGGGGAAATCTACAGTAAGTCACGGGCTGTGCTACGGCCCCGAGAGCTGCAGCTGGTTAAAGGGACAGCACTCCCTGCCCGCTGTCCTGCCCTCTGGCCCCGGGCTTTTACGGAGCCTATTTTCCTAATAAAACATGTTCCTTGCATTATTGCAGCCGAGCCCACCAGTGAGGCTGCGGTTAAAGGGCATCAGCACTTCCTTCCGAGCTCTTGTTTTTCAGAGACCTTATCATTTGATGCTCTAAATTTACATTGGCTGGAATTCTGATATCCCTAATCCTCCAGAGGGCCGGGACTTTGATTTAGTTACATAAAATGAATCACTTTTCTTCTTGTAAAAAAAAAAAAAAAAATCAGTATTTTCATGATCTCACTGAATAATATAATTTCAGAGCTGGACCATTATCCCAGCCATTGCATTCATTTAACAGATAAAAAACAACAACTAAGACCCAAGCAAGGTGAAAACATGCCTCTGATCATACCAGTTAGGGCGTGGTGCTGCCTGCTGACAGCCCAAGGCTTTGGCCACCCTCCCCCCGCCCCCAGCACAGAAACAACACAGGGTAGGCTCCGAAATTCCAAATTCCGTCCTAAGTCTTCAAGCTTGTGAGAGGTTGAGAGAAGCACTAAATGGTCTTTCTCACTCTCATGCTGGCAGCCCAGCCTCAGGTAAGAGCCGACGAATGGTGTTTTGGGGCTATGCCAAAACAACACGGGAAGCCGACGCCTGGATCCTATCTGCAAATGACACCTACACAACTTTTTGAACGACCCCAGAGGGACAAGGGTCGAGGGTCCCTGCCTCGTTCTAATAGTCTAACTCCCAATAAATCCTAAGCCCTCACACAGACTGGTGCCTGTGCCTCTCTTGGTGTCCTCTCCCTCTGAGTGCCCCAGCCCCAGTGGGGAGGACAGACCAGGTTCAGGACTCTGTACACTCAGGTAATTCATTCGGGACTCTCAGAGCCTCGGCAGGAAGGGGGGCGGGGGTCATCTCTTTCAGGACACAACACTTACCTACCCAGTCATGGGCTCCTGGTGCTGAAACAACCCTGACTTCAGGGAAGAGGGACTGGGGCACAGGACCCACATGCAGGACATCCAGGTTCCCACCCACCCCCACGAGACAAACGGCAGACAGCTTAGATGGAGACCTTGCAGAATCCAAAAGGTTAAAAGGAATAATAAAGGAAACCGCCAATTGGAAGTGAATTATATTTGCCTGTGAACGCTGAGGCACTGGCTATATTATAAAAGGCATCTCTTTGCGTTGTTTACCATCACCCTGACTAATGCAGACCTTTTTTTTTTGTTGTTGTTTTAAATAATCTCATGCAAATTAGACACACACACTTCCTTCCAGTTGATTGCTATCTGCAAGGAATAATCTAACCGCAGAGGGACCCGAGCAAGGGCTGAGCAGAGCAGACACGGGGGGTGAAGGGTGTCACCGTCCTGTGGCAGGCAAACTCCTCCCCTCCCCTAGCTGCCTCAAGTCTTCCGTTAGCTGCTGCCTTTGGGAGAATTAGCCAATTTCAATAAAGCCGAAAATCTTCCTTAGTTGGGGTGTCAATTTGCATCATCTGATATCACCAGCCCTTTGCATTTAGATGCTTTCAGTAACTTCACCCCCGCCACTTGCCAATTCCAAGAGCTATCAGCCCTGGTCTGTGACAATTAAAATGTATTGCTGATAGAGAGTAAAACTAAGAAAGTCCCGCTCAGTGATTCCATCCACTGAGCTCTCTTTAGCCAAGAGGAAGAGAACGGGGCGAGGGCACCTGTCCCAAGTGAGCGGGAGGCCAGGCGCCTCCCTCTGACAGGCACTGCCATTTCACCCGTAAGACCACCGCTGCCTGACGGGCCAAACCAAGAGCTCTCAGTTCTGATCGTGCAGGTGAAGGTCGTGCGCACCGGGCATCGGAATCGGGGTGGACTTGCTGTTCTTTCCCTTCTCTGGAATCTACTTTCAGAACCAGTGCCCTTCCCGAGGAGGCGGCTGCTGCTCTTGTGCAGAAGGTGGGGCAAGGATTTCTTTTCCAACACTTTCTCCAGGGTGGGATTCTTTTAAAAGAACTCAGCGAGCAAGCTACAAGCTATTGATTGATAAAGCCCCATGTTACTGCCGCAGCAGCTGAAGTGATCGGCCTCGGGGCGGCCACACCTGCTTATTTGTATCCCCGAGAAGACCGATTTGTTTTCTTTTTCTAAAGGTTTCGGTTAAAATGCAAACAAAACCAAACCGTTGACTCTGGGAGCCGCTGCTGCGGGTCCTTTTGCAGGGACTCAGACAAAACTGGGCACGGGGAAGAGCTGCCTTTTTCCTGCGGGACTGGCTGTGCAAGGGCTTCTCAGAATAAGTCACCTCAATGTTGTCCTCAGTGACCGCTGAGCACTGCCACGGGGCCCGGCCCTGTGCAGGTGAAGCAGAAAGACAGATGACAGCAGACAGCAGCACTGTCTGCGTCTTTTAGGTCAAACAACAACCGGGACAGCAGGGCTAGGAATAGTTTGGAAATGAGCAAGGTAATGAACACCCAACGGCACCTTCCAGCCTGGCCCGAGTTTTATAATAAAAATGTCAAGTCTGACTGGGATCAGGGAACAGGGCCAGAGGGCCAGCGACGCAGGGTGGCGGTTGCGGGCTGGCCACTCTGGCCATCTGCCTCCCCCATCACAGTCCCTCCGTGTGTAGGACTCGGGTGATTCATCTGGGACGCGCGGAGACCGTGCGGGGGTCACCTCTCTGAGAACACAACTAGTTATCTCCCCATGCACACACACACTCTGAGAGGAGATGAGGCAGAGAAGACAGCTGGCTAAAAATACTCCCCAAATTAAAAGAAAAATCAACTCTCTCAGAAAAGGCTAGGGGAGGGGAAAGGGGGGAAAAAAGTATTTTTATTTTATTTTATTAACATTTTGTTGGAACAGTAGAGTACAATAAGGACTCTCAGAGCCTCTAAAAGTCGTTGGATGACCTGTAGACCCCTATTTCCCAGTGCCTTGTATAAAATTGAATTTTTTAAACATAAATTACACGTAATGACGACACTGTAAAAACTAACAGTAATGGAAAGCTGTGCTGTATTTCATTAGCCTGTATTATTCCGTGCCACCTGATCCAGCCGGGCCTTGTTTATGAGTTAGTGTGTTAGCAGATGCCGATGGAAGCATTTGCTTCGACCTTGCTCTTCTCATTGGGGCATGAAATTACGACGGCAGCACCTTGATATTACAGCCATAAATACAGTAAACTGCAAATTTAAGCCAACGGCTCCTATTGTCTCTGAACATAAAGCTGATCGGTATTTATTTAAAAGGAGAACAAAAAAAATATTATATATCACCTTGTTTATGGGGCTTCCCCCACCCACTTTCTTATCCCCTCCCCCAGCCCCCCAACCTGTCTAATTCACTTGGTTAAAATATTAAGCAAATAAGCCAAGTGCTTTCTCCTCTACTGATTAACTATTCCCACGCAGTGCAAACAGTTTTTGAGAAAACTAGTTGCAAACATCATCAGCCCCGAATGAAACAGTTTTTATAAAAATTGATCTGATGGTAGGGCTGGTTCCCACCATCCTGATACTGATACGGAAATTCGGGAACAAGACATGAGACTTCCCTGTCTCCTTAAATGAGGAAAGTTCAGACAACAGGAGAAAAGTTGCTGATGATGTCCTGAAATTGAACGTCCTCTCAGTACCCTTCTAAAAATCGTTAGGTAGAAATGCTATTTCAAAAAGCAGCAAAACACTGCCTCCTGCCACCTAAGGGAAGAAAGAAAGATATCTCATCGAGAATATAATTCTCATCTCAACACAGGGAGCCGGGGACCTCTCATTAAAACTTGCACCCACCCCCTCCTTATCCCAGTGAACCATAAAGACAATATATCCTTTAAATACATTAAATGTGCAAGAAAAATAAACACAAAGACAAAAGGACACTGGATATCACCCAGCCACGTCTCCGAGTATAAATCACCGAGTAAAAAGCCAGTGCAAAACGTATTGCACGGTTAGCTTCAAGACTGAGGAACCGGGCAGCCCGGCTCCACTGGAAGTCTGAAGAGAGACGGCAGTGGGAGAGGATCTCTCCGTCTCAGAGAGGCAGACGAGAGGCGTAAAAACTCAGCCAAGTCCAAGTTTGGAGGTTTCAGACGGTTAGTGGTGAGAACGCCAGCACACAGCAGTGGCGAGCTCTGCTGTCGCTACCAATAGAGCACGCAGAAGGACCGTCTGGGCGGTGAATGAAATGCAAGTTGCGGGGAGCAGTTCCCTCCCAAATCGGGCAGGCTGGGGCCACGGGATCCAGAGCTCTGTAGTATCAAAGACGGAGATGACCGGGTTTTGTACGTTTGCTTCGGATACGGTGTTCCACAAGCCAGACATACTGTACTCCCTTGGAGCCCTAAATTACTTCAGCCACACCAGTCACTGAGCTTAGCTCCTTCCGCATAAGGAGGAAACTTCCCTATAAAATTTATTGGGCTTCTCTGGGGAGTAGTATAACTGGTGAACAAGACAGAAGTGAGCTGCCCCTCTGTGTAACACAAATTGAGATCTCTCATATGAAAGACTGGGAGGGTTTCCAATCAGCATCCGTGACGTCTATTTTTAGATCTATAGTCTAAAGGGTGGTTTTTTTTTTCTCCCCTTTTAATCCCTCTCCGCTAAATTAAAAACAAAAACAAAGAGGAGTTGATTTTGTTATTTGATCATCAATTCCGAAGGATTAACAGCATTGCAAATATTGTTGCCGGCTGTCATGGACAGCAGTGTCTGAGCCAGTAGGTCCTTGGCAACAGGCTGAGAAGTCGGCCCTCCCACAGTGCACCGAACAAGTCCTGGGGAACGAGCAGTATCTTTAAGGACCAAAGGGTGTGATAATCAGGAATCACAGCTACCCGAATGCCAAGGGCCAGGTAAGCCAAAGGTATGTTTGTGCATATGCAGAAAAGCCAAATTAATAAACGTTTTCAACGATACTTGCTGGAATCCTGCTCCTGTTTTAGAAGAAGCAGTGAAGTGTGTTTAAAAAAAAAAAAAAAAAATTCACCTTTGACAGCCAAACCAAGAAATTCAGATCTGAGAGAAAAGTTAGAGCTCATCTGGTCTATCTCCTATTCTTATTCTTTCCCTTTCCTTCTGTTTTAAAAATCAAGAGAAAAGGACTTGGAGAGGGACAGTGACTTACTTACCCACAGCCCATGGTGAGCCCCAGAGGCAGAACCAGATTCTCAGCGCCATGTTTGGGGGTGGGGGGTGGGGGGTGGGGGGGGGCAGGGTCAAGCAGGGAACGAGCCTGCTCCTCTCTACTATCGGACACAGCTAGCACATTTTTACTAAGCAAACTCTTAGAATCAATCAATCGCCTCAAAAAAAGAAGAAAAACAAAAAGAATATATATGGAGCCCAGGGTGAAAACGTGAAGGATATACAGAGCCTCTATGTGCAAACAAAACAAAACACACACACACACACACACACACACTTCTACTTAGTTGTGTGTACATGCATAAAATAGAGAGGACACAGGAAATACTGGTTACAAACAGGGAGGGGACTGGTAGCTGGGGACGGAGACTGAAGGCACTTTGTTCACTGTCTATCCTTATGAAATGTATTCCATGTGAATATATTTCTGATTCAAAAGGGATGATTACTTTTTAAGAACAAAGAGAATATTTGGAGGGGGGAAACCCTGAATCCTGAGCAAAATCACTTACAATGGCTATCCTCATTTTCTCGAAGAGAAAAACCAAGACACAAAAAGGTACAGAGATGTGCCCAGAAACTGGGATTAGAATGATATCCACATTTTCTAATTTCTTGTTTAACTCATTGTGGCTATAACCACAGCAGCCAAGTACAAGGTGGCTTTCTTTCTTTCTTTCTTTCTTTCTTTTTTTTTTTTTTAAATGTGTGTTTTTAAAAGGCAGGCATCTGTTCTATTTTGACACATCCTGGCCGCCCAAATGTTTCTTTCAGCTCTAAATATTTGCTTCACCAATGGAAATGTTTCCATCACTGCAACAAAACAAACATTTGCTTTGGGATGGCAGGGACAGCCATACGCTGTTTCATATGTTACT
This sequence comes from Panthera onca, assembly GCF_046562875.1. NCBI lineage: Eukaryota > Metazoa > Chordata > Mammalia > Carnivora > Felidae > Panthera > Panthera onca. The sequence continues at coordinate 213,862,468 of NC_138346.1, forward strand.
GATTTGGGAAACAACTCTACTGTGGGACCCAAATCAAGGGGGAGATTTTTGTTCCTTAAGGAAAACGCTGGCACAAGAGCTCAATATATCGAGACGCACTCCTCAGTCACCCAGCTAAACTGTGATGCCGGTTCATTTGGGGTTTTCTTTAACATCCTGAATCTTAAGTATAAGATCAGAAGGCTTATTGTTTGGCATTCAACTTCCTAAAGCTTTCAATTACCATGCAGCTATCAGATGTTTTTTAAGTCCTCATATTACCCTGATATTAATACATTAAAACATGCTATGTCCTAATAGGTCAATACAGTACATAAATTATTTTGTCACCACCTATTTGGGTAGCTCGAACGAATCTGGTATTGGTTGCTATAGTCAACATTACTAGCGTAGAGATAAATATTTAGAACTCAACCAAATCCATAAATATTTGAGTGCTTATTTTGCCAGGCAATGTGAGAGCCAAGACTTCACCTTCCTTACCTGGTTAAATGGCAGCCTCCCTAAGGAAGACCTCCTCCCCACCAAGTGCTTATGTTGAAAGGATATTTTGTCTGTCTTCTATCTATAATATAATACATGTAATACTGTCTAATATACGAACATAAGGTCCGTAATGTATAGGCATATCTATCTACTGACAGTAAAAATAGCACTTCAACTGCTGAAAATATGGAAAACAAAGCACAGAGAGAATTTAAAAATCATTCACATTTTCACTCTCCACCTAGACATAACGGCCAAAATGTTTTAAACCCAACTGTCAAAGAGTAATTTTTGGAGCTTTGTATATATTTAACTCTTTGAACCCCAATACTGGTCCTGAGCAGGGCCGCCGAGGCGCGTGACTCCAGGGCTCCGCATCACCGTGTCCGTGGACCTCGTGGGCCGCGTGGTGTGTAACCCATGCGGCCAGAGGTGGCAGGGGAGCCCCCTTTGGCTCCCAATTTACAGGGAAGGAAGCTGAGCTACAGAGACAGTAAAGCAGTCTATCTCAGGTCCCGGTGCCTGCGGGTGGGGACAGGCAGGATTCCAGACAACACGGGGGAAGCATTCCAAATCTCAGTCCATGTTCAAAGGAAATACTGATATCCCGCCCTGACTTCTGGCATATCATTCAGATGTGTTGGTAAAGTTGTTAAGATTGAATTCTTTCAAAATAAAAACGACGTTTTTTGCATTAGAATACCCAAAGCTGGAAGTGCAAACTGAGAAGCTTCTAGAAGACAATACAGCACTCTGTCTCAAGAGTATTTAAAAATGTTCACAACCTCTTGACTCAACAATTTAATTTCTCAGAAATAATAAAATAATGTAGTATGAGACTAACGTACAAAAATGGTTCCTCACCATATTTTTAAGAAGAACAAATATTTGGGGCGCCTGGGTGGCTCAGTCGGTTGAGCGTCCGACTTTGACTCAGGTCATGCATGATCTCATGGCTTTTGGGTTTGAGCCCCGCGTCAGGCTCTGTGCTGATAGCTCAGAGCCTGGAACCTGCTTTGGATTCTGTGTTTCCCTCTCTCTCTCTGCCCCTCACTCGTGTTCTGTCCGTCTCTCAAAAATAAGTAAACGTTAAAAAAAAAAAAAACAAAAAAAAAACATTTGAACAACATAAATGTGTGAAGAGGGCTGAGCAGAGAAATTAGGACACATTTCAGTTACGTGCTGTTGTTCGACTGTGTACATTTTCATGAACAATTTCTGATGGCATGGGAAAATGCTTCTGATACATTAAGACATAAAAAAGCAGATGTTATATTCATAGCTTGATCTTAATTACATTAAAAAAAAAAAAGAACAAAAGGAAGCAGGAGAGTTGCATCGTTTTTAACTTAATCTGAATTCAACTTATACATGTTCAGAAGAAAAGAGAGAAGGAAAATTACACTAGAAGCCGCAGGGAGGGGCCTACCATTCCATTCAAGGAGTGTTGTGTTTACAAGCAGGCATGACACAGGAGGCTTGAATTTGCTGTCTGCTCATCAGTGCATTCCCACACACCCTGCAGTCTGTGCACCCTGACACGGGAACTTCCCCCCTCCCCCCCATACATCTTGGCACCCTTCTGCAAAGCCAACCACGTCATCTGGTGTTAAACCAAAGATCTGTTTCAGTGTGAAGAAAAATGTGGCTGTACCAGACTTACTGAGGGGCAACACAACGGTATCCTGCAAAACACCTCTCTAAGGGAAAGGTATTCAATTGTTTTAAAAATTAACACTTGACAGATATATTCCCATAGTTAAATTCTGTATTCCCAAGATACCAAAGGGTATGCAGTGAAAGGCTGTCCCCCTCCCACTCCTGCCACCTGGCCATCCAGTTAGATCTTCCAGAGACAACCACTGCTACTAGGTTCTTAGATGCCTCCTAGACATAGTCTATGAACATATGAAAGTGCTTTTCTATACCCATATAATACACTTTTTATATATTAGTGTATGTGTGTGTGCATATATATGTACATACATATATATATCCGTATTGTACAAATAATAGCATGGTATATATGGAATAGTCTTTACTATTCTACAAGTTGCTATTTTTAACTAAGACATCTTAGAGAGTATTCCTTATTAGTATCTGTAGTACTTCCTCATTCTATTTAGTGGCTACAAGGCATTCTATTTCATGGACGTACCGTAACTTATTTAACTTGTCCCCTATTGAACATATATTACAAGCCCCCAAACAAGTCCTTGCATGTGCCATTCAAACATGTGCAAGTTGTCCCTGCAAGTAGTTTTGATTTTGATCAACACTGCCTAACTCTCCTTTAGAGGTGGTTTCCACTTACTTCCCACCAGTCTACATGTGTTTCCCACAACTCTGCCTGCATGATGCTATCAAGCTTTTTCTTTGTCATCCTGAAAGGTAGAAGAATGGCCTCATTGTAGTCTTAAGTAAACTTGTGTTGGCATTCAATATACGTACAGAAAAGCAAGCACATTTTAAGCTTACAGCTTGATGTATTTTCACACAGTGAAAAAATCCATGTAGCTACCATCCAGGTTAAAAAAAAAAAAAAAAAAAAAAAAAAAAAAAAAAAAAAAAAAAAAAAAGTAATACAACAGCCTCCAGGAGCAGCCCTCACACATCCTTCCCAGTCACCACTTAACTTCTCGCACCACGGATGAAATCTGCTTATTTTTGAACTTTACATAAGTGGAATAATATAGAAAGCATTCTTTCACAATGGGCTTCTTTTGCTCAACATTATGCTTCTGCAAGGTGCCTCTGCTGGTGCTCGTAGCCACGGTTCATTCACTTTGACTGCTGTATAGTACTCTCACGCGGGACAAGAATGAAGCACGATTTATCCGTCTGTTCCAGAGTGGTGCTAATCACATTTTTACACATACGCTTTGGCGGCAAACTGCTGGATTATATGGGGTGTGCATATTTCAGATGAACAGACACCGTCAAGTTTCCAAAGTAGTCAGGCCAATTCACACTCACACCAGGAGTGCAGAATTCTAGTTGTTCTGCATCCAACACCAGACTCAGTTTTTTTCCACTTTAGCCATTCTGGTGGGTGGGAAGTGATTACGTCATTTGGACTTTAATTTGCATTTCCCTGATGACTAGTGAGGCTGAAATTTTTGCATATTTCGTGTCTTTATTGGGTACAGTGTCATATACACATATGTGCAGGTACACAGTGTGTGTGTGGTAAGTTTGTTCACTGTGTTGTTAGAAACTTGATTTCTGTCTGTTCTGTAAGTTCCTAAGAAAGACGTTCTGGAACTTTCCATGGTAAGAGCAGATTTGTCCAGTTCTCCCTTCAGGTCTGCCCATTTTGTTTCCTGTACAGTGAAGCTATGTTATTTGGTTATACATACTTAGAAATGTGACTGATCATTCTGAAATTTCCTTATTTCTCACTCCACTTTTAAGTCTATCTTGCCTGGTATTAGTACTTGGTTTCTTTTGGTTAGTGTTTGCACAGTCCCTTTTTCCATCATTTTACTCTTAATCCTGTGTGCCTTTTTATTAGAGGTATGTTTGATGTAAGCAGCCCTGGATGGGGTTTAGGTTTTGTTTTGTTTTGTTTTTTAATCTAATCTTGACAAACTTTGCTTTTAATGGAGTAGTCTATTTACATTTAACGTGAACACTGAAATTTGGGGGTTTATCTCTTTCATCTCACAATTTGTTTTCCTTTTGATCTGTTTAATGCCCTCTTTTCTCTTCTTGCCAACTTTTTAATTCAGCTTTCCCCTCCACTGGCTTGTAGTCAAGGTGGTTTTTGATAGATTTCTTCACTGTAGTGTTACTAACTTTCCTTTTGTAGTTACTAAATAGCTTGGAGGAGAGACTCTCAAACTTTCACCTCTAATTTCAGCATCCATCAGTGGACTGTGTGTCCGCAACGATGATCACTGTAATGTTTGCCTAATGGGGGGGTCCTCCGTTCTTAAGCGTGAAAGGGGTGCTAGGCCCGAAATGTCTTGAGAACCGATGCGCTAGGTACCACAACACGCTCTTGACTTACTATTGTTTCATATAATTGAGAAATGTTACCATTTTGCCAACAATTCCAACACGTTCATCCACCCTTCTGCCTGTGTTACTGTCATACATCCCAATCATACATGTGTTTTAAATCCCACAAGAAAGACACTTATTTTATGCAGCCAATATCTATTTCTATTTGTCCCCTCCCTTGCCTGCCTGCATTTCTGTGTCCTCTGTGTCTTCAGTTAAGGTTCATTTTCTTTCTGCCTGAAAACTCCATTAGTGTTCCATTCAGCACAGGTGTGCCGGCAATGAATTGCCTCAGTTTTGTTTATCTGGAATGTCTGTATTTTCCTTCGCTTTTAAAAAAGTGTTCCATTGTGAAATGATTTCAGACTTACAGAAGAAGTGCAAGAATGGTACAAAGAATTCTCACATATCTTTCGCCCGGATTCTTCAAATGCTAAATTTGCTTTATTATTCTCTACCAGTCTATCTATATAATTATTTTTTCCCTGAACTGTTTGAGACTGAGTTACAGACAGGTTGCCCCTTCTCCCTAAGTATTTCAGTATTCATTTCCTGATTCTGGGGCGGGGAGTCCACGCTCAGACATAACCACAGTACAATTATCAAAATCAAGAAGTTAACATCGTTCAACTGATCTCTGTAGCTCAGACCGCCCCTCTGAGCTCGATTCACATTAACCCATCTGCCCACCTGGTGTTTCCACCTGTATGCCTAACAGAGCCCTCAAACCTACCGTGTCTAACACCGGGCTCCTAATCTGGCCCCATCAAGATTAATGGTGATTCTATCCTTTTAGTCACAAGGTCAAAACCCCTGGAGTCATCCTTACCTTCTGCTTCTCTTTCAGACTTCAGATCCAACAAGTCAGGATATTCTGATTTGTCACATAATAGCCAGGGATGTGACTGGGGACTTATCACCTGACTGCTCTCCCAGTTCCCATTATTGCTTTCCAACAGTCTCTCTCTCTTTTTTTAAGTTTTATGTATGTCGAGAGAGAGAGAGAGAGCATGAGCAGGGGAGGGGCAGAGAGAGAAGGGGGAGAGAGAGAGGAGGAGGAGAGAGAGTGACAGAGACAGAGAGACAGAGAGAGAGAGAGAATCCCAAGCAGGCTCCACACTGCCAGCGCAGAGCCTGATGCAGGGCTCGAACTCACGAACCATGAGAACATGACCTGAGCCGAAATTAAGAGTAGGACGCTCAGCCGACCGAGCCACCCAGGTGCCCCCAACAGTCTATTCTTAATGCAGCAGCCAGGGTGATCCTGTAAAAGCTTAAGGGAGATTATGTAAATCCTCTACTTAAACCCTATGATGGTCTCCCATTTTATTAAAAGTAAAACCAAAGTCTTCATGTGGATCAACACTGCTCTATACAACCTCGCCTCCTGTCAAGGCTGTGACCTCTATGGGTTCTCTCTCCCACCACCAGAACTTTCTCTAGCCACCCAGCCGAACACCGGTCTATAGCAACTGCCATCTGGACAATATTCCTCTGGTAGCCGAACATAGATAGCTTTGTAACCTTCCTTTTGTCTTGTATTATTGAACTTTTACTGTCTATCTTATTCACATTGTATCCCCAAGGCCTAACATATGGATCAACTCGTAGCAGGCATTCACCAAATATCTGTTCAAGATATCAAGCTCTATGACCCACCTTGCCTGCACTCTGGCCTCCTTTCTGTTCCTAGAATTTGCTAGACATGCTCCCTTTTCAGGCTTTGGTACAAATGGTTCCCTTTTCCTGGAACTCTTTGTCTCCAGAAACTTGCATGGCTTGCTTCCTCATTTTTTTCAAGGTTTTGCTTAAATGTCACCTTAGTGGAGCCTTTTCCGGACCATTCCATTTAAAATCGCAACCTTCCAAGAACTCTCTATTGCTCTCACTCCACTTATATTACGGTTATACATTTATTCCCCTAATGGTCTCCTTTCCTCCCCACCATTGGAATGTAAGCTCCACGAAGGCAGAGCCTGGGGGCTATTCTATTCACTGCTATATTCCCAGTTCCTAGAACAGCAGGAAGGTTCTATTGGCACTGGTAGGTGTTCAACAAAACTGTGTAGAAGGAATAAATAAATGGAAATTCAGTATGCAAAACAGGTCAAAGTAATGCTGCTCAGGTTTGGGGAGAGCCAGTTGGGGCATGGAGCAAACCCAGAGTCCCACCTTTTGATTCCTCTTTGTCCCTGAAACATCTCTTTAGAGCCTCCAAGGAGCCCCACAGGTGAATGTAAAACTTCACTGTATATTCACCTTGCGCTAAGGCAAACTGGTTTGCTCCCCAGCCTCTGACAGGACCGGTGCTCTTCAGTCTTCTGCCCCAATGGCCCACCCACTGTGGACTTCTCCCAGTCCTACTCTGATACTGTCTGTTGTTCTGGGTTCTCTCTCCCACCACCAGAGCTTTCTCTAGCCACCCAGCCGGACACCGGTCTATAGCAACTGCCATCTGGACAATATTCCTCTGGTAGCCGAACATAGATCGCTTTGTAACCTTCCTTTTGTCTTGTATTATTGAACTTTTACTGTCTATCTTATTCACACTGTATCCCCAAGGCCTAACATATGGATCAACTCGTAGTGGGCATTCACTGAATGTCTGTTCAGTGTGTGAATAAAAGTGAATACAGCATACTGGTATTTAGTGGACTGCAGATTATTAATAACTGAAGGATACGTCTGTAACGCTTGGGGACAATCTCTTTTTTCTCTCTTTAAAATAAGGTTGTTTATCATAACGCTCATTACCACTGCATGTAACATTATTTTCGAAATTCCATCCCATGCAATAAGGCAGGACATAATATTAAGATGTTTAAGAACTGGAAAGAAGGTCACAAAATAATCAATTGTAGATAATATGATTATATATCTAGAAAAATCAATTCAATAAAAAAGTTTAATGAGATGGCTAGATTTATGTTTTTTTTTTAACGTTTATTTATTATTGAGAGACAGAGAGACACAGAGCATGAGCAGGGGAGGGGCTGAGAGATGGAGAGACACAGAATCCGAAGCAGGCTCCAGGTTCTGAGCTGTCAGCACAGAGCCCGGCGCGGGCCTCAAACTCACAAACCACGAGATCATGACCTGAGCCGAAGTCGGATGCTTAACCGACTGAGCCACCCAGGCGCCCCTATAATATGTATTTTTTAAAAATTCAATAGCATTCTTATGCACCAGCAATAAGTAATTTAAAAATAAATTCCTTTCTCAGTAGCCACAAGAAATATAAAATTACAATAAGTAATCTTAAAATATGTTAGACCTGTATAAAGAAAACCTTGCAAAAGCAACAAAAATATTGAAGTAAATGGAATGGACTTTTCAAATTAATTTGAAAGATTTGATCTAATAAAAATCCCAATTATTTTAAATTTTCTCAGAAGTTCTAAAAGGTTAGCTTACTAAGCACATAAGAATGCACAAGTAAGAATAATAAGAAATGTTTGGGAGTTCATTCTGTCTCCTCTGCTAGGTATTTTAAGTATACTTTTTTTAAATTTTTTTTTTTTAAACTGGCTCCTCTAGGGATTTCAGTATGCATTCTTAACTCATCAGAGTCTACTCTAAATTAATGTTCTACTGCTTTACATATTAAGAACTTTAATATGATACATATTATTATATGTACCATATTGTATGTATTAACACATTTTATTAAGAATCAATTTCAGGGGCACCTGAGTGGCTCAGTCAGTAAAGCGTCCGACTTTGGCTCAGGTCATGATCTTGCAGTTCATGAGTCCGAATCCCACATCAGGCTCCGTGCTGACAGCTCAGAGACTGGAGCCTGCTTCATTCAGATTCTGTGTCTCCCTCTCTCTCTGCCCCTCCCCCACTTACACTCTGTTTCTCTCTCTCTCTCAAAAATAAACATTTAAAATTTTTTTAAAAAATCAATTTCATTTACACCACCTTGCACATTTTGTGCTGTTGGTCTAATGCTCATCATACATATACATGTCTGTTATAAACCCAAATATATCTTATTATTGCTTTAGACAACTTTTACAAATTTTAAGAATAAAAGTAAAAATAGCATTTTATATTCGCCCACATATTTCACCTTCCCCATGCTCTTTATCCCTTCTGAGGATACAAATTTCCACCTGGCATTATTTTCTCTTCAGTATGAAGATCTTCCTTTGCTATTTATTACGATGCATGTCTGCTGGCAACGATTTCTCTCAGCTTTTACCTAGAAATATCATTATTTCTCCTTTCACATCTGATGGATATTTTTACTGTGTATAGAATTCTAGGTTGACAGTCTTTTCCTTCAGTGTTTTGAAGATGTTATTCCACTGCCTACTGGGCTACATGGCTTCTGACTATAACTCAGCCATCATTCTGAGCACTGTTCCCTTTTCTTTATCTTTAGTATTCAGCAGCTGTGCTCTGATATAATAGATGGAATTTTCTCTGTATTTATCCTGCTTGAAGTTGGCCATGCTTCCTGGTTGCTCCATATGTGCGTGTTTTAATCAAAATTGGAAGTTTTTCAGCCAACATTTCTTCAAATATTTTTTCTACCTCATTCTTCTGAGATTTGGGGACTGTAATTACTCATATATTAGGCAACTTGATCAGTGAAGCCCTCATCCTATTTTTTCAACCTTTTTTTTCCTCTTTGTAATTTAGTTTGGCTGATTTCTACTGACCTGTCTTCAAGATCACTGACCCTTTCTTCTCTTGTGTTCAATTGGCTGTTAATTTCAAACAGTGAAATTTCAGTGACAGGTTTTATCCTTTGCAGTTCTAAGATTTCCACTTGGTTCTTTTTTTTTTACAGCTTCTGTATCTATATTATAACTTCCACTTCTTCATCCTTTCACCATATTTTTCATATATATTTTTAAACATTTTTATGGCTACAGGTTTTTTTTGTCTGTGAGTCTATTTCTCTGATTTTCATTTCAAGTAAGGGTCACAGGTTCCTGTTTGCTCATCTTCACATGCCTAGAAAGTTTTTATTTTATACTGGACATTTTGGATGATAGGCTATAGAGGCTCTGGATCCTGCGGTCTCCTTCTGAAGAACTCAGTTTGGTCCCAGTAGGCAGTCAAATTATTGGCAGATCACCTTAATTTGGGGCAGGCCATTTTATGTTTTATGTATTTTGTGTGTGTGCTTAGACCTTCATCCTAAGGAAAATGTCACAGTTGTAGACATTTCCTGTTTCCTCCTAAGGGGTGTTGCTTCTGGGGCTTCAAAGGAAAGCCTAAGGTGTTTATATACCAAGACTTTCTAGTCTGATAAGACTCAAACTCTAAATCCTGCCTTTCCTACAGTAGGAGCTGCTGAAATCAGCTGGAACCTGTGACACCTGCCCAGTGCATGGGCAGTTCACAAGCTAGCCCAGAATTTCAGGGGTGTATATATTCAGGCTGGGGCTACGCCCTCCAAAGTTCTTTTCTTCCTCTAAGTTTCATTTCAAGTTCTGGCCACTCTGGCCTCTTTGAAATCTATCCCCTAATTCCTCCAACCAACATGGTGGTTTCTGCCAATTTCTGCTTAACTTGTATCTGCTAGAACCTGATGGCCTGGGAGTCCCTCAAGGGAAAAGTCATACATAGCCTGTTCTCATCCAAAGTTGTTCCTTCTCTCAAGAATCAAATCCACTCCAATTTCTGGTTGCATTTGGTTGCTTTCTTGTCCCTTTAAACAACATTTTCAAATATTTTATCCAGAATTTGTATTTGTTACTAGTGGGAATGTTATTCTGATACAAGCTACTTGGTTATGACTGAAAGCCAGAACTCTAACTCAGAATGTTTTTGAAAGAGAAAAACAATGGAGTGAATTTTGTTTGTGTGTGTACATGTGAATATTGATGATAAAGATACAGAAATCAGAACACTGTGGCACTTGTGTAAGAGTATATAGGTCAGTAAATACAACAGATATCTCTGAAAGAGACCTTCTTAATACTGAAATTTAATATATAATAAAGGAAGAAAAACAAACAAATGAGGAAAAACTATTTGAAGAACAGTTTTGGGAAAAGTGATGTTTGAAGAGCATCATTTCACCTCACTTCATTAATTTCAGGATTAAAGAGTTAAATATAAACACATAAACCACATATACTAAAATAAAATGAGTGTGAATATTTAACTCATTGCTGGTTCGGTGTTTGTAGATAAACTTTTTTAAATTATGGGTTTTTTAATGTTTATTTTTGAGAGAGAGAGAGAGAGAGAGAGAGCGAGAGAGAACGAGCACAGGGGGAAGGGCAGAGAGAATGGGAGACAGAAGATCTGAAGCGGGTTCTGCGCTAACAGCACAGAGCCCAATGTGGGGCTTGAACTCACAAACCATGAGATCATGGCCTGAGTTGAAGTTGGATGCTTAACCAACTGAGCCACCCAGGTGCCCCTGTGGATAAACTTCTGAACCTCTCTCATTAGTTTCTTTCTCAAATAAAAGAAAATAATTTTAAAAAATACCCACCTCACAGGGTTCCTGTGATTAAATAAAGGCACTGTGCCAACTGACACATAATCACCCCTCAATAAATGTTAGCTGTTGCTGTTGTTGTTACTATAGTTATTATTATTTAATACTTATGGGGAAGGCATCTCTTTCATAAAATAATGGAGAAATTATAAGATTGATAAATTTTATTATGTGAAAATAATCACCTTTATATATTAAAAAACAAAAAAGGCAAGGAACAATGGGGAAAATGTTTGCAAACATGACAAAGAATTAATATTCTTAATATATAAAGGGCATTTAAAAATCAATAAGCACTAATATCCCAGCAGAAAATAAAGGACTGAATAAACATTTCTGAGAAGAAATAAACACATTTTAAAAGTTCAACTATGTTATTAATCAAATAAATACAAATAAAAATAAACTGAGAAAGTGGTCTTGTTCCTGTTTTGTTGTTGTTTTAGAGACCAGACACGTTTAGTATGTTAAGATAGTTATTCTCAGACCCTGGTGAAGGGATTGGTAAGATTATTTAGAAAACTACTGCTATGTACCCAGAGTCTTAAAAAAAATCTGGGGCCTGGGTGGCTCTTGGTTTCGGCTCAGGTCATGACCTCATGGTTTCGTGGGTTTGAGCCCCTCATCAGGCTCTGCGCTGACAGTGCAGAGACTGCTTGGGATTCTCTCTCCCCCTCTCTCTCTGCTCCTCCCCCACTCACACTATCTCTGTCTCCCTCAAAAATAAATAAATGAGACTTAAAAAAAAAATCCTACTCTGTGTTTCAATACTTCCTCATTTCAGGAATCTATTTTGAAGCAGTTTCTGCCATCTCTGGGGTTTTTTTCTAATTCCAAAATATAAAAATTAAGAAAGAAAATAAATCCAGTACTCATCTCAAGAAGCTAAAAGAAGAACACCAGGAAAATCCAAACACAATAGACGAAAGCAATTCTTAGAAGAATGTTTTAAATTTTCCAAGTGGCCAAATTTCCTTGTAGGTTTTCTCACTGTAAATTTTACCTTTATTTTCTTCTGCTCAGAGAAGGGGGTGCTATATGATTTCCATCTCTTGGACTTTGAGATTTTTCTTTGAGCTGATTTCACATAACTTTTTATAAATGCACCATAGGTACTGAAAAATTGAATCCCCCCTGTTTGATGAGTACAAAATCCTCCATATTTACATTTTACGTAAGTTTATTCATTGCTACCCAATTATTTCACATTCTTATTTATTTTGTGGCTGCCGGTATGTTAAATTCTGAAGTGTGTTAATATCTTCAACTACGTCATTTTAAATTCTTCTTGTTATTTCTAATAGCTTTTGCTTTATATAGTTTTATAAAATATTTTCAAGCACATACACTTTCACGACTATTATGCCTTCTGGGTGAACTTTGTAATGTTATAAACTGACCATTCTTTTTAATATCTTCTAACCTGGAATTTCTAATCTGGCAGAATGTGAACACTGCCAATCCTTCTGGTCTGCGTTTGTTTGCCGTATCTGGCCTGTCCCTTGTTTGCAACTTTCCTATGTTGTTTCATTTCAGGTATGTCTCCTATAAACAGCATAAAACTGACCTTGGTTTTTTCCTCAGGTTGTAGTGATTCTGGGATCTGTTAATAGGGGACTGTTTTAATCCCACGAATATTTATTGTTTTCACTGCCTCTAGTTTATTTATAGCTTTTGTTTTTCCTTTCCTGACCTTTGCTGACCTGATCATCTTTTCTTCCCTCTGAATGTGGCTTAAAAGTTCTAAATCTTATTTTTCCCTAGCCTAATAAGAATGAGCCATTTTTTTTTAAATTGAGAAATAATATACCAGTTAATCTTACGTGCACAGCTTGAAGAATTTGTACATATGTACATACTGGGTAACAACCACTCAGAATGAGATCCAGAACATTTACCAGTACATTGTAAGGCAGCCCTTCCCACCTACATACTCCCCTGATCCTTAGTATTAGTCTTACCTGTCCTGAAACATCCTATGAATGTGACGTATTTTTTGTAAAAAAAGGTATGGAGTTCACCAAAACTTCTTTTTTAAGTTTATTTATTTTTAAGAGAGAGAGAGAGAGAGCAAGTGGGGGAGGGACAGAGAGAGAGAGAGAATCCCAAGCAGGCTCCGTACTTTCAGCATGGAGCCCAATGCGGGGCTTGAACTCATGAACTGTGGGATCATGACCTGAGCTGAAATCAAGAGTGGGGCACTTAACGGACTGAGCCACCCAGGCGCCCCTGTTATGTATTCTTTTACATCTGACTTCTTTGACAAAATACTTGAAGATTCATCCGTGGAGCTGCACAAAGTAGTAATTTATCCTTTTTCCTTTCTGTGTAATATTCTATTACGTGTCTATACCACAAATTACCCATCATTCTGCTGATGGCCATTTCCCCCCAGGTTCTGGCCATTTTAAATAGAAATAGGGGTGCCTGGGTGGCTCAGTCGGTTGAGTGTCCAACTTCAGCTCAGGTCATGATCTCGAGCCCCACGTCTGGCTCGCTGCTGTCAGCATGGGCGCAAAGCCCACTTCAAATCCCCTGTCCCTCCTCTTTCTGCCCCTCCCCCACTTGCTCGTGCATACACATGCTCTGTGTCTCTCAAAAATAAGCATTTAATAGATAGATAGATAGATAGATAGATAAATAGAAATAAAACTGCTACATACATTCATGTGTATGTCTTTTCATGGATATATACACTCATTTCCTTTGGATCTATAGCGAGGAACAGAATTGCTAGATCATAGAACAAGCATACATTTAACTTCAGTAGAAAGTGACAGTTTTTTCAAAGTGACTGTACTCCCACCAGCAATGTATGAGGGTTACAGTTGCTTCACATTCGTGTTGACACTTAGTATTTTCACTTTTCTTAATTTTAGCCATTCTGGTGGGTGTATAATAGTGACTTGCTATGGTTTTGAATTCTATTACCCCAATAAGTAATGATGTCAGGCACCTTTTTGTATATGCTCGTCAACCGTTTGGAAATGCTCTTTAATAAAATGCCTGCTCAAATCTTCTGAACACTTTTTAAAGTTAGGTTATTTGATTTTTTTCTTGTTGATATGTAGGAGTCTTTTTTTTTTTTTTTTTTTTTTTTGAGAGAGAGAATGTGACGAAGAGAGGGGGAGAGAATCTTTTTTTTTGTTTAAACATTTATTTATTTTTGAGAGACAGAGAGACAGAGCATGAGTGGGAGAGGGGCAGAGAGGGAGCAAGACACAGCATCCAAAGCAGGCTCCAGGCTCTGAGCTGTCAGCACGGAGTTGATGCAGGGCTTGAACTCACGAACTGTGAGATCACGACCTGGGCCAAAGTCGGACACTTAACAGACAGCCACTGAGGCGCCCCCAGAGAGAGAATCTTAAGCAGGCTCTATGGCCAGCACAGAGCCCGGCTCTGCGGCTCAGTCTCACAACCATGAGATTGACATGAGCCAAAATCAAGAGTTGGTTGCTTAACCAACTCAACCACCTAGGCGCCCCAATTTGTAGGAGTTCTTTACACATATTTTAGATACAAGACCTCTGTCAGATACATATATCATGAATACCTTTTTCCTGTATATTCTTTGTCCTTTTGCTGCTCTCTTTTATGATTTCATGAGTAGAAGCTTTAAATTTTGCTGTAGGTTTTTTTTTTTCTTTTTATGGTAGTTGGTATTGTGGCCTGATTAACAAATCTTTGCTTACCCAAAGATTATGAAGACATTCTGCTGTGTTTTCCTAGAAACTTCACAGATTTATCTTTACTATGTATGTATGTTGTGAAGTAAGAGTCAAAGCTGATTTTATTTTTTTCACAGGAGTATCTGATTATTCCAAAACCATGTTTTGGTGCACTGGCGTTCTATGAATTTATTTATTCATCAACATATATTACAGACAGCCTACAAAATCAGACTTTGTGCTGGAGCTGAAGACAAATCAGTGAACAAGGAAGATATTCTTGTCCTCGTGGAATCTAGTGAGCAGTTTAACAACTTGGGTCTTTCAGCCCTTAATTTCAGAAAATTCTTGATCTAAGGAAACAGCTGAGTAAAATCTCTAACTTGTGTCCAGCATCTAGCCACCTGATTGCACTCAATTAATGAAACTCACATGTTCTGCTTCAATTTTTTTCAAATAACCTACAGACTGATGGTGGTTAAGGGAAGGAGCATGAAGAAAATTCACTCCTTTTGATATTTTCTGATTGTCAAAGTAATATTCCAAAACTGAGAACAACTGTTTTAACAGAGAAAAGCTGAAAGGACCCAGACGAGAAAAATCACTTATGTGCCTACCATCCAGAAGCAATTACTGTTAATATGTTGAACATAAAATGAAATCACAACTTGGCCAGAGACTTTAGCTATGTATACAGTCAAAATTCTGTAGGGTCAAAATTGCTCTTGAAATCCCTTGTAAAGGAAGACTTCCAACTGGAATGGCAGCTTGAACACATAGCTCTGATTGTGATTTTAACTCATTATACATCACATGATAAAAAGGATTCATGCCCAGGGAACCTTCCAATTAGTTTTTTTTCAGCCTCTGTCTTAAATAATAGACAGCAAAGGATCATCAGACATTTAAAGAAAATCTCAAAAATGAAAATCAGAGCCCTGAAAACACAATAAAAAAACAACGTAGAGGAAACAAATTATTTAGGCAGCAGGAGAAAATAATAATAATATTCTCAGGGAAAATAAAGAGATGATGCATCTAAGAAACAAGAACAGAATGCCAGAAAAAAGAACACTCAGAGAAAAAGAAAACTCACCATTTATTATAAATTAAATATCTGAGCAAGAAAAAAAATTTTCTAGAGAAATACTGGAAGATAAGATTATTAGAAGATAAAACATTGGGAAGGAACTGCCCATAAAGTGGGCAGGAAAACCAAAAAATAACAAGGGGGGGGGGAGGGGAACAGGAAAGAAAAAGTTTTTAAAAATATTTGAGAGTCAACCCAAGACTTCTAACATCCAACAGGAGTTCTTGGAAAACAAAACACAGAACACAAATATGTATTCACTGATGCCACTGGACAAGAAAAGAAGAGACAGAAACACTGTAAAAGAACAGGTAAAAATATTATTTCCCAATAGTACCTGGAAAACTGATATACCAGGAAAACCAATATGAATTAACTAAGAGAAGAAAAAACAATCCTTTTATAAACAATATAAACAGTTACATGTTTACAGCCAAAATCAGTACAGCTGACTCTGAACAAGGGTCTGAACTGCGTGGGTCCACTTACACACAGTTTTCGATCCAGCACTGTAAATGTATTTCTCTTCCTTATGATTGTCTTGATGGCATTTTTTTCTCTACTTTAAGAATACAGTATATAATACATATAACATACAAAATATGTATTAATCAATTATTTATGTCATCAGTAAGGATTCTAATCAACAGTAGGCTATTAGTAAAGTTCTTGGAGAGTCAAAAGTTATACACAGATTTTCAATTGCAGGGACGGTGGGGGGTGGGTGGTACCCCTAACCCCCACATTGTTCAAGGATCAAGGGTCAAAGGTGGAAATCACCTTTAAATTTAAAAACATAAAGGAAGGTATAATGAAGAACAGATACCACTCTCAGCAGCAACAAAAGAAAACATTAGAACACAAATTTAGAAGTAAATGGGCAAGATCTATATAAAGATACTGAGGGACACTAAAGAAAACTTGAATACTTGGAAAGGATTACCTTATTCTTACACAGGAAGTATCAGTATTATAAAGATTTAATCTGTCCTAAATTAATTTATAAATTTAATGTGATTCCAATATTTAAAACATCAACAGTCTTAGAGTGCCTGGCTGGCTCAGTCTGTTAAGCATCTGACTTCAGCTCAGGTCATGATCTCATGGTCTGGTCCATGAGTCCGAGCCCTGTGTTGGGCTCTGTGCTGATAGCTCAGAGCCTGGAGCCTCCTTCGGATTCTGTGTCTCCCTCTCTCTCTGCCCCTCCCCACTCACGCTCTGTCCCCTCTGTTTCTCAAAAATAAATAAATGTTTAAAAAATTTTGGAAAAGGGGTGCCTGGGTGGCTCAGTTGGTTAAGCATCCGACTTCGGCTCAGGTCATGATCTCACAGTTCGTGAGTTCAAGCCCCGCGTCGGGCTCTGTGCTGATTGGTCAGAGCCTGGAGCCTGCTTCAGATTCTGTGTCTCCCTCTCTCTCTGCCCCTCCCCCACTCGTGCTCTGTCTTTCTTTCAGAAGTGAATAACATTAAAAAAAATTTTTTTTTAATTTTTTTGAAAAAAAATCAACAGTCTTTTCTAACCAGGCAAGCTAATTTTGAAAATTATACACAGGAATGCCTGGGTGGCTCAGTTGGTTAAACATCCAACTCTATTTCAGCTCAGGTCATGATCTTTCAGTTTGTGGGATCAAGCCCCGCATTGGGCTCTATGCTGATGGTGCAGAATCTGCTTGGGATTCTCTCTATCCCTCTCTCTCTGCCCCTCCCCTGCTCACATGCATGTTTCTCTCTCTCTCTCTCTCTTTCTCAATAAAGATTAAAAGAAAGAAAATTATACAGAATGTAGTAAGAACAGCCAAGAAAATTCTGAATAACTGAAAAGACGATGAGGGAAGATTAACCCTGATAGATAATAAGACATATTCTAAGATAATGTGACACTGGTACACAAAGAGACCAATCAGAGTAGGTCCAAAAGAATCAAATGGAAACTGTAACTGGAAAACACACTCATTGAAATTAAGAACCCAACAGATAGTTTAACAGCAAATTGGACATAGCAGAAGAG
Organism: Panthera onca; assembly: GCF_046562875.1. NCBI lineage: Eukaryota > Metazoa > Chordata > Mammalia > Carnivora > Felidae > Panthera > Panthera onca. Next base: position 213,880,194 of record NC_138346.1, read on the forward strand.
AGGATTACTTAACTAGAAGATAAGTCAGTAAAAAGAAAGAAGAGGAAATGCTAAAAGACAAGGGGAACAATGAAAACAACGCTCTAACAAAATTATAATTGGAGTCCAAGAAAAAGAACTGAACAAGAACAAAGCAGAAAAACGTAGTCAAAGATAGAATGGTCAATAATTTCATAAAGCTAACAAAAGGCAATCGAGCCACATATTCAAAGGCTCTATAAAACTCCAGCAGGATGACTCTAAAGAAAACCACCTGAGGCAAATCACAGTAAAACAGCTTTCGAAACAAAAAGAGAAAAATCTTAAAAGCAACCAGAGAAGAAAAAGACGTCTTACCTTCAAAGCAGCAATAAGAAGACGTAAGTGGAAGCCAGAAAAGAATGAACATCTTCCGAGTGCTGAAAGCAAATAACTGCCAATCTAGAATTCGGGACCAGCAAGAACGTATTTCAAAAGAAAGGATTAGAAAATCATCATTCAGCAATCCTCATAATTGATCAGAGCAACTGATAGGAGGATTCAACAATCCCCACAATAACCAATTAAGAATTGTTCATGGATGGTAAAAAGAGTGGATGAAAGTTAATGAAAACTAGGATATTTATATAATCTCAAAGCATCTCCTCAAAAGATACTAATTACAAAGGAGAAAAAAATACTAACTTTACAGTGGAGAAACCTGGGAGGTACCGCCTCAACCAAGAGACCAAAGTGAAACCACCAACAGTGGAGCAAACCAATGTCATATGCCTCCTCTGATGACGCACTGAGAGCGACACGGTATCTCTTCCATGCGACTCTTACTCAAAGTGCAGGAACGAAATCCAGTTATAAGGAAACATCAGAAAATCCAAACTGAGGTTGCAAAACTGTCCTATATCCTACAAAAATGTCAAGGTCACAAAAGGCAAAGCCTGAGGAACCCTGTTCCAAGTCAGAGGAGGCTAGCGAGGTAACAGCAATCGTAAGCAAGTCATGATCATGGATTAGATGGTGGACCAGGAAAAAAACTTCTTTTTTGCTCCAAAGGACATTATTAGGACAACTGACTATATTTGAATGAGGTGCACTGATCACATAATAGTATTTTATCAAATTATTTTCCTGATTTTGGGGTGTGTGTGTGTGTGTGTGTGTGTGTGTGAAGGGAGAGAGAGGTTGAGAGAGGGAGAAAGAGAGGGAGGGAGGGCAAGAGGAAGTGGGGAGAAAGAGTGTACATGGTGAAGTAAATGTCAACATTTGAGGAATCTGGGTGAAAGGTAGACGGGAATTCTTTGTACTACTACTGCAATTTATTTAAAAGTATTATTAAATATTAAAAGAATCATTCCAAAATTTTAAAAAGCCTTTTAAAAAATGAAGAGAAATGGAGTCATTTTTGGAGAGACGAAATCAGAGGACTCATCACCAGACCTACACTAAATGAAAACCTCAAGGAATTCTTCAGACAGAAGGAAAATGGTCCTAGACAGAAGTGCAGAACTGCAGGAAAGAATGAGGAGCCAAAGAAAGAACAAACGTAAATATTTGCTGTATAAACAATAATGTCTTGTATGGTTTGAAATCTGCGTAGTACTAAACTGCAAAACATCCCACAATATTACAAAAGGCAGGAAGAGGGTAAACGGAAGTGAAGTGTTCTAAGGAGCTAGCACATTGGGAAGCAGCAAAGATCCTCATTGATGTAAGACTATGGTAAGTTAAGGATGCAGACTGCAAATTCACGGGCGGTGGTTCTCAAACATTTTGGTCTCTAGACCTCTTCACACTCTTAGAAACTGTTGAGGATCTCAAACAACTTTAGTAAAGATCACATGTATTGACACTTTTCATATTAGAAATCAAAATTAAAGTCCCTAAATATATAAAACAAATATTAACAGATGCAAAGGGAGAAATTGACAGTAACACAGTAATAGTATGGGGTTAACACCCCACTTATGTCAGTGGCTAGATCATCCAGACAGAAAATTAATAAGGAAATCCTTATTAATTTTAAACTATACATTAGACCATGGAGGGTGCCTGTGTGGCTCAGTCAGTTAAGCGTCCACCATCGGCTCAGATCGTGATCTCGCAGTTCGTGAGTTTGAGCCCGCGTCAGGCTCTGTGATGACGGCTCAGAGCCTGGAGCTTGCCTCAGATTCTGTGTCTCCCCCTCTCTGTCTGCCCCTCCCCAGCTCATACTCTGTCTCTCTCTGAAAAATAAATAAACATTAAAAAAAAAAAAATACATGCCCCTGGGTGATTCAGTTGGTTAAGCGACTGACTTTGGCTCAGGTCACGCTCTCATGGTTCATGAGTTCAAGCCCCATGTCAGGCTCTGCACTAACAGCTCAGAGCCTAGAGCCTGGAGCGTGGAGCCTGGAGCCTGCTTTGGGTCCTCTACCTCCCTCTCTCTGCCCCTCCCCTGCTTGCACGTTCTCTCTCTCAAAAATAAATAAATAAACATTAAAAAAATACATTGGACCAGATGGGACTTAAGAGAGATACATATAGAACATTCTGTCCAAAACTGCAGAACACACATTCTTCTCAAGTGCACATGCAACACTCTCCAGGACAGATCACATGTTAGGCCACGGAATAAGGCTCAATAAATTTAAGAAGACTGAAATCATGGCAAGCATCTTTTCTGGCCACAATGCTATGAAACTAGAAACCAATTACAAGAAGAAAACTGGAAAAAAAAATACAAACATGTACAGACTAAACCAGATGCTATTAAACAACGAATGGGTCAATGAAGACATCAAAGAAGAAATGATAAATTACCTTGAGACAAAATGATAATGAAATCACGATGTTCCAAAATCTCTGGGACGCAGCAAAAGCAGTTCTAATAGGGGAGTTTATAGCAATACAGGTCTACCTTAAGAAACAAGACAAATCTCAAATAAATAATCTAACCTTAGGCCTAGAGGAACTTCAAAACAGAATAAATGAAACCCAAAGTTAGTCAATGGAAGAAAAAAATAAAGAGCAGAGCAGAAATGAATGCAACAGGAACTTAAGAAAAGAAAAAGATTAATGAAACTAAGAGCTGGTTCTTTGAAAAGATCAAAGTAGGGGCGCCTGTGTGGCTCAGTCGGTTGAGCCTCTGATTTCAGCTCAGGTTATGATCTCGTGGTTTATGGGTTTGAACCCTGCTTCGGGCTCTGTGCTGACAGCTCAGAGCCTGGAGCCTGCTTCAGATTCTGTGTCTCCCTCTCTCTCTGCCCCTCCTCCCTCACTCTCTGTCTCTCTCTCCTTCAAAAATAAACATCAAATAAAATTTAGGGAAAAAAAAAAAGATCAAAGTGATAAACCTTTAGCAAGACTTACCAAGAAAAAAAGAGAGAGAGCCCAAATAAATAAAATCAGAAATGAAAGAGAAGTTACCGCTACCACAGAAATAAGAAACATAAAGAAGACTACTACAAATAATTACACATCAACAAACTGGACAACCTAGAAGAAATATTTCCTAGAAATATACAATCTTCCAAGACTGAATTAGGAAGAAATAGAAATTAAAACAGCTGATTACTAGCAATAAAAGTGAATCAATAATCAAAAAACTCCCAACAAACAAAAGTCCATGACCAGATGCCTTCACAGGTAAATTCTACTGAACATTTTAAGAGTTAATACTTAATCATTCTCAAACTGGTCCAAAAAACTTAAGCGGAAGAGATTCTTCCATGTTCATCTATGAGACCACCATTACCCTGATACCTAAGCCAAACAAAGACACTACAAAAACAAAACAAAAACAAACAAAAACAAAAAACCCCACACAAGCCAATATCCCTGAAGAACACAGCTATAAAAATCTGCAAAACTGAATTCAACAATATGTTAAAAGGACCATACACCATGATCATGTGGAGTTTAATCCAGGGATGCAGGGATGGTTCAATATCCACAAATCAATCAACATAACACACCACATTAAGAAAACGATAAAAATCAGATCGCCAACTCAAGAAATGCAAAAAAAAAAAAAAAAAAAAAAAAAAACGACACATTCAACATACATTTATGATAAAAACTCTCAACCAAGTAGGTATAGAAGAAATGTATCGCAACATAATAAAAGCCATACATTACAAACACCCACAACTAATGTCATACCAAATAATGAAAAGTTACAAGTTTTTTCTCTAAGATCAAGAACAAGACCAGGATGGCCACTCTTGCCGCTTTTATTCAATACAGAATTAGAAGTCCTAGCCATAGCAATTAGGCGAGGAAAAGAAATAGGCAATATCCAAATTGGTAAGAAAGAACTGTCACTATTTGCAGATGACATGCTACTATATATAGAACACCCTAAAGCCTCTGCCCAGAAACTATCAGAATAAATTAAACCAAGAAGATGAAAGACCTATATTCTGAAAACTATGTCACTGATGAAAGAAACTGAAGACAAGCAAATAAATAGAAAGATATATCATGTTCATGGAATGGAAGAATATTGGTTAAAATGTCCATACTGTCCAAGGCAACCTACAGATTCAGTGCAATCCCTATCAAAATATCAATGGTATTTTTTATAAAACTAGAACAAATAATCCTAAGATTTGTATGGAACCACAAAAGATCTCTGAATAGCTAAAGTGATCCTGAGAAAGAACAAAGCTGGAGGATATATCATGCTCCCAGATTTCAAACCATACTACAAAGTTACGGTAATCAAAACAGTATGGTACTGGCACAAAAACAGACTCATAGATCAATGGAACAGAAATAAGAGCCCAGACATAAACCCACCACATATGGCCAATTACTCTATGACAAAGGAGGCGAGAATACACAAACAAGAAAAGATAGTCTCTTCAATAAATGGTAACGAGAAAACTGTACAGCTACATGCAAAAAGATGAAACTGGACCACTTTCTTACACAATATACAAAAAAAAAAAAAAAAATTCAAAATAGATTATAAAGACTTAAATCAAGACCTGAAACCTTAAAGCTCCCAGAAGAAAACAGGCAGTTTGACATCAGTCTTAGTGATATTTTTCTGGATCTGTCTCCACAGAGAAGGACAACAAAAACAAAAATAAACAAATGGCACTTATATCAAACTAGAAAGATTTTACATAGTGAGGGAAACCAAGGAAATGAAAATATAACCTACTGAATGGCAGAATATATTTACCAATATATACCAATGATACATCTAAAAAGAGGTTAACATCTAAAACATATAAAGAACTGGGGCACCTGGGTGGCTCAGTCAGTTAAGCGTCTGACTTTGGCTCAGGCCATGACCTCTCGCAGTTAATGAGTTCAAGCTCCGCATCAGGCTCTGGACTGAGAGCTCAGAGCCTGGAGCCCTCTCTCTCTGCCCTCCTCCTGGTTGTACTCTGTCTCTGTCTCTCTCTTTCTGTCTCTCTCTCAAAAACAAATAAACATTAACAAATTTTTTTTAATCATCTGAGGTTTTAAAAAAAATAAATAAGTAAAACATATAAAGAACTCATACAACTCAACACCAAAAAAAAAACCAAATAATCCAATGAAAAAGTGGGCAAAGGACCTAAACAGACATCTTTCCAAATAAGACATATAGTTGGCCCACAGGCACATGAAAAGATGCTCCATATCACTCATCATCAGGGAAACGCAAGTCAAAACCACAATGAAGTATCATCTCACAGCTGTCAGAAGGGCTCTTATCAAAAAGACAAGAAATAACAAGTGTTGGTAAAGATAGAGAGAAAATGGAACCCTCCTGCACTGTCATTGGGAATGTAAATCGGTACAACCACTATGGAGAATAGTATGGAGGCTCCTCAAAAAATTAAAAATAAAACTATCATACAACCTAACAATTCCACTTCTAGACGTTTATCCAAATAAAATGAAAATACTAATTCAAAAAGACATAAACACTCCTATGTTCATCACAGTATTATTTATAATAGCCAAGATCTGAAGCAAGCTAAATGTCTACTAATAGATGAATGGATAAAGAAGATCCATTTGGATCTTCATGGATAAATGAAATCTTGCCATTTACAACAACATGGATCGAGCTAAAGGGCGTTATGGTAAGTGAAAGTTAAGTCAAAGACAAATACCATATGATTTCACTTATATGTGGAATCTAACAAATAAAGCAGAAGCAGACTCATAGAGAAGAGAACTGTTGGTTGCCAGAGGAGAGGTGTATGGGAAGGTGAACAAAACATGTGAAGGGGATTATGATGTCCAATCCTCTAGGGGCACCTGGGTGAGTCAGTTAAGCATCTGACTCTTGATTTCAGCACAGGTCATGAACTCATGGTTGGTGAGTTGGAGCCCCGCGTCAGGCTCTGTGCTGAGGGTGCAGAGCCTTCTTGGGATTCTCTCTCTCCCTCTCCCTCCTTCTGCCCCTTCAGTGCTCGCTCTCTCTCTCTCTCTCTCTCTCTCAAAATAAATAAACTTAAAAAAAAAAATAAGATGTACAGGGGCGCCTGGGTGGCTCAGTCAGTTGGGCGTCCAACTTCAGCTCAGGTCATGATCTCACAGTCTGAGTTTGAGTCCCGTGTCGGGCTCTGTGCTGACAGCTCAGAGCCTGGAGCCTGCTTCAGATTCTGTGTCTCCCTCTCTCTCTCTGCCCCTCCCCTGCTCATGCTCTGTCTGTCTCTGTCTCAAAAATAAGTAAAAACATTAAAAAAATTTTTTTTTAATAAGATATACAACCTTCTAGTTATAAGACACAGGAATATAATGTACAGCATAGGGAAAATGGTCAATAATACTGTCACAACTTTGTATGGTGACAAACGGTAACTGGATTTATGGTGACCATTTCATAATGTACACAAATATCAAGTCACTGTGTCATACACCTGAAACTAATACAATATTGTATGTTGTATGTCAATTTTTCTTCAATTAAAAAATCAAAACTGAGAATTTTAAAATAATAATTGATTTAAAATAATAGTAATAAACTTATTACAAGTTAATACGAATAATATTTTAATTAAAAATATAACTAGTTTCGGAGCACCTGGGTGGCTCAGTCGGCTAAGTGTCCGACTTTGGCTCAGGTCATGATCTCATGCTCATGAGTTCGAGCCCCACATCGGGCTCTGTGCTGACAGCTCAGATCCTGGAGCCCACTTCAGATTCCTGTCTCCCTCTCCCTCTGCCCCTCCCCTGCTCATGCTCTTTCTCCTTCAAAGTAAATAAACATTTTTTTAAAATTTAATAAAAAAAATTAAAAATACAAAAATATGTAACTAGTTTCCAAAACAAAAAATAATTAGTGAGAAAAGCTGCACAATTTAACCAAGATTTCACTGAACACAATTTAAGTTTTTCTGCAAATCTCTTTTATGGCTGGCTCAATAGAAGACAACTGGATTCTCCTATCTGCTTCTGCATTCCATCTGGTGTGATATGTTGGTTTGGCTAGGGCAAATTAAGAAAATATAGCCTAGCACAAATATATAATTCAAAAAAGAGAGGAGTCTTTTAACAGCTTTAATTGTGGATATTCTTCTGTGATACTACACCAAAACTCAACAAGTGACAGTTTCTTAAGGATTAGTTGCAATGTGGTATCTGAAATCTTATCAATAAACTTTCATATCCTCTTCCATTAAAATCCATGGGTCTATCTTGCACTTTGAATGGACATTTTACTCGTGTAATTTTACAAAATCAGGCATTGATCATTTAGGAAATACCAGTTCACTAAGATATACAGAGCTTCCAAATGCTGACATACTTTTTATACACTATCAGAGAAGCACACTCACTAACATCACCACGATCGCCTCAGAATTCTTTAACTATGAGAAAACCGCCTAGCTCATGGCAGTGGATACATGTTTTTCCAAAATTTTAATTTCATTTGAAAGTTCAAATTTTATTGTTGACAACAAATACTATTGGTATCTTTTCCATGAAACAACAAGTTTGCTTTGTTTCTGAGAAAATGTCTTCCAAATACGAAAGTCTAACTTTAGTCACAGTTTCTCTGTCATTCCGTCAAGTAAAAACGACATCCAAGAAAAAAGCAGCTAGTTCAGCTCCTAACTCCAATGATGACACAAGAACTTCTCCAGCAACTGTCTGCTTCAGAACGCAGCAGAAGTACTTTACGTCTATTTCCTATTTCGTCACACAGACTATTACAAAGATGCACACTCAGGGGGTGCCTGGATGGCTCAGTTGGTTAAGCACCTGACTTTGGCTCAGGTCATGATCTCACAGTTCATGAGTTCAAGCCCCACGTCGGGCTCTGTGCTGACAACTGGGAGCCTAGAGCCTGCTTCAGATTCTGTGTCTCCCTCTCTCTCTGACCCTCCCCCGTTCATACTCTGTCTCTCGCTCATAAATAAACAGTAAAAAACATACATAGTTTTAAAAATAATAAAAACAAGGACACACACTCAAGTGGCAAAATTGAGTAAGATTAATCATTTTTACTCTTTCATCAAGGACAATCTTCAATGAAACAGCCTTTTTTTAAAAAAAACAAGTGCACAGCAGTAAAAAGTACAGTGAGAGGCCAGCAGGTTTACCTGCCATTGCTTCCACACTGTTGCTGCAGGTGCCAACACAGTGGAAGAGGGAAAAAACATCTTACTACCAGCTATGAAAATCATTTTGATCTGAGTTCTGGAAAGAATTTTGGGAAGCCCTCAGAGCTCTACAGACCTAAAACTTTAAGAACTGCTAAACGAATCTAAGAACAAAAAACCTGCAAAGATAGCTCAAACTTTCTTAAACTCTTCGATAACAGAAATGTTGATGATGATACTAGTCTGTAACTTAGAAACCATTTTTATGTTATGAGATACAATAAATGATAATCCTGTCAAACTTCCTAAGAATCTAGTTTTTCACTGGAAGAAAAAAGAGAAATAAATGCAAAATAAGAGATGTCAGGAAAATCCTGTTCATGTTCAGTTTGAATTGTGTGTATATGTATATGTATCATGTGAATAAATATAAATAAAAACCCATGTGTGTGTGTGTGCACATGTGTGTGTAAACAGTGTTCAGATCCTATATTCTAAGTAACATTCCTACTAAAAGAAACTTTAGGGGAGACCTGGCTGGCTCAGTCGGTAGAGCATGCTACTCTTGATCTCAGGGTCGTGAGTTCAAGCCCCACATTGGATGTGGAGGTTACTCAAAAAAAAAAAAAAAAAATCTTTAAAGAAAAAGAAACTTCAGGGAAATGTCTTGGGGCACAGACAGTAAAAAGTGCACCTGAGACATTGATGCCAAAAAGGGACCCGGGAGCTAACCATCCACTGACCTAACTTGGAACACGTACATGAACATTAAAATGAAATATGGTAATAATGGACCATAATACTCAGAACTAAAGAGTATACAGTGATACTCAATAGAAAGTGAGAGCAAGAGAGAGACTGAAGAGGGAAGGTGAGAAAGTTCTTCCTTACGGAAAAAAACTAGCAATAAATGTATATAAGGTAATAAAATCATTTTTTTAATGTTTATTTTTAAGAGAGAAAGAGACAGAGTGTGAGCAGGGGAGGGGCAGAGAGAGGGAGACACAGAATCCAAAGCAGGCTCCAGGCTGTCAGCACATAGCCTGATGTGGGACTCAAACTCCAGAACCATGAGATCGTGAGCTGAGCCGAAGTCAGATGCTTAACCAACTGAGCCACCCGGGCGGCCCATAAAATCACTATTTCTTAAATCCCAAAGAAACAGTTGATTCGAGCAAGGATCTCCAATGGATGCTAAAACCACTGAATAAAAGGTTGTTGAGTAATAAGATGGCTTGCTCTCACAGAAGTACTTCTCAGACGACTTATTCATTACAAACGAGAAGATGTACCTTTACAGAACAGAAATCGGTTGGTTACTTCATTAACCAAGCAATCGACTTAACATCACAATAAGGAGGAATCTGACATTTCTCACCTTCTGATGTGATATAATAATAAGGACATGATATTGCTTATCAACTATCCTTGCCAAAAATGTTTAATTTCAATCTTACCAAGGGGAAACAATCAGACAGACAAATCCAGTATGTATGATATTCTATAAAACTGACCTGACTGACCTCCTCAAAACAGTCAATGACAAGTAAAACAAGAAAAGGCAAGAGGACAGTTCTTGACAAAGAGACACAGCATGAGAAATGCCCTGTGTGAGCCCTGATTACGAGACACAGAAGTTTGGGGACTGGGAAAATTTAAGCACGGACTACACGTGAAACAATTTTATGGAATTAGCATTAATTCATTAGATGTGACAATGTGGCGTGGTTATATGACAGAACGCTCTATTTTAGGACATATGTGTTGATGTAACTGGGGTTGAAGGGTCATGGTATCTGCAACTTACTTTTAAAATGGTCAGAAAAAAGAATTGTGTGCATAGAAAGAGAGGGAGAGACAGAGAAAGAGAGAGACAAAGCAAATGTGGCAAAAATTGAGAGACTTGGATAAAAGGTACCTGGGTGTTCAGTGCACCATTTGATTTTTCTGTAGTTCTGAAATTGCTCAAAATAAAAAGATAGCAAAGCAAAAAAAAAAAAAAAAAAAAAAAAAAGCCGCTTGGAGAGTATACGCAGACAGGATCTGATCCTACAAGAAATGAAAACTACCCAGTTTCTGTGCAGGGAAGAGACAGCTGAAAGCAGAGTTAGAATCTTATCATCTGGTGCCAATGGCAATCCAAGTGTCCCGCCCTGCAGCCACCCAGCCCCATGCTAATGAAACGATCCTGTGTTCCATCCACTGCCATCCTCCCCTCCCTGAAAACAGAGGGAGGGGAGCAGCAGCCCGATGACAGAGAAGCTGCCATCAGCGCACACATCCTTGAGACAGGGGAGATCTCGGCTTCCGTAGAATAAACAGTCACCTTTGACGTCCTACAGTATTCATGTCTTACATAGTCTTTAAGTCGAAACTTGCCCTTTTCTCCCCAGACTTTACACTGTAGGAAGGGCTGTGGAGGTGCTGGCAAGTTGCAGCAGCTCCGATTATTAACCACCAGCCGCTGTGCATCCCTCTCAAGGCGGTGGCTCTGCTCCACACGGGGAGCGACAATTCTGGGGTCTAGTCATTGATCTACTGGCCAAATGACTTTGGAAATCATGTCCAGTGTCTTTCGGCTTTTCTTCCTGAAGAAAAGGGAAATAACGTTGACTTTCTCCCCTAATACAAGGTTGTTATGAGCATGTCAAACAATTTAGGCCAAAGAATCCATATCGGCTGACATAGGTGTAAAGCCTAGGGACCATTATTATCTCTTTCATATTCCTACGCCCTTCACTTGTAAAGTAACGCTTTGAAGAGAAGCATTTTACCTCCTTGAGCACATGTATTTAATTAGCCCTGTTCTGGGAGGCCCAGCCAAAATAATCACAAAGTCATATAAGACTGGGAAGGGAAAATGTGATTTTCACACAAAATGCTACTGAGAAAACCTAAGAAGACGAGTAAGGACCATTAGGACTATTAAAAAGCATACAGTAAAACAATTTTTAAAACATAAAAATCCATAGCTATTCTAAATATCAGCAAAGATCAATTAGAAAATATAATGAAAATAAAGGCCCTCTAAGTGTAAATGCAAGAACTATGTAAAACTTCATCAGGAAGGAATGGATTTTACTTGAAAGATATGCCACACTCGTGAGTGGGAAAACTGTGTATTGCAAAGATGCCAATTCTCTCCAAAGCAATTTCTACGTTGAATGTAATTATAATCAAAATTCCAAAAGGATTTTATTTTTGATTGGCCATGGGGAAGGCAGGGGTGGGATCAAGGAGGAGAGAAAGAAATGTGATACAGTGATTCTGACATGAGCTTAGAAGTACACAGGGCCAGAAAAGCCAGGAATACTCTTCAAAAGAACAAAAGAAGAGCACAACTTACACTAAACAGATTTTTTTAAATGTAACAAATCTACAACAAAGACACAAGAGCCCATATGGATATCAGAGAACAAGAACAGAACGTCCTTGACACACATCAGTGTATTTCAGAATTTCATAAGATGAGGGCGACGTGTGACGTGAGCGGGAAAAGAAATAAACTGAGAAACGGTGCTGAGAAACGGAATGATCGAGCTGGTCACTAGGAAAAAACAAAGTTATATCCCCTGCTGTTCTACTAACAGCAAATCAAATGCCATACAAGAAAACGAAACTCATAAAAGAGAAGCAGGTGAATATTGCTACGCTGTTGAGGTGTGTGTGTGTCTGGACAGCAGGTTCTGTGAAGACGCGGTGGGGACGACGCACCTGCCCACGTGGACCCACACTCAGGCCCGAGAGCACTGACGTGGGAGCCGGCACCGGCCGTCAAAGCGCGGGCTGGCGAGGCACACGAACACGACAACAAGCCCACTTCCTTGACGCAGAGGTCCGACTCTAAGGTTTTTACCCCAAAAAGGTAATCACAAAAGTAAGAAAATACCTATTTCTCAAGGACATTAAAGAAGGGTTGCTATAATGGTGAAAAACAGAAATAATCTAGATGTCCATCAAGGGGACCGGTTAAAATAAATTACGGTACAGAGACTCTCAGCACAATACCAGGCAGAAATTACACCTGATGACAGAGATCTGTATTTATGAACATGAACTCAGGACTAAGACATAGCGTCAGGTGGGGAGCAGGGGGAAGGAAGGGTGGGAGAAGCCAGAACCAGGTGATTTTCTAAACACCTCCCGAGTGGGACCCAACAGTTCCAACAGAAGCCAAAAGGCAGAGAGCTCTAATCTCAGCTCTCGGATCTGTAGCCTCTCTGCCCTCCCCCCCACCGACTCTGACCCAAGTCAGACTCTTCCAGGTGCCTCAGTCTCTCAGCCTATAAAATGGAAATAAACAAAACACCCCTGCCCCATCACCCCCTCCACTGACCCCTGGGAGCTCCGAGGATGAACTAGCTGGTATTTGTGAAGGGCGCTGCTGTACTAAGTTATTATTACAGAAAATTTTCCAGTAGATTCATCGGCTCTTCAGAGTTCCTAAGCAAAACTGAAGAAGTTCTGATGAAATGTCCCAAAGCCAAGCAAGCCTGATAATAATGAAGCGGGAGAAGAAGCACGCGGCAGCCTTGTCCCCCTGCCCCCCACATCAGGCGGCGGGGCGGCGGGGGTTTCATCAGTACTCCAGGATGAGGTCAGCTCACACAGACTGCCTCGGGCCCTCCAAGGGGACCATTATCACACTGTAACCAGCGTCCCCAGGGCTCCTTATTAGTCTAATAGAAACCCTTCATGCTCTCATAGAGACCGACGGGACTGTGAGCCTAAAAGGAACACGCGGTACCAGCACCCCCACCCCAGGTCGCTGAAGAGCTCATCCCCTACTGAGGGGCACAGGGACAGATGCACACGGCGCCCCTTTGCCACGTGTCGGCCTCTCCTGCGGCATTCAGATTGCAGCTGCCAAGCTCTGGGAATGTCTAGGGAGAAAGGGAGTGGCTTCCAGAGGCCTGGGAGCATTAACAGTATCACCAACTCCAGCCAGGGGTGCAGAGAGAAAAGGTCACGCCTCTAATGGGGCAGACGGGACACAACAGCTAATCCCCTCCATTCACGTCAAGCCCAACACCGCATCATGGCACAGGAGGAACCCGGCCAGCCGCAGTGGACGCCGGCAGAGGACGGCTGTGTGGACAAGGCTGGCCCTCTCCCTTCCACCCGTCCCTCTGTGCCCAGCCTGGTTTGGGAGCACCGGCCCCGTGAGTCGGAATGCTTTGTCCGGGGCGTCTGTGCCCCGCACATTCTTCAAAATCATTCCGCGTGCTTCCTTCCCTAATTCCCATGTCTCTCTTTCTCTGTCTCATCCTGTCTCCTCTCAAATCCACTCCGGTGTGTCCCAGGGGGCCAGGATGAAGCAAGTCCTAGTGTTCTGATGCAACGCCCGGCCACAGGTGAGGCCCGGACTCTTCTGGAAACCTAACGAACAGGTAATGGCAGCTTGTGTTCTTCTTGACAGCACACAGGTGCTGATAAATACCGACCTCCAGGGTATTCTTGGTAAACACGGGCATCATGGCCCCTCGCCCTCACGGGGGCACACACATGCACGCACGCGCATGCGGGCGCACGCGCACAGAAACACACACACACACACACACACACACACACACACACACACAACCTCCCAGCTCCGCTCTGGCACCTCAAAAACAAATTATTTAACTATTCTCTTCCCTGAGGATTAGAGCTATAATTTCAAACCCACAGCTCCTCGGCTTGTCTCGCACACATGCAGAACATTCTGATAGGTTAAATGCTGCCGTTTAATTACTATAATGAGAGGTGCTTTTTTTGGGTTTCCTTAAACATTGATTTTTCCCTCTCGTTTTACACTGGAAGTCATTTTTAACATGTTTTTCTCCATAATTTCCCCCATCCGCCCCCCTCTCCCCACCATGTACATAGGGAAGGAGGAAGGAGAAAGGCTGCTTAGGCCAATGTCTTAAAAAGTTACCACAGGTGGATGGGTGGCAATACCAAACGCCCAAATCATTGATTGACAATTTTTTAGGGGCGCCTGGGTGTCTCAGTCAGTTAAGCGTCCAACTTGGGCTCAGGTCATCATCTCACGGTTCATGAGTTCAAGCCCCTCGTTGGGCTCTGTGCTGACAGCTTGGAGCCTGGAGCCTGGAGCCTGCTTCGGATTCTGTGTCTCCCTCTCTCTCAGTCCCTCCCCCACTCACCCCTGTCTGTGTGTGTGTCTCTCTCTCTCAAAAAATAAACATTAAAAAAATGTTAAAAAACAAAAAACAAAACAATTTTTAATACGTTTAAAAAGCTTAATTAAAAAAAAAAAAGGCAGAAGGAAGAGGCAAAGCCACCAAAGTGGACTACAAAGTGACCAGACAGAAATGGTCAGTGAGAGACCAGACGGGATGACAGGGGAAAGCGGGGGCAGAGAGCAATCCTGTGGGTGATTTTAATGAGGGGACCGGAGGGGTAAATTCCAGAGATGTCCAGCTTTTTTTTTTTTTTTTTTAACATTTATTTATTTTTGAAAGACAGAGACAGAGCATGAACAGGGGAGGGGCAGAGAGAGAGGGAGACACAATCCGAAGCAGGCTCCGGGCTCTGAGCTGGCAGCACAGAGCCCAACACAGGGCTCGAACTCATAAACCGTGAGATCATGACCTGAGCCGAAGTCAGACGCTCAACCGACTGAGCCATCCAGGTGCCCCACATCAATTTAATTTTTAAGTTAAAGGATAAATATGAGCAAATTTAGTTAAGGAAGAAAACTCAGGTTCACTCTACGTTGTTGTTGTTGTTGTTGTTTTTAACGTTTATTCATTATTGAGAGACAGAGAGACACAGAGCATGAGCAGGGGAGGGGCAGAGAGAGGGGGAGACACAGAATCTGAAGCAGGCTCCAGGCTCCGAGCTGTCAGCACGGAGCCTGATGCGGGGCTCGAACTCACAAACCATGAGATCATGACCTGAGCTGAAGTCGGACGCTTAACCGACTGAGCCACCCCGGTGCCCCCAGAGATGTCCAGCTTTAAAGCAGCCTCAAATCGAACAAGGAGGCTGTTTTCCATGGAAAGGCTGGACAAAAGCCAACTGAGCAAGATGCCTACAGGGAAGAAACTTACTTTCACGTATACTTTTTTCTCAGAGGTGTGCAACCTGTATGTTTTTTAAAACTGCAGATCATAATCCACCACCAAAACAAAGATATCTGTCCCAGGCACGGGCCAGGCAGAGCTACGGGGCGGGCAGTCTGAAGCTGTGCGTCCGGTCCCTGGGGTGGAGCTGGACCAGTACCAGAGGAGGAGCCTGAGGAAGTGAAAGGCTCTTCCCCCTCCATCCCTCCTCCAGGGGACCGGGGGTCACTGAGCTCTGGGGCCTCCCAAGGAGTCTTGGTCATGCTACCAAGCACAACGGGGTCTCTTTCACCTCACTCCTGCTGGAGCTGCTGCCTCAGGCTTCCTGCCTTAGCTCCACACACTTTTTATTCCTCTGACTCATCGATTCATAAGGGGTAAGGTACCAAGAAGGCCATCAGCCACCAGAAAACCAAGGTACACTCAGGGTCACGTCGCTGTAACCATCAGGCCATACACGGAGGCCACATCAGCAGAGCCTACTGGCCGTCACGAGAACATCAGTGGAAATACATTCACACACAGATGGACAAACTCAGGGAAGAGCGAGTAAGGATGGTGGGGGAGAGAGGAGCTTTCTGGAAGGTGAGTTTTCGAGTGGCAGCCTTTCACTATCATGGTCCGATTCAGTGCAATCCCCCTTTTGGCAGGAGAGGCAGGCTTCACCAGGAGCAGGGACAGGCTTCTCACGGAGAAGCCGTTTCCAGATAAAATACCACTTGCTTCACAAATGCCATCTCCTCTTTCTTCAGAGAGCTTCAAATTTCAGTGAAACCACTTACCAACGTCTCCCCACACAGACGGCAAGCCTGACAGTCACCCCGCGGAAGCGACACGAAGGCCGGGACACCCACCCCGCACAGCTGGTGCCTGACAGTGACACACCGCGGTGCAGCCGAGGGTGTGGGCACTAACCACACCACAGGGGTCTCTGGGACTTCCTTTAGGCCTTCTCTTGCCTCCCGGCCCCTGTCGTCTGACTCCCGGCCTGGAACTCTCTCCACGCTCTCCGTTCTTCTCCATCATCCAGACCAAACTCCTGGACAGTGAGCACAGACGCCTCCCTCCGCTTCACTCCTGGCATCATTCAGCCACCAGCCCCACGGATTCTACCCCCGCACCCTCCCTAATCCATCCTCCCCTGCCCCACAATAAGTGCCCCTGCCCATCCATCATTTCTCACCTGAATTACTGCAGCGAACTCCCAACTACCCACCCTACCCAGAGAGAGCTTTCTGAAACACAAACAGGGTATATTATTCTCCATAAAATTCTTCATAGCTTCCCCACTCAAACCCTTGAGTTAACACAAATAAGGTCTGACCCCTACCTCTCCAACTTCCCAGCCTGTTTCCTGAATTTCCAGGTCACTCCTGGTCTCAGAGACAACGTTCCCATCCCATCCCATCCCTGCATGGATTAAAGTCAGCACTGCTCCCCAAACTCTAGAGACCACTAATTCTCTTGGGGACCCCCTGTAAGGGTGATCTCCCCTATACTGAGGCCTTTTCTAACCCTCCACTCCAATCTTCCTCCCACTACAAAACTCACCACCCCCTCCTCTGGGCCCCTACACATACAGCTGTTATAGCACCCGTAATGGGTTATCACCCATACGACACCCGTTTGCAGATCATGGAACCTCACTGGACCACTAATATTAAATCTTATCTTCATACTTTTGGTGCTTAGCACAAATGTTGGCCATAAAGGAAACGGACACTTAATAAATCAGCGAATGATTAGACGAATTTTTCCACTGTATCATACTGCCTCTGTGTACAAAACCGGGGACTAGCAATTCATACAAACACACATATAGACACATACATAACAGATACATAAGGGAGGAACTCAGAGCAATGATTCTAAGAAGCAGGTAATTTAAAAATGTTTGTTTCACTTAAATATGCATTACAACTTCCTGGTTGTGCTTTTGTTAGACTGACATGAAAACAAGTTTGCATCCCTGACCCATCACTAGTTGGAAAGGGAGCAGAGCTCCAGAGAATTAAAGAACTGGTCTAAGATTAAACCTTTGTGGGTGCCTGGGTGGCTCAGTCAGTTAAGCATCCGACTCTAGGTTTGGGCTCAGGTCGTGATCTCACGGTTCACGCGGTTGGGCCCCGCATCAGGCAGCAGATTCCACCCCCCCCTCCCTGCCCCTCCCCACTCGCTCTCTCAAAAATAATAAATATTTTTTTAAAAGATTAATCTTTTGCGATGAATATTCATCACAAATAAGCTGAGAACTGACTGTCCTTGTGTACTCTTGGTTCACCATGAAATGCTTTTAAACAAATGCCTACCACTTCCTCAAGACAAACAGAGTAATTATGGTAAGGCCTTGTTAGCGTTCACTTGTATACGCAATATACGTTAACGGCCCCAGAACCACCTTGAAATAATCTCAAAGCCAGATCTGTGCCGCTGGGGCAAGGCTTCCTTTCCTAGTGCACTAGACCCCAGTGTTCTGTGGAGTTAATGACATCCAAGCTGATGGAGGTGAGCTCTGCTCCGTGGGAGTTCAACTCCTGAGAGTGGATCTTAAAGGTGAGGCACAGCAGCTCGGGAGAAAGTCGATTTAATTTGTTTAACATCATAAAAAGGGACATTTCCACATGGACAGCAAGGACATGAATATCATGGGTGTATGGCAGAATTATAAACGCATTTTTGGCGAAATTCAATAAAGCTGATTCCACTGCATAAGGTCAGCAATTTACTATAAAAAATGATATGATTGCAATTTTTAATATAACCCATGTATTTGCTGCAAGATGCTCTAGAAGATTGTGTAATGTAACCATTCGACCTCTCCACTGGAGCAGAGATCACCCTATTTACCCTTTGTTGTCCTGACAAAAGCCTCCACACAGAACAACAAAGCCAACAGCATTTACTAACACAGCCATCCTCTCAAGCCCGAACCTTCCCCTCCTCCGGCACAAGAACCAGCTCTCTGGGCAAGAGCCCTCGTGGAACACAGCAAGTACATCTCCACGACTACGTAAAACTAACATTACGTTCGCCTTGTATTCCTGGTCAGAGCGCTGCATGTGAAAAGACGTGCATGAAAGAAATAACCTCTGTGGTCACTCTGGATTTCATTTCTGAGAACAGGACTCTTCGAGAAGAGCGCCCTTGTCTGCAGGAGTGGACGGGTGCACTGACAACACTGAAATTCAACCACTCACTGATGACACAGACCGGTTCCTCAGATTCCTCAGCCCCCTTAGGGGGCTGCCCTAAGTCTCCGTGCTCAAGCGCACTTTTTTTGAGGAACCAATTCGAGCTACCACGAGGACTGAGTGAGTACACGTATGTGAGAGTGCTTTTAAATGTAAAGCAAACTACAGAGGCCAGTGGCGATCATACAGTCTGTATCCAATCACTTCAGGCTCACTTACGAATGACGCAACTGCGTCACCAGCAGTTTCTACTGCCTCACCACCAAGTTCTCCAATGGCATGGGCCATCCGTGTCCCCACTGCGCGCACTCAGCAGGCCGCAGACCAGGAATGCCTGGTGAACAGGGATGAACCTGGTCACTGACGATATGAAAAGTTTACAGACTGAAACTCTGTACGAAACTCCAACAGTACTTCCATTCTCAATGGCCTCTCTTGGCGGAAGTTGGTGAGCTGTCACTCTCCTTTACACCCCACTATGGGTTCTTGGGTCACATCAGGCTCCTTGCCTGCGCTGGAGTCTCGGAGCTGGCTGTGGCTCGGCCGACACTCATTCTTTGTGCTATGCTTTCAGCGGCCCTCCCGATGCAAACCTCCCACCCTCCCAACATCATCTTCTCACAGCACCTGGCTTAATTGCAACAATTCTGGGCATTTCACATTTCCGGACGACCCGGAATGCTGCATTTTATTAACCCTGATATTCTCAGTTTTAGGGCCAGCGCCGTGCCTTCTAAAAAATACGCTCAACGCTTGTTGGCTGGATGAATGAATGAATGAATGAATGAACGATAAAAACGGTACAAATCTTTCAAAATCAGGTTTTCAGGCCTTGCAAACAACGGCACGATTTTCTGTTCTATTTTAGTACTTAGTCTGCTCTTTCCGGAACCGCTTCATGGAGAGGCTTTGACTGAAAAAAATGTAAGTAAATATCAGAAATGGACTCAAAAGAGGTCATCATGAATCTCCATATTTATTCTCTTTCAATTACATTCTGTACAAATTAGCTCCGTTTGTAAGTTAAACCGATTTTTCTAACAGCCTCTTCTTCAAACTCAACCTGTGTTCTTTCGGCCAAGACCCCAAATTTTGCAATTAGAATAATTTAATTGACAATTCTGTTTGTGACTCGCAAAGCAGGAGAGGGTATGGCTTTGTTCTTTAGCTTGAGAGGTTTACCCCCGTCAGTGGTAAAATATTTTTCTTGTTGGCTGAGAGTATAGCTCCAGCTTGAAGCTAAAAACGGAGTGGACGGGAGTCCTGTTCCTCTGCACTTTTAGGTTTCATTGAAAAGATGACATTTGTGTGGTTGTGATATTTAATTTATCACAGAGGGTCATGATTTCTTCCCCTGAAATGCCATGATAAGGTAAACTTCAACTTTATGAATGAAAGCCTTTGCAATCATTTAACAAACTGGAAATCTACACAAAATTTAAAGACCACCCTATTACTACAACCTACTCGACAATCTAATTACAGAAAGATTGCTCAAAAGGGCTTTAAAACTAAAAAGAATAATTAACAGTAAGAGACTGGAGCATTCACAAGTCTTCTTATGACACGGGTGACATCTGAGAAGACTGGCTCCTACCAGAATGGTTTAGAAACCAAACGCAGGCCTGGGGAAAACTGGAAGGGAAAAAGGAGTCAAGATGTTTGATTTCAATAGGAGGCCTGTGTGGCCCACCATGCCACTGCCTCAGGACCACTAGGAGCGACCTCCACTTACTGTCACAAATGGAAAGAAGATAAAGCTGTCCACTGACCAACCCAGCAAGCCTACAATGGAAAGTAAATGTAAAATAAAAGCACATTAACTCATGCTTCACAAATGCAGATACTCTATCTAACACACACACACACACACACACACACACACACACAGAGGACAGGCTCAAAGACAGGCTCAAAAATGTCAATTTAACAATGGATTGGTAAATGAACGAATACTATCCAAAGTTACTTTAGAATCTTTCTCATTAGAGCCCCATCAACATAACATATTGTGAAGTGGAGATCGCCTAATGGCGTACTTTAAGTTTCACAAGTCCCTACTTCCAACATTTTCCAGACAAATCCACATATCACATAGTCCCTTTGGTGAAAACTCTCTTGCCCACCCTTAGGAGATAAATCTCATTACAACTCCCATCCCGAAGTGAGCCAGAAAGGAGTGACAAGTACTCTTACAACCCTCTCAGAAAGCCAGTGGCGATACAGAACACGTCAATATTTACCTCTTGGACAAACTACAGATACATCACCACTGCTTTTGTTAGCAATTACAGGCCCAGCTCTTCTCAAAAACAACAAAAACAGTTGACTAAAACAGTATCCTTCCCTCGCATATACATACAATTGGCTCTTTGTTGAATGAAACACTTTAGGTTTACAGAGGAGTCACTGCCACCTGCTTCTAGACTGAAAACACAACCTCTCTTCGGACTGTTTTTATTAGTGTGCTGCGGGGCCAAATGAATGCTTCCCTCGTTTTGCGGGCTGTTTACCTAAAAGGTTTGGAAATTGCCGAGTTAAGCCTTCGGTAAGAAAGGGGCTTATGATAAAGAGGTGCTTACACCCCCCGTTTGGGGGGCAAGTGTGTTTTATGTGTGAATCTTTGTTCTTCTACGGGCTCCTCCGAAGGCACTGGGCGTTCATTCTCACCTCTTCCTGGCGTGCCTTCCTGTATCAGAGAAGCAAGACGCTAAAAGCTACCCTTCCCAGACTCCTTGGCAGCTAGAGTCCTGGACTGGGAGTCAGCTGTGCTGACAGGCGGCGTGAAAAGCTGAGAGGAGGTAAAAGACCCATAGTCCGTAGCCGCTGCTTTTGATTTGCAAACGTGAGCTAACCAACGCGCAAGATACTGGAAATCCGGAGCTTCCCTGTCCCAGTGCCCAATCTCTAGCCCTCGCTTCACGGGGGTCAAGCGGCAGTTTTACAGAGGTAGAAGCCAAGTTCACATCCCAACGTCCTGTCACCGTTCTTAAGGACGTAGAACACGCGGCAGCGGTGGGCACAGCAACTTCCTGATCCCTGAGTCATGGCTTCGAGGGTGTGCTCTTGAACTCAAACGTTCCGTTCTGGTGGCAGCCTCCTGATCCCCCACTGTCCTCACTGGAACAGAGGGCGGAGCAGCTCCCCTGGCAAGCCAGTCATTCCTGGAGGCCTGGCCTTGGGTCCACTCCTCCGGCCCTTTCTATCGCGAGCCAGTTCCTAACTGCCTGAATTAAATCCCTCTCTGCTCAAAATTCCTGGAGGCTCCTGTTCCGTGAATTTTTATGATCCCAACAAGTCTGTCTTTTTAACGTAACGTTACAGCAAACTGACCACAGCCCCTTAAGAATGTACCTTCTAAGAGGATATACTCTGCTATATCTTTGTCATCGTCCATGAAGCTCTTATTTCAGTGTCAGGCACTCTGCTGAGCACTTTTCACGTCATTTTCATTTAATTCTTACCCGAGTCTTTTGTAGTAAATGCTACCATCAACCCCGTTTTACAGATAAAGAAACCACGGCACAGTGAGGTTAAGTATTTTATCCGGGGCCACACAGCTAGGAAGTAGTGAAGCTAGCATCTCGACCCAGGCCGTCCATGCACTATCACCTCCCACGCTGAAGTATTCCAAACATGACCTATTATCTAGCCTCTCTTAAGAATGCTTCCAAAGCGGTCGCCTGGGTGGCTCATCCGTTAAGCATCTGACTTCAGCTCAGGTCATGATCTCACAGTTTGTGAGTTCGAGCTCCACGTCGGGCTCTGGGCTGACAGCTCGGAGCCTGGAGCCTGCTTCGGATTCTGTGTCTCCCTCCCTCTCTCTTCCCCTCCCCCGCTCGCACTCTGTCTGTCTCTCTCTCTGAAAAATAAATAAATGTTTAAATTTTTTTTTTTTAAAAAAAGGAATGTTTCCAAAGCCATGTGGTTTTACTACTGGAAAGAAAGTACAAATACGGCACCTTCATCTTCCTATCTTCCGTGCTCCAAACCCAGCACACTCAGACACGACTGGGGAGAACACAAAATGGCACAACCACTGTCAATGACACTTCGGAAACGTGTTAACCAGTTAAACATATACCCACCACACTATCCAGACATTTCACCTACCAGTACCGCCCAAGAGAAAGAGAGTCATATGTCCCTACAAAGACTGATACACAAATATTCATAGCAGCTTTATTTTTTTTTTTCATTTATTTGTTTTGAGAGAGAGCGTGAGCATACATGAGTTGGGGGAGGAGCAGAGAGAGAGGAGAGAAAGAATCCCAAGCAGGCTCTGGGCTGTCAGCACGGAGCCCAACGCGAGGCTCAATCTCACAAACTGTTTGATCGTGACCTGAGCCAAAATCAAGAGGCAGCTTAATCAACTGAGCCACCCAGGGCGCCCCCACAGCAGGTTTATTTTTAATAGCAAAAAACAAGAAACTCAAATATTCATCAACAAGTGAACAGATGAACAAGTTGTATTCTACCCAAACAATGGAATTACTATTCAGCAACAAAAAGGAATGAACCACTAATACACCTAACAGTGTAGACAAACCTCAAAATCTCAAATGCTCTGTGAAAAAAGCCAGACCAAAAGAAGTACACACATCGTATAATCCCATTCATATGAAATCCTAGAAAAGGCAAACTAATCTTTACAAGAGAAAACAGATCGGTGCTTGTGTGGGAACTGGGGGGCTGGAGGCAGGAGGCTGAAGGTAGGAGGAAACATTTGGGGGTGATCAGTATGTTCACCGTCGTGACTGCAGCGGTGGCTTCACGGGTACATATGTGTGTCAAAATTTTAAAAATTGCACAATTTCGATATGTATGGTTTACTGTATGTCAGTGATACCTCTACAAAGCGGCTTAACACTCTAACGCCACGCTGTGAGTCACCTGCAGTCCTGCCTCCCTCACCCCACACAGCCAATCCACTCCTGAGCATGGCTTACTCTTTTCCCTACAATTCGGTGGCTCGGTCCTTCCTTTCCAGAAAGGATGTGGTAGAGTTCAAAGACCTCTAGTCAGAAGACTGGGTCCTACTTCGACTTCTGCCAGATTCTTGCACTGCTTCATCTAAGCCTCAGTTCCCTCATCTGTAAAATGGAGGATTCATTAAATCACGTATTCATTCATTCATTCATTCATTCGTTCATTCAACAAATATTAACTCGCCTACTACAAAGATCATACTGGAGAAGAACCTAATGTGAGCTTTGTAAACCATAAAATTGTCTATATAAATACGCCGGCATTTTCATTTCCATCTCGACGGCCACCTTCCTAGTCCAGATCCTCCACATTTGACAACAGACCTGGCAGTGCCTCCTCTATGGCTGGTTTTATTATTGCCAGGCCTCTCGGGTTCAGACGCAGGGCCCAGAGTAAACTTTCTTGGTAGAGCTCTGACAGAGTTTCAATGGGTTCCAGTAATGCTATCCGCCATTATTTGTAAAACTGAGTCCCGACGCTGGCTCCTTCCTCACTGCCCATCTCACCAACCCCGATTCTCTTTCCTGCAGAGCCTACGGGCCAATCCAGCTAACAGCACACAAGCCTCAGCGTGAGCCTCCCTAACAACGCCCTTCCCACTCTTTGACCATCTATGCCTACTGCCTCCCTCAACGTCTAGGTTAAGACGGAGCTCTGCTGACCTAAGGAACTTTGGAAAAGAGCATTTTCAGTGGATACTATAAGGCTAAAGGCAAAAAGAACTGCATCCAAACCCTGTACTCTAGCTGGTGATGGCATACAGCAATTCCAAAACTACCTTACATGTATGCCGGAGATGACCACGCACCGTAGACTCAAGAAAAGCCGAGCTCCATGGGGCGCCTTGGTGGCTCAGTTGGTTAAGCATCTGACTCTCGGTTTCGGCTCGGGTCACGGTCTCGTGGTTTCGGGGGTTCGAGCCCCGTACCAGGCTCCGAGCCTGTTTGGGATTCTCTCTCTCCCTCTCTGCGCCTTCCTCACTCGTGCTGTCCCTGTGTCTCTCAAAATAAATAAATAAACTTAAAAAAATAAAAGCCGAGCTCCTTCTGCAAGCTTTCCCTGGCGAGCGCCTTCCATTTCTGGCCAGCGTTCGTTCATTCAGCCCCTCCTTCATCAGCCTCTGACTGGCGCTGGCTCTGCTGGGTGTGGAGGAAGCTGGGAAGAGTGAGACACAGCCTCTGCCCTTGAGGGACTCACAGTCCAGTGAGCTTTATACCGCAGTCTCGCTGGCTCGGACAGTGTCGACTTCTGAGACACGGCCACCTCTCGTGGATACGCGCAGACACAGCTGATGCGCACTCTGCCCCCATCCCCACCTCCTTCCAGCGAGCCCCTCGCACCGGAAAAGACAGGTGCCCCACCATTCTTTCACGAAGCGCCTGGTGTAATTATACTCTACACATGACAGGTACCGAATAAAGGCCGACCACCTAACCAGTAGCCGAGGACCCATAAAACATCCAGTAACAACAAAAGAAAACTAAGCCGTATATTTCATTTGGAAAGATTGTAACCACGTTTCTGAAGCTTGCCATTTATTTGAATGTTTCTTGTGTGTCAAAAATTAAATTTAGGAGCCCACATCCTCTCCGAAAACGGGCTGAAAAAGGATTCTTTTAGAAAGAAAGCGTTTTTTCCTGTAACCAATGACCAGGATGTCCCCTCAGAATCCAAATCTGTGCTAAGTGTTAATGATAACGTGTTACGCGGCCTTTTTTCTTTTATTAATTTCTTTCCACCTACAGTCATGTTTACATTAGAAAACAGTTTTCTATTCTTTCTGGGGGGAACACAGTCTCATGAAATTTTAAGCAAGAAAATACACCCTAGCCTACTCACATATGCAAAGCAGTTTTACTTCAGCAGCGTGCCAAACACAGGTCCAACAATGTCTACACAAGGATATCCACTGGGGCACTGTTTGAAACGGCGGAAGACAGGAACCAACCAAAATGCCCACTAAATTGGGACTGGTCAAAACAAATTCTGGACCACGGTCATCCTGGAGTACCATGCAGCCTCTGAGAGCAAGGAACCCCATCTATAGGTGCTGATGTGGAATGAATGCCCAAATGTAACGTCATCAAGTGTAAAGGTGAAGTGTAAAATACGCTACCACTGCATTCAAAAAGTGTTTGTGGTTCTCTGGGAGGAGTAATAAATATTAACATGCTTTTATATGGGTAGATTATCTTTGGAATGATACAGAAGAAACTGAATAAAGAGCAGCATCCTCTGGAAAAGAGAATTAAGAGGGACGGGAACAAGAGAAATGAGGAAGACGAATTTTTCACCGTATATCCTTCCTTACGGTTTGCATTTTTGAAGCCACATACGTATCTTACCTTTCCACAAAGTAAAAGAGAAAAACAAAATTCTCAAAGACTACTACCATACATGACAACGTCACTTTGCTTTTCTTTGTCGCACTGTTGAAGGCACAAAAGCTCGAGAAGAGAGGAACCATTCTTCATTTCCAGGGCAAACTTCAAAGCAAGTAGGTAAACCCGAAAGAGCTGTGTCCCCTCCACCCCGAGCTCCTCCGTGCCACCGTCCCCCCCCGTGGCAGGTCTCCCCCATGGCAGGAACCTACTCGCCTCAGCCTTCTTGGGGGAACAAGTCCCATCCGTTCCCCTCTGAACGGGGAAGCCATAGTATCCCTATCTCCAGGGCATTCGGCCAGTCTAGCTGCTGTAGCTCTCATCCTGGATGCTGAAAAAGAATCTCTGGAGTTCAAGACAAGTTTGGATAGCAAGGGGAGCAGGAAAATTGATGGGGGAACACCAGTCAGTGTGATGAATAGGCCGGTCCGGAACAGCAGGTGACGGATATGCAGATGCAAGGCTGGCAGGGAAGGAAGATGGTCCGTTCACAACAGATGGATGGAGGTGCTCAATCATCCTCAGGAACGAGCCGGAGGCTGCCGCGCACAGCCCTGTCTGCTCGGCCACCGGCAGCTCCTCACTCACCTGCGGGGCACGGCCCCAGCCCCAGAGGCTCTCTGCACGGGACCCGTCGCAGGGCAGGGCCTGGGGGAGCGACAGCAGGCAGTGTTTGAGGAAATGCCACTAGAATGCAGGCTGGACTAGCAAGGAACTGACCGCTGGTGAACTTTTTCCTCCGGCTTCCAAAAAACACACCCATTTTGTCTCTCCTGATAGTTCTCACTCCGGGGGCGGGGAGGCTTGCCCTGCCAGGGTGACCCGCTTGCCCAGGCCTAGGGGACACAGGAATTCCAGTGTTGAAACCAGGACAGTCTTGGGCAGACTGGAGCCTGCGGTCACCCTTCTTACCAGCCACTGTCCTGTCCTTTTCTTTCCCTCTTCGTCACCAGTGAGAGAGAACCTAGATCACGTATTCAGTTCAAGCTCATGACCGAGCAGAACTCCTCAGGTAGGTTATTTTGTTTCTTCCAGTCATCTGAGACTAACAGAGAGGTAAGGCAATACGAAAAATCACCCAACCCTGGTCTTTGCCCAGAAGGGGAGCATCTTTTTAAAATGTCCACATCGGGGGCACCTGGCCAGCTCAGTTGGTGGAACGTGTGACCCTTAATCTCAGGGTTGTGGGTTCGAGCCCCACACTGGGGGTAGAGATGACTTTAAAAAATTAAATACAATAAAACATTCTTTAACAAAATAAACAAGATGAAGCATCCAGGATAGAGAAGGCACAATTAACTCCAGTGAATACAGGAATGAATCTAAATCTCAATGCCACGATCCACGTGTCATTAACAAAGACTCAGGAGGGCCAGACAGCCCCTCACAGAGCCAATGCCTTTCCTGCCAGCTCAGCCACAGGAGTCTCTGAGGGTGAAGGAACGGGCCACCACCGTCAAGCATGGGGTGGGAGCTGGCGAGATCTTCGTCTCCCTTCCCCGCCCCCCTCTAAGGTCTCTGATGGACCCAAGCTCTAGAAAGAGCAGCGTTATAAAAATACTTCTGGCCTCACTAAGACACGTTAAAGAATTAATTATAAAGTAAAGCTGAAGGAGAAAATTAATTTTAGAAACACATGAGGTTACAATTTTTTTTTTTTCCTGGAGATGGGGGAGGAAACATAGTTATTTTCGTTTTCATCCTGGGGGCACAAGCTGGGAGCTGTCCAGTCGATAACCTGGCCATCAGAACAAGGTTTGTAATTAAAAGGTCAGTGACCTGGAAAGCCAGGGCCCCACTCCCAGAGCTTCTCAGTAATGACGGAGCTATTAAATTAAGACTGTTATGAAATCAATGCTAAAAAAGCTTTCATGGTAACGAGATTCCATTCAAGGACATGCAAACTACCTCATGAAATGGACGTAAATGATAAAAAAGAAAAGTAATAAAAGAGAGTTAAATTGAAGTCTGTGTAAGAATTTACTCCCCCTTAAAATACTCCAGCGAGAGCAGCCCTTCACCTCTACCCCGCCACCAAGGTTGAGACCATCAGGTTTCTTCCTCAAGTTCATTTCCAGCAAGGAGGCAGCTCTGCTACCAGGGGTTCTGCTTCCAGGAACAGAAGAGAGATAAGATCTTGTTTCACCTTTGAGAATGAGAAAGGATGGTGGTGTCTCTTGTCTGCTCAGTTCTCCTCACCCCTGGACTATTTACTAGATGAACGAGAGCACAGCCCTTTCCTGACACACTTGAGAAAGGCACCATGAGCACAAGTCTCAGCCAACACAGCCCAGGCCCCGTCAGGCGGGATTATACAGAAACGTGTATGACGTTTGTCGTTTTTCCAGAAGCCTGCTTTGCAACATGGATATGAGAGTAAGCTAACAGACAACGCTGTCTTCCCCCCATGTCACCTGCCCCGCACCCCCGACGGACAGGCATCACTTATACCCACCTTCCACTCAGCCTGCCAACGTGTTTGGAAGCAGCCTGCCTCCTACATTTTGTGGTTGGATAGGGTGTCAAATCAACATAAGCCTATTGACAACGCTGTCCAAGCCTCTAACTTTCTGGACCGATTCTATTGCTGTTATTAAGCTACTCTAACCTCCTGGACCGCAGCCCACTTAAAGCCCAGACATGACGCCTGCCCGGTGAGAACGGCTTCTGTAGGCGGTTCCAGTGCTAGGAGGGCTTAAACCCCCACACACAGCCCAGTGATCCCCATGTTCGGCTGACTACGCGGTCGATGTGCCATCTGCAGAATCAAGTGGTTGGAAGGAAAACAAAAACATTTATTCTAATACTCTGAAGGTGAACAGCTGCTTTTCTCTTTCATCCAAAAAATTCCCGATAAAAGAAAGAAATATTGTAAATTACACAAAATGGCAGTACAAACTTCAAAGAAAATGATAAATGATTCCAATAACTTCATGTTTCTCATTAATGACTCCACATTCAGACTTTAAAGCATCCAGAAGAGACCTCACAATACAAAAACAAAAAAGCCACAAACACAGAAGACGTTCGCAAACCAACTCTCTTGCATGCCTATCCCATTCCCTCCCCACCTAGCCCGCCCCTGCCCCTCCCTGGCCCCCCAAATCAGAGAGCACAACATTTAACCTGTCAGTATCAGAGGCAGGCTTCAGCCCTGCTTCGGGCTGTGGTTTCCCATTAAAACAAACTCAGCTGATGTGCCTAAAGTAACCCTCATTTTCCACTGAACTGACATGTACTATAGGGACCTCAATTTCTATATTAAATATTAAATAATATTAAAAGAAAAACAAAATTGGATTTGCCTTTTCAGGAAAGAGATGTTTATTAAAAAAAAGAAAGTCAAGATTATAATTCAAGGCAGAGCTCCACTGCAATTCCCCGAAGTGACATTTGCTAGGAAAAGCCAAGACTACAGTAGCTGCGAGCTCGCCCAAAGCCAGCGCTCCAAAACCCCACCCCCACCCCCACCCACCCCCACCCCCAGCGACGACCACGACTACGACCACGACGACGAGGACGAGTCCTACAGGGGGTAGCTGCGGGGAGGATGCCAGAACCTCGATCCCTCCCCTCAGGACACCCTCCCCACCCCCACAGACCACCCAGCCAACTCTCTTTCCTTCCCAAGTACAGTTAGGGACAGGGGAGCCGCTCGCTCCATTGCAAAAGGCCCTCCTCCCTCTCCCCAGCAGAGACGGCGCCAAGCTCTGCTGACCGTGTACACCTGACCCAAGGAACAGCCGGAAATTTAAAAAGTGAAGTGTAAACCCACGAAGGGGCTCTTCTTCCCCAGGCGCCAATCAAACCTTGGAATCCTCTGCCCAGAAAAGGTCCTGCCAGAACTTACCCTATTGGGATTCAACTCGGAAACAGATAATTCCTGACCGAAGCAG
Organism: Panthera onca; assembly: GCF_046562875.1. NCBI lineage: Eukaryota > Metazoa > Chordata > Mammalia > Carnivora > Felidae > Panthera > Panthera onca. Next base: position 213,910,228 of record NC_138346.1, read on the forward strand.
CATTTTAGGGGATGATGGAGACGGGTGATTGCGTCCAGTGATTCTGGACTGAGGCTCAGGGTAAACTCCCGTGGCTCTCTTTGGAGGAATAAGGGTAGGAGGCCCCTCTCCCGGTTCCTGCTACCCTAATGTTCTAAAATCTCTCACCGACCCAGGGGTCGAGGAGGAACGGTGCCCGTTCCACAGTGACAAACACTCACCTCCCTCAGGCCTCCGCTCACGCCACCCTCTCAGAGAGGCGTGCTCTGGTCGCCCTGTCTAAAGGCGCAGCCCGTTCCCACCCCAGCACCGGGGCTCCTGACCCCACGCACCCGGCCTTCTTTTTCTCTGTGGCACTTGCCACCCGATACACTACGCGTCTCCTTTTTCCGTCTGTTGTCCGCCTTTGGCCGTTAGAATGTAAGCTAGGCGAGGGCAGGGATGCCATCTTGCCCCTTCTCTGCTGAGTCCCCGGGGCCCAGAACAGGGCACGGCACAGGGTAAAACACTCTTAGATGGATTAATCAACTGGGTTTGTTTCGCGTTTTTTAAAGGAGCAACAAATAATAATTGCACAAAACACTTTCCTCTCTACAGTAATTATTAGCCAACCAGCTCAAAAGAAGTATTATTTGGTCCAGAGTTTCTCCCTCTCTTTTTTTCTCTCCCTCTCCCAGTCAGGGATTTATTAAAATTAAACAGATTAGATGGAGCTCCTGATACTAAAACTGCTCAGCAAAGCCTGCGGTGGGGAAGTGCCGAGCAAACACCAGAGACATTTGTCTCTAAATTGCTCTAAATACCTTCTGCAAATGAAATTCTAACCCAGCTGCGTTTGAGAGAAAATGAGGAATAACTGGTCATTGTCAGTGGAAGAGAAGATCAGGCAGTTATAATATTGCACAATATACTGGGGCAAAGGATCTCTCGGCAACCATAGATTTTGTCTCAGGTTACCCCGGGTAATCAGCACAGCTTTTAGGCTCAGCTTTCCCGAGCTTCCATGCTTTGATGAGGGAGCTGAAATCCCCAAGCTTTTATGATTAATTACTCCCCATAGGTACACATATTTCAAGGAAAAACTCTTTTATGGCATGATGGCTGCGGAGTGGAGAGGCCGGCCAACGCACTCCAAATTTTAATAACCGCCTGCTGATGGGGGGCGAGCACAGTGCCGCCAGCACATGCACAGCGCCCCTCACCAACTCAGTCGAGGGGCCGCCCCCGAGGCTGCCGCTGAACAGATGCCTGTCGACGGAGAGCTTCAGGCTCCTTCTGCCCAAACCCCAAGGGCGCAGGCCCGGGACGCGGTCCCGCAAGCATCTCTTTGGTGGGATACAGACCGAGGAAACACCACCAAGCCACTCCGTCTTCTATTCCAGCCACAGATGACTTAAAGCCCACAACCTACAATTTTGAGGCTAACATTCCAGCTCCTAAAGGAAAAAGAGTTTGGTTGGGGGATGGGGTCGGGGTCGGGGTCAGGGCGGGGAGACACCTCACCTCTCCCCCTGCTCATGGTATATAAGGGCATTTATACAACTTTCCAGCTTTCTAGAAAATTAAATGTTCAAAGAATGAAAAGTCAGATTTCTTTTTTGTTGTTGTTCATTTTGGGGTTTGTTTTGTATTTTACAAAAACAGAAAATTATCCTAAATTGCAACAGAGCCAGAAGAGATTCTTTCTGCTTTGGACAATATTGAATTTGTCAAGACCCATTTAATCCCCGCTTACAGAAATACCATAAAACCAGTAATTTACCACTTCAATCTGTAAATCAGACTGACCCCAGGCTCGACCTTAACCTGACCTTGTTTAGCCATCTCATTTCCCTCGCCCTTCAATTTCTTTCTCCCTGGTTCTTTACTGAGGCAGCTGACCTCCTAACCTGAGGCCAGGCATTGTGTAGCCAGGGTCGTATCATCAGAAGAACAGACCAGAAAACAGAAGTCCTCCACAGTCCTATCCAGTGGGCCTCGCCTTGTTGCCTGTGCCAGGCTGTCCTGGGCTACGTTGATGGCCTTACATGTGGTGCTCGATCATCCAGGTGGCATCACCTCTCTGCTCCACCGTGGGGAAAGAAGCCTGCATTCCCTCTGGGGGGCTCCCCTTCACCCCCACACCAGTGGGAGGGCTACAGGAGGTCCTCTCGGCAACACCGTGGATTCCACCTGCCCCGTCCCCAGCCCCTTTCTGCAGGCCATACGACATGGCCGTGGGAAGCTGTACCTTTCTTCTTGAGGAATGCTCTCCTGGTCGCAAGCGGGCTCTGACGGACTCGGGAATTCTGTAGAAACTTCACTGCTGTGGCAATCTGGTTGGGGAGATAAAACAGAGAAGAAAAGTAAACTTCCATGGTCTGAATTTCAAGATTCAAAATCCTACCAGTTTATCCCCAGGCCCACAAAAATAAACACACCGTTGTGGCCAAATTTATAACCAGTTATTTCTCACATTGAAGATCTACCTAAATAGGGGCGCCTGACTGGCTCAGTCGGTGGAAAATCCAACTCTTGATCTCAGGGTTATGAGTTCGAGCCCCATGTTGGGAGGTGGAGACTACTGAAAAATAAAATCTTTAGAAAAATAAAATAAAATAAATATAAATAAAATATACCTAAATAAAAGACTACGTTGGTTCCCACTGGCTTCCTGTATCTGATTCTCTCAACCTAACTGTTAAGACCTGCAGGAATCCTTTCTTTTTCTCCTTGTTCAAGCTAATTCTTCACACTCCTGGGCAGGACAGGTAGCCTTCTCCTGGCCACACGCATCCATGTCCCTATGCTTGTGCTCGTGCTATGCCCTTTTTCTAGAAGGCGGCCCTTTCCCACCTCTACCTGTCTAAACATTGCATGCATACACACACACACACACACACACACACACACACCCCAGCACAGCCCTTTTATAGCCTGTGCTAACTCCTCGAAGCCTTCCCTAAATAAGCAAGCCATCTCTGATCTCCCCATTCTCTTAAATTCTTTAATGCTTGTAGTGTGTACCGTATAATTGAAGACATAATTATACTGTCTTCTAATGTTCAGGCTGCCTCCCCAACTACACTGCAAGCATCTGAAGAGAAGAGACCATGCTGTCTCCACAGAGCCTGGCAAAGTGCTGAGCGCAGACCGGCTGGGAAGGATTATATAAGAGACACCGCGCACAGCCATCCACGCTGGTCCCGCTTATGCAACGGAGCTCAATTCTGAAGAGACTTCAAAGGACAAAGTTTGGGGTTTCATGGCTAAAAGCTGACAGATTGACAGATTATCTCCCTACGTCTGGTGATGATATTATTCAATGAAATCTTCATATCTTCAAATAAGCCAAGGAGGGGGTGGAAGGCAGCGTGCTGAAGGCATTAACCTTCGCATCACTCAGCACACACAAAGTGTGTATTTCCACGCCGCTCGTGTGCTCTCTGTCCCGGGCACTAGTGCAACGGGTGGGAAATGCCAACCTGCCCCAGAGAGGGAAGGGGCTGTTTTAAATGACTGGCATTACTCATCTCATCAAAACCAAATGGGTAATAACGTCTCATGTTACAGGTAAAGTCATCAGACCCTAGAGTTCCCTCCTAAGTTGCCGAAGGAAAAAATTTCTAAGGGACCAAACATAAGGAACTTTTCTAAGATCCTGCAGACTAAGGACAGCAGCTATGCAGCGACTGTGGCTACAAATGGAATACAACTTACAAACGGTCTCCTCATGTTTTATATGAATTTAATCTTGCGACCAGACACACTTCTCTGATAACAAAAGATGACGATAAATTAGAAAGAAAAACAGAAAGCCAGGCAACTCCCTTATATATTTTCCCTTGCAGTCCCTCTACTGGAGGCCTGCCGGAGACAGTCTCCCTAAAGGATGAACTCAAGTGTCCCAGGCCTTCGGATTCGGGCCCGTCAGCGGTAAGACACAGCAGCGTTCCCGGAGAGTGGCTGTCATCCATCCAGCCCTGCAAACCTATTAAACCCCATCATGAGCTGCAGTGGTAACCAAACAGCTCCGGACTGTGACGGAAATCATGCTCCAGATTCTAGAGCCCAAGACTCCATACGCGCCCCCTCGGTCCCTCGACCACCTCTCCTCGGTTCGCACCAAACTTTAAGAAAAAAAAATGTGACCAACATCTACAAAATGATACAGTTTAATGAAGACACGGGAGAAGGGAGAGAGAGAAGAGGAAGACAGAAGAGGGACTGGGGAGAAGGAAGGAGTGGCCACGGGACAAGAGGAGAAAGCAGAGGAGCTGACCCACCAGGGTGGGCAGAAGAAAGGGGAAGGGGAGAAGCCGGAGGGGGGATGGGGAGGGAGGAAGGAGAGAGCCAAGAGGAAGAGAGCCCCGTGTCCAGGAAGGGCTGGACAGCTACACAGTCACAGGCCCCCCCAGGGTCCATGCCCATCGGCACAGCGCTGATGGCTCGGGGGTGACCGCCCTTCACCTGGAAAAAAATACACCTGCCACACACACGACAATTACGACACTGGTATCACGCGGCGGTCTCCGCACGCGGCGGTGTGTGCACCAGGTGTCAGAGGGCACGTGGATGAGCAGGTCTTGAGCAGCAGATAGCAACAACACAGCTCCTCTCATTTACCCACAGAAGCGCCGACCTTTCCTTCATCCTTCCAAAATTTTCCATGATGGAGAAAGAAAACAGAATCCCACCGCTAAAATGCACAGGTTTCACCTTGCTTTTTTAATATAGTCCTTGGTATATGCATTTCTGGTCAGAGAGCAAAGTTCTGATGGGTTTGATGGTGCACTCAATGCAGTGCTTGGCGCAGTCCATCAATTTTTTTTTACAAATTGCATCTCTTATTTCTTTAAATACATTAATCAGCCTAGTGTAGGCAAAACGGATCCATCGGACAATGCAATAAACATGAATTATCATCTATCCAACACGCATAATGGCCTAAAAATACATAATAGCAGGTGTAGTTTAAATGATTAGTTATTACACCTGTGGTGGGTCTGATTCAATTGGGAAAAATCATCTTTAATAGGTTAAAAGGTTTAGATCACCATGCTTTCCTTAAAGTGGCTGTAGAGAGGGAATGATGGAGTGCTCTGTCATTAGTAATTCATTTAAGAAAAACGTGGGGGATAGAGCAAAGAACAGCATAAACGAGCGAATCCAATTTAAACATCAGGTAAAGTAGAAGACACCTCTTAAAAAAGCAAGATAAATGAATTCGGGAGGGAGACGAAATTGACGTATTTATTTTAACGGGAATTTGACAAAGTCCCGGCACACTTCAAACTTGCGAAAATATGAACAATTTCTTTTAAAGTTTCCATTCACTAATTTCAAGCCATATAAAACCATGCTGCCAAACACCTACATAAAGTATATTTGGGACTTGTTTATGTTCCTCTTGATCTCTGTCTGAAAATGCAGGCGACAGGCAAATCACATATTTAACAGCATCGATATCACTACGCCACATGCAAAAATATAAAGCATCCAAACTAATAGCCTCAACATAATGTGCTGAATAAGAAAGATACCCAGATAGGCAGCTCCAGGTAAGTGTGAACATATGAAAACCTCTCTCCTCCTTCCACTAATTATCTCTTCAGCTACTCTCTACTCTCCCCTGCACCCACCGCACGAGGAACTGGAGCTACAATACGGGGGAAAGGCCTGTCCAACCCGGAATTTTACATGCCCGAGAGCCATCCACAGATGGTAAAAGGTTTCCCCGAATCTGTACCCATAATGCAAAGATTTCAGCACACTAAATAACTGCTGGGCACACTGGGTTTTGCAGCTTTCATTCACCTATCGTTGGACACTTTGCATTAACTTCATGAAGCAATTCAACTGGCTCTTCCTCTACAGAGGGTCGACACACACAGCATGCTTTTGTTGGTCGAAATGATGGGGTGCCTGCAGCCTGTCCTGTATTATCGTTTGATTTTCTAATTAGGAGATGAATGTGACTATTCATGGGTTATATTTGTGCCCAACTAAATTACATAAATTCAGGCCAAATCTTCCGCCTCAATGTCAAAGATGTAAAACGGAGACAGGAACTTTATTGCACACGTTGTGGGAGTGCAGCAAGCCAGGGAAAATTCTGGCGCACAGCACCTGATGCCGTTGTTGGAAGCCACTTGCCGTTGAGTCCATGAGAAACACGGGATCGTTTTTCCTTTCTCCTCCTCTTGCGCTGAGAGTTCTTAATGAGCGCACCTCGAATTGCCACTAGCTGGTATCATAAAAATACGGGTGACGAACTCAGAGGAAAACAGAAGCGAAGTTTCTCGCCACCCCTATTCCTGTGACCTCACCTTCCACCTCTCTCCCCCAAAAAGCAAAATAAAACCACCCTGTCACCATCAACTCCCGAGTGTTAGGGAAATTTGATCATTTTCACGGGCCTGTCACTGAAAGCCAGAGGTAAAGCCACGATGCAAGCAAGGGGAGTAACCTCCCCTCTGCAATGGCTGCCCCGGAGGGCCTGCTGCAACCCAGGGGGAAGAGGGGCCTTTGGACCCCGGATGACTGGCCAATTGCGAGAGACCCTTGTTTGAGAGCCCAGGATTTGTACTTGTATAAATCAATGGACTACAGCATACTCAGGGGTGATCTACGATGAACTATGTGCTGTTAAATGCATTGTGCAAGATAAGTAATCCCTGGTGAGCAGACTCGAGGTTCCGACAGTCTTCGCTGAAGAGATGCGTCCTGTGTGCTTCCCGCTCTCCTACAAAAGACCCGCACGCTGTAATCTTCAGAAGGCACACTTTCTTTTCCGCACGAGGGGGACGGGAGAACAGAGCTTGCCTGCTAGCGACCCCGGGGTGTGAGGAAGCCTTAGCACTTTGCACCTGACACGTAAACCTGATGCATTGTCTCCAGTGACACTTATTTGGAATGCCACCAATTCCAGCACTCCTGTGTGCTCCGTACACATCTATCTCCTAAAACGTGAGCATTCATTAGCCATTTTAAAATATTAAAAATAGTCAAAAATTAATGACGCTAACAACCAAAGCCAAGTCCTTTTTAACCCAGAGAGATCACAGCCAGAGGGCAAAAGGAATGACCGAGGTGCGGGCCCGAAGGCCCACCCCAACGCTGCAGTGTGGCACGTGCGTGCCTCAGAAGATTCCATCGCCTGTGAGAGGTTCCTACGCTGGTACTCTAAAGCAGATAGATACCCAGAATCCTGTTAACAAGCGTCAGACCGAAGCCAACTCGAGTTTTAACAAGGACCGACTTTAAAAGCCGGGCAGTGCGGAGAACGAGAGCACCCTCTTCAAACAGAAATGCTGCATTTTAGTAAGAAATCAGTACTCTGTCAGGAGTTCCTTGACAAATATGGTCATCGGTGGCACAAGGAAATAGTTGCAAAGCAGCTGTTAATCAGGGAAACACATCGTAGAACGCTGATGCTAGCACTCGTGAAAAAATGCAACGGGCTAATTATGAAGCTATATATCTCACTAAAGAGGCCGTGTTCCTTGAGATTCCAGGCAAAGCACTCTCAAATGCAGGGTCCTAGGACAACATAATTCTGGCTCTCTGCATCCAGAATCCCCTCTAATCTGCCAGTTCCCAATCCCGGGGCTCTCCGTTCTTTTTCAATCCTCCACACTCTCCCTCTTAGCTAGGGAAGGGGCTGAGAAGGGTGACCACCCTGGAAGCGGGGGTAGCCACGGGCCACATTCCAAGACGCCGTGCGTGCGAACACACCCACAAGGTGTCAGATCCTGAACCAGAACGAAAGAGAATCTACGAGCACGCACGAGAAATGTCAGAACCCTCATTCTAAGCGTGGCAGGAGGGCGAACGTGCGTGAGCTGCAAGCGAGGGGAGCCGCGCCCCCCCCACCCCCCCCCACGCGCACCCCCACCCCCAGTCGCCAAAATGAAAAAGGAGGAATAAAAAGGAGAAGCGGGAAACAAAAAAGAGAGACTGTCGTGTCCGAAATCCCAAAGGGAGGAAGGAGGGGGACCGGCAGAAAGGAAGCTGCTCTGAAGAGTGTTGAGGTGCCACGCAGGGAAGCCGAGGGGGCTCGCAGGCAGGTGAGGGGAAAGTTAATATGCACAGGAAGGCTCGGTCAGCCAAAATTCAATACGATCCCCGTGCAAGGACAAGGAGGGATACGGCTCCCCGAAACCAGCCGGGTGGGGGTGGGGGGAGGGGCGCCACCGAACGCTCTCGGCTCTCCGAGCAAAACCACTGGAATGGCAAGAGGGGAATAACCTTGAGGTGGACACGCCGCTCAGGCAGCCCAAGCGCGGAGCCAAAGTGCCCCCTAGCCGGAGCCGGCGGCCGCGCAGGCCAAGGGCGGCCGCTCCGCTGACTCGCACAGCCCCGGTGAAGTGTTTTCACTCAGGGAAAATGAAATGTTTTGCAAGATGAAACAGAATGAAAATTGAGGTTTTAGGTAATTACTAGTTGGCATTTACATATCACGGGCTGGTTCAACACCTATTCATTTTCCTCTTTTATTTTCAATTTTTTAAAATTGCTCATTAAAAATGAACAGATGACAGTGACAGGAATTTTTTTTTCACTCTTTCTCCTTCTCTGAGGGTTACAAAATCAAGAGGCACATTTAGCCCCGTTTATCTAGAGTTAACACACACACACACACACACAGGTACGTTTCATTTGCATCAAGGGGGGAACGGAGGGGGGAAAGTCAACAAAAGCCAGGAAGTTCAAAAATACAGACGTCGAGTTGTATTGTACTTGAGCCAGCCTCCTGCACCTGGGTAAGGAGCGTGCTAGCAAGTGCCCTAGCACTCAAGGAGTTAAAGGAAAGAGCCTCTCTTCCAACTTGGAATTTCCTGGTTTTTGTCACTGTGTCCTTCCCATTGTTGATTTGGGTTACAACTCCATACTAATTAAGCCTGTGGGCCCTAATTTCCTTTGTTTTACTTTCCTCTGTCCTTTTGTTTTTCACATTAAAGAAATAAAATCTCTCTGGTAGAAGTGCACAGGAGTTGACACGATAGAATGTAGTATTTTTAAGGTCTACTGTGTAAATCTGCATTTAGGGAATTCCAAAGCACGCATTATTGACCCTAGCCTCTCTTAAAACACGTTGATATATGTAGTAAAAGCCTTTATGAAAAGTGGCAACGCCGTGTGCACAAAAACTACCTTTCAAAGTGAAATACCTCTATGTTTAAATTGTTTTCTTCTTGGCCCGAGTTAAAAATATTGCGTGAACTGCTTGTCAGAATGTCATTGTTTTCTTACTTGATTAAACTAGTTCTTCCAGAAATGTGTGTGGAAATCAAAAAGCATCTTCAGCCAACATGCACTATTTCATGTCAAGTGACGGTGGCTTTAGGGGCGTAAAGGGGGACTCTGGAGAGCGCAGTGGGCGCCAGCCTCCAGCCGCCGGGAGCTGGTGCAGTTGGGCAGCAGAGCCTGAAAAGCAGAGGAGCTGCTGTCGCTGAGCCTCACTGTCACCGCATCGCAGAAAGGGCTGCGGTGCGCACACACTTGCCGGAGAGGAAATGAAAACCCTTGCTTCGGGGTTGAGAAGATCAAAGTTCCTTTTTAGGAAAGGTTGAGAAGGAAAAGGATTTTCTCCTTCAGGGAGAAAGAAAAGCAAATTTAAATGCCTTGTCCCCGTGCATCCCCACCTGAATTTAGATAGCAGCCCCTCTAATTTTTGATGCAACCAACAAAGCAGTTACCCAAAGAGGGGAGGAAAAAAGGATGACATTTGCCTTTTCCTTGGCTTTGAAATCCAACTGGCAGCAAATTGTTTGAAGTCCTGCTTAGAGAAGAAACTGTAATAGCCTCCATACTGAAAAGAAGAGGAAAATGCCATTATACACGGATCACGGTAGCAGTGACCTCAGCAGAGAAGGCGAACGAGCCGGCTGCAAGTCAGAGGTCCGGCCTGCGTGCCAGGAACAGATTTTAAAAGGTTTACGTGCCAGAGATGTGTGGCAAGAGTTGGGTGCTGAGTCTCGAGAGATACCAAGAAAAGGCAAGGAGTTCAATTTCTTAACACGGTGTCTTTCAACAGCTCCCCGACTGCTCCTTCTGCCAGTTTCCCTTGGTTTTTATATTTTCGATATTCCTCTAATTTCCCTGTGCTGTTAAAGAGGAAGCAGAGAGCACCCGGGCTTCGTGTTGTAAAATTAATGAAGGTGTCAAGCTGTTGAGTTGAATCACTCCGAAGGAATGTAATGACTCAGTGTCCAAGATGCTCCCTAGGAGAACTCTGAGCTCACTCAGTGACGGTGGCTGGTGACTCCAGCACTAAAAATATGTAGCATTCGGTCTCCAGGACCTTCTTGATGATACCATGGCTTCGACTTCCCGGTTCCTTTCTCTCCAGCATAGGCTGAATGTTACGCTTTCTGAAGGTTACTTCTCTTAAATTCCAGTACTTTCCAGATGCTCGGCAGATGAAACAGTGCTTTGGTTCCCACCTCTTCTGAAGTCGGGGCCAGATGAAGGAGATCAGGAAAGCCCTCTCTGGTCATGCACTACTGAGATGTGCGATGATTAGGAAGGGGACGGAGGTTATGTCACAGACAGACAGTTTCAAGCATTAAGTCATCACTGGGGGGGGGTTAGACACTGAACAGATGACCACCAAGTGGCATAGGACAGGATCCCTTCAGGATGGTTTAGCTTGCTCAGAGGGCAAGGAGATGGGCTCTTGGATTCTATGGAAGATAAGCTCTGGACCAAGAAATTCTGCCTACAATCACCCCCCATACAGTACAAAACTAAAACCTGTGAATGAATGAGTGAATGGATAAATAAATTAAAATAAAATAAAATAAAACCTGTGAGGTGACACTAAATGACATTCCTAACATACATCCTACAAAAAAACGAGAGAGAGACTGAATGGTAAAAAATAGATTTGGGGCACCTGGGTGGGTCAATTAGGTAAGCATCCAACTCTTGATTTTGGCTCAGGTCATGAACTCACGGTTCATGAGATCAAGCCCCACATTGGGCTCTGCACTGACAGCACAGAGCCTACCTGGGATTCTCTCTCTCTCATTCTCTCTCTCTCTCTCTCTCTCTCTCTGCCCTTCCCACATGTGCATGCATGCTCTTTCTCTCAAAATAAATAAAAAATAAACTTAAAAAAATAGATTTGAATACAAAAGAAATAGTCACAGCCTAGAAATAGTTTGAATGATAAGATAGCAAGGAAGAAATTTAAAATGACAAATGTCATTACTTACAATAGCCAAGATATGGGAACAATCTAAGTGCCCAATGGATAAATGGATAAAGAAATTATTATGTATTCTCTCTCCCCCGACTCACACAGAGGACTATTATTCAGCCATTAAAAAAAGAATGAACTCTTGCCGTTTGTGACAACATGGATGAACATCAGGGGTATTCTAGGTGAGGTAAGTCAGACAGAGAAAGACAAACACCATATGATTTCTCTTATATGTGGAATTAAAAAAAACAAAACAAAACTCATAGATACAGAGAACAGATTGGTGGTTGCCAGAGACAGGAGTGGAGGGGTGGGAGAAATGGGTGAAGGGGGTAAATTTTCATTTTAAGAAAAGAATCTGTATTACAGAGGTAGGACAGAACTTCATTGAAGGGTGTGGGGGCAAAATGACATGAGTAAGTTAGGAAGCAAGAGGAGACTGTAGACAGAGGACTAAAGGAACCACACATAAGCTCTGGCCTGTAGATGATAAAGTTGTTTCCCTGGGGAGCACAGGTCAATGATCCTGATACCGCTATCCACACGTACTAGGATTGAGCAAATAAGCAGAAGATGGACGTTGCGGAAAAGAAGAGATAAAATTGTTTCCATAAATGGAAGCCCCTGTGTGGTGCTGTGCCACAGACAAAAGGGAAAACAAGGTCTAGGTCTCTCCATATTGTGACATTCTGCTTTAGTCTTTGCTTTTGTACTTGATCTTGCCTCTCTGCACGTAGTATTTCCTCCTTAATCTACTGAATTAATTTGTACTCCTCCAAAAAAAAGGAAAGGAAAGGAAAGGAAAGGAAAGGAAAGGAAAGAAAAGAAAAGAAAGGAAAAGAAAAGAGAAAAGAGAAAAGAGAAAAGAAAAGAAAAGAAAAGAAAAGAAAAGAAAAGAAAAGAAAAGAAAAGAAAAGAAAAAAATTTTCAGCTAGGAGGCCCGCCTTGACCCCATTCTAGCTAACATGCAATTGCCTTGGCCTTGAGGCTGGATGTCGCTTAACCGGATGGTATGTTCTTTAAAATATTTTGCATACAAAAAGTAAATAAGTAAATATAAAATGACAAATGTGCATGGCCTTTAAATCACCCATTTAGATCCAGTGAAGAGCAGAAAAAAGTAAACAGTTAACATCCACACTAACAGAAGACCACCGAGTCCTAGTTCTGCTATTATTTAAATTCATCCATGGCCTAAGGGGAAAAAAATAAAAGTATAAGATCCACAAGTATGATTCATAATACTGGCAGACTCAAAAATCTTCAAATTTACAGTAAGATGATAGGGATTAGAAACAGTTTCTACTCAAATAGTGAGACAAAGTCCGCTCCTCCCAGAGGAAAATCACCCTCTTCACCAAACACACAAGCCCAAGAACGTGGACAGGGACAGACTGTCTACGAAGACAGCACCCACGGAAACAACTCTGGCAATAAGTGGGGTGACAGGAGCCAGAGGTACCTGACATCCCTATGTAATAACAACCCTGATGGCCAGGTTCTGTTTTCTAAGAAAGGAGTATCTGACATAGGCCACGCCTCTGTCACTGACTTTAGAAGGAACTTCGCCACCCCAAGAGCAGGGAACAGAGCACCCCAAGTCCAGGGATGCCTCTCACATAGATGGGGATCCTCTAGGGGCACCGAAATAACAGCTGTGGAACACACCCCGTCTGTACCCCCAGCACCAAGGTGGAAAGTCAGGAGAGAGAGTGACTCAATCGCTACCACCGCACTTGCCTTCTCTGATGGGCCCCGACTTAGAAACTTTTAGCTTAGAGACATTTAGGAAATGTCCACAGGACGCAGGAAGGATCAAATGGTAAGCACCATGGCTTTGAACCATTCTGTGATCTTTCACTAAACACCGTGAGCATTCCTATTATTAACAACCACAGCTCCCAATGAAAAACCACACTTTTCTTAAAAAAAAAAAAAAAAAAAAAAAAAAAAAGATTCGAGAGAGGCCTACCAGACACCAGAGCCACCCCTGGCCACGAGGCCCTCATTTCAGATCTCCCACCTCTGATGGGCAGATCAAAAGGAGGGTCTTCATGTCCCGCACGGGACGTTCTCACCAACACTGGTCATCAAAAATGGACACGTAATTTACTTACAATTAACACGAGATTTCACCAATTTTCACCATCAAGCAAATCACTTCTATTGAGCACCCTCCTCCTCCTCTAAATCAATAGTAACTCGTTTCTAATTTCTCCCAGCTCTGTCTGGGAAACGGAGAGAAGTTTGCTTTCTGTTCTCTGAAGGATCAGGAACTACCGCCTTGCTTTGCAACCCTCTGGATTCCCCGCACCCCCGCTCAGAGGGCAAAATATTCTGAAATCACAAAACTGCCTACATTTCCTCAGTCTGGCAAAAGCTTCCGGAGACCTTGCTCGTCGGTTTCTGCTCATTGTCCTTTCTCTCTCTCTTCCTGCCTGTTTAAACACACGGACACAGAGTTATTAACTTTTACAGGAAAACCAAATAAAATAACGTCGAAGCAAAACTGCGGTGATGTCAGGGCTGAAGCGAGCGCCATTCATCTGTGGGAATCTGATTAGCGCTCGAGTGGCAGAGCTACCTGGAAAAGTGCTCACAATCAAATAAAAAAATGATACCCAAACATTAACCTGATGGCTAAAAACTCCACATTTAAGCAGTTAAAGTAATAAAGGAGCTTTTATTGAGTATTTTTTATATTTCATTATGCCCCAAATTGACGAGGACTCCCGGATACATTTTCTAGACTTTTGGTTCCTCAAATCAAATGCTCTCTTGGACTTTTTTTTTTTTTTTAACTAAAAGGAAACAGCATTTCTTGTAAATTTGAATGAAAGGATTGAAGCTTCTCTTGCAATATCGATATCAGCCTTGAGTGCAAACATAGCCAAACAGTGCAACAAACAGAAGCCTTTTTGGTTTATGTACTTTAATTCTGAACCTGCCCAGAGCCAGCGGAGAATTTTTCTCCGGAGCTTTACCTTACACAAACCCTGTATTTTCTCTTTCACCCACATTTTGCTCAAAATTGGTAGGGAACGGGGAAGGGGCGCTTTGGTGGCTCAGTCGGTGAAGCGTCTGACTCTTGATCTCAGGGTGGTGAGCTCAAGCCCGGTGTTGGGCTCCACACGCATGGAGCCTACTTAAAAAAGCAAACAAACAAACAAAAAATTGGTCAGGAATGAAACTTGGTGGAATGATGGGACAGAGAGCAGTGTGGGTCTCAAGACACTTGCACACTGAGTCCAACCCTCACGCTGGTGTGTCCCGAGACCCAGCCTCTCACGCCCCTGCTCCGTGCCACAGATTCCTTCATTTCTGTAAAACAACAGCTTACCCAGATGACCTTCAGGACCCTCTAGTTATGCCACCCCGTGATTTCTAAGTTGACTCCCGGAGGCAGCCTGTGATACCTCGACCAGGGATATGGGCTCGGAGGATAAGACCCGACCTTTCCAGAGCTCAGCTCTCCAATCTCACCCAGTTCCAAAAAAAAAAGGAGAAAACCAACAGAGGAGAGGAAGGAGAGAAAGAAAGGGAGAAAAAAAAAATCACTGCTGCCAAAAAAGAAATGACAGATTTAACGTATCTTGCACATAGCAAAGCTTTACTCTCACTACTTACTTGAGACTTATTTTGTATACGAGCTTAGTTATCGGATATCCAAATTACAGAAGATTGAAACTGCAAATGAGAAAGGAAAAACAAGCCAACTAACAGATACTTACGGAACAAAGACCAGATAGCAAAAGTAAGCCAAGCGACAAATGTCAAGAGACAAACATCTATGAAAAGGCAAACAAAAAACTCAAAAAGCTTGTTCGTTTGGGGTTGTTTGGCATAGGTGGAGTCATTTAGAATAAGGGCAAATATACAACATATCTATATTTCAACAGTTTTTGAAAAAAGAACTCCACTTACAACACAATATAAACATTTACGTCTACAATGACGGTACTGAGTCATGAGGACTAATACTCTGCCTAATAAAGTAAGAAAGTATATAACCCATTTCATGTAATTCCCAGCCCGAAGTTTCAAAGTGTTTTGTTTTGTTTTCATACAGGCCTCGATGGCCATCTAACTGTGCCTATCCAAAATGACTCATTTGAGGAGGGTGCCAGAGACAGTGATGCTCCTGAACTGAACACGAACAGTTTTTATTCAAGTTAGATTAAGAAGCAGGAAGCCGAAGATTAAATAATGAATAGTTACTGAGCATTCACCGGGTGCACACAGCACACCAGGCACTTAGAAAACCAAGTAAAGCAAAGATGCTGCTTTTGCTGTTCCAGTCCAGGACAAGGAAAGAAGTCAAAAGGGACCTTAGGCCATCCGGTCCCGAATATCATCTAAGACTCCCCCCCTCTTCAACAACCTCGACAAATGATGGGTGGGCTTCCACCTGAATGCTTACGACGAACAAGAGAACTCATTCTCAAGAGCCCGTCTATTCATTTTCAGGAGTCCTTCTTTAAACGGAGTTGAAATCTACTTTCCTGAACATCCTGTGCATTGGCCCCAGTTCTCTGCAGGAGAACGATATTAACTGATCCAGTTTTCGACACAATGCTGGGTGAGGAATTAGGATAGGCCTCTGTCACTTGGCTATCTTTTCTATAAAAGCATTTCCCTTACTCTGCTTATTAACTAAATGTGAACACCGGTTTCACTGTGTAACAGCTTCATGAATTCTGCTCTTAAGCTTGGTAAGAGCAGCTTTGCCCTTTGTGGGAGGGCCAAGGCTACACCTGTAATGTCAGAATGCATTAGCAATAATAAAGGCCACAGTAATGCAAGAGACGACTTCATACACACGTCATTCCCAAATGGCTAAATTCAATCAAATATGGCAGCGCTTCCTACAATGCTCTGATCACTGGGGCCAGCGCGTGTGACGTGGGCCCACTTACTGGAAGCTGCTGGAAGCAGAAAGTGAGCGCTCTGCTTTGAGGCTGTAACAGACGGGTTTTTACCAGCCCTAAGTGGTTTGGCCTCCTTCTTTCCCAGGAATTACCTAGAAATTCATTTGACGTCCAAAGACTACAAATGTGAAAAACCTCAGAAGGCTAAAAGGACATGAAGAGAAGAGCGAAAAAGCATAGTGTTCTGTCACCCTCGCCTTACAGACAGAGGATTCTTATGGGGAGGAAAGTAATCTCCGAAGAGGGGGATCACCAAAGAAGCACGGCCAAAGTTCACCTGGTCTTAATTCTAACTCAGTCACCAACTTCTTTAGTAACTTCCCAAGAGGTGCTTACCTTTCCTGTTTCTACTTCCTCATCTGTAAAATGGAACTAAGACTGCTGAGAGACGCGCCAAGGGGTCACGTGGAAGAATTAGTTAGCATTTATGCCACACTTTTGATCTTCAAAGTAAGGTTATTAGACTATAAAGTAGAGTAGATGTGGTTTGAAAAATCTTTTAAAAACCGAAAATAAAGCAGGCAAGCAAATTCAGAGAAGCAAAACAGGCTGACATCACCTCCCAGCAGCCAGATGCCTCTACCTCCACAGGCACCCACTTTCTGCCCTAATCTGCATCTGCATGTGGAGACAAAGGTATAAGAACGTTTTATTAGGAAAAAATGGGAGGGGGTAGAAGGAAGGGAGAAAGGAGAAAGAGAAGGTTTGAGGCACTGAAGAGAACGTCGAAGGGAGGACACAAGGAGACAAGGAAGGGGGGGGGGGGGGAGAAGAAAGAGGGAACAGCGAGAAATAAAGAGCAGGCAGATCCCGTCCCCTAAAAGAACAGCAAGAACGGGAAGGGAGGAAAAAAGAGAAAAACAGAGACACGGAAAAGCAAACATCAAGGGAACAAATGTAAAAAGCGTGTCCTGTGTTCAAAGAAAGCAAGAAGGCCGAAAGCAAAAGATAAAAGTTTTACATCAAAAAAACACACAAACGAAAACAAAAATAAAAAAAGAGGAGGACAAAGAGCAGAGGATAGAGAAGGAGAACATAAAGGTTTCGGGAGTCTGTCTGGAAACCAGAAAGCCGGAGGAGAGATCATTAGCAAGTCCACAGTGCGTCCACAGCAATACCGCGCGGGTCAATTCATTTAACGCTGCCCTGTACATTTACAGAAAAGTACCTCTGATATAATAAAGGCTCATAAACACGCAGAAATTGGGTTAGACCCGTTTCGAATTCCTGCCAAACAATGGTTCAGAAAAATGAAGCTCTATTTTAATTAGCTGGATTCGCGAGTGATTTGATAACAGCAGATGCCGTCTGGATGCTTTCAGCTTGATGGGCTCCACATATATGAACTTAAGAGTGGTTCTGATGCAATTAGGTGTTTCTTTCTGCTCCAGCATGCCAGGCCCAAGGACCCGAGCCCTACGTGTGGCCCCTGCATGTCTCTGTATTAATCTACATGGCAAGATTTTAAACCAAAGATGAGAAAAGTGACCTCATAAGAGAAGTAGAAAAGTCGTCTTTAAAAGTCACTGGCAGGTAGAAGAGGACACTCCCCAACGAATTTGTCTCTCCACCGGGGAAAGAAAAGTTGGGAAGCTGAGAAAAAGCCACACAGGGCAGGAGCACCTGTAACAGAAACATTCACTGCCAAAGCTGGAACACAACAGACCTTTTCCTTGCAATTTTGCGATTCCAGTCCAGCGTTACGGCAAAGGATTAGCTGCCTAATGCACAGCCCGACCCGGGACTAAGTGGCCTTCAAAATGTTCTTTGTAACCAGGCAGCCATCCTGTTATTACCCAGAGCACCGCTGCGGAGACGGGCAGTGGTGTTCAGGACCGCAGCCCTGCAATTCCAAGTATTTTCACCAGGTGCTTTCAAGCTGGGCACCTTACCGCCCCCTCTCTCCCTTTTAAGCACTCTCTCTCTCCCAAAGAGCCTTCTGCTCGCTTTTCCCAAAGCACCCACTGCCCTCTGCTAGGGCCACTTAGAGCACCACCGCCCACAGGCACAGAGCTGCTAAAGGACCCGCACAAAGCAAGAGCAGCTTCCAGCATCGGGACTCGCCTAATAGGAGGACCCGATCTGCTCATTACCCACCAGTTTGTCACGGCTGGGCTGAGGAGGGGACGATTATGAAAAGGGGGGTGTTGGGAGGAAGCTCTCCCATACTAGGTCGTGTGCTCCTCGTCCTGAAATTCTGAATCAGGCTTTCAAAATCGTTCAACGCCCCCCTCCCCCCTCCACCCCCTCTGGCTCCCATCGGATGACGTGAAGTAGAGAGGGTGGAAAAGAGACACAAGAGTTCTGGCTGACTCGTCTGGACAGAGCGGGCGATGCCCGAACCCCGCCACTACCACCACGAGCACACGGGGAGAAACACACACCCCTCACTCTCCCTCTCCAAGAGGACAAAACGGACATAATGACCTTCACACCATCTCCCCTTCGCCGGCGCTAACAAGCCGAGCACTGTAAATCAAGGATGAAATCCCTGTGCCAGGAAAGCAAAGGAGGAGCATTTCTTCCGTAAGAGCCCAAAGACGCCGCCTGCTTCTGAATCAGCACTTCAGGGCAAGTGTTCGGAAGGCAGGAAGCTTAATGCCAGCGAGTGAAGGAAGAATAGGTATTTATTATATGTAGTAGGGCCTTCTTCAAAAGTTATTTATTTCACAAAACCACTCTGCTAAATAGAGGTTTCAATCTAATTGGAATTGCAATCTGCATATTGTAAATGCAGCAAATGACAGCCTCCGAGACTTTTGTTCTATGCCAGTTTATGGGTTCACTAGTACAAGACTTCCCAGTGTACACGCATAAGCGAATGGAAGACGGGAGTTCAGAGGGTTATCTTTTAACATATGTGTTTATTTGTGTGTATTTATTTATTTATAATATGTTTTTCAGCCCCTTGCAAACCCCAAAGGAGAGGGAGAGGGTCTGCACTGTGAAATGGGATAATGTTTGCAAGACCCCTATGAAGACAGAGCCAGGAAGGAGGAAGGAGGCTCACAGGGACATCCGTGTGTTTGGCCACACAGGTCTCTGGTGAGACCCCAATCACCATCAGCCTCTCTTCCCTTCTTGCGGGGGGGGGGGGGGGGGGGGAGAGGTGAGGAAGGGATCCCTACTCATCTTAATTTCCCCCTCCTATCCACATCCCGAATTAGCCATGTTAATTAACAGAGATGCAAATAGTCACGGCCCAAAATAAAGGTTTTTAACAAGAAGTAAAAAGAGACCTTACAAATCCAACAGAAAAATAAAAAAGAAGAGGGAGGGAGAGAAAGAAGCGACCGACCCAAAGCTAAAGGTCAACCTACAAATAATTAAGGAAATGAGAAAGCAAAAGGACAGGTCAGGACTTCCCACAGGGGTCTGAAATTTTCTGTTTGTATCTCTGGCTTCACATCAAAAGTGAGTTATGGCAGAGAGGACAATGTTCTGGGGAAGAGAAGAAGGCACAAAGATTCTAGAGTCCCACACAGGCCCAGGACTTCTCTCCCTACATCGCATTCAAGATAACTTTCTGTTCCCTTTCCCCCTCACTCATTTCAAGAAATAAATTATTTAATTGTTTTCAAACACGGCATTCCTAGAGCCCAAAGGTACCCCTTGCTTCCTTAAAAACTAAGCATCTTCCAGTTGACAGTTTTTTGCCCTCCATACTCTGACAATACCAGCCTGTCAGAGGGTGTAAACTTCTGTCAAAAAAATAATAACAGTAATAAATAAAAATCAGACCTTCAGCTTCCCATAAAAAAAAAATAGAATAAATATGAATTTGAAGGGGAATTCTGCCAAAACCTGAACCTCCCAAATCTGGTTCAGCCACATTCTTGCCCACAGCCTGTACTTCTCGGTGCCTCCCTACATTTTTCAAAATGCAGCTGCACAGACCTCTTAAAATTCAGATTTCTAGCACCTATAATTACAGGGCGCTCAAGCCAGGCTCCTTTAATTAATGAACCTGACTCCTCTCTCTTCAAAGGAAATCTGCATAAGGGATATATCACAGGGGTGAACTGACCCCCAATCAGCACTATCTGCTCACTGTGCCTGATGGCAACCAGCACTCTGCACCTCCAACAGGAGAGTGAGGTTGTCCCCACCCCCCCAACCGAGCCCTCCCCCCCTACACACCCCAATCTGGCACAAGCCTATTATGCGGTTAAGGCCATAAAACATTTCTTGGAACTTAAGGGAAGAGAAGCAAGCTTTCCTGGGTGTGACCAGCAAAACCCAAAGAGAATTAGATTCCCCCTGGTCCGAGCACTCCCCGATTTCACTTTCTTCCCTCTGCCAGGATAAAGTGGGGAGTGGAGGCAGGAAAGACAGCCACTGTTCAAGGGTCAACAAAGCCAACAGAGGGAGCAGGCCGGGGCTCTGACAAACTCTGGAAAAGAAATAAACACAACAGACCTGGGATTGACATTTCATCCCAAACCCGAAACGGAACTGGCAAGGAAGGCCGTGCCTCTTCAAAGCAAAACAGGTGAAGGGGTCATGACGCGAAGATACTGTTCACAAGGTCTGGAGAAGGATCTGGGCACGTCCCAAAGATGACAAACTGACCTCAAGATCTGTTACCCGGGGGGTCCTCACCCACTCCTGATCCTACTCGCTTCTAAACCAATACTTGATTGCCAGTTTTGAAAGAACTGGTTTTCCTTCTGGCTGTCTGGGCAGCACAGCCTAATACTGTTTGTATCTGCTGCCCATGCCAGGACAGCCTATAGCCGCTCCTGCAAGTGCTCATAAGCTGGCTTGTAACCGTGTTCGCCAGGGAGCAGGCTGCCTTTGGCTGCGACAGAAACTGGAAATGGC
Source organism: Panthera onca (assembly GCF_046562875.1). Classification (NCBI taxonomy): domain Eukaryota; kingdom Metazoa; phylum Chordata; class Mammalia; order Carnivora; family Felidae; genus Panthera; species Panthera onca. The sequence goes on from NC_138346.1 coordinate 213,931,147, forward strand.
TGCAAACAAAGCCACAGCTGCCAGACCAGACAAGGCCTAGGTCAAATCAAGACGACCCGAGGTAAAGTTTCAGGTAGGAGATCTGAGATCCAGTAAGAGACTCCAACGGGTCTGGCAATGATGAAAACAGGTTTTGCCCAGTTACTCCCATCTGATAACCATTTCACAAGGGTCCCTCAGGCCCACAGCAAACCCTGTAGACCAAATTTGCGTCACTGGCCAAGTAAACACACCTCTTCTACAGGTAGGAGAAAAGTTCTCAGACTATGTACCCAGTAATACATTTTCTGCAGTTTTCCCAGTTTCTCGTGTGATTCAGGCCAGAAAGCGAGGCTGGGGAACTACCAGAGAATAGCACTGGGCTAACAAATGAACACTTGAGGCGCACTCTCCCGGCTTCTTAGTTCTTCCTAGGGCACTCGACGGCACAGATGCCAAAAACTGAATTCAGTCATTCCGTATTCTGCCGGGAAAGGGGGCTTTAACTATCCAGTGAGTTTCCGCTGTTGTGAATATGATTTTAGAAGACGGGGGAACAAGGAGTAACATCAGTCTCTCCAAGAGTTAAACCCTCAAAGCAAAGTGAGGCATGATCAATGACCAACCACTGGGTCAAACGCCACCGTACCCGTCTTGTTTCTGACCTGCCGCCTCTATGCCCAATGGCCAGAGGCCAACACCGTTTACCATCTCTGCTCTCCCATTAGATCTGTCTCCAAATCCATCAGTACACTGCGACCTGGACCCAATGACCAGGGGGCTACGGGGGAGTTCCAGGCTGAGGGTGTCACCGATGATGATAAGGAACAACCACTTCCATATTCCCAGACACAGGCAGCCAGAGCTGGGTGAAGGATTTTTTCTAATTTGGCTTGGTTTTCCAACCAAGACATGCTCAGAGCTCGTTGGTTTTTGAAGCGGAAGCATTTGATTTTCTAACAAACAAACAATTAGAAGCACGGGACCAGCGAGAACACGGAATTGAGGAGGAAGGGCGGGACAGGCGAAAACGCAGGGCTGGGAGGCAGCTGAGATCAGGAATGTCCAGGGCTTCTGGGCATGGGAGCTCACACCGGCCAGCCAGGCACTCTCTTCCCGGGGTGTCTCTGGGGGAAATCACCCATCGATCCTAGGACACACGCGTTCGAGGACCAATCCTTTACCTCAGAGCAGCCTCTGCCTCAAATTCCTGCTTGCGCTTTAATGTTTAAATTATTAAATGCATTAATGTATTTACATTATTCAAGTCTTATGTGCATTTTTCTGAGATAATTTATGTATAAGAGTTTGAATGTCCATGACTGTTAATGTCTACAACCCTTCCTGTTCATTATTGATTCTGGAAGAAAAAAAAAAAGTCAGAGTTTTAATGCCTTATTTTTAATGTATTAAGAGTCTGAATAAGTGCATTCTCTTTTTTCTTTTGTAATTTCATAATTTAAGTAGTGCATTTATTAAACTGACACAGTATGAATTGTGGTGAAGCCTGGCACGGCTCCACGCCGCCGGAACAGCCAGCTGGAGGAGCGCGCCCGCTCCTCGGAGACCAGGCGGCAGCTCAGCGCGCTTCCCACCTCCGCCAGGCCAGGACCGGGCAGAGGAACGGCGGCAGGCACTCGCCAAATCTGGGCTCTGCCAGGAGAGTTCTCTTCCTCCGTTTTAGAGTTCCTGCCCAAAGCCTCTCTCCTTGTTAAATAAGGGTTTCCCGAGTGCTGCGGAGCTGCCTCTTTTTATTAAGGTGGAAGTTTTCTGCTCGTCGCAAGTCCGCACCTGCCAGACTCCGGCTGATATCCAAACAGAGCTGGCCATCAGCACACAGTTTTCAAGAAGAATAAAGAGGCTGGGGCTCGGCAGAGCAAACGCAAGCAAACGCAACTGTTTTTAAAAGGGGGTCTTCTCAAAATGCAGACAAACGTCTCAAAGACAAGACCTCCAACTTGGGCAGAACTTCTTTGAGATCCAGTTTCCCCAGCAGAAAAGCCCTCTTTCAACTATAGCCAACAGAGCGACAGTGACACCCAATGGCCTCTTGGTTCAATCCCAACTGAGCATTCCTCGTGGCTTTCCCGGAGGCAGGTCTCAGGCCCAGAGCTCCCGTGTGAACACGGAAGCACGAGAGAAAATCAGGTATCAGCTACTCATCAAGAGACCGAACTGCTCATGGACAAATTTCCTGCCACTCCACGGAAGACATATACACACTGTATGTGATAATGCACGTGTGTGCAAACTGCAGAGCAGAGCACGCATCAGTACAGCCTCTTTCTGGGGGGGAGGGGGAATGGAGGGGTGTGAGCACGTGTGCACACACAGGCGCACAGACGCACAATACGTGGACTCCGCAACACCGTACAAATCAACTTGAAGTGGGACAAGGGATGCCAGAAGTTGCTCGCTGCGGTTTTAGGACCTGACTCTGCCGTTTCTGTCATACGTGTTCAGATACACGCTTACAATACATACACATGATACGCCTTTTCAGTGTATCTTCCCCCTTTCTTTTTTTTTTTTTTTTTCTATTTTTCCCTGTTTCCTTCTTTTCTTTTTTCTTCTTTTCTTTTTTGGCTACTCATTACCATTCTTTAACTGTTACAATTTATATCAGCATATAATGTTAAATAATTACAGGGAGCAGAGCTCACTCTAGTGAGGATATAAACGCGCTGTGGGAATCTACAGATTTAAACAAATAACACTCACAGCAGGGGGTGAGCGGATGAATTAGCATTAATATCCTGCCTGGGAGATCCCAGTGCACTGGTACTGCTTAAATACAGATCTTTTCTGTAACAGTCAATATGACAGCTCCCGGCAATACGGCCCCTTTCCCTTTCCCAGTCAATATAGCAGCCAGTGAAAATAGAAACGTCCCTGTAGCAATCAATATAGCAGCCAGCTAAAATAAACCCTTCCCTTTTAAGGGCTATATAATAGTCAGCTAAATGGAAGAATTGGCACCCCTGCTGGATAGCTCAGCAGAGAAGCCAAGGAATGAACAGGCCACGAGCACTAAAATGATCCCTCTGCTTCTCAGATCGGCCCTGCCCAGGAAGGGAGAAAACATCCACAGGTAGGGAATCCAGAGGGAGCCTGCAAGGGACACTTGGCAGGCTGCTCCTGGTCCCAAAGAGCAGAGATGTTCAGGTCACACTGCAGGCTTCCAGGCACCTCTCATGGAGGTTTAATTTAAATGGCCAGAAATTCTAGAATCCTTGCTCAAATGGTCAGCTGGAACAGGGGAACATCGGTCTCCAGTGGGACGGGGGGGGGGGGGGGGGGGGGAGTGGGGGGTGGTGGTGAGAGTATCTTGATGTGAACCCTGAGCCCCCCACCCCCACCCCGCCCACCCGCTCCTGCGCTGTTCCCACCCTGCTCCCACCCTAGCCCCAGAAGGGAAGAGTATTAAGTTAACAGCCTGTGGTTTTCTGTTTTCCAGCAGCAAGGATGGCGACTGTGTCAGAATCAGACATCCAGCCAAGTGGGTGAAAAACAGAGCATTCTGTGTTGAAAGCCACCCAGCAGATACCCACACTCATTTTTAAAACTCACCGCCATCAATCTATTAAGTATTGTAACACAGATATCATATCCCTCACCCCCACCCTGCTTCACGACGTGGAAAACACTCTCCTTCCTTGGAGACATATAGGAAAGGAGTTTAATTTTAACAGAATTCAGAGGATGCCTTGCTCTGAATGCCCAAATAGCCCAAAAGCCTTTAAAAAGAAGAAAAAGAAAAACAGCAAGGAGTGTTTGATTCAGAGAGGTTCCTAGGCATTTGAAGTTATCACTCTTTTTCATTCTAACTAGCTACTTCTATAATTAGTTCTGTTGGATTTATGGATGCGACAAACGTGGACTCTAACCACTGGTACGAGTGCAGGTTTCCAGCCGACACTCCTGAAGTTAATGCTGGGATTCTGTTATGCTCCAAAGCAGATGAACGTGAGGGACCCGCCCCGCCTTCATTAAAATTCCACAATCTGTCTGCCATCCTTTGGGGAAATCCGCCGAGGGTCCCTGTTTCCCTGGCCAGGTGTTGAACACCCAGTGATGCTCATGTCATCAATCAGGTGACTCAGTCAAGTGCCACAGTGTCAGAAACCGCCGGAAAAAAAAGATCCTGCAAGTCCTGGTTTGAGAGCTCAAGTCCTTAAAAATTTAGATCCCCACATCCCACCTAAGCCGTTAAGGCTCAGCAGGTGCTCTCAACTTCAGGAATTCCAGTTAAAGGCATCTCAGGAGCGGCGAAAAGGTTAGCATGCTTGACGGAGGCCCTCTCAGGGCAATCAGCATTTTGTTGAGGGAGCCTGGCACTCGGTTCTCCGGTCCATCTTGGGAAATCCTAGTGCTGTCAGCCCCCCTGTGATCGTGGCAGCCACAAGGGCGGAGATGGATACGTGGGGAGACCTGGGGTGTACCCACAAGTGTGCAAAACGCAGATTCACGAAAGGTGAGTAGCTGTTACGATATGACATGGCGCTTAGCTTCCAGAGCGGACGCCAATGAGTGCTTTATAAACTCTGGTGTGCACGGATGTCTGTGTCCAAGTCTAAGGTCCAGACAAAAACTCAGTTAGGTGGCTGGAGAGCGCGCGGCATGATGTGAGCCAAGGTCGCTTCAACTGCCGTGACGGTTCTCAGAAGGCGGAGGGGAGGCAGGAAGGGAGGGAGAGAGAGAGAAAGAGAGAGTCATGAAAGAGAAACGAATTACGGAAGGAAAGGAGAAAGGAGAGGCAAGAGAGAAAAGATGACAGAGGACACGGAGGGAACAAAATGAGAAAGAAAGATGCAAAGAGCTTTCAGGGCATTTTACGAAACGACAGTTGCAATAAAACAAATAGAACGGTGAGTCATCTGGTTTCCAACTTCTGAGTCAAAAGGGGCTGTTTCTAGACAAACTGCAAAGTGGCTCTGAGGCCTGCACACTCACGATGCCTCTCACAGCGACCGAACAGGATGTGGGGAGCGGACGGGGAGGTGGGAGTGAGCACGGTCTTCGCCGGTCCCAGTGTCACTGCGAATAAAGACTGTCAAGATTTAAACCATAATAATGGAAAGGCTATAAAGGTCTCAGCTGTAATGTTTCCTCTGATGTTCCCTGTCATAAAATGCCCGCTTGATGTTGCTTACGTGGCAATGATACAGTACACACCCGCGTACGTATGCACCAGTGGGAACCTTGCACCCTGAGTCCCCAGGCAGGAGCCGGGCAGCAACTGTGCGCTCCAGTTCCCCAGCTCATCATCACCATCTACCAAAGTGAGCACACGCACACGCACACACACACACACACGCACACACTCCACAAATATGTACTGAGTGCCTACTTCCTGCCCACAGCGGCGCTGTAAGGATATCTGCCCATCCCAGAGAGGGATTAGCAAGGTGCCTGGGTGCCAAATGCCCAGGAAACAAACAAACAGACCACGCACTCTGCTTGGAATTCCGGCCGTACAACACGGGGTCTCCTGTGCTACGTCTGCCCCTAACAGCCTGATGCCGGAGCTCGGCAGCCTAACGCTGAGATGCAACCTCCCCACACTCCCGCCCCCGGTGCCTCCTGTAACATAAATCAGACAAACCCTCGAAAAGGGGGCTAAACTGGGCACCCACAAAGACTCGCCTTTACTTGGACTCAGCAGACAAAACTACAGAAAACCGCTCATTGCAAGTGCATCATTTATCTGCCGCCTGCCACCTAACCATCGTAGGCCCAGAGGGAACCGCAGAGAAAAACAGAAACAAGACCTATGTTGATACTTCACAGACGTGACCGAGAAGCAGGAACTCAGGAAGAACAAGATGGACACGAGAACCGCACACAGAGACAGATAAAAGGGAGTCTGTATCTGTAAATCGGGGAGGCCGGGCAAAGCAATGGGGAAAGCCAAGGTACAAAATTAGGAAAGGACCGATCTAGTCGAGCCCGGCTCGGTGGCAGATACAGAGTGATAACTCACATTTGCTGGGCGGGCAGCCAGTGCCAACCACAAGCCATCGCTGGGCCGTCTTCCCTGTTGATCTGTAATTGGTGAGTCTGTGATGGAGCTACCAATTATCTTTAGGCCCCCTGTATTTAGTTCACAGACAAAGGGAAGCAGGAGAGACCAGTTAGTAATGAGTAAGTAATGGCCACTAAAATACATTGTATTTTACGGAGCTGCTTCGGCAGGAAAAGCCATTCGGAAAATAAAAAGGGAAAGAATAAAATAAGCTAGAGAAACTCAATTTTCTTCTCCCTTCCTCCCAAAGCCACACTTAGGATAAAATGAGGTTTGTGCAGGTTAATCCTTATGAGGTAAGAAAAAAATGATTAAATACATTAAAAAAATCAATTGTACATTAAACCAAATCCAGGAACTGCAAAAACAAACACCACAGCATCCCTCCAGCCGGCATTAGCTCTGCCAGTCTGGTCAGTGGGGGATACCCCCACCTGATGGAGCCCGCTGACGTAACGGAAGATAAGCAGAAGGGGGAAGAGAGTGGAGCTGGGAGGGCTGGGGCCAGGGGGAGGACTACAGATCTGGATTTCACCGGAATAAAGTTATTTCTAGGCACTACAAAGAACGACAGAAAATGCCATATAAGCGGGGCTCTGGAGACCAGGATGGATTCTTCAAAGATCCGATAGAAGTAACCATAATTGTAATCACTTGATAAACAGAAGTTATAAGCCACTTCACTGTCAAGTGACTTGCCACTATGTCTAGTTTTCTTCTGTTCATTAGCAGATTCTATTAACTGCCATTTTTCAGACCGACAACGGAGAACGAGCTGGAGAGGTGGGGCGAAGAGGCATGCCTTTGTCTCCGAGGAAAGCCACTCTCAGGGCTGGAATGGAAACTCCCACCCTTCCCCAGGTCCCCTCTGGGGTCCTCGGGGACGAAAGCCCGCAAGCTCGCAGAGCCCCAAGAGCGGCCGTCAGTCAGCGGCTCCTCCCACCGTGGAGTCAGGGCTGAGAATTCTTAGCTAATCCTAAATAAACCTCCCAGGGCTGAAATGTCGTGGCCAATTTGCTTCTCGGTGTGTACTGCAACCATCCGGTTCTGCCTGCAACCGACCCTTCTCCTTTTCGTCACTTGGCCTCAGCCACACAACTGGAAGAAGATCTGAGAGCCAGGGCCATGGTGAAATATGGGCTTGTGGGAGGCTGGGTGCTAGTTACTCACTTCAACAAGGCACGAGTTGGCCATATGTCAGGCCTGGGCCCCAAAGTCTCAAAGAACTGGCAAATCCAAAGTTTCCCCTTCAATGTGCTGGTGCGGTGAGTCATTTAGAACCGTAAAGAAACCTGTGCGAGACGGGCTTGCGGGGGGGAGGGGAGCTGAGGGAAGCAGCGAGAGGAAGAACAGGTAATCAACCAGAGGACAGTCATGTTCCCAGCAGAGTAAAGACACATGCCCACAGGGGAACATTTCAAAACATCTACACGTGATTAGAGAGGGTTATCAATGGCAACAAGCAAGATCTGACAAAAAGATTTCACTCTCTTAAAGACATCTCTGCGACTCTTATCTTCAAAGCCGGCGAACTCTGCTGTTAGCTCTGACAGTGAGGGATTTGTGGGTGCCGAAGGGGACGCAGATACAGGATCTACCTGAGGGGGCAGAGAAAGCAGGGATGGGATTTCCTGGATCCTGCAGTCTCTTCACTTATGCGGATTCAGGTGACTCCCTGAAGACCTGCTCAGCCCGAGTCAGAAGCAAACTGCTCAATTGTGGAACCTCTCCTCCTCCAGCAGGAGGGAAAACAGCAAGCAGCTGCTGCCCCCTAGAAGCTACCAGGGACACGGCACTCTGCTCTAGCGACACAGATGAAAAGATCCTATTATCTCGCCTCGATCCTGTAACCTGTCATTAGTGAGGTACATGGGTGCAGACGCCTCCTCCAGCACGAGGAGGCCCACATCACCTGTGATAAATTAATAGGTGCCTTTTCAACAGCTCAGAAGCATACAAAAGACTCCAACCAGGGAGCGCAGGAAAGCAGCAGCTTCAGAGACAGCACAGACTCACCAGGCAAGCCCCTGAACCGGGCCCAGGCCCCTCCTGAGCGCCCCGCCTGGAGGGGGAGGCGAGGTCAGCGGGCTGTCCCCGGGGCTGTCCCCGCCTGCCCTCCGGACCTGCTCCCCCTGCTCCCGTGTGTGCGCCCCAGAGCTCAACATCGCGCACTTAAATCCCAGTCCCGCCCCTTGCAACACCGATGGCCCTGGGCTTGTTTCCTCGCTGTAAACCGAGGAAAAGAGTAGTTCTCACTAACAAAAATAAAGAAACCGGCGCCAAGGCCAGCAGATGACACAGGGGAAGCCCTCCTGACCTCGGTCATCAGCGCTGGTAATTGGTCAGTTAATCGAAAAATCAGTTAAGGCCGGGAATCATTCAAGTGGAGCCTACCCTATATACCTTAAACATTTTACATGAACTTAAAACCTATAAACGTACAGTCATTTGCTAATCTTTTGATGTGGAGCCAAGACCTTTTCTTTGAGTGTGGGCCCACAGACTGATGTTCCCAGACGCCTTTCTTGCATAAACCCCACCCACGACACACCCTTCACAATTTCTAAAGCAAAGCGAGAACTTAAAGGCACTAGCAACGCAAATCAAAGCACTGAATCCTTCGAGATTTTTATGGTCTTCCCCAGTTTAACTGTCATCTCGCTCTCACCTGAAAAGACATTTTATCTGCAATTCACATTTACCAAAGCATTCAGCCCGGCTTTTACCGAACCCTCTTCTCTCATTTATGTTTATAAACCTCTCTGTATTTGTAGCTCCCTCTGTTCACTTCTGCATTTCACCCGCTTACGGCATATTTAACAAAACTGCCTCATTCACTACCAAGTACAACCGGGCACGCACGGGTTTGGGGCGAGCCAACGTGGGTCTGCAGAATGGGCGTGGGTGTGGGTGTGACTGGCCGGGGAGCCCGTCGGTTCAGAGCACCCAGGGCCTCCTCCGGGAGCTTCCACGGTGCCACAGCAGCGAGCCAGTCCCTTCGGGGAGTGTGTCTAATGCGGGCTCTTGACACTTAAAAAAAAAAAATCATGTATTTATTGATGCTGCCGCCCCTTCATGCGCAAGAGATTTGAAATGACTTGCCAAAGTACACACGAGCCCCAAGGATGCGGCAAAAGGAAAGCAGAAGGAAGGGGGAGAAACGACGTTTAACAGACGTTGTCTACTTTTTCCTCTTCTCCATCAAACTCCATCCGCAGGGAACTGTGGAAAAACGAAACCATTCATACAAATAATCAACTTGCGTGCCTGATCCTGTTGGCAGCTCCTCCCCACCAGGCTGGAGAAAGCTCCCCTGCCCCAGAGACCCTCTCGCTGGGGCCCAATCGGCGAGAGAGAGAGAGAGAGAGAGAGAGAGAGAGAGAGAGAGAGAGAGAGGCCTCTTGACGGACACTTCTGGGTGAGGGGTGTGACTGCTGGCCCAGAGCGCCACCCCACAGACTTTATAAGCACACACAGGCCCCTGTGCCACCGGGGATGCTGCTAAGGCAGGAGGTCACAAGGGTGGCAGCGCGTCTTTTTCTCGACAGGGGCAATTTATCCGATCCACTGGGGGCCATGAGTTAGCTCCTCTGTGACTCCAAGCGTCAGAGAGCGCCCCCGGGTAGATTTACCTCAAGAATCACTCAGTGTCGGCCCTATCTCTAGACTGTTCAGACAAACTCATAATGGCAGGGAGAAGATTTGTGGAGCAACAAGCATAAATCTTGGTTATAACTACAAACCATAAAAGAAAGCAGGGCTGGGAGGGAAGAAGGAAGGGCGGCGAACACGTCCTTCTGCAAAGCACCACTTCATCTTCCTGCGGCTTCTCCGAGCACCGAAGTGGGATTAACTACAAGGTCGTATTTTTCAAACCCAAATTGGTCTGCATGGTCTGAGACTGGGCTAAAATATTTTAAACTGAAATTATCCTGGAAAACGGCGGGGACGTGGCTGTCCTCAGCGCGACGTGACATGCAGAGGTTCTCAAACCAGGGACGCGTGGGAGATTTCCTGAGTTTGCCACACGGAATACCCACCTTTTAAGTCGCACTTAAAACAAACAAACACGCAAAACCAACAACAACAAAAAAACACTTTTAAGTGAAAAGTCTTTCAAATAAGATAATGATTGATTTTAAGTAAAAGAAAACCCTCTGAACGTCCCTCCGCCCAAACAAGAGCTTCCTTTAACCCTCCTCAGCAATTACTAAGGGCACCTGAAGAACGTGGAGACTATCCCCAGGAGACAGGGAGCAAACTCGGCCTTTCCTTCTGGAAGAACCACATGGGTGACAAGATTACAGCCCAAACTCGCCCCATTGCTGTGCGGCTCTGCGAAAGGCATATGGGTGCTGGGCTCCTCGGTTCCCAGGTCTCTAAAGTAAGGACACTTGCCTGGTTGGTCATCCAACAGTCAGGGCCTCTGACTGCAGGAACTCTAACAAATAGCAAGTATTACCGTGCAAGCCGGGAACCCAAAGTATAAACAAAGATGAATAACCATTTCAAATTCCACTTCCTTAATTATTACTCCTCAGAGTTTCGATTCATCTAATAATTATTTGTAAAAGGATACCTTAAAACTGGAAAGGAAAAAAACAAAAAACAAACCCACCTCTTCATTTACCTGGAAGAGGAAAGAACTTAGAGGGCCCCACCTAGTCTATTCAATAAACCCCATCTAGAACAGGAAGGACGAAGTAGGAAGAGACAGTAATTTCAAAATCAGTAAGTGGCCTAGAGATTACAGACAAGCCACCCAGAGCTGGAATGAGGCTGTTCTCAAGTTCATCCAGCTCTGCGGATTCTCATCAGCTTCCTCCCCACCAGGACCTGCGGGACTCTCTGGCACCCTCCCAACAAGGGGCAGGGGTCAGTGTTTAAAAACAAAAGTAGCATTTGCTTCGTATACGCATCTCTACTGCTGATGGGAGGGGAGTGGGGAAGGAGGAGAGCCCAGCACCTGCCCTATCTGAGCAGCGCCAGGCCTCAGGTCGGCTCACAGGATGAAGGCAGCAGCAGAGACGTGTCCCACCAGCCCCGCCCTGCAGTAGACAACTGATTTCAGTCCCAAGTTTCTCAGCAGTAGTTGTGAGGTGTCCTCCCCTCCCTGGCATGAGTTGCTATTAATGGTTTAAGTACCAAAATCTGCACAAGATTCACTTTTTTTCCTCTTTTTTCAGTTTACTTATTTTTGCAGAGAGACGCTTCATTCTGAAGGATGACATTCGCATTAAAGATTTTATTTTTAAGTAATTGCTACACCCGATGTGGGGCTCGAACTTACAACCCTAAGAGCAAGAGTCACATGCTCTACTAACTAAGCCAGCCAAGCGCCCCAAACTTGATTTTAATATTGTATTCATGAAGGTGTTTCACAAGCACATGGGTAATAAAACTAGCCCATTAAGAGATTTCTTCAGGAAATTGTCTTTTTTTTTTTTTTTCAGGAAAAATAAATAAATATGGCAGATCTAAAGTATTAAGCATTATTATTTTAAGAATCTCTAGTGGTTGATTTCTATGCTGAGCTAGGTTTACTCAAGTGAGCTGTGATTTCCATTCAGGGACATCTGTCTGGATACAGGTGAGTGCGGTGACATTATAGGGATGATCTGAAATCTGATCTACTTACTTAGCTTTAAAAGTGAATCCTGGGGCGCCTGGGTGGCTCAGTCGGTTGAGCATCCGACTACGGCTCAGGTCACGATCTCGCAGGTCAGTTCGAGCCCCGTGTCAGGCTCTGTGCTGACAGCTCAGGGCCTGGAGCCTGCTTCGGATTCTGTGTCTCCCTCTCTCTCTGCTCCTTCCCCCACTCATGCTCTGTCTCTCTGTCTCTCTCTCTCTCAAAATAAATACATAAACATTAAAAATAGTAATAATAATAATAAAGTTATGTAGTTTGGGACTACAGGGGTGGAGGGATGCGGGGAAAGGATATAAACCAAAAAAACAAATCAGAACAAAAAAACTATACCTACAAGTCAGAGGAAGAAAGGAGGGCAGGAGACTCATCCATTAGGAAGAACGCAGTGTCAAAGAACAAAGAGCCAAAATGCTAGCTCAACCCAAATGCGTAAGCATTGCATAAAGCAGGTGAGCTGTAGGGTTGCTAGATATTGAAGACGTCGTGTTGAAACCAGCGAGCAACAGGCAAACAAAACCTCATTTATTGCTCACTTGAAACAACCACAGCTCATATGACTAAAAAGACTCTCAGACGATTACTTAACCCTAGTTTCTGTACCCCGGCAAGGCAGGAACCAAGTTAGTCGATGCAAACAAACGTCCACCCATTTAGAGACCCATCGGCCAGGTGGGGCTTGATCCTGCGAGAGCGGTACAGGGACCTGACTCTGGGCCCGAGCACATGCCCACACAGGTGATGAGAAAATTCAGGCCTTAACAGAAGGTTTTCAACAGGTCGGGGGCAGGGGCTGGGGAGCTGGAGGTCAATATTCTGGAGGACTGTCAAAACTCCTTGCCCTAGGAGGCAAAGCTCAGGGAAGAAAGTATAAAGAAGAAAAAGCCATCAGCCGTTTTAACTTTGGCATAGTTTTATCATCAATAATACGGACATTTCAACCGGGAGTTTACAAAATTTATCAAGACCGGTCTGTTCACCAATCTCCAGCCCTGAAAACATTACGACATCATACAGCAACTCTCTTGCTAATACGGCCGGGATTGCCGGGGTGAGTTCTTTAATGGGGGACGAGGAGTACTGAGGAGCAAGAGAAGGTAACACAGTCACTACCTGGGTGGAATCCAGACAAGGGGATGGCTAAAAACACAAATGTGTCATTTAAGAGATGACAAGACAATATTCCTCACCACCAAAATCACAAGACAGTTTTTATGGTCCAGAGAGGGCAAACCTGAAGATCGGGTCCTCCTTCTCCAGCAGATAAAAGCAAAATAATAATGCAGACACCCGAATGTCACCTGTCAATGTCATTTCCACTGTACTGATCACTCCACGGAGTCTCGTGTGTCATTAACTCACTTTTCTAATAAAGGGAAAAATTATTCCAAAGTGATCATCTACTTCTGAAGACAAAGAATAAGATTATATGCCTTCAGCATCCCATGCTTAGTTAGCCCTTTTAGTGTAGAGAAGAACCGGCAGCTTCCATGAAAGAATTTCATGGAAAACGTGCTCTCAGTTAAAAACAAAAACAAAAACCACTTAGCAGGGTGTTCCCCCAACACTGGAAAATCCTATTCCTCAAGACCTGGCTTCAAGTTTCACAGAAACCATCCCTAAGTATACCCCAGCCAGAACTCTTCCTTCTCTGAATAATGAGGGCTCTTAGACTCCCAGCCAGGCAATTCTGCACCAAATTACATGCGATTTTGTACTGTTTGCTAAAATTATATATGGTCTTGTACTGTCTGCTAATTGTTTCATGTGTACAAATGCCTTTTCTTCCCCAATAAAATGCATAAATTACGGAAGAAGGCTCAGTTTTATCCTTCAGCTGTCTGTTCCTCCAAGCATCCAAGCATCCAAGAGACGATGGCTAATGCACACACCTGAGAAGCCTGCCCTGTGGAAGCGGGGCTCGGGCAGTGCTGGGAGTCTTCTGTGGGTGGGGGAGACCACCTCATCCCTTCGCCAGTGCCCTGTGACTCTCACCCAGCCTCCTGCCAGCTCAAAGTCCTGTACCCCGACCCGCCACATGAGTCCTTGCTGGCCCTTGGCGGGCCCCTCTGCCTGGCACCCTCCCACCTCCACTCTCAAGAGGCAGAAGCAGCTCACACAAGACCATACAACTCGGCTGGTGCCCTCATTTAATCAGGCTGCTGCAAATGGTTGGCCAAAAGCAATAAGGGCATGACTGAGAGACTGTGGGAGTTTAATATAAAAAAATTAATAAAAAAAAAAAAAAAAAAAGAAGGGAAGCAGAAAGGGTCTACCTTTTAATAGGGCCCTAATTACCCAACTCATAGGATCAGCCCAAATGAGATGGGAGTTTATTTCGGGGTGTTTTTTTTAATTATTGTTTTTTTTTATATATATATAAATTGCTGCTATGTGTTTTCTTTCCTCTGAGCAATTATGCAGCAAGTACGTAAAGAAGGGGAAAAAATATTAATTAAATATAAGGTAATTGTAGAGTTGGCCTGGAGAGAATGAGTCTGAACTCTGGACGATCACAGGCTACTAGGGTTTGAAGACTGCTCAGGGCCTCCCCGAAAAGAAAGAAATAAACATACAACCAACCACCAAGCAGATGCAGCAGACAGCAGGAAAAGAGCAGTGCACAGAAACGTCAGCGGGGCCAAGGGGCTGCAGGGCTCCAAATACCCAGAAATTAGCGAGGCTGCCCGTGGCTTAGGGCTCACTGCTAGAAAGAACCCCCGAGGGTTTACCCCATTGCGCTTCAAGAGAAGGACCAGTCCCTCCACCGGTGATCGCCAGTTAAGTCAGTAGAGAAAAATGTAAAAGGAGGCTGAGAAGTAAAGGACTGCAGAGGACAAGCGTTCAGTTTGGACATGAGTCCAAAACCAGCCACAACTCTAGCCTGCGGGGCACTGACAGGCCCCGGGGGACACTCAAGCTCCTGATCTACGGGCCTGGCAAGGAGAAGCCTGAAGCCTCTGGCCTTCATACCACCCTGACCTCCAGACAAACCCAGGCAAGACCAGAAGAGTGAAAGGAAGCCATCACGGGGTGCAGTGGGAAGGGAGCTGACGCGATAACAGTAGGTAACAGGACGGTGGCAGTGCTTCCCTGAATCAGCCCCAGCAGGGCTTGCGTCACCCTGGTCTTTCTAGAGCTCAGCCAAATCCAACTCCCCTTCTGCCTCGGGAACCTAGGAACGGGCTACAATTCAGGCCTGTTCACGCCAGCTAAGACCTCACATCACCTCCTCCCACTACTGCTGGAGGAGAGGGAAGAAAAGCAGGCCTGTGACACGAAGGCTGGGTGTACATCCTGCAGCTTGCTATCACCAAACAAAGGCAAAGCTCTCAAAGCCGGCCCTCCATGAAACTTATCAGGCTGCTACAGAACAGGTCTTACGACCCAACGACCCAACGAACAGGATTTGCGGCAGGCCCTGCAATGCAAACCATAGAATGAAAATGGGGTGCGCTGGCAGGGACTGGGGCTCAGACAACCAGAACAAAAGCACTTTGTGAAGAAAGCTACCTTCCGAACCTAGTCCCAACTCCGCCTCCAAAGGTTTCAGGCATCCCACTAGTTACTACTGATCAGCAACAAACAAAGTGGTGCACCACCCCAAGGGGTGGATGCTTTCCCTTCCAGAAAAGACCAGGTTTTAGTAAGGAGACAGCTCACTAAATCCTGCAAGCCAGAGAAGAAGTCAGAAGTCAAAGGCCATTAAGTTAGTCTCCATATAATACCTACTTTTGAAGGGACACTGAAGGATGCAAAACTCCAGGATCATAGGTTTCTCCATACTCATACAGTATTTTAATTATTAGGAAATGATACTGTGTATCTTGGGTACTTACCAGAGGCTCTCGAGGCACCACATTTTCACCTCCTGGAGTAGAGCCTGGCTGCAAAGAAAAATAGAAACAAAAATAAGATCACAGTGCCACCCAATGGACATCAAAAAGCCACAGATGCTTCATTCTCCAGCAACACACACCAACACCTGTTCCTCCTATTTCCCACCAGCTTCTCAGACTGTACAGTGTTCTGCAGTGCCCTACCTGGAAAGAAGTAGCCCATGGAGTCTGAGTTAGCCAGTAAACGAGAACAGACTGCTTCTGGGTTCACTGCCACAGCATCTCAAGAAGAAGGCTAGGTTTGGCTTAAGAGGGCCCAAGATCAACAGCTGAGCAGCAAGGGCCGAGGACTATCATGAGATCCACAGAAATAGCAAATCCAGAGGAAAGGCTTTACGAGAGAGCAAAACTTCCCTTTTGCCATCTTCCCGCCTTATGGGGAAGAGCAGAGCGAAAGTGGAGAAACAGATCCAGCCACAAGGGGGCCCCAGTTGCCCATACTCAGGATTTTCTCCCAGCATCTACTTGGAACCAGGAAGCGAAGAAACTCTGGACACGGTTCTTATTTATCACCTGTCACTGAGGACACCAATCCACAGGAGTAAAGAAAGCCAAGCTTGAATCAGTTTTGTAATTAAGCCAGTGCCAGGCTGACAGACCAAGCGGCAGGCAGGCAGCATGGGGTCTCAGCCTGGCTCTAGTCTGGGACCCTCTCCCCTCTCTGGATCTCACATTTGCCTCATGCTCACATTTACCTTCAACGCGGGGCCGATGGTCTAGCCAAATTTACAGAAAGGGAGAGACAGAGACAGACTCGGAGGAAACTCACAAATCTCCCAAAGAATAAAACAAGCAGTTTGAGAGTTATGATTAGTTTACTGTTACTGATGTTCAAGCCAATTTCCAATTGTCTACAGATAATATCCAGACAAGTGCAGCGAATCGGTGGGTCTCGGGAGCCAGCCGCCAGCCTCCATACTCGTTCAGATGGCAAGTGCCAGGCCTCCTCGGGGGGGGAAAAAACCACAGAAGGTGGGAGAGGAAAGAGTCCAGGCCACAGAGGGTCTCCAAAGATTTCCTCACAACCAGCTGCCACTGTGCAGCTGGCACACAGCACAGTGGCAAGGACTCTGGCTGGGAGAAGGACTCTAGCTCCTCATCCAAAGTCCCGGGGCAAGGTCAGCCTGCATGAAACCAAGTAGAAAGTCTCCAGGAACCTGAGCACGCTTTCCCCTTCCTCCTTCCCCCATCCCTGCTCGCAGCAGCGATAACCTGCATTTAGATCTACGTCCACCTGCCTCCCAGCCTCCTCTGGACTCAACAAGTCCCTTAACAGGATTCATAATCCTCTCCCTCTGCCACACGTGTCCTCTTCCAGTATTCCCTGCCTGAGCCAAGGGCACAACCTTCCACCAAAATATACAAACTGGAGTCCAAAAGGCCATTCTTGATAGCTTTCTCCACCACTCACCAGAGCTAACGCATTATCAAGTCCTGCCCATATTCCTTCCTAAATATCCATGCAATCAGTCCATCCGCTTCTCTCTACTTCTACTGTCATCACTTGGGCCAAAGCTTCCAAAATCCCCTGCCTGGACCCCTCCAATACCCTTCGCATCAGTGTACCCACATCCACGCTGGCTCTCTTCTAATTCATTTCCCACGCTGCAGACGGACTATCGTTTCAAAACAGTAAGAATCAGATCTCACCGCCCCCCCCGCCAACCACCCCAGGAAACAGCTACCAACAGCAGCCCTAATACAGAAAACCTTCTCTGTGTGACTGCCAAGGCCTCACATCCACTGACTGCAACTCAGGTCTGTGTGACACACACTGCCCAGCTCTGCCCAACAGACACACGGGCCTTTGCACATGCTATCCCTGCCCGAGCCTCTGACAGTTCCACTTGGCTAAGTCACTTCCTTGGGGAAGCATTCTCTGACATCCACGACAGGGTGAAATCTCCCTATTCTATCCTAACACCATCCACCTCTCTTTCAAGGACTGAGAAGAAGTGCAATTTTACTTGTGTGATTATCTGACTGATGTCTGTGTCCCACACTAGATTATGAACTCCACAGGGGCAAAAACTGTCTGTGTGTGCTGCTCACTGCATCCCCGGGGCCCAGGGCAGTATGAGGCACAGATTAGGCCTTCCACAGATATTTGCTGAATGAACGAAAGGCAACAAAGAGTAGAATGGTTCTCACTCAACCGAATGGATTACAGAGTAAAGTTCATTATCTTCCTGAGGGCTTTCCTTCACTCCATTTGGCAAATATTAAGTGCTAACATTTATTTACCTCTTTCTTCATGTAATTCTACAATAAATGTATGAAATTATTGCTGATGAGGAAACAGAGGCAAAGGAGATAAATAAATAGCATGCCTGTGATGACCCAGCTAGCAACTGGTACTAAAGGGATTTGAACCATTCTACTTAAAATAATTGAGTTTTGGGGCACCTGGGGGGCTCAGTCGGTTGAGCCTGCGACTTCGGCTCAGGACATGATCTCGCGGTTCGTGAGTTCGACCCCCACGTTGGGCTCTGTGCGGACAGCTCAGAGCCTAGAGCCTGCTTCAGATTCTGTGTCTGTCTCTCTCTCTCTCTCTCTCTCTCTCTCTCTCTCTCTCTGCTCCTCCCCTGATCACACCCTGTCTCTCTCTCAAGAATAAAGAAAAAAAAATTTTTTAAATAATAATTGAATTTTGGGGGCACCTGGGTGGCTCAGTTAAGTGTCTGGCTCTTTCTTGATTTCGATGCAGGCCACGATCTCACGGTTTTGTGAGTTCGAGCCCCGCATTGGGCTCCGCACTGGACATGGGGCCTACTTTAAAAAAAAAAAAACTGGGGGGGGGGGGGGGCGCGCCTGGGTGACTCAGTTGGTTCAGTGTCCTGACTCAATTTTGACTTTGGCTCAGGTAGTAATTTCACAGTTAGCAGTTTTGAGCCCCACATGGGTCTCGGCACTGACGGTGCAGAGAGAACCTGCTTGGGATTCTCTCTCTCTCTCCGCCCCTCCCTAGCATGCTAGCATGCACACACACTCTCTTCCTTTCTCTCAAAATAAATAAACTTAAAAATTTTTTAAATGTAAATTAAAGAAAATAAAATGATCGAGTTTTGTTTGGATCACATTTCGTTAAGCAACACTCTTAATGCTACCCCCACAAATAATAATGTGGGTTGTTTGACTCGACAAAACTAACTCAAACAGCTTTAATATTTAGGAAGCCTCATTCTGACTTAATCCACAGCTTTCTTCTTCCTAAAATACAAGGAATCACTATGAATCATGATCACTATTGAACTTCCCTTAAAATGAGTTCACCTCTTGACTAGCTAGCATTTGCCAGAGGGAAAACAGTATACGGTGCTAAGTCTCTTTCATCATATACCCTTTTGTACGTTTTTACACTGTGAGCCAAGGAAGCGTATTCCACTTAAACAATACATGAATGTTAAAATTTTTAAAAAGAAAGCTTCTCTCTCATTCTAACTCTCCAACACTCCCCTCTTCCTTCGGGGAACCAGCACTGACGCTGGTTCCTTATAGATTCTTCCAGGCATTCAAAGCATTTAAGAACCCGTATGTGTGTGTGTGTGTGTACCCCTATCAAGGAGGCTGAATAGCAGCACTCTCCAAATTCCTCAAGTCTTGACCTCCAGAGCCTTCTGGGGTCTCAGCACACCAAAGCCAGGGCTCCAGGCTTAGTCTCAGAGCTGCAAGGAGGAGCAAGATTTCCCCACACCCTATTCCAACTCACAGTGGTACTGAGGTCTGTCAGACCTTATCAGTGAACTCACAGGGGGCTCCTCACCCGTCTAGGAATGGCCCAATACTGATTATATTCGAGATGATACTCCAGTTTGTGTTGAAATGTCTGTAGTCTACAACGGACCACCCCCCATTGCTCCTTCTCAACAGGTTCCTAAAGAGCACTGTTTCTTGGTAACCAAAATAGCCTTCATCCTTCCTACTCTCCGTATGGATTTCCTTGATAATACCACCCGAAATCCTTCACTGGGTTACTAGTTTACTATCTATCTAGTCCCACTAGATTTTTAACTCCTTAAAGGCAGGCACTTTACCATCTTACGGAAGGCTGATCTTCAGCACTTAAAATATCACCTGCACCCAATAAATACCTCAGGTTTTTTTCTTTTAATTTAAGACACGAAAACAAAGGAACCACTTCATATACATGCGCACAGAAGAAGCAAGCAGAGGACCACAGCAGGACACGTGGCCACTCCTGAAACATTTCACCTGCAACTTAACACAAACCTGGCCTACTCCCAGGGTGCAATGCTGTGGTCCAGGGATTCTCAACCCCAGGGCAGAAACACCCCCCACACACCCCAGAGAGGAATTTGAAAATGTGTGGAGGTGGGGCACCTGGGTGGCTCGGTCGGTTGAGTGTCCAACTCTTGGTTTCGGGTCAGGTCATGATCCCAGCGTCATGGGGTCGAACCCCATGCCGCGCTCTGTGCTGAGCGTGAAGCCTGCTTGGGATTCATTCTCTCCCTCTCTCTCTCTCTCCCTCCCCCTCTCCCCAGTTTGTGGGTATGCTCTCTCTCTTAAACACACATTCACTCTCACACACACACACACACACACACACACACACACCCTGTAGAGGTGGTTCCGGTTGTCTCAGTGACCAGGGAATCTCACTGGCATTTAGAAGGCAGGGGCCTGGGAGGCTTTGCGTCCAGCAGTGCATGAAGAACTGTCCCATTCAAGCACCAGCAGGACCCCCGGAGAATCCAGACCACTGTGCTTCCTCTTGCTGACGGGGAGCACAGACACTCACCTTTAACGTGCAGCTCTAGGTGTCCCTTCAAAGAAGAGCAAAGGTCTGAGCGGCCGTCTGCCTGTCAGAAGCTCAGTCCCCCCGCACATGCAGGTCCGTCAGTCTCACAAGCCCAGCTCTTAGGAGAGCCCAGCACTCCTCAAACACCTACCCCCGCACCGACCCCCTTTCAGTGGTCAAATCTATTTTCTGGCTTGAGACAAATCCCTACAAATTAAATTCCACCTTGATCCTGGAAATCTTGACAGGGTGGTCTTGACTTTAAAAATAATAATAACATGGGGCACCTGGGTGGCTCAGTCGGTTAGGCGACCAACTTCGGCTCAGGTCACGATCTCACAGTTTGTGAGTTCGAGCCCCGCGTCGGGCTCTGTGCTGACAGCTCGGAGCCTGGAGCCTGCTTCGGATTCTGTGTCTCCCCCTCTCTCTACCCCTCCCCTGCTCACGCTCTGTGTCTCTCTGCCTCTCAATAATAAATGTTAAAAAAATAATAATAATAAATAATAATAACAGGCTGAGAAATCACCAGCTGAGTCCCCCTGCAAAGGTATAAGAAGCAAGCTCTAAGGCAATGAATACACAGGCAGGATGCTTAGGTGCCAGAATGCAGAAGGCAGGAAGGGAAGATGAGCAAAAGGCTAAGACTGTTTTAAAAAACCAACGGACAAAAAAAGACCACAGTGGCAGACAGAAGTGCTCCCGGTTTGAAAGGCACAAAGGTGCTCTCACTCCTGCTGCCCAGGCACTGACCTCCCCCAGCCAGAAGGTGTGCCAAGTGCTGACCTTGAGGCACAGCAAAGACCAACTGCACACGCAGCTCAGGTCTGAGCAACTGGCAGAACATCCAGGTCTAGGTGTGCCCATGCCACACCTGCCAAGTGGCTGCGTAACTCTAGATATGTCCTAGGCCAGTCTGGCCTACAGTTCTTTGCAGAGAAGAATAAGTAAGGTTCAGTTCAAGAAATATTTTGTGAGCGGCACTGGCACAGAGGCAAGTGCGTGAACGACGGCACTAAAGACCGCGTGACTGCGGGTATACCGCTCAGCCTCTGAACCCCAGTTTCCTCACCCGTGGAAATGATGGGAATGATACCACCACCTCACATTCAGGATCAGATGAGATAAAGGAAGTTATATCCTATTACTCCTCTGCTCAAAATCAACCAATAGACTTCTGCTCTGTCTGTGATGGAGTAATTGAGACCAGACTTAACCTCCCACTGGTTACAAAAACTAAACAAAATAAATGACACCACCGTTTGTAGACATTAGACTGCAGTGATTCCTGATAGATCAGAAATGAATGATATGAGCCCCTAAGAACACCCTGGCTTTCTTCCGGGAGGCATGTTTCAGACCAAGAAGCCGGGGTGGGGGGGGGAGGGCATGCAGTGGTCCCCACCAGAACATGGCAGTCTCTTGCTGAGTTGAGGAAACAGAGATAGGGTTCAGGGAGGCTAAGGCAGCTGAAAGTTACAGGGCAGAGTTCCAGACAGGAGAGGCGCATGCAGAAAGAGAGATCCAGAAATCTGCAAAGGGATTCCCTTACGACTTCGCTGAATATGAAAATGTGTGCACGCGCAGAGTGAACCTCCACAAGGCTCAGGAAGAGCGATGAAGAAGCAGAGTGGGCTGAACGGTTCCCAGAGCCCCCGTAGACCTCACAGGTCACAGGCACCGGACTGGCGTGTCCTCACTGCTCCGTCAGGGCACTCAGGACAGACCTGGAAGGGCCATATCCTGGTGGGGAGAGGGCAGATTATCCCTAGGGTAAAGGCCACCCTAGATCCACCCTTACAAAGCCTAAAAACAGGACTTGATGGGAGCACCTGGCTGCAGGTAGAGCACGTGACTCTTGGCCTTAGGGTTGTGAGTTCGAGCCCCATGTTGGATGTAGAGATTACTTAAAATCTTAAAAAAAAAACAGGACTTGACAGAATCAAAATGAACAAAAGTAACTTAACTATCCACCAGAATAAATCTCAACATGCTTTAAAGTATGACCACAAAATCCAGATCCTCAACAATGTAATATTCGCAGCACCCAGCATCTGATCAATAGTCTCACCAGATGTCCAGAAGCAGGAAAGTGTGATGCACAATAATAAGAAAAAGTAGAAGAAGGGGCGCCTGGGTGGCTCAGTCGGTTAAGCATCCGACTTCAGCTCAGGTCATGATCTCACACTCCATGAGTTCGAGCCTCTCTGAGCTGTCAGCACAGAGCTGGAAGCCTGCTTCCAATTCTGTGTCTCCCACTAACTCTGCCCTTACCCTCTCACACTGTCTCTCTCTCTCTCTTTCTCTAAATTAAATAAACATTTTTTAAAAAGTAAAAAATAAATAAATAAAAGGAATAATTGGCAGAAATGAAAACATTAAGACAGGTGTTATAACTTTATTCAAGAATTTAATGCAATTTTTTTATTTTATCTTATTTATTTCAGAGAGAGAAAGAGGGAGCGTGAGTGGGGGAGAGGGGTAGAGAGAGAAAGAGGGAATCTTAAGGAGGATCCACACTCAACGTAGAGTGCATCACAGGGTTTGATCCCATGACCCTGGGATCATAACCTGAACCAAAATCAAGACTGGGACATTCAACCAACTGAGACACCCAGACATCCCTAATGCAATTTTTAAAATACATATACTGAGTCATTATGTTGTATGCCTGAAACTAATCTAATGTATGTCAATCATACCTCAATAAAAAGAAAACTGAAAGGAAAACAGGATCACAGTAGGGAGAGAAATATATCACATAAAAAGAAAATAGGACTTCTAGATGTAACTATAATATCAGAAATAAAAATTCCACTGAATGGGAGTGACAGCAGATTAGATACTATAGAAGAAAAGGTAAGTGCACTTGAAAACACAGTGACAAAAACTGACCAAAATGAAGGACAAAGGTAAAAAAAAGAAAAATATTTGAAGAAATAATGGCTGAAATTTTTCAAAGTTTGATGAAACTCCCAAATCCAAGAAGCTCAACAAACCCCAAGCAAAAAAACACACACGCATGCTAAGGTTCTATACAATGAAATTGCTAAAAACCCTCAGGGCGCCTGGATTAAGCATCCTACTTCAGCTCAGGTCATGATCTCATGGTTCATGGGTTCGAACCCCTCGTCAGGCTCTGTGCTGACAGCTCAGAGCCTGGAGTCTGCTTCCGATTTTGTGTCTCCCTCTCTGCCCCTCACCCATTTGTGCTCTGTCTCTCTCTCTCTCTCTCTCTCAAAAATAAATAAACACTAAAAAAATTTTTTAATAAAATAAAAACCCATGAAAAGGGGGAAATCTTATAAGCAGCCAGAAAAAAAGAGATCACCTACAGATATTAACCAAGATTAAGAATGACCTCAGGTTTCTGATCAGAAGCTACACAAGCCAAATAAAAACTACAATGATGGGGTGCCTGGGTGGCTCCGTCAGTTAAGCATCTGACTCTTGATTTTGGCTCAGGTCATGATCCCAGGGTTGTGGGATCAAGCCCTGTGTCAGGGGTTCTGCACTGAGCATGGAGCCTGCTTAAGATTCTCTCTCTCCCTCTGCCCCTCTGTCCCACTTGTATTCTCTCTCTAAAATAAAAAATAAAGAAATAATTTTTAGAATTAATAATACAAAAAAAAAGAAAAACTACAATGGCCTCATAGCTTTAAATTGCCCACAGGTGGGGATGCCTAGGTGGCTCAGCCGGTTAAGAATCCGACTTCAGGGGCGCCTGGGTGGCTTGGTCGGTTAAGCGTCCGACTTCGGCTCAGGTCATGATCTTGCCGTCCGTGAGTTCAAGCCCCGCATCGGGCTCTGTGCTGACCGCTCAGAGCCTGGAGCCCGTTTCAGATTCTGTGTCTCCCTCTCTCTCTGTGCCTCCCCTGTTCATGCTCTGTCTCTCTCCGTCTCAAAAATAAATAAATGTTAAATGTTTAAAAAAAAAAAAAAAAGAATCCGACTTCAGCTCAGGTCATGATCTCATGGTTTGTGGGATCAAGCCCCACGTTGAGCTCTGCACTGACAGCTTGGAGCCTGCTTGGGATTCTCTCCCTCCCCCTCTCTCTCTGCCCCTCCCTCCCTCCCTCCCTCTCTCTCTCTCTCAAAAACAAATAAACAGTTTTTTTAAAAAAGAATTTAAAATGCCTACGGGGGGAAAACTGTCAACCTAGAATTCCATATCCAGTGAAATTATCTTTTTTTTTTTTTTTTTAAGTTTAAAACTTAACCTGCAGGGGAGCGGGAGGGGCAGAGAGAGGGAGAGAGAGAGAACCCCAAGCAGGCTCTGTGCTGTCAGCATGGAGCCCAAATGGGGGACTCAAACTCACGAACCATGAGATATGACCTGAGCTGAAATCAACAATCAGACGCTTAACGCTTAACTGAGTCACCCAGGTGCCCCATCCAGTAAAAATATCTTTCAAAAATAAATACAAAATAAAATGTGCTCAGTTCAGCAGTGCATACACTAAAATTGAAACAATACAGAGATTAGCACGGCCCCTGCCCAGAGATGACATGAAAATTTGGGAAGTGTTCCATGTTTTTTGTAATGTGTAGAATTGTTGAATCACTATACTGTGCACCTGAAACACTATACTGCATGTTACCTATACTTGAATTAAAATTTAAAACAATAAAATTTTAAAAATACAAAATAAAAGCTTTTTAAGAGGGGGAAAAAAAAGCCAGAAGAAATTGTATACCCATACCACAAGAATGCTAAAAGAAACCCCGTAAGCATAAGAAAACCAATACCAGATGAAAACTGGATGCACAAAAGAATGACAGAAATGGTAAATATGCTGGTAAATAGCAAAGATATCTTAAATATATTTATTTTATATTATTCATTTCTACTTTTTTAAATTTTAAAAAGATAACTTAAAATGCCCTGCAGGGTAGGGGCACCTGGGTGGCTCAGGTGGTTAAGCGTCCGACTTCGGCTCAGGTCATGATCTCACGGTTCGTAAGTTCCAACCCTGAGTCAGGCTCTGTGCTGACAGCTCGGAGCGTGGACTCTGCTTCAGAGTCTGTGTCTCCCTCTCTCCCTGCCCCTCCCCCACTTACGCTCTGTCTCTCTGTCTCTCCAAAGTGCACTGCAGGGTTGATGCCACAAGTCCAAGTAAAATCTAGGACACTAATAGTATTAACAGACTAACAGACGACAGAAGCATACTGTTGGTACAGTTCTTACGTTCCTTGTGAATTGGTAAATCATTTGAAAGCAAGCTCTGGCAACCTTAAGTAACATATGGTAAACCTCACGCCAATTACTGACCAAAAAAAAAATAGAGATACAGCTAAAGCAATAGTAGAGATCAAATGAAATCCTTAAAAAATAATTCAATCTAGGACGCCTGGCTGTCTCAGTAGGTAAAAGCATGCGACTCTTGATCTCTGGGTTGTGGGTTCGAGCCCCGTATCGGGTGTAGAGATTACTCAAAAATAAAATCTTTAAAAAAATGTTTTTTAGGGGCACCTGGGTGGCTCAGTCAGTTAAGCATTCAACTTTGGCTCAGGTCATGATCTCACAGTCTGTGGGTTCAAACCCGGCATCAGGCTCTGAGCTGTCAGCATTCTGTTCTGCTTCGGATTCTGTGTCTCCCTCTCTCTGACCCTCCCCCGTTCATGCTCTGTCTCTCTCTGTCTCAAAAATAAATAAACATTAAAACAAATTTTTTTTTAATGTTTTTTAATTCAATCCAAGACAAGATAACAGGGATCAAAGAACAGATAAGGGACGCCTGGGTGGCTCAGTCAGTTAAGCATCTGACTTCGGCCTAGGTCATGATCTCAAGATTCGTGAGTTTGAGCCCTGTGTTGGGTTCTGTGCAGACAGCACGGAGCCTGGAGCCTGCTTCAGATTCTGTGTCTCCCTCTCTCTGCCCCTCCCCCACTCGCTCTCACTCTCTCTCTCAAAAAATAAAAAACACTTAAAAACTTTTAAAAAAAGAACAGATGGAAAAAATTGTGAGACGGTAGAGTTAAACCCAACCATATTTATATTTACCTCAAGTATAAATGGAACACTCCAAATAGAAGGCAGAGACGGTCAGACTTTGTGGGGAAAAAGCAAGACCCAGCTGTATGCTGTCTAGGAGAAAACCACTTTTAGCAAAAAGAAACATAGGTGAAAGGCCAAAGGACAGAAGGCACCTCATGCAAACACTAGTCACAAGGAAGCTGCAGGAGCAATAAATCTCAGACAACTTCAAAATAGCAGATATTACCAAACAGAAACAGGGACAGTTCAAAAATAAAGGAGTCGCTCAAGAAGACATCATAATCCTGAGTAAGTATGCATACAGTAACGAAGTTTCAAATACACGAGGTAAATCAGACAGAATTAAAAAGCTATAAATAGACAAATCCACAATTAACAGTTGGAGACTTTAATAATCCGCTCTCCTTAATCAAAAAGTCCGTAAGGGTACAGAAGACCTAAATGACACTATCAACCAACTTGGCCTAATTAACATTAGTAGAATGCTCCATCCAACAACTGCAGAATATTCATTATTTTCAAGTTCACAAGGAAAATTCGCCAAGACAGACCATAAAACAAATCTCAAATTTAAAAGAGTTGAAATCATACAGAGTATGCTCTCTGACCATGAGATTAAACTAGAAATCAATAATAGAAAAAAAAATCTGGAAAAAATCCCAAATGTTTGGAAATTAAACAGACTTCTAAATAATCTATGGTAGAAAGAAGAAATTACGGGGGAAGTAAGAAAATATTCCGAATATTCTGAACTGTACAAAAATGAAACCACGACATAATCTAAATTTGTGGAATGCAACTAAAGCAGTGTTGGGAAGGAAATCTAATGTTTTTAGTAGTGTACTAACTTTAGAAAATGTGCTAGAAAAATAAGAGCAAATGAAACCCAAAATAGAAGGAAAGAAATAGGGGCACCTGGGTGGCTCAGCTGGTTAAGCATGGGACTCGTGATTTCAGCTCAGGTCATAATCCCAGGGTCATGGGAATGAGCCCCACTTGGGCTCCATGCTGGGCGTGGAGACTGCTTAGGATTCTCTCTCCCCCTCTCTCTGCCTCTCACCCCTGTGCGCAAGCGCTCTCTCTCTCTCAAAAATAAACGTAAAAAAAAAAAAAAAGATTCTCTCTCTCTCTCTGCTCCTCCCCTACTCTCATGCGTGCATGCGCTCTCTCTAAAATAAACATATGAATAAATAAATAAATAAACAAATAAATAAATAAAATTACAGTCAATGAAATATAAGCTGGTTTTTTTGGAAGAATATTAAGATTGATAGCCTTTATCTAAACCAATCAATAAAAAATACAGAAGACACTAATTTACAGTATTATAAATGAAATCAGGAAAAGCACTGCGTATCTATAGATACTTAAAAGATAATAAGGGAGGGGTGCCTGGGTGGCTCAGTCAGTTGAGCCCCAACCCTTGATTTTTGGCTCAGGTCATGATCTCACAGTCTTTGAGATCAAGCCCCACGTGGGGCTCTGTGCCGACAGTGTAAAGCCTGCTTGGGATTCTCTCTCGTGCTCTCTCTGCTCCTGCCTCTGCTCACATGTGCACTCACTCTCGCTCTCTCAAAATAAACTTTAAAAAAGAATAAATTTATAACATAATTTAAAATATTTAATTAAAAAGAAATTACATATGTAATGAAAATTAAAAAAGAAAATTGTACGCCCAGGTGGCTTCACCGGTGAATTCTCTTAAACATTTAAGGAAAAATAATGCCAACCTTATACGAACTATTTCAGAAAATAGAAAAAAAGGTAAAATTCTCCAACTCATTCTATGAAGCCAATATGACCTTGATACCAAAACTAGACAAAGATTTCACAGACACACACAAAAGAAAACTATAAATCAATATCTCTCTTAAATATAAATGAAGAAACCCTTAAGAAAATACTGACAAACCTGGGAATGCAAGCTGGTGCAGCCACTCTGGGAAACAGTATGGAGGTTCCTCAAAAAATTAAAAATCAAACTACCCTACGACCCAGCAATTGCACTACTAGGTATTTATCCAAGGGATACAGGTGCGCTCTTTCGAAGGGGCACATGCACCCCCATGTTTATAGCAGTGCTGTCAACAATAGCCAAAGTATGGAAAGAGCCCAAATGTCCATCGATGGATGAATGGGTAAAGAAGATGTGGTACAGATACACAATGGAGTACTACTCGGCAATCAAAAAGAATGACATCTTGCATTTGCAACTACGTGGATGGAAATGGAGGGTATTATGCTAAGTGAAATTAGTCAGAAAAAGACAAATATCATATGGCTTCACTCACATGAGGAGTTTAAGAGACAAAACAGATGAACATAAGGGAAGGGAAACAAAAATAATATAGAAACAGGGAGGGGGCAAAGCATAAGAGACTCATAAATATGGCAAACAAACAGAGGGTTACTGGAGGGGGTGTGGGCTAAATGGGTAAGGGGCGCTAAGGAATCTACTCCTGAAATCATTGTTGCACTATATCCTAACTAATTTGGATGTAAATTTAAAAAAGGAAAATTAAAAAAAGAAAGAAAACACTGACAAACCAAATCCAGTAATATATAGAAAGGATAATACATCATAACCAAGTGGAATTTATCCAATAAATAGAAAATGAATTTAACATTTGAAAAATCAATCAACATGAATTACCATATTAATAAAAAAAAATAGGATCAACAGATAGCAAAAAGAATACTTGGTAACAGTCAAAACACATAATTTTTTCAAAAACACTCAACAAATTAAATATAAAGTTGAATCTCCTCCACTTGAAAAAGAGCACCTTCAAATAAAACTTATAGCTTGGGGCGCCTGGCTGGTTCAGTTGGTTAAGTGTCTGACTCTTGATTTCCGCTCAAGTCATGAGTGGGATCGAGCCCTGAATGGGGGCTCTGCACTGACAGAGGAGAATCTGCTTGGGATTCTCTTTCTCCCTCTCTCTGCCCCTCCCCTGCTTGAGCTTTCTCTCTCAAAATAAATAAATAAAATTTAAAAAAGAAAAGAAGTTAAAAAATAACTTATACTTCATATCATATTTAAATGTGAAGACTGAATATATTTTCCCCTAAGATCAAGAATAAAGCAAGAATGTCTATTCTCAATATTCCTCTCAACATTGTATAAGAACTCCTAGAGAGCATATAAATTGAAAAGCAGTATGTAAAGCTGTCTTCATTTGCAGATGACAGGATCATCTACAGATGTGAGAAATCACACAGAATCTACCAAAAAGCTACTGGAATTATGAGTGTAACAAGTTGCAGATAGGAGACCAACATACAAACTCAATTTTACATTTATTTTTTTATCGTAAGTGTACTCTTTAATCCCCATCACCTATTTCACCCATCCTGCCACCCACCTCCATTCTGGTAACCTCCAGTTTGTTCTCTACAGTTAAGAGTCTGTTTCTTGGTTTGTCTTTTTTCCTTTCCTTATTTCTTAAATTCCACACATGAGTAAAATCATATGGTATTTGTCTTTCTCTGATTTATTTCACTTGGCATTAGACCCTCTAGCTCTATCTATGCTGTTGCAAATGGCAAGATTTCATTTCTTTTTATGGCTGAATAATATTCCATTGTGTGTGTGTGTGCACGTGTGTGTGTGTATACATATCTCACGTCTTCTTTATCCATTAATCTCTTGATGGACACTTGGGCTGCTTCCATATCTTGGCTACTATAAATAATACTGCAATTTTATTCTATTTCTATATACTAGCATTCAACAATTAAAAGTGAAAAAATTTTTTAATTTTTTTTTTTTTTTTTTTTTTTTGAGAGAGAGCATGAGAGGGGCAGAGAGAGAAAAAGAGAGAATCTCAAGCAGGCTCCATGCTGTCAGTGCAGAGCCCGATGCAGGGGTTAATCTCACAAACCATAAGATCATGACCTGAACCAAAATCAAGAGTCGGATGCTTAACCAACTGAGCCACCCAGAAATTTTTAGGGTTGCCAGTTAAGAATCTGACTTCAGCTCAGGTCATGATCTCACAGCTCATGGGTTCAAGCCCCACGTCAGGCTCTGTGCTAATGGCTCAGAGCCTGCAGCCTGCTTCAGATTCTGTCTCCCGCTTGCACTCTGTCTCTCTTTCTCTGTCTCTCTTTCCCAAATGTAACACAGAAAAATGAAATTTTTTAATGAAATCCATACATAGCATGCCAAAATATGAAATATTCAGAGAATTTTTTTAAAATGTGTATATGACCTACAGACTGAAAACTACAAAACACTGACAGCAAATAAGACGACCTAAATGGAGACACATACCATGTTAATGAATTAGAAGATCAATGTTGCCAAGATATCAACTCTCCCCCAAATTGATCTATAGATTCCACACAATCTCAATAAAAATCCCAAGAACGTTTTTTATAAGAACTGACAAACTGATTCTAAAATTTATATGGAAATGCAATGGACCAAAGCTAAAACAATTCTGAAAAACAATAAAGTCAAAAGTTTTACACTACCTGATTTTAAGATTTACTATAAAGCTACAGCAATCAAGACAGTATTTCATTTACGTTAGGCTAGACACAGAGATAAATGAAACAAAACAGAGCCAGAAACTGACCTACATATCTACAGTCCTTTAATTTTTACAAAGGTGGCAAGGTAATTCAATGGAGAAAGGGTAATCTGTTCAACAAATGATACCAGAACAATGAACCCCAGCCTCTACCAACAAGCACAAGAAAAGATGCTTAATGTTGTTAGTCATCACAGAAATGCAAGTTAAAACCACAAGGAAACACCGCTACAAACTCACTAGAGTGGCTAAAATTAAAGACAGACAATACCAAGTGTTGGTATGGATATAGGACAGCTGGAATGCTCACATACTGCTGGTGACACCAAAAAATAGTACAACTTGCAAAAACCCTTAGGCAGTTTATTATAAGGCTAAACATATACTTACCATGTGACCCAGCAATTCCACTCATAAGTATTTATGAAAGAAAGAAAGAAAGAAGAAAAGAAAACCTATCTCTCCACAATACATGAGTATTTACAGTAGCCCCAAACTAGAACCAATCAGTGGGGAAACAGACTCTAAGGTGACTCCCATGATCCCCACCTCCTTGTGCTCATGCCCTTGTGTGGTCCCCTGGAATATGGGCAGGACCTGTGACTTGCTTCTGGCAAAGAGGGTAGGGCAACAGTGGCAGGATGCATGTAATTACATGTATGTGGTTACATTATGTAAGACTGTAGTGCCCATTTTCCTAAGACACTCTCTTCCTTACTGGCTTTGAGGAAGCCAAGTGACCACGTTAGGAAGACCCCTGAGGCAAAAAACAGAGGGTGCCCTTTTGTTATTGGCATTCAACCAGGGACTTGCAGGCCATAGGGAACTAAATGCTGCCAACAGCCCCATGGGCTAGGAAGCAGATCCTTCCCCAGTCAAGACCCAGATGAGGTCACAGCCCCAGCAGACATCTTGATTTTTCACCCTGTGAAACTCAGCTAAACTGTGTCCTGATTCACAGAAACTGAAACAATACATGAGTGCTCTTTTTGATAATTTGTGTAAATTTGCTGTAATACTGTTATGCAGCAACAGGTCATTAATAGAATCCAAATAGCCATAAACTGGTGAACAGATCAATAAATTGTGGTATATCTATACAATAGCACACACTACTAAAAATTAATGAATTACTGATACAATAGAAGTCCCACAAACATCACTCTGAGCAAAAGAAGTGAGACACAAAAGAATACATACATTTTGAATTCATTCACAGGTAATTCTAGAAAAGACAAATATAATCGACGGTGATAAAAAGGAGTTCCGAATCCCTGAAGCCAAAAGCTAGGATTTACTGGGAAGCAGCATAAGGAACATTTAGGAATACCAGAATTGTTTTGATCTTGATTGCAGTGGTAGTTACATAGGTATAATATTTGTCAAAACTCATTAAACTGACCACAACACACCTATTAGAATTCCACAATGAAGTTTTTGGCCACAAGGACTTTGTCACTCAATAAGCTATTAAGCGAATCTACAGATTTTGAATCAGGATAGAGGCAACCTCTGAGGGTGGGACAGTGACAGGAGGGTTACCGGGGGGACAGCTTCTGAGGTCCTGGTGATGTTTGATTTCTTAATGCAAGTACCGGTTACACAAGTGTGTTCACTCTGAAAATTCTCCAAGTTAGACACATAATTTGTGTGCTTTCTGGGTCTATGCTCAACTTCAGTTAAAAAATAAAAGAAAGAAAAGATGGGGCGCCTTGGTGGCTCAGTCGATTGAGCGTCCGACTTCGGCTCAGGTCATGATCTCGCAGTTCTGAGTTCGAGCCCCGCGTCGGGCTCTGTGCTGACAGCTCAGAGCCTGGAGGCTGCTTCGGATTCTGTGTCTCCCTCTCTCTCTGCCCCTTCCCCACTCATGCTCTGTCTCTGTCTCTCAAAAATAAATAAACGAAAGAAAGAAAGAAAGAAAGAAAGAAAGAAAGAAAGAAAGAAAGAAAGAAAGAAAGAAAAGAGGGGCACCTGAGTAGTTGGTTAAGCATCCAACTCTTGATTTCAGCTCAGGTCATGATCTCACACTCGTGAAATTGAGCCCTGCATCAGGGTGCATGCTGAGCATAGAGCCTGCTTGGGATTCTCTCTCTCTCCTTCTCTCTCTTCCCCCCCCCCCCACTTTCTTTCTTGTCTCTCTCAAGATAAATATTTAAAAAATAAAGAAAAGAAAAAGAAAAAATTTAAAGACTAGGGAGTTATTCTAGACTAAAGCATACTAAAGAGACAATACTATCCCTATTTCTTGATTGGATCTGGATTTTTCTTAATTGGGGGAATTTGAATGTGGACTATATTATTAAATAATGATTTTTTAAAGATTTTTCAGAGAGAGAACATGAGTGGGGGGTGTACAGAAAGAAGAGGTGACAATGGATCCGTGCTGACAGCAGACAGCCCGACACAGAACTTGAACCTACGAACCATGAGATATTGACCTGAGCCAAAGTTACACACTTAACCAACTGAACCATCAAGGCACCTCAATAACGATTTTTTTTTTTAAACGTGGGCTCTATGCTAGGCATAGGGCTTGAATTCACAACCCTGAGATCAAGACCTGAGATGAGATCAAGAGTGAGATGTTCAACTGACTGAGCCACCCACGCGCCCCTTAAATAATGATATTTTATCAATACTAAATTTCTTGTGTGATAACGGTATTATGTTACATGTGATATGGTATAACGAGAATAACCTTACTCTTAAGACAAGGTGAATTCTGTAACTCATTCTCAAATCCTTGAATATATATTTATATATATAAAGAGACAGAGATGAAGCAAATTCAGCAAAATGTAAACAGTATATCTTGAAGTTTTTATGGGAGTTTTACAGGAGTTCTCTGTATTATTCTTTCAACATTTCTACAGGTTGGAAATTTTTCAAAATACCAAAAACTTGAGGGGAAAAATATCTCATTTGAACTACTGTTATTCAAGAGTTCAGCAGACTTCCAGAGCGCCTGGGTGGCTCAGTCAGTTGAGCAGCTGGCTTCAGCTTGGGTCACGATCTCACAGTTTGTAAGTTCAAGCCTCACATCGGGCTCTGTGCTGTCAGCGCGGAGCCTGCTTTGGATCCTCTGTCCCCCTCTCTGCCCCTCTCCCACTCCCACTCTCTCAAAAATAAATACACATTAAAAAAAAAAAAAAAAGAGTTCAGCACACTGCCAAAACTGCACATAGAGACTCGGGAGAAGGAAACTAACACTTACTGAGCACTTACTATGCACCAAATACTTTTTTTATATCTGTGATTCCAGTCAACCCTCAGAGTGACCCTTTAGGGTAATTACTACTTTACAGAGGAGAAAACAGGCTCAGGGAGGTGGAGTGCTGAGTCCAATAGCGAGTCAGGGCTGAAGTTCAAAGACTGTCAGGATACAAGGCCATGCTCTCGCACTCCTTAACGTCTTTGCTGTGTTCTTCTCCCTCCCCTGCTTCTGTGTTTTCTCAATCTCAAATGTACTGTACCCGGGGAATTTCAACAGACTGGAAATCCACGTTCTGCAATATATTCAATATTCAATAACCACTAAACACCCAGAATGAACCATGCTTCTGCACTTCACTGAAGACAGCTGATGGAGAAACAGAAATAAGGATAACAGGGGCGCCTGGGTGGCTCAGTCGGTTAAGCGTCCGACTTCAGCTCAGGTCACAATCTCGCGGTCCGTGGGTTCGAGCCCCGCGTCGGGCTCTGGGCTGATGGCTCAGAGCCTGGAGCCTGCTTCCCATTCTGTGTCTCCCTCTCTCTCTGCCCCTCCCCCGTTCATGCTCTGTCTCTCTCTGTCTCAAAAATAAATAAAAAACGTTAAAAAATTAAAAAAAAAAAAGAAATAAGGATAACAGCTCCCATTTCTATGGGCCATACCAGGTACAGACTAGAAGGGCCTCTCATAAGAGATCAACCATGCAACCCAGGGTAACATGGGGAAAATACGAGGATTTGAAGCAATAAATGTAATTTCTTTTTTTTTTTTTTTAATGTTTATTTAGTTTTGAGACAGACTCAGACAGAGTATGAACAGGGGAGGGTCAGAGAGAGAGGGAGACACAGAATCCGAAGCAGGCTCCACGCTCTGAGCTGTCAGCACAGAGCTCGTCGTGGGGCTCGAACTTAAGGACCGTGAGATCATGACCTGAGCCAAAGTCGGGCGCTTAACCGACTGAGCCACCCAGGCGCCCCAGCAATAAATGTAATTTCTAACTCAGACTGAAGAAAGACTAAGAAGACTGCCATTATGAAAAAATCAAGCATGTCACTAGCATCTAAAAGTCACAAGGACAGCTAGGATAAACCCCAGCATTCAGGGTATTCAAATATGAAAGAAGTTACTCCAGAACAAATAAAAGAACAACTTGAGTGGACTGGTAGGCAACATGTGAAAGATCATACCCCCAAAAAAGATGATAATAGGACTGGAAAAAAGATTTCTCGTTTGTGAGTGAAAATTCAGAGTTTATGAATGTAGTAATAATAATGGTAATAGTAATAAACACTATGTCAGGCACTGCTCTAGAATAAGTCATTTTAGGCGCACCTGGGTGGCCCAATTGGTTGAGCATCCAACTTCAGCTCAGGTAATGATCTCACGGTTCGTGAGCTCGAGCCCCGTGTAGGGCTCTGTGCTGACAGCTCGGAGCCTGAAGCCTGCTTCAGATTCTGTGGTCTCTCTCTGTCTCTCTCTCTCTCTCTCAAAAATAAAATAAAACATGAAAAAAAAATTAAAGTAAGTTATTTTATTGGAGTGCCTGGTGGCTTAGTCAGTTAAGCATCCAATTTCATTCAGCTCAGTCATGATCTCATGGTTCGTGAGTTCAAGCCCCACATCGGGCTCTGCACAGACAGTGCAGAGCCTGCTTGGGATTCTCTCTCTCCCTCTCTCTGCCCCTCCCCCACTTGAGCTTTTTCTCTCTCTCTCTCTCTCAAAAAAAAAAAAAAAAAAAAAAAAAAAAGTTGAGTCACTTGTCCAAGATCACACAGCTATGAGTAGTGGGGCTAGGCTTATAAGCCAGTAAGGATGGCTTTGGAGCCCATGCCAGCTCGACACCGCCTCTCAAAGAAGGGGGTTGGCTACCACCCTCTATCTTCCAAAACAAAAAGCTGAAGCCACAAAGCCAATGAACAAACTTTCTATGAAACAAATACTGATTCAGCCGCCCAGACATGTGTTCTTTCTTACCGACCAGGTTTGGAGGAACTATCCACATTGTTCTTTAAATTCCACTCTGCTTTGACAGCAGCAAGGGGAAACTAAGTTGATCAGGACTTGAAAATGAAATGACAAGCAACCGCTAGAAGTTGGTCCACTTAAAAAGTGTGCATTTGTGGCTTATTGTTAGACAACGACAGAATTTGGCATGGAGTTAAAATTTTCCCCTGACTGCCAGCGTGCTCTGATGCAATCCCGTCTCTACCAGCTTTGGAAAGGAGGGCAAAGGATATGCAGAGCTGAAAACCCAACAAGTATGGCCAAACCCCCCTCAGAGGACCTTAGATCCCTTCCACATGTACGGAAAGGGCAATTTCCAGAACCAAAGGAATCCTTGGGCACTACAATGGCTCCAAGTGGCAAGCTTTTTAGTAACTTTAACAGCACTGGCAAATTAAAAGTCCTAGAAGAATCAGGGAATGAAGACACACACACACACACACACACACACACACACACACCCCAGGCTGCGGGCATCCCTAACATGTAACCGTTCAGAAAAGCCCAGATTTTGAGGAGCTTCAGCATTTCAGGAAGCTAAGCGAGATAAGTCAAGAAAGAAGGGCCCCTCCTCCCAGACACTCCCACACTCCAGAATTTCTGACGGTGAGAAAGGCCAGAATCAGCCCGAGTTATTTCCCATCTTTTACACTCCAGACTTCATCTTTCTGAGTCATTCGCTCTGCTAACAGAAGCTGACCTGGGGAACACACAACTCCTCTAAGTGCAATTCCTGTAATAGACCTATCCTGAAAAATAAAACAGTAAGAAACATTAAGTAGTGTTCTTCTGCCTAGGAAGGAAGTGAAATGCCGCTAGGCTATGAAAAGTCTACAGGTGTTTCAAGGAGGTGAGAGATGAAGTCCACATTGAAACCATTTTCTCCTTCCTTGGTCTAATCCTAAGTAAACGTAAGCATGTGTGGCTAACCGGTGGAGTCACACACATCTGGGTTTAAACGCAGCCCCCATCAGGCACGTGATCTGGGGTATGTTACAGACCTCTAGAATCCACTTCTGTTGAAATGGCGGTTAATAGCCTGTATTTCATAAAGGTTGTAATGAGCGTTACACAAGATAATAAACGTTAATTTGTCCCCAGCATGATAGCACACCCTCAGTAAATGCAAGGTACCGCTTACCCCTGTCCTCCCCACCCCAGCCCACCCACCTTTGGATTTCAAACCCATTCATAGGCCTTATCATCCACTGCTTCCTGACAGCACGAACACTGGTCCCCAAGGTCCCCTTAATGGAGTGTGATCTGGCTGAAACTGCGGCTGAAAAGCTAAAAGGGGGCCCTTTGGCCGAGAAAACCAAACTCTGGGAAGCAAAAACGGATCCTCAGCAAAAGCTTGGTGGCGTCTGTTGTTTACAGTGAGTGCCCTTCCTACCAACGTACTGAGAGAGTCCCAGTACATTTCTGATCCTCCACTGGCAGGGAACGCGCAAAGGTGACGAAGAGGCTGGCAGCGGGGCCACCTCGCGAGGCTGAGGCTGTGGGCGTGGGAATCCTGATGGAGTCAGGGCCCTCCTGGGAGGGGACAACCGAGAACGACGGAGCCTCGCACCCCTCTCTCTCCTCAAGCAGGGGCCCTCGCAGCTCAAGGCTGGAGGCTTCTCAAGGGTCCCGCCACCGTCCCGGCCAAGCGCAAGTGGGACCCGAGGGGTCAGCAGGAGGGAAGCGGGGGCCCGCGGGCGTCCCCGAGCCTCGGCTTGGGAATGTGGTCTGAGAGGGGTCACCGGGGGAGGGGCCGGGCGGCGAGGACCTGGGGAGGGGCGGGGCCCGGGAGGGGGCAAGAGGTCGGGGCCCCCGGCTGAGGAGGTTCAAGGCCCCCGCCCAACGCCCAGCCTCACGCCGAGCGCCCCCTCCAGCCGCGGTCCCCGCCACTACGGCGGGGCAGTCCCACTCCCCTTACCTGGCTCGGCTGCTCTGCCTGCTCCGAGGACGCCATCTTTCTGAGGCCTGACTAATCTATCGCCGCTGGGCGAGGCGTCTCCCAAGCGCCCTCGCTCTCGCTCACCCGCCCAGACCAAAGTAGCCGGAACTGAACCTGTCGATGGGGGCCGGGGGGGCACGCGAGGAGGAAGGGGAACTCCTACGTCCGGGTCACCTCACACAATTGCCATTAGGTCTCTGCTGCCCAGGAAGTTCTTAAGTCCGTGTTTTTTGCATTTTTATTATTCTCATTGAACTAAATCTCTGACCATCCCCACAGTGCCTTGGGCACAGGCAGGGACTCGCTAAATCTTTAATAAATGAATGAATGGGAAGAACCTTGGAAATTAATTAATTAATGTTCAATACCATTTGTTGAGTGCCTACTATTTGCCAGGCACTTTGGTAGCTGCTAGTAATAAGAAGATCCAAGACTCAATTCCTGCTCCTAAATTCAGGCCAACACACACACACACACACACACACACACACACACACACACACACAATTACAGCATCTTACGGATAGGAGTCTGATAACAGTTTGCAGATTAGGAAGACACAGAACGGAGCTTTTTGGAGAGAAGAGACTTCTACATTCTTACTTGATAGTAGTTGAGTCGTTAGATTTTAAGCTAAATGTAAAATTATATTTAAAAATTGCATATATTAGAACTATCGGTCAGTTCGTATTGCAGTTGTGTTTTGACTGATTACGAGGACTTAAAAGGGTTGCCTCAACAATTCCTCTTACCAGTTTTAAATGCCTACAGTTTTCTAATGAGATATCTTATTTTCTTATAAACAAAATATGAAAGAGACTCTGGATGAATATGAGCTATTTCTTTCTTTT
The DNA here is from genome assembly GCF_046562875.1 of Panthera onca. Classification (NCBI taxonomy): domain Eukaryota; kingdom Metazoa; phylum Chordata; class Mammalia; order Carnivora; family Felidae; genus Panthera; species Panthera onca. The sequence goes on from NC_138346.1 coordinate 213,969,994, forward strand.
TTTTTTTTTTTTTTTTTTTTCAACGTTTTTTATTTATTTTTGGGACAGAGAGAGACAGAGCATGAACGGGGGAGGGGCAGAGAGAGAGGGAGACACAGAATCGGAAACAGGCTCCAGGCTCCGAGCCATCAGCCCAGAGCCTGATGCGGGGCTCGAACTCACGGACCGCGAGATCGTGACCTGGCTGAAGTCGGACGCTTAACCGACTGCGCCACCCAGGCGCCCCTGAGCTATTTCTTATGTACGTAAAATGCCTCCCCCCTGCCCCCACTTCAAGCGAAGAACTTTTTAAAATTTTTTATTATTTTACTGGTAAACGTTTTTTAGAGGGAAGAAAGTAGCAGTGTTAGAACAAGGATGAATTTATTGCCAAGCAGCATCTGGACAATCTCAAACAGTGATGTGGTTCGCATTTTCCCTTTCCCGTCTGATTTGAGATCTTAATGTTTAATCTAGTTATGTAAGCATTTCGTTCCGAGATCCCAATTTGCACAGCTGAAGCCGGGAATCAAACTGGTGGAAATGTGCGAGTATCTTATTCTTTCAGCAGGACTGAAAACTACACTCATCAATGTTTTAAATTGCCTGAGGGTTGGGACATCTTACAGATCTTTTCAGTTTGGAAAGGAAAACAAATGAACACAGTAGAATGTCACTGTTTCATTTGAGTGTTAACGTTATGCATCTATATATGTAATTAAGAGCGTTCTAACAATCCAAGGAATATATATGCGTGTCTTTCATAACGCAAAATAAATCCATATTGACCTCATTTTGATCCCGCCACCGAACTCCTAAATATAAGCTAGAAAAACACTCCTCTAGGCCGAATTGAGTGACGTAACGAAGTTAGCTTCGATCCCAGAGACTACAGCTCCCGGCATACCCCCGGAGCCACACGGGATTAGCGGCAACTAAGACTACACTTCCCGGCGTACCTTGGTCCCACGCGTGATTTGCCGCAGAAAGAACTACAACTCCCGGCAAGCCGCGGGCGGGGGGTGGCGCCGCGCGGAGCCTCCCCGACTTCCCCGAGTCAGTCGAGTCCCACCCTGAAGAATATGGAGGTGGCCGGAGGCGCCGAGACTGAGATCCGGCCTCTGAAGCCGTGTCTGCTGCGCCGCAACCACAGCCGCGAGCAGCATGGCGTGGCGGCCTCCTGCCTGGAGGAGCTGAGGAACAAGGGTTGGCGCGGGACCCGGGCGGAGGCTGTGGGGGCCGGGGCGGGGGCTGCGGGGAGCCGGGTCCGGTGAGGAGGTCGGGCAGGGGCAAAGCGGGGTCAGCAGGAGCGACTTGGGACGGAAGTAACTCATGTGGGCATAGCGATGGACAAGTTTCAAGGCGATTATCTCATGTGAGACTCATTTGGTGGGAAGGTAGACGGGAAGAAATATGCAAATTAAAACCGACTCGACTTAGGTGTCTTGCCTAGAATCGCTCAGACCTTGGAGCAGACCTAGCCTGGTGCATGCCTGCCTCCGGGCTTCCTACCGTGACGCTGGTGCCCCCAGCAGGGTGCCAGCGCCTTTCTGTCGTCAGCTCTGGCAGGCACTTGTGCAGCGTAGAGAGAGCTGCTTCCGACCTTCCTGGAGTTCCAGACAAGGAACTGGTGCTCTGAGTGACCGAAGTTCCGAGTCCCGGCCCCACACGTACTAGCTGCTTGACCTTGTACTTAAACCAGCTCTCGACCCTCAGTTTTCTCATCGGCAAAATGGGTATAATATTTCCAGCCGTGCTTTTTACAGGACTGTTGTGTTTCCACGACTTGAAAGTATTATGAGCCAGTAGTAGTAAATTGTTTATCCACGGTGAAGTTGCACACATTAAACGTGTGAGCCATCCCCAGTCATAGTGTGTGTCAGTGTTCAGTGCTCCTCTCTGAGTCACCAAGCCCCAAAAGATACCAGACAGAAATCTTTCGGAGACCCAGGAGCAGCCAAAGCATTATAAATGCTTTCGTGACATGGCTTTCGCCACCTCACTCTTCACATATTTGTTCTTGGCATTAGGGTACTTAAGTGTTAGTTCCTCTTGAATGCATCGGCTGGATACACTTGGCCCAGAGACCAGTGTAAGCGCTTGTGTTTGGAGCTCAGCCTCTCCAAGGCTTGCTGTTCTATTTGGGTGCTGGACAACATTGCCCAACCATATTTGTAGTCCACTGGCTACTTTGCTGCTTCCCCTCACCCTGTTTGTGCTGTAGGCATTGCCATCACCAAATGCGATGGGACAGATCTGCCCCAGACAAGCCTGTTGCCCCTTGACAGTAAAGAGGAGAAGCTACTGATGCAAACTCCTGCTTCTCCTGTGCCTTCCTGTAGGTTAGAAACACTGCAGAGTACAATGCTGCTTGGAACAGAAAGCATTTCCTTTTTTACTATTCTTTCCTCTTTTTTTTTTCTTTCTTTCGTTTTTTTTTGTTTTTTTTTTTTTGACATTTGACACAGGAGAATTTAAGATGACCACTGAATAAGTGAATGAAAGACGGCTCGCTCACAAGGAATCATATCGGACTTTGGCTTGGTTTTCATCCAAGTAAAGATGCGAGTGCTCCTAACGTGGGTGCAAAGCAGCTGGAGGAAACATTGTCAGGAGTCAGACTGTGTGTCTGCCACTTACTGGGTGACCTCAGACAAGTGACTTAGCCTCTGTGAGCCTTGGGTTTGACATCTGTAAAATGGAAATAAGAATAGTACCTACCTTACAGGATTGTTAGGAGACAAAACACTGTGCACAGGAAACACTTAGAACAGTACCAGGCGTGTGGGAAGTGTTGTCTTAGTGCTGGCGGGTGTGGTTGTTACTGTAGGTAACCTACCAGCAGTTCTGCTGCGCTTTGAGAGCATATATGTTGAGAGTACAGAGACAGGTGTAGTTTCCTTATGGATACTTGTCAATTGCCAAATATTTTATTCCTCTCAGCCTGTGACATTCTGGCCATTGATAAGTCCCTGGCACCAATCACCCTGGTCCTGGCAGAGGATGGCACCATAGTGGATGATGATGATTACTTCCTGTGTCTGCCTTCCAACACTAAGTTTGTTGCATTGGCCAGTAATGAAAAGTGGACGTACAACAATTCAGGTAAGAAACTCTGGCCGTAGACAAAATGATCTATGCGATACAACATCCATCACGATTCATTTTGCTGCCCAGGCACCTGGTTGCTGTTTGTCTGGTTAAGCATTTGTGCAGCCAGCATTTACTGAGACACAAAAACTCACCTCAAGGGGAGTGTGGTAGGATCCTGGGTATGCATGATCGGGGCATCAGGTTTAAGTGGCTTCTTTTCATAAAAAAGACACAGAGCAGATTGACACAGAAATAATCGAAGGTGGAAGAGAAGGGAAAATGCAGGTCCTAGATGGGGATTGGCTTTCCCGTGAATCCTTGAGAGAAGGCGCTTCCCTCACCCCTGAACTTTTTCTAAATGGTCAGTGGGAAGGATGTACAGACCTCCTAAAGGTCTGTGTGTTGGAGGAGGAGGTGAAGATAGCACTTCGGGTTAACCAGACTGTGACTGGCTTTTTCTCCCCTATATCAGATGGAGGTACAGCTTGGATTTCCCAAGAGTCCTTTGATGTAGATGAAACGGACACTGGGGCAGGGCTGAGGTGGAGGAATGTGGCCAGGCAGCTGAAAGAAGATGTGTCCAGCATCATCCTCCTGTCCGAGGCAGACCTCCAGGTAAGCCTTCCTCCTCCACAGCCCCACTTATCTGGCTCTGCTGCCCCCAGCCCCTTAGTTTCCATGTGTCTTGCCACAATAATTCTGTTATTTCTTAATTTTTATTAACATCTTTTTTTTAATTTTTTAAATGTTTATTTATTTTTGAGAGAGAGAGAGCATGAGCTGGGGAGGGGCAGAAAGAGGGGGACACAGAATCCGAAGCAGGCTCCAGGCTCCCAGCTGTCAGCACAGAGCCCGATGCGGGGCTCGAACCCACGAACCATGAGATCGCGGCCTAAGCCGAAGTCAAACGCTTAACCAACTGAGCCACCCAGGCGCCCCAATTTCTTAATTTTTAAACAATGCTTTGACAACAACCAAGACTCTTCATTTTCTAATTCTTGCACCTAGAGTAGAAAATCCAGATGCCTAGACCCACTTAGTCTCACTGGGGGGTTAAGGAGGTATTGTCAAAGAATGTGGAAGTGGAGAAGCCGAATTAAATCCCAGCTCCATCACCATGGCTTTGAGCCAGTAATTTAGCCTCTTTGCCTACATTTCCTGTCCAGTAAAATTGGGATAAAAATAGTACTGTCAATTCAAAAAAAAATATTTACTAAGCACCTACCCTGTCCCTGGCATGTTTCTGTCCAAGGGGTACAGTGGTGAACAAGCCAGACACAGAATCCTGATGGAAGGAGCTCAAATTCTGATGATGGGAGGCAGATAAAGCAGGAAGCATGTTCGATGGGTAGCAGGTGGGGCAGTGTGCCAAGAACAACGGGGCTAGTCTGGATTGGGAGATCAGGGGAGGCCCCTCCAAGGAGGTGGCTTTTTTCGTAATTTCTTTAAACTTACAAACTTACATATTTGAATAAAAACAAATACATTCCAGGGCACGTGGGTGGCTCAGTCGGTTGAGTGTCTACTTCAGCTCAGGTCATGATCTCACAGCTGTGAGTTCAAGCCCCATGTCGGACTCTGTGCTGACAGCTCAGAACCTGGAGCCTGCTTCAGATTCTGTGTCTCCCTCTCTCTCTGCCCTTCCCCCACTCATGCTCTGTCTCTGTCTGTCTCAGAAATAAATATTTAAAAAATAATTTTTTTAAATAAATACATTTGTATGGCTCAAAATCCAAGAGGTATAAAAGGATATACGGGTAGCCAAAAAGTGAAAACAACCCAGATGTCCATGAACTGAAGAATGGATAAATAAAATGTGGTTTATCCATACGACCTAAGAGGAATGAAGTATTCATACATGTGTAACGTGGATAAAGCCTTCAAAGTGTTACGCGAAGTGAAGAAGCCAGACATGAAAGGCCACGGATTTTGTAGTTGCCTCTATATGAAACGGCCAGAATATGCAAGTCCGCAGGGATAGAAGATAGAGTGGCTGACTCGGGCTGGGGTTGGGGAAGCTTTGAGCGGAAGCAGGAGTGATAGCTAATGGGTGCTGTGCTTTCAAGGGTGCTGACTGCACAAGTCTGTGAATGTACTAGAACCCACCTAGTTATACACTTTATGTGGGTGAATCATATGGTATGTGGGTTATATCTCAATAAAGCTGTTTGGGAAAAAAAATAAAAAGGACATACGGGAAAAATCGGACTCCTGCCCCTTAACCACCAGGTTTCCCTTCCCAGAGACAATCACCTCTCAATTTCCCATTCTAGAAATGTTGTGTATGCCAACAAATACATACATATTTTCTCCTGTCCCTGTACTCCACAATGGAAGTATATCTACCCTTTTTAAAAGAAACATCTGGAGAATATTCCAGATCAGTACGTAAAAGACATTGCCGTTCTTTTTTGTACCACTGCATCGTATTCTGTTTTGCTCACGCGCCATGACTTAATCAGGAGTCTCCCCCACTGGTGGACATCTGGGTTGTCATCAGTCTTGCTGTTCCAGACGGTGCTACAGGAAGCTCCGTGTCATTCTGCACACATGCTTGTCCGTAGAATAAAGTCCCAGAAGTGCAGTTGATGGACACTGGCAGGTTCCCAAGAGGTGGCGATTACACCGACAGCTGAAGGAAGGAGGGGGCGTGCCACGGACAGGTCGGGGCTACAGTTAGAAGTGTTTTCGGGTTTGTTAAAGTCTGTGTTTGTATGTTAGGTGCTCATTGATGCTCCATGTTCAGACCTGGCTCAGGAACTCCGCCAGAGCTGCGTCACCGTGCAGGGGCTCCAGAACACCCTCCAGCAGGTCCTGGACCAGAGGGAGGAAGCCCGACAGTCCAAGCAGCTCTTGGAGCTTTACCTCCAGGCTTTAGAGAAGGAGGGCGGCATCTTGTCAAAGCAGCAAGGTAGGACTCAACTGGCCAGGGGAGTCACCCTGAGAACTGAGGGCCTGGGGAGAGAACCCGTGTTTATAATGTGGCCAGAAAAGGGTGATGCCACAGCTGCTGGCATCTTGAAATGACGTGCTTCTGTCTTTTTTTATTTTTAACGTTTATCTTGAAAGAGAGGGCGCACGCAAGCAGGGGAGGGGCAGAGAGAGAGGAGAGGGGGGAGAGAGAATCCCAAGCAGGCTCCACGTTGTCAGTGCGGAGCCTGATGCAGGACTCGATCCCACGAACCGCGAGATCGTGACCTGAGCCAAAATCAAGAGTGGGTCGCTTAACCGACTGAGCCCCCCCAGGCGCCCCCGCGTGCCTCTCCCTTGCCCGACTGATGGCTCCCCGGTCGTTTGTGCGGCTGTATGTTTGCCCAGTGCACCATCTCCTCATGTCTGCTTTGCAGAGTCCCAAACTGTTGGTGACCAGACGGATGCAGTCGACACGGGTGGTAACAGAGAGAGCTCCTCCACAATCGCACTCACAAGCCAGATCCTTACTGTGCTGAAGGAGAAGCCTGCTCCAGAGCTGAGTCTGTCCAGTCAGGATTTGGAGGTGGGCAGGAACGGGGGACCCTGAGCTGCAGGGAGCCACTCCCCCTGGGGGTGCAGCGCCCTGCAGAGGCGCATACGGGATCGCTTCTGGCCTCTGCAGACCCTGGCTCCTCGCTGCCCCGTTTGCCTCTTCTATGCACAACATCTCATTTCATCTATGTCAGAATGGCTTGAACAAACGTCTCATTTCATCTATGTCAGAATGGCTTGAACAAACAGGTGCACTCCCGCAGATCGTCAAACCGCATTCTCGGGTCCTTTGTGGGAAACGGAATGTCCGAACCGGTCGGGGAGGAGTGGCGACGGGGAGGAGTGGCGGGGCTCAAGCTTCCGGAGGGCGGCTTCTGGTTCTGTCGGGCCCTGAGGGAGATCATCGTCAGTCGAGGCACACAAAGTTACCCTAGCGAAAGGTGCGCCCGGGGGGGTGGGGGTCATCTTGTGCTGACTCCACGGCCAGGGAACTAGAAGCCTGACGCAGGATCCGTCAGAGTGGGCGCCACTTCCTCTTCATCCTTGTCCCTGTCCCAGGCACCTCCCCGTGTAGCTAGAAGGCAGGAGACCTCTCGACTTGCGCCTGGCCTAAATTTCCCGTAAGTGGAGGACTTGACAAGTTGTTCCCACGAAACTTCTTTCCAGAGGGACTTCCGTGTCAGTGTTGGAGGGTAAGGAAAGGCCGTGGCCACGGAGCGTGAAAGGATTCTGGCGTTTCAGCACAAAGACCTCACATTCGCCGGCGCTGCCCGAGCTCAGTCCCCTAAAGAAAATCCCGGGAGCAAGAGAGCGGCAGGCGAGGGGAGCCGGGAGCGCTTCTCAGTGGTTCTCATTCTTGCCGCAGCTGGTTGCCAAGGAAGACCCCGGAGCTCTGGCTGCCGCTTTGAGCTGGGACACGGAGAAGACGGTGACGGTGCAGCAGGCCTGTAATCAGGAGCTCAGCCTGCGTCTCCAGCAGGTGCAGAGCCTGCGTTCCCTCCGGAACCTGTCGGCCAGGAAGAGTTCGCTGCCTGGAGAACGGCAGGAGCCTAAGCGAGCCAGACAAGACCCCACATAGCTGCAGCCGGAAACCCCGTGGCCTTGTTCTCATTCTCAGTAAATACCTTCAGCCTGATTACTGTAGCTGCTGCCTTAATACTGTACCCCCTGCCTGATAGCACCTTCTGGAACAGCCTGGAAGACCAGCCTCCTGCGGTCCCTTCCAGAAAAGTGCTGCCACATCTCAGCTCCCGCCCTTGCATTTTTTGAATGACAAAGCTGCACCAACAATACCCCACCTCTTACTAGTGACCTGTTCTCATGGTCTCTGTTTGAAAGTAACGGTCAAGGGCAGTGAAAAGAAGCTGTTGTATTTCAGACTCACTATCCTTTTTCAGAAGCTGGAACTGCAGAATTTTCAACACAGATAATGGTCAGGAAGGTGACGTACTAGAGTTGATTTATGGCCACAAACTCGTTTCTCAAGTGAATGAGTTTTTTGGTTTGTGTAAAGGCGCATATTAAGTCTGCAGACCATAGGGACATATGGAGAGTCTAATTCGCCATTTCTAATTGTGAAATTATATTTGTTACCACTGTGAAACTGTTTCCAGTTTTCTAATATGTTTTATCAGCAGGGGGTATGAAAGGCCATTAAACCGATCTCCATGTGATATGGCTGTGAGTCTCTCTGGGTGCAAGGCAGAGCTTCTGGTTTATATACATCCTGTTTCTGCACAAACTCTTTGGGCTTTGTAATCTAATTTGGAACAGATTTTCATCCCTGTGAATGTCCAGCATGACATTCAGAAGCCATGCAGCCTACGGGCCGATTCTTCAACTTGGGGAATCGTCCTGGACAGGGCACAGAGACCGGGCATCCCACGGCCTGCCCCCACCCACTCGATGCCAGTGGCCATCTGTGGGCATGGAGACAACTGAAAACATCCCCACATGTCTTCGGAATGCCCCTGGAGGGGCACTTATGCCGGCTGGGGATTTTTCTAGCAGTCTGCTCTGGGTTAGCACTTCTATACGGGAGCCTCATACAACTGAGTGAGCCGGTTAGGGTGTGACTTATCCTCTCATACATAGCAAAGCTGTACTTGGCGAGGTTCAGAGATTTGCCCCGTGTCACAAGGCTAATTGGAGGCCCGGGATCCTGGTTCCAGTTCCAGTGCTTTTCCCACTTTTGTGTGTTTTCTCTTATGTCCACATGCTCTTTTTTTTTTTCTTTAATGTTTATTTTTGAGGGAGAGAGAGAGACAGAGCATGAGTCGGGGGCGGAGGGGAGGACACAGAATTGGAAGCAGGCTCCAGGCTTTGAGTTGTCAGCACAGAGCCTGACGTGGGGCTCAAACCCACAAACCACAAGATTATGTCCTGAGCTGAAGTCGGACACTTAACTGACTGAGCCACCCAGGCGCCCCATACTGTCTTTTCTATTCTACATCCAGGTCACTGGTCGTGTTACACCAGTGTAACAAGTTGGAATCCACTCGAACCGGAAAAGACCTCATGTGTCTACAGCATAATTGCCAGATTTCTGACCACAGGCACAGTGCCGGTGGTATAAGAGAATAGCCCCGTGAACCCTGTACAGATAGCCCAGGGGTAAAGGAAGCCTGGATTCCAGGAACAGAATGGACCCTCCACTCACCAGTTACAGCAACATCTCCGTCTTTGCCCTCCGGAATTAAAAATGTTTTCTCGAACTACGTCTCAAAGACACAGTAGGGCTGCTGTTGGCTGGCCTGGGTGTTGGGACGCCCTACTTGAGACCAATCCACCAAGCATCTCGGCTGCACAGGATAATGGGGAAAGTGCTGTGGGGCTTGGAGTGAGCCACGCCGCCGGGTGAAAGGGGTAAATGAAGCGTGAGGAGGAGCGTGGGACCTAGCACATAGTAGGTCTACAGAGAGCAGGTTCCCTTCATCTCCCCAGGGGCAGAGGGAGGGGGCGCAGGAGCAAAGACAGAGCTGTGTGAGGGGGCTCCTGTCTACGGGTCTACGGGGCGAAGACCTTAGTCTGCAAACTCGGACCCAGATGCACGGTGCGCGCGGCTGCAAACACATTACATTGCCCCTGGTGCCACTTACCTTCCAGAATAGAAATGTAGCGGCACAGCAATATGTCTAAAAATAGGAGAGAGAGGGCAGGGCAGCCCGTTCTTACGGGAGGAGAAAAGAATGTCAGAGGAAGCAGCTGGGACTAATGAACTCCGCATTAGCCATATCCCATTCTTTCAACTCAAGTCAAATGTCGGTCCCCATTAGGCAATTGGCTTTGACGGGAGCTATGCTAATTACCACTTACCAAACCTTTAATTCCTGGGGAAAAGCAAAAGGAAAAAAACGAATGGGTTTTTCATTTTCAAGAGAGAAAGGGATAAAATAATAGTAGTCGGGGAAAGGAAAACCTGCATTAATTGCAAAAATGATTAACGTGCCTTTACTAAGATTTACCAGATTGCTTAGCGGTTTCATTTCCTCGTCATCCGCTCAATTCTTTTTTTTTTTTTTCTTTTTTGCCTTCAGGGTTTTTCTCCATCTTATTTCGTTTGTACGGTTTCGCCTTAAATTGTCTTGGCTGTGTCTTGTATTCCTTGAAGTTTTTTAAGGACCTCGTAAACGACCTAGTCTGAACACCCAGCCACTATTGCCTGAGTCCTCTGACCCCGGGGTCTTCTGTCCTGCTCGAAGGCCTCCAGTGAGGGGGACAGACTCACTCTTGGGAAGTGCACCGAATTTTCAGATTGCAGAACATTCAAGTTCACTATTTGCTCAAACTAAATCAGAACACACTTTGTAATTACAAGGAAGCAAGCCAACAGGTTAATGCATGGATACTGGATTTTCCTCAGCACTTCCCAATACCACGTTCTAAGAACTATCAGCAAGCAAACACACACACACACACACACACACACACACACACACAGAGCAAATCTAGCTTTTCCTCCAGTTTATAATTATTTTAATAAGACAAGCACATGTGTTTTTTGATCACTTAACTAATTGTAAGTGGAAAAGATAAATTAGCGTTAATTTTATCAGGGTTATAACAAGCTAGAAGTAGTGGGTAACCCAGATGTCCTTTGCCTCTACCTCTCTAGTCTAGAAACCGAAAATTTTCTTCTTTTATAAAAATTTTTTTTAAATGTTTATTTATTTTTGAGAGAGAGCGAGTGTGTGTATGTGAGCAGAGCGGGGGCAGAGAGGGCGACAGAATCCAAAGCAGGCTCCAGGCTCTGAGCCGTCAGCGCACAGCCCAACGTGGGGCTCAAACCCATGGACTGAGATCATGACCTGAGCTGAAGTCAGGCACTTAACTGACTGAGCCACCCAGATGCCCCCAAAATTTCCTTTTTAATACCTACATGACTTTTCCTCTGGTTTGTTCAAAATGGAATGCGGGGGTGCCTGGCTGGCTCAGTCAGAAGAGCATCTTGACTCTTGACTCAGGGTCATGAGTTCAGGCCCCACGTTGGGCATAAAGAGTACCTAATAAATAATTTTTTTAAAACTGGAATCCACATCTACTGAAGAAGCTGCTATGAAGATGTGGGTGATCCCTTCCGCGGGTGCTGTTAAATCAAGTTGTTTAAGTGTCTCCCATGAGCTTACTGGTCTGAGTTTCCTAAAGCTGGGAATGGTTTGCCATCAACCCTAAATACGAACACTGTAAAGGATTTGTTTCAGATCCTATGTCACACTCAACTCTTCCTCAACAGTTGAGGATCCGTTCTAGTGCCAAATATTAAAAAATAAATGCAAGAGAATGAATTACAACTTGTCCGGGTGCTGGTGACCCCATCTAGACACTGAACTTGTCTATAGTGAACTACAAGAACGTATACTTTGAGAAAAGTCTACCCAAAACCTGATGGTAGAAAATTATCCTAATTTACCCATTTTACTCTAATGTATCCATCATGAGCATATTAATCTAGTCTTAACATGCAGTGGATGCCAGTTAACATTCAATCCCCTGCACTAAGGTAAGCTTCGACTTGACAGATTCCCTGCCAGTCTCATTTGTATGGCCTCATTATCCTTCGGATGTTACTTAGTGCAAAGTTCTAAGTCCCCGGTCTTAAGGACTGTGTAGGTCTGACCCCAATCGAAACTGAAAAACAATGAGCACGCTTTCCTTCTAGAAAAATCTTAAAAGACAACGTTCTGAAGGTTAGCTGGCCTTTCAGGCTGGCATCTTGCACCAGTGTGCTGACCCAATTACTGGTCTCTTAAAGCTGCTGTGTTCGGAAACGTGGATGCTATTACGGCTCGTCCGTCACATTGTACTTTACTCAGCTAGTAATTATGAATATGAGCTCAGCTCTGCAGAAAACAGGACGGAACGGTCAGCAGTCATGCTCCGTGTCTGCTCCCCTGGTGTCCAGAGAAGATTACAATGCTTCTCCAGCCAGCTTTTGCCGATTTTCCTATTAGGCCTGACTCTCAGAAACTTCCTGTGACTCAAGGTATGAATCTCGAAGCTTTAAAGGTTAGCATCTAAAAACCTCCACCCCGGGGCACCTGGGTGGCTCAGTTGAGTGTGATTCTTGGTTTCAGCTCAGGTCATGATCTCACGGTCTGTGGGTTCAAGCTCATGTCAGGCTCTGTGCTGAGAGCTCAGAGCCTGGAGCCTGCTTCCGATTCTGTGTGTGTGTGTGTGTGTGTGTGTGTGCGCGCGCGCGTGTGTGTGTCTCTCAAAAATAAATACACGTTTGAAAAATATATTTAAGGGGCACCGGGGTGGCTCAGTTAAGTGTCCGACTTTGGCTCAGGTCATGATCTCATGGTTTGTGAGTTCGAGCCCCACGTCGGGCTCCATGCTGACAAAGTGGAACCTGCTTGGGAGTCTCTCTCTCCCTCACTCCGTGCCTCCCACACACAACCTCACTCTCTCAAAATAAATAAGCTATAAAAAATATTAAAAATATACATATTAAAAAAAAATTTTTTAACCCTTACCCTGGAAGTTTTCCTTAGAGTCTGTCATTCAAGAGCCATAAACAATATGCGTAATCAAGGATTTTGGTGCTATGGGAGAGAATTCACATTTGATTAGGGTTTTGAAATTGAGTGATTTGTTCACTCCTAATCTCATTTAAGCAGCCCGGAATCCTGGTCCACATGGGGCCTTGAGAGCCGTTCTGCACTGTATGACAGGAACACAAGTCCCTCTCCTGTTTAGCCGTCACTCATTGTCACTTCTGTGGAAATTCTTGAATGGGAAAAGGTCGCAGTTATACACATATGTATCAACGTATAGGCATCTGTCACAGAACAAAGTCTGGATCCTGCAATCCTGAAGTTCCTTGAATTAGGAGTCAAGGCAAGCAGGCTCCAGGGTCCTCAGCAGCACCACTCTGTATTAGGTTGAAATAAGACCTTCAATAAGTCTGTTGAAACAGACTTCACAGGCACCTCAGTGGCTCGGTGGGTTGAGCATCCAACTCTTTTTTTTCTTTAAATGTATATTTCTGAGAGACAGCACGGGTGGGGGAGGGGCAGAGAGAGGGGGACAGAGGATTCGAAGCGGGCTCCAAGATGACAGCAGTAAGCCCGTTGCGGGGCTCCAACTCGAAAACCGTGAGATCATGACTTGAGCTGAAGTCAGACACTCAACTGACTGAGCCACCCAGGCGCTCCAAGCATCCGGCCGGCTTTTGATTTCGGTTCAGG